>NC_134527.1:1376747-1976747 GCF_027942865.1 Odontesthes bonariensis
AGCAGCTAAAAACATTCAAAGCAGGCTTTATTTTCAATTAAAAAGCTTAAAATCTGTTTTCCAGAGGCCAGAAAAAGATGCTTTCAGGAAGCAATAGGCTTGAAGTCTCTCCTAAAAAACAATAACAAAAAAAACTCTTCATACTGTAGATTTGTATATAGCGAATGTTTATTCACTATTTTTATTTTATTCTATTTTATTTATTCTATTTATTTTATTTGCTTGTTTTTACTTTAATTGTTTTCATATCTTTTACTGTATGCTGCTGCAACAAAACAATTTCCCAATTTGGGATGAATAAAGTATCTATCTATCTATCTATCTATCTATCTATCTATCTATCTATCTATCTATCTATCTATCTATCTATCTATCTATCTATCTAACTATTAAATATGAGTGCTGTGCTTCTGCGCCAAAACTGAGATGGAAAAATTGCCCCAAAAATGGCAAAAACTGTGGATGAAATCCAAGAAATAACAGCTTCAAACCCTGCGGCTGGACTTTAGATACTCAATGGTTTTAAAATGTAATGTAGATAAAAGGCTCGCTGGAATTAAACATCAGGCAGTGTCTTCCCTGATGAGAGATCACATTATTGGTTAAAATGGTGACAGAATAATCCTTTATCTTGAGAAACATAAATGTAATTTAAAGGAAAACACATCTAACATGAAGATTTCTTTATTAAATCAGAATCAGAATCAGAAAAAAGTTTATTTATCCACGAAGGGCAATTAGAAGGGCGAAGAGAGGTACATTAAAAGAAGAGCAAGGAAATGGAATCACAAAGAAAATAAAAACACAAAAGGGGGTGACAAAAAAAATTAAAAAATTTAGCAAATAAATAAATAAAATAAATAAATAAAACTAAATAAATAAATAAATAATCACTCATTGTTGTCCAGAAACAGGTGGAATACATGATTGTGCCATGTTGTTGCTGTGTTTTTTTTTTGCCTTCTTTACAATAAAGAAACATTATTCCATCTCAGCTCAGTCCATATGCTGCATCAGTTACCAAACATGGATCAATCTGCTGCCAAAAACAGCCCCAACATGTGTTTCTTTGGGTTTGAGTTAAACCCACCATGAGCAACGGTCTCAGGAGCTAAAAGTCATATAAAGTTAATAATGTCTAACCTAAAGCAGTAAGAATTCATCCTAAAAATGACATCTAAAATAGTCAATAACTGAATTAAGAGTTAAATTCTGGTATTTAGAGGTCTGGGTTTCATCCCAGAAAACAACGGGAGCAGATTAAACGGCAGGATTAGTTCACACCTAATCTGCGTATATCAAACACGTTTTAATCCCGCATCACAGCCGAGGTGACATAATCCAGATGTAATCCATCGGACATAATCCCGGATTTATCACCGTCATCAAAAGCCTTTATTTCATCTCTAAAGACGGAGAGGAATCTCTCTCAGTTACCAGTTTATCAGATTATAAATTAGTTTTTGCTGAAGGTGAAGGCCATCTGATGTTGGAATTATAGAACTCTAATTGTAGTATTATATTTTTATTCTATTATAAATAGTTTATTTGCATGAAAAGCAACCGAGATAGGAGCCCTGGTATCAATCTTCCTGGCAACTGACCAATAAAGTTGCCTGGAAGTTGCTTTTAGTGTAATAGCTTACTGCATTTTCAGTCATTATGAAGTCTGTTTTCATTCAAGAAGTAAATTTCATCTTGAAAATATGACTTTGTGTCACTTACACTGATTCACAATGATCATTTACTAGTGTTAGCAAAAAAAAATGTTGTCGTTAGCTACTATTTACAAGTGATACCAGAGCAAGTGTTAACGTTGTGACAAAACCCTTCAGTGTAAAAACTTTAAAAATGGCTTATTTTAATATCAACACATTTATATTTTTATTTAGACCCTTAAAGATCTCCTCTTTCCTCCATTAAAGAGTTCATCATCTTAAACCCACTGATGCTAAGTTATCTTCTGCTAACGTTAGCTACTGTTAGCAAACATTAGCTGCTTTTTGGAGGTCAAATCAAAGTTTAAGTTGTGACAAAGCTTTTAGAGGAACTCAGCAAAGGGGTACATCGGTGTCCAAAAATGTCATTTTTAATTTATCTTGAAATATAATTCCTTTTTATATCTATAACATAACATACGCTTATGTTAGCTATGATGTTAGCTAACATTAGCGGCTCTTTGCCAGGCATAAGCTATCAGTCATATAATGACTGTTGTCACAAAAGTTATTTGTGTTCTTGAATTCTATATTTGATTAAAGTTGGTCATTTTAATTGTTTCCTAATGCTTCTTAAAACAGGGTGTTGGGAAACATTGGAAGAAATGGTCTTCCCTCAGTTGGAAGGTTTCTGGCTCAACGCCCAACTTCCTCACTATAAATGTTTAAGTATTACTTGGCAACATAGTGAAACCCAAAGGGCTTACTTTTAAGTTGCTTTGAACCAAAGCATCTGCTAAATTAGAAAATAGAATAGAAAAATACTTTATTCATTCCCCAATGGGGGAAATTCAAATTAGTCAAGTAGCTCCAAAAAAATTATAAATATTACAATGATTGTATATTAACAACAACAATAAGAATGCCTATTCTAGTAAAAATACTACTACTAACTAATAATAATAAAAAATTACTAAATAAAAAATAAAAATAAATAAAAAAAATAAAAATAAAAAGAATTATTATTATTAATTAATAATCAAATTAATGTAATGTAACATTTATTAACATTAGCCTCCTGTCAAACCAGACGAAGAAAAAAAAAATCAAATTCAATCAGGAACATTCATTTCAGTCAAAGTGGTACCTCGGTCTGTGACATTCTTAGAAATCCTCAAAAATGGTTCCTTTAATTTTTAATACTTAGCAAACAGACGAATGTAACAGATATTAAATTAAGTGAAGGTGTCTTTCAGTGTCTGTCACTTAAGTATTTAAGTTGAAAATGTCCTAATTCAGCTGGGTTAATCATAAACATTTTAGTTATTTAAGGTTTAAGCAACTAAAATACTGTTTTAAATGCTTTTATTTATCTTTCAGATGTTTAAATGTGCGGTGTGAGTGCTCAACATGTGAATTCATCTCTTTTATTAATCTTTCACATGTTTAAATGTGCGGTGTGAGTGCTCAACATGTGAATTCATCTCTTTTATTTATCTTTCAGATGTTTAAATGTGCGGTGTGAGTGCTCAACATGTGAATTCATCTCTTTTATTAATCTTTCACATGTTTAAATGTGCGGTGTGAGTGTTCAACATGTGAATTCATCTCTTTTATTAATCTTTCACATGTTTAAATGTGCGGTGTGAGTGCTCAACATGTGAATTCATCTCTTTTATTAATCTTTCACATGTTTAAATGTGCGGTGTGAGTGTTCAACATGTGAATTAATCTCTTTTATTAATCTTTCAGATGTTTAAATGTGCGGTGTGAGTGCTCAACATGTGAATTCATCTCTTTTATTAATCTTTCACATGTTTAAATGTGCAGTGTGAGTGTTCATCTCCCCTTTTCTGTAAGTTTGCTCTGGTTGTGGCTCTCCAATAAAAGAAATGAAGCTTTAAAGGTTCCTGTTCTCAGGTGTTGTGCTTCAACATGTTGCATTTTGCTTCCCTGTGGAGGTGATGGAGTGGATCAGCTCTTTGTGTCCCCTGAACCTTTTGCATTCCTCATGTCTGCATGCAGCTCCAGCTTTCAGGCTGCACAACACACGGGTAAAACTGCCGCGCTCAGGGTTTTTCTTTGATGCTGAAATGCTTACAGGCAGCCCAGAGGGGCCGGCGGCGCTTCCAGGCTGTGCCGTGACCCGCCGGCTTTGGTGCGGGCCAACTGTGATGACGGGGGCCTTTCTATTGTGCTGTGAGCCTCCACGTTTGGCCTTTGCCAGAGTATAAAAGCCTGGGTGGAGCGCTGAGGAGACCAGCACAAGCCAGCCTCCCTCACACGGTACTACAAGCTGTACTAACGCAGGTAAGGAGCCACAGACGCCGACATGCAGGGAGCCAGGGCTGAGCATCCAGGGCCGGGGGCCCGCTCCCTGCCCTGCACACCCAGCCAAAGCCCCCTCAGCTTCGGGAAAGGCAAAACCCAAATGAGCCTCCCACATACACGGCAAACTTGATTTATTTTTTGGGTTTTAACTTTGTAGCACCCACAGTTGCAGATATGCAACAAACTTTTTATTTATTTACATTATATTTTTATTTATATTTTTATTTACATTACATTATTTGATTTTTTTAAATTTACATACATTATTTACATTCATGTGTAATATTTATTTACATTTACATTTTATGTAAAAATGGGTGGGAATAAACCAATATTTTTGGTTTATTGGCAGTTGCATATCTGCAACTGTGGGTGCTACAAGGTTAAATCCCAAAAAGCCAGCCCTAAGCCCGCTGATAATGTTTACATCTGGCCTTCCTGTCATTTCCATTTACCCCTCTACTTCTGCGTCTCTCACCCAGACTCTTCTGAAGCCCCTCGCCATGTCTCAGACCGCCAAGTCCGCCGCCAGCCAGGGCACCGATGCCAAGGACAAGGGTGCCCCAGCCCCAGCTGCCACCAGCAAGGCCACCAAGAGTGGCGACCCCGGCATGGGATCCTACAGAGTGAGTCACTGCGGGGGGGTTACACAGCGGGGGGGTTACACATCAGCAGAAACAGCTGTTACAGAAACATGTTGGGTTTTAGTTGGTTTGTGAGTATTTTAAATCAGAAACAGTTATAATCAGCAGCGAATAATGATAATATTCAACTTAATGTACCAAAACTGAGACAGAATTTGATGTTTGTTCAATTATTTTAATTAATTCAACTCAGTAATGTTAAAATGAAGCCATTGTGTTACTTATACAAACAGTATTTTATTGTTGTTGCTTGTTTGAGATGCAGAAAAGTTAAATAACTTCAAGTTAAATCATGATTTATTTTAGTTTTCGGATAATAATGGGATTTATGAGTAAAACTGTCATTTGCAAAGTAAATTTAGTCTGATTATCTGAAGCATAAATGCATCAGTCAGTGCATCCATGTGAGTTTACCTTCATCAGGTGTTATTATTACTACATTATTAATTATTATATAATTATTACAGTAAAACCTGAGCTGACTTTAGTGCATGTGAGTTTAGTTTGTGTTCTTCATGTAAAACCTGACTTTAGTGCATGTGAGGCAGCACAGTAGCATGAGACCTATTAAACACTTATTTTTCTCTGCAGATCATGCTGTTCGACCAGGAGAACTTCCAGGGCAGGATGATCGAGGTGATGAATGAGTGTATGAACGTGTGTGACCGCGGCATGGACAGAGTGCGCAGTATCATCGTGGAGCACGGCCCGTAAGTGGACACACTCTCACCTGATTTAAGCAGCCGTGAACCCTCCGTATTCTCCTTATTCACGTACATATGTCACTGTTTTCCCCTCCTCTGTGCCCCCCCTGTGCCCGGTGGACCCCCTCCTCCAGCTTCGTTGCCTTTGAGCAGAGTAACTTCCGTGGGGAGATGTTCATCCTGGAGAAGGGAGAGTATCCTCGCTGGGACACCTGGAGCAACTCCTACCGCAGCGACTGCCTCATGTCTCTCAGGCCCATCCGCATGGTACGCCGGCCTGGGGAATAACTCACCGAAGTTACCCAGAAATGTGCAGAATAGCTCAAATTATTACCAAATGGTGGCAAACCAGTTCCAAAAGTCCACTAGAATTTGACTAAAGCAGCAAATTCTCACATTTTGGAGGTGGAAATTAGAGAGAAATTTGGTCTTTATGCTTAAAAAGATCAGGAATTATTAACAATATTAACCAAAAACAGGACAAAAGGTTCTGCTTTTAGCCTTAATGCTAGTGTTACCAGAGGATACCAAGGAAGGAGTCCTCAGAGTTGGAGGCATCCTTTGGGTAACTTAAGAGTTGGACCAGAACCAGAACCCCTGCAGAACTGACCCAGAACCAGGCAAACATTGACCCTTTCTCTGGTGTTGGCCCCCTTTAGGACAGCATGGAGCACAAGATCTGCCTGTTTGAGCTCTCCGACTTCAAGGGCAACAAGATGGAGATCCAGGAGGATGACGTGCCCACCCTCTGGGCGCACGGCTTCTGTGACAGAGTGGGCAGCGTGAGGGTGCCCGGAGGATCGTGAGTGCACACATTTATTATTCATCAGGAACTTTAGCAGATGATTAGCTCTTCCAGGCCTGAATTTTCAGGCTTTAAGATGATAAAAAACGACGCTCAGAGTAAATATCTCTGCAGATTCCCCTGGGGAAGGCTCTGGATGGAACACTTTGTATATTAGCTTAAGAAAAAGCTCTTTTTCCTGCAGATGTGTTCCTTCTCTGAGACCATTTTCACTCTCTGGACTCTGCTGGAGGCACAAATGCTGCTCTTCCTAAATATATTTCTCATATTTGATGCTAGGATGATGTAGGTGGTTTCACTAGGATCACTAGAACCTCGCAGGTGGAGCCTATAAACTCCAACTTGACAACTTTTTTGAACAACAGACTCGAGCCCTTCACTCTAAAACATTTAAGAAGTTTAAGTTTTTGAACAATCCTTTAGAATTTATGGACCCCCGGAGCCTTCTGAGCTGCCAGTCTACTCTGTAAGGGACCCCCGGAAGCTGCCCTGTGGGACCTCATGTCCTCTGGAAACTCATTAAGGACTTCAAAAATACATTTTTCTAAACACTAGATTCAAATTCAATCACCTGAACCCTTCAACGAGTCCTTACAGCTACATGAAACTTCCTATTGATCCCGCAGAATCTCATAAATAACACTCGATATCTCTTCAGTGACCACGAGACTAACTTTCATTTTCCCCAAGAGCTTCTAAAACTCAGCTGGAAGCTGGTGAAGGACTTGTAGAATAAACCCAGATTTAATACTTCAGACTCACTGGAGCCTAAGATGCCAGTCTACTCTGTAAGGGACCCCCGGAAGCTGTCCTGTGGGACCTCATGTCCTCTAGAAACTTATTAAGGACTTAAAAACTACATTTTTCTAAACACTAGATTCAAATTCAGTCACCTGAACCCTTCCATGAGTCCTTACAGCTCCATGAAGCTACCTAAAGACCCTCTAAAGGACTTGTAGAATATATCCAGACTGAAGACTCCAGACTCGCTGGAGCCTAAATAAAGATAACGATGAGGTTTATAGGGACCGACTCCTCAGACCTGTGCTTGATATCTCTCTGCCCCCCCTCAGATGGGTGGGTTACCAGTACCCCGGATACAGAGGCTACCAGTACCTGTTTGAGTGCGGTGACTACAGACACTACAACGACTTCAGCGCCTTCCAGCCCCAGATCCAGTCCATGCGCCGCATCAGGGACATGCAGTTCCACCAGAGAGGCTGCTTCACCTTCACCACCTCCGCCAGCAAGTGAGCGCCACCTGCGGGCCGCCGGGTGCCGTCGCAGCCCAGCAGCTTTTAATCTCTCCACACCACCCCCTTTCTCCAGTTCTCCAGTCCTTTCCTCAATCTCCACCATCATCGCTCCATCCCGAAGGAAAGACGGCGTGAGAGCAACTACACTGGACAACTTTAAGTGACTTTTTATGGTGCTAAAAATAAACATGTGGAAAAAAAACCTGAAACCCCTCATGACTGGATCCCTTTTATTCATCCTCAGAAAAAAAAAGTCAGATAATATTCATGTAGAAATGTATGGACGTGATTTAACAACAACCCAACACTACATTTGAGGCTGTCGCACTGAAACGTTTAACACTAGAAAAATAAATCCAAACGCTAATGAACAGATTTACGCACAGATAAGTAAATATAATCAAAAGTGTTGCAAATTCCAACTCAATCTAATCATTAACTAAAACAAATGAATAATTTGATAAACCAAAAGTATATCTTAAGTGACTAAATGTTTAAACTAGATTAAAATGTTTAATCTAATTAATCGCATGATTTCCCTGATTAATCACGATTAATCTCATTTGTACGCAGAATCCAAAAATGAATCCAAAAGTAGCGTATAGCTTTTAGCATTTAGCTTTATTTTAAATGTGCTGCCATATGAATGAAAGTGCCATAACATTTGTTGTGCAAACACACTTTTAACATCAGCATCTTTCTGTAGTTTTTATGTAGAAGCCTCGCTCCACTGTCTGTTTCCTTGAATGACTTGCTGCTATCAGTTGTGTGTTTTGCCTTTAAGTGATATTTTAGACTGGAACTACTACGCTGAGAAGACAATTCAACTTGGCAGTGTTTACAGATGACTTTGGTTCTGTCGACTCCGCCGTCTGGAAGAACTTTAAAATGAAAATGGCCGAGTAAAAGTTCCGTACCCTTCTCCACGTTTGGTGGATCCGCCGATTACTTTCTTTTCCTGTTCCACAGCAGACAGCAGAAGACTTTTACAAAATAAAAGCCTGTGAGCAACAGACTTTTACAAAATAAAAGCCTGTGAGCGACAGACTTTTACAAAATAAAAGCCTGTGAGCGACAGACTTTTACAAAATAAAAGCCTTTCAGCAACAGTCTGCAGCTGGCCCCGATTCGAGTCCCGCATCGGACGGCCCTGTGCTGCATGTCGTTCCCCCTCTCTCTGCCAAAATGTTTTTATTTTTTTATTAAAAAAATGTTACATTTTATTTTTTTAAATAAACAGATAAAACCTGCGTTAATGCGCGATAAAATATTTATCGGCGTTAAATAATTAACGAGTTAACGCGATAATAACGACTTAACTCGCCCATTCACGCTCAAAGGGAATCCGTAGCTTCTGTCGTCAGTGAGGAGAAATCACCGACAACGCCGCGAGGACTCGTACTTCCAGGTTGGGATCGACAGCGAGTTTCTTTTCCCCGACTTTTGTATTTTTTTAATTTCCCTGTGAATGCAACTAGCTTATACAAAAAGCACAAAAAATATTCCTTTTTTTATGTTTAGTTTGTAAAACATCAGACAAAGTAAATTTAGCGGATTTTGTTGAATTGTATCAACAGTTAAATTATTTATTTTACTGCTGAATGATGTTTGCTCTGAACAGAAAGCAAATCTGGAGGTATTTTTATCCAAATGTGTCATTTCGAGTTAAAGCTTCCAACTTCCGGAAGTATGATGAAAGCAGCGTCAGTTTGACGTGCTTCAACGTCAAACTGACGCTGCCTTGAATGTCTCTTTAAGTGTGCTCGGAATTATTACTTTGTTTTGTATCGTCTGACACGAAAACCGACAATTAAAAAAAACAGATCAAACAAAACAAAACTTTGAAATTTAATTTGAAGTTACAGACTTTGTATCATTTAAACGCTTTGATTTTAATCATAAAGACAGTTTTTCGTTAAACAGGACGCTATAAGCACAGCTTCCGCCTGTGAGTTGCGAATATTACGGCTGTACGTAAAGGCAGCTGTTTCATAAAGCATTAACAGGAGGACTGAGCAGAAGAAGTTAGCATGGCTGCTCTTTTTAAAGCCAGAAAAGGTGAGAACTTTAAGATAACGAAGAGAAACTAATTCAATGTTATTATTAATAGCTTTACTGATAAATAGCTAACGGTGTTAGCCTCAAATTAGCTGCATGTGGAGGCAACTTGGTAACTAGCTACCTGTAGCTTAGCTTAGCTACATAACCACCAAGAAGCTGCATATTTTGGTTAAACTAAATCATCTAATTGTCCTGTTTGAGTCCTAAATTAGTAAATTAGGCAGGTAAACTCAAGGAGTTTTCCCTCAGTGGTTAAGTAAGACAGGAACGAGTTGATTGAATGTGTTTACAGTGAGCTCCTCAGCTAATTAAGGTTAAAACTTATCAGATATGATCAATAACTGCAGCAGCTGCTGAGCTGGTTACAGAGAAGTAAAGCAGAGCTGTGAGGGGAACAGCTGGAACACATCTGGAACTGTTATGGAGGGTTTTTATGTTCAGATGAAGGTGACTGATGGTGTGGATGACCTTTTACCTAAATAACTTTTAGGCTAACCAGTGAGCAGGTGCTGCGTGCAAAGTAGAAATAATAAGATTCTTTTAGTTTTCTTCATCTTTTAAACTTTCAGATGAACAAAAACAGCTTTTCAAGAAGCAAAGGGGCTTCTTTTTATAGCAGTTAACTCGTTTCTAAACCCTTTTTATTGATTAAAAAGACAATTTCAGCTGTTTGATCGTGTTTTTTTTTTCAGGCAAGGCAAGTTTATCTGTAAGGCACAATTAAACTACAAGGTGATTCAAAGTGCTTTACAGACATTAAAACAGTAGAAATAAAAAGCATGATTTAAATTTTAAACAAAAAAGAAAGAAATAAGAACAATAGATCTAAAATCAGGAGTTAAAATGTGATTAAGTTTGGAGCTTTATTCAAACGCAGCTGAAAATAGGTGTGTCTTCAACCTGGACTTAAACACACTGAGTGTCTCAGCTGGTCTGAGGCTTTCTGGGAGTTTGTTCCAGACATGTGGAGCATAGAAGCTGAATGCAGCTTCAGGCATAAATTGTGAAAAATGCTTTGCTTATTTTTTTTTATTAAATGGTTGTAAAGTCATAAAGTTGTAGCGTTGCGGCCCAGTTTGGGTCAGATGTGAGAGTAGTTTGAGGTGTGACCTGTCTGTGTGAATAATTTCATCTGTGATATAACATCATGCGTCACTTGGGGCTCGCTGCTGGTGTTTTTAAAACTGCTGTGGAGAGAAAAAAACTCCCTTTGAACAGGAAGGAACCTCCATCAGAACCAGAACCAGGAACCATCTGCCTGGACCAGCTGAGGGCTGAGAGGACAGAAAAGAGGGGACAACAAGCAGCGTAACACCAGGCCAGAGACACCTGCTGAGAGAGAGAAACACAAGTTAATGACAACAATGATGTCACATGTACATGGAGAGGTGCATCATGGGAGCTCCCCCAGCAGTCAGGGCCTATAGCAGCAGAACTATGGGATGTTTCAGGGTCACCTGAGCCATCCCTAACTGTAAGCTTTATCAGGAAGGAAAGTTTTAAGCCTGGTCTTAAAGGTAGAGAGGGGCCTGATAACTGAAGGCTCTGCCTCCCAAACTGGCAGCTGGTTCCACAGAGAGGGGCCTGATAACTGAAGGCTCTGCCTCCCAAACTGGCAGCTGGTTCCACAGAGAGGGGCCTGATAACTGAAGGCTCTGCCTCCCAAACTGGCAGCTGGTTCCACAGAGAGGGGCCTGATAACTGAAGGCTCTGCCTCCCAAACTGGCAGCTGGTTCCACAGAGAGGGGCCTGATAACTGAAGGCTCTGCCTCCCAAACTGGCAGCTGGTTCCACAGAGAGGGGCCTGATAACTGAAGGCTCTGCCTCCCAAACTGGCAGCTGGTTCCACAGAGAGGGGCCTGATAACTGAAGGCTCTGCCTCCCAAACTGGCAGCTGGTTCCACAGAGAGGGGCCTGATAACTGAAGGCTCTGCCTCCCAAACTGGCAGCTGGCTCCACAGAGAGGGGCCTGATAACTGAAGGCTTCTCTTTGTTTCCCCCCCAGCTCTGGGCCTGTGTCGGGGCGGCTGCCGGAGTCTGACTCAGCTGGCAGAGTTACCGGAGACGCATCAGATCCTGAGGCAGACCTGCAGAGACTACGCCGACCGGGAGCTGAGCCCCATCGCTGCCAAGCTCGACAAGGAGCACTCGTACCCGGCCAAACAGGTATGAAGACTTCTGTTAGGCCTGAATAAAACTTATCCAAGAAAGTTAAACAATACGAGTAAAAATCACTTTAAATTTAATTTAATTAACAAAGTGTAATTGTGTGGTTTGAAAACTCAATAATATAAACTAGTTTGAACCTTTATTTAACAAACTCGAGTTCAAATAAATTATTCTCAGAGGCTGTGTTCCAAACCGCATACTACTCCTACTAACTTTCTGAGTTAGTATGCGAGTTTGAGTAAGCAGAAGTTCCCGGATGCATACTAGATTCTCTAAATGTTGGGTATGCATCATGAGGTTACTACTCATACTCAAACTACCCAAGATGCAACGTAACATGACGTTGCCGATCGTCATTTCCTGTCAAAACGGCAGTTTCAAGCTAGCTACAACGAGGGTAGGTTCACTTCCTGTTTTCAAAACAAAAGCACCAATTGTATGGTAATGGCTTTCCCTATGATAAAAGGCAACGGGTATTTTATTTTGTGAAAATAACAGGAAGTGCGTTGCTCACTGCGGCTAGCTTTAGTAGCGCCGAATTCGTGGGAACAAAATTGTAAACAGCCGGTATTTTGTCAGGTTTTCAACACGTTGGGGATCTAAACGACTACTTTCTCTCCTGAAAATGTTTCAAATGTTGCTAAAGTTTACAGAGTTTAGAGCTTAAGGGAAATCAGCTTCAGGCCGGCTGATTTCGGCTCGGGCAGGAGCGAAATGCATTGTGGGTAAACGCTCTGCATACTGTCTAATCGATCAGTATGGAAGTATGTAGTATGGAAGTATGCAGTACGTAGTATGGAAGTATGCAGTATGGAAGTATGAAGTATGTAGTAAGTATTATGCGGTTTCGAACACAGCCTTGGTGTAATCGAGTAGTTTGAAAACTAAAAATCTAAACAAGTTTGAACCTTTTATTTAAAACAACCTAAAAACCTAAAAATGTTAAAATTTTTTCCGCTTTTTTTTTTTCATAGATCTTTTATTTTACTCCAGTTCTGATTATAACCACCAAGTTTTAAAAAAATATTAATATATGGTATTTTGGGGATCGTTTTAAAAGGGGACAAAAATGTCCCTTTTCAGAAATGGAGTTTTTTTTCCTACACAATAAAAAATTGCATTATATATGATATGTGTTTGAAATTCGAAAAAATAGTCAAAAATGCACAAATATTATGAGTATCGCTATTTCCAGTGTGAAAGTTCACCCCAAGTGGAGAAAAATGTCCCCTATCAGGGATGAAGTTGTGTTTTAAATCAGGTATGAGGGTTAAAGTCTTATCCATCGCTGATTTAAAGACCCGTTGGTGTAATTATCTTCTTGTCTACCCAGATTCATGAGCTGGGGGCGATGGGGGTGATGGCCATGGAGGTGCCGGAGGAGCTGGGGGGCGCAGGGATGGACTACCTGGCCTACAGCATAGCTGTGGAGGAAATCAGCCGAGGCTGCGCCAGCACCGGCGTGGTGGTCTCCGTCAACAATGTGGGTACAGATCTAACCCTTTGAGGGTTAAAATCTACCCCAAAATAAAGCAACTTTGAGTTTTAAATCCAAAATCTATTTGTATGATGAAACCACCTGTTATTTATTTATTCAACTCAATTCAATACATTTGTTATCATGTATTTTTTGTTACACAATACAAAAAGACAATCACCAGTTTTCAGGATTACACTTTTTTTTTTTTACCACAAACCAACTGTCAGTTGGACCAACAGATTTCTTGTTTTCTCAGTTTCCTTTGACATAATAAAGGTTTATTATTGCTATTATATAAATGTGAAGTAATTACTTCTGAATTAATTATATTGAAAGGGAAAAAAACAGTGAACTTTTTTCTGGTGTTTAAATGTTTTTATAACTCACGGGTCAAAAATGACCCATAAGACAATCTTTGTACCCTAGTGGTGTACAGCCCACATGGAAACAAACACAAATAAAGAATGACTTTTTCTAATGATGGGGTCCCTTTAGGAAAAGTCATAACATTTCAGGTTGGTAAAAGATAGTTTAAGGTATTTTTTCTACAGCTAAACATGGTGGTGGCTCACTTTTGACCCGCAGGACAACAGGAGGGTTAACTGGAGTCTGATGTGAAACAGTGAGATTATATTGATATAATATATATTGATTGATATTCTGTGTGCCAGTCTCTCTACATCGGGCCGATCCTGAAGTTTGGGACCGAAGCCCAGAAGCAGCAGTGGATCCCCCCGTTCACCACCGGGGAGCAGGTGGGCTGCTTTGCCCTCAGCGAGCCAGGTAGCTTCCTCACTCATTACCCTCATATTTTATCTGAATCTCTTCATATTTATGTGTGCTGATCCATCTGGCTCTTATATGTGGTCAAATAATAAGATTATGGAGCTTCAGGAGAGGTTTAATTGGCTTAAATTTAGCTGATGTGAACATTCCTTTATAGTTCTGCTTAGTTTTACATGAGTGAAGATAAATAAAAGCTTAAAGAGGTCCATTAATAACAGCTTTACTGCCTGTTTGATTGTAAAAGTTGTGCCATGAGGAACTGGAACGACTCAACAGCTGGTTTCCTCTGCTGATTTTAACTTTAGATGTGAGTCAGAGATTTGGAGACGAAACGTTAAAACGATTCAAATAAAGAAAGAAAAAGCGGAAAGGTTTTTACGCTCAGTTTGGGTGGATGGAAACAAGTTTGAAATTATGTGATGGTGGAGCTCCTGCCTCCTGATGGTGGAGCTCCTCCCCCTGATGTTGGAGCTCCTCCCCCTGATGGTGGAGCTCCTCCCTCCTGATGTTGGAGTTCCTCCCCCCTGATGTTGGAGCTCCTCCCTCTGGATGTTGGAGTTCCTCCCCCTGAATGGTGGAGCTCCTCCCCCCTGATGTTGGAGTTCCTCCCCCTGATGTTGGAGCTCCTCCCCCTGATGTTGGAGCTCCTCCCTCCTGATGTTGGAGCTCCTCCCCCTGATGTTGGAGCTCCTCCCCCTGATGTTGGAGCTCCTCCCTCCTGATGGTGGAGCTCCTCCCCCTGATGTTGGAGCTCCTCCCTCTGGATGTTGGAGTTCCTCCCCCTGAATGGTGGAGCTCCTCCCCCCTGATGTTGGAGCTCCTCCCCCCTGATGTTGGAGCTCCTCCCCCCTGATGGTGGAGCTCCTCCCCCTGGATGTTGGAGTTCCTCCCCCTGATGGTGGAGCTCCTCCCTCCTGATGGTGGAGCTCCTCCCCCTGATGTTGGAGCTCCTCCCCCCTGATGTTGGAGCTCCTCCCCCCTGATGTTGGAGCTCCTCCCCCCTGATGTTGGAGCTCCTCCCTCTGGATGTTGGAGTTCCTCCCCCTGAATGGTGGAGCTCCTCCCCCCTGATGTTGGAGTTCCTCCCCCTGATGTTGGAGCTCCTCCCCCTGATGTTGGAGCTCCTCCCTCCTGATGTTGGAGCTCCTCCCCCTGATGTTGGAGCTCCTCCCCCTGATGTTGGAGCTCCTCCCTCCTGATGGTGGAGCTCCTCCCCCTGATGTTGGAGCTCCTCCCCCTGATGTTGGAGCTCCTCCCTCCTGATGGTGGAGCTCCTCCCCCTGATGTTGGAGCTCCTCCCTCTGGATGTTGGAGTTCCTCCCCCTGAATGGTGGAGCTCCTCCCCCCTGATGTTGGAGCTCCTCCCCCCTGATGTTGGAGCTCCTCCCCCCTGATGTTGGAGCTCCTCCCCCCTGATGTTGGAGCTCCTCCCCCCTGATGGTGGAGCTCCTCCCCCTGGATGTTGGAGTTCCTCCCCCTGATGGTGGAGCTCCTCCCTCCTGATGGTGGAGCTCCTCCCCCTGATGTTGGAGCTCCTCCCCCCTGATGTTGGAGCTCCTCCCCCCTGATGTTGGAGCTCCTCCCCCCTGATGTTGGAGCTCCTCCATCTGGATGTTGGAGTTCCTCCCCCTGAATGGTGGAGCTCCGCCCCCCTGATTTTGGCATTCCTCCCCCTGATGTTGGAGCTCCTCCCCTGGATGGTGGAGCTCCTCCCTCCTGATGGTGGAGCTCCTCCCTCCTGATGGTGGAGCTCCTCCCTCCTGATGTTAGAGTTCCTCCCTCTGAATGGTGGAGCTCCGCCCCCCTGATTTTGGCGTTCCTCCCCCTGATGTTGGAGCTCCTCCCCCTGTTGTTGGAGCTCCTCCCTGGATGTTGGAGTTCCTCCCCCTGATGTTGGAGCTCCTCCCCCTGATGTTGGAGCTCCTCCTTCCTGATGTTGGAGCTCCTCCCCCTGATGTTGGAGCTCCTCCCTCCTGATGGTGGAGCTCCTCCCTCCTGATGTTGGAGCTCCTCCCTCCTGATGTTGGAGCTCCTCCCTCCTGATGTTGGAGCTCCTCCCTCCTGATGTTGGAGCTCCTCCCCCTGATGGTGGAGCTCCTCCCTCCTGATGGTGGAGTTCCTCCCCCTGAATGGTGGAGCTCCTCCCCCTGATGTTGGAGCTCCTCCCCCTGATGTTGGAGTTCCTCCCCCTGAATGGTGGAGCTCCTCCCCCCTGATGGTGGAGCTCCTCCCTCCTGATGTTGGAGCTCCTCCCCCTGATGTTGGAGCTCCTCCCTCTGGATGTTGGAGTTCCTCCCCCTGATGGTGGAGCTCCTCCCTCCTGATGGTGGAGCTCCTCCCCCTGATGTTGGAGCCCCTCCCCCTTGATGGTGGAGCTCCTCCCTCCTGATGGTGGAGCTCCTCCCCCCTGATGTTGGAGCTCCTCCCTCCTGATGGTGGAGCTCCTCCCCCTGATGTTGGAGCTCCTCCCTCCTGATGTTGGAGCTCCTCCCCCTGATGGTGGAGCTCCTCCCCCTGATGTTGGAGCCCCTCCCCCCTGATGTTGGAGCCCCTCCCCCCTGATGTTGGAGCTCCTCCCCCAGATGTTGGCGCTCCTCCTCCTGATGTTGGTCACCTGGTTTCCAGGTAACGGCAGTGATGCGGGCGCCGCCTCCACGGTGGCTCGTCAGGACGGGGAGGAGTGGGTGCTGAACGGGACCAAAGCCTGGATCACCAACAGCTGGGACGCCTCGGCCACCGTCGTGTTCGCCACCACGGACAAGAAGCTCAAGCACAAGGCAGGTTCAGTAATACGCCGACGGAAGGGGGGGGGGGCATCTGAATCTGACTTCTTTTTGGCCTCTGTGTCTGCAGGGCATCAGCGCCTTCCTGGTGCCCATGCCCCTGCCAGGGCTTTCTCTGGGCAAGAAGGAGGACAAGCTGGGCATCAGGGCCTCGTCCACTGCTAACCTGATCCTGGAGGACTGCAGGGTGCCGCTGGACAGCATGCTGGGCCCGCGGGGGGCCGGATTCAAGATCGCAATGGTATTTAAATCCTCTTTCACTCCAGTTTCATGTTTCACAGGAAGAGCCGAATGCCTCAGAGTGACATCACAGGGTTGTTTGAGCTGTTTGGGTCAACTCCAGCAGGTTAATTCTGTCATAGTGAGCGCTGCTGCAACCCGACTGTGGAAGTTTTTCTGTGCCATCAGAGTTTGAATATGAATTTCTAATCATTTCATTTTTAACATTGAAAAAAAAAAATCAGAGGCAAAAAAAATAGGAATACAAATTGGTGCTCAAAATTTGATGGTTTTTAAAATTCAAAGTCTGATTTTGATGCTGTAAAAATTCAAAATTAGAAATTAATATTCACACTCTGGCACAGAAAAACTTCCATACCCGACCAGCTGTGATTGGTCAGCTGATGTTCTGTGGTGATGTGATGTCATAGAGGAGGAAGTTGTTTATGATTATGATTACAATGATTACACCCTCTATATTTTCACTACCCCCTACCCGAACCAGGGTTTGAATCCCATTCCTGCTTTTCTTACCTCTTTTATTTCTTCCCCCTACCCGAACCAGGGTTTGCATCCCCACCCCGCTGTGACTGGTGTGCAGTTGGTGAGAGTGAGTTGTATGGATTTGTTTTTGCTGGTATTTTAGTGATTATAGGACTGTTTAGGTGAGTTTGTCTGCTGAATCTGCTAGTGTGTCTTGTCCTTCCTCCACCTCTGGCACTCTCTATATTTTCATTACCCCCTACCCGAACCAGGGTTTGAATCCCATTCCTGCTTTTCTTACCTCTTTTATTTCTTCCCCCTACCCGAACCAGGGTTTGCATCCCCACCCCGCTGTGACTGGTGTGCAGTTGGTGAGAGTGAGTTGTATGGATTTGTTTTTGCTGGTATTTTAGTGATTATAGGACTGTTTAGGTGAGTTTGTCTGCTGAATCTGCTAGTGTGTCTTGTCCTTCCTCCACCTCTGGCACTCTCTATATTTTCATTACCCCCTACCCGAACCAGGGTTTGAATCCCATTCCTGCTTTTCTTACCTCTTTTATTTCTCCCCCTACCCGAACCAGGGTTTGCATCCCCACCCCGCTTTAACTGGTGTGCAGTTGGTGAGAGGCTGAGGTAGATTATGGTCGTTGTGGTGTGAGGGGCAGTGTTGGCTGGCATTAGGGGGGTGACTCTGGGACGCCAGTGGTCATTGTCTAGCCTCCTGGAGGTGTCGTGGGCCCAACTAGACGAAACACTGATGAAAGGAGGTTCCCACCTGATGACCCCAATGATATGTTGGTCAGCACTGCTCATTGATCTATATAATACGGAGTGTAGGGAATTATTCACTGAGTCTGGTCCTTTATTTTATTTTATTTTATTTTTTTATTTTCTTTAGCACAAGTTTCTTGTGTTTATATTGAATCCAAATCTAGCCTAGCTAGTGACTGTTGTGAATAGGGCAGCTGACAACAAGGGAAAGACCATGTGACAGATTGGAAAGACAGCTGACAGGAGGCAAAGACCCCAAAGGTGCTGCCATGGGCTAGCAACCCATGGTAGCAGTAGCGAGGCCTAGCCGCTTTGTTACAACCAGCATAAGCTACAGAAAGATTAAGGAGAATACCCCTAGAGTCAGCGAGAGCAGGGGCGGAAGATGACTCACTGGCAGACTACATGGCAACTGACACTGGAACGAACATGACTAAGAGGTGGATACGCGACTCAGTGAAGGATAGGGGCACGGGCCTATTCTCTAGGGCTAGAATTGACCAGAATAGTTCTCAGAGGAAAGAGAGCTTAAATAAAAGTGGTAGACTAGAGGGAAGTAAGCTTCAGGTTTGTCCTTGTGGCTGGCAGAAAGTAACATCAGTTAGAGGCCTTAAAATGCATCAGGGAAGAAAGAGATGTGTGGTAAAAGAAGGGCAGTGTGGCCGCATCGATCAGTACTTTTTAAGAAGTCAATCGAGTAAGTCGGATGAAGTCCAGCGGCAGGTAGAAAACCACAGTCCGAAGGATATCAATAACACAGCTATGGAGGTGGAGGAGGAGGTTCTAAGAAGGGATGTAGCTGATACTGAGGTGAACAGGCCAGTTAGAGAGAGAAATATGGAGCAGAAAGATAGAGTTAAGTGGCCTAGGGCAAATAGTTACAAAGAATGGGAGGCAGTCAATAAAGATTTGTCAATAATATTGGGTAGGTTAGGAGGAAATGCAAGCGATAGGCTAGAGAAGATGGGAGATATAATTTATTCCTATGGTGTAGAGAGATTTGGGGTGCAAGATAGAAAGAGGGTTGAAACAGTACATTTAGGTAAGTCAAGACGGCAAAAAGAGATGGAGAAATTGGTTAAGGAAAGAAGAAATTTAAGAAAGCAGTGGAAAAAAGCTACAGAAGAAGAGAGGGAGGGAATTAATGTTTTGCAGGAAGAACTGAGAGGCAGGCTAGCAATACTTAGAAGGGCTGAAAGTCTTAGGAAAAAGAGAAAGAAGAAAGAATATGTTAGGACGGCATTTTATAGGGACCCGTTCAAGTTTGTTAAAGGGTTGTTTAACCAGGAAAAGGGAGGGCAGCTTAAGGCAACAAAGTTAGAGGTGGAAGAGTATCTAAGAAATACATATTCAGATCTTGAGCAGCGTAGAGTAGTAGGCCTTCCACCTGACATGCCACCGTTAGGAGAGATAGCTCATAAGATGGATGTTAGACCACCTCGGTGGAAGGAGGTTGAGGAGGTAGTCAGGCGTGCAAAGGCTTCGTCGGCCCCAGGGCCAAATGGAGTCCCCTACCGGGTTTATAAAAGTGCACCTGATATCCTAAAGTTTTTGTGGAAGCAATTAAGAATAGTTTGGGAGAAACAGGTTATTCCTAGAGCATGGCGTAGGGCAGGAGGCGTTCTTATTCCAAAGGAAAAGGAGTCCTCGAACCTGAGTCAGTTCCGGATGATCTCTCTCCTAAATGTAGAGGGGAAGATTTTCTTTAGTTTGGTTGCACAGAGATTAGCTAGTTATTTAGAAAATAATAGCTTAATAGATACTACTGTGCAGAAGGCAGGAATACCTGGTTTCGCAGGGTGTTTAGAGCACACTAGCATGATTTGGCATCAGATTCAGACAGCCAAGATTGAGAAAAAAGACTTGCATGTTATATTTCTAGATCTAGCAAATGCATTTGGTTCAGTGCCACATAGCCTTATTTGGGAAGCATTTGAGTATTTTAGAGTGCCTGTAGTAGTGGTTAACTTAGTAAGAGCGTATTTTCAAGATATTAGACTGTGCTTAAGTACAGCAGGTTTCACAACAGGTTGGCAGAGGCTAGAAATAGGCATTATGGCAGGGTGTACAATTTCTCCATTAGCATTTACAATGGCCATGGAGATAATTATTAGAGCTTCCAAGTGGGTTGTAGGAGGAGAGAGACGTCAGGATGGCATGCGCCTTACGCCAATTAGAGCATACATGGATGATATGACGTTAGTGACTACAACAGTACCATGTATGAAGAGAATACTTGAGAGACTTGATAAAAATCTAAAGTGGGCTGGGATGAAAATCAAACCTACTAAGTCTAGAAGTATCTCAATAAGGAGAGGGAAATTAAGTGATAGAAAGTTTGTAATAGATGAAGAAAGCATTCCAATAATAAGGGAAAAGGCAGTGAAGAGTTTAGGCAGGTGGTACCAGGCAGACATGAATGATGGAAAGCAGTCAGTGCAGTTTTGTGAAGATGTTGCTGAGGGACTGGATAGAATAGATAAATCAGAGCTTCCAGGAAAGTTGAAGCTGTGGTGTCTGCAGTTTAGATTGTTTCCTAGGCTGATGTGGCCACTGTCTGTGTATGAGATTCCATTATCTGTTGTAGAAAAAATGGAAAGATTAGTTAGCTTTTATATTAGGAAGTGGCTAGGTGTTCCTAGATGCTTAAGTACTGTGGCACTGTATGGGAAAGGCATACTCCAGCTCCCAGTATCTAGTCTAGTAGAGGAGTTTAAATGTACTAAAGTTAGGACAGAGCTCCTGTTAGCTGGGAGTAAAGATGTGGTAGTTAGTAAGGTGGTTCCAAACCCAACCAAGGGGAGGAAGTGGAAACCAAGATTGGCAGCTCAGGAGGCAGAAGCAACTCTTAGACATGCAGAGATTGTGGGTAATGTGCAAATAGGCCGGGGAGGCTTGGGGCTTGGCCCAGGCAAACCGGTGTGGAGTAGAGCAGGTCCCAAGGAGAAGAGAAAGCTAGTTGTTGAGCAGATTCGTAGACAGGAGGAAATGTTAAGGGGTGCAAAGGCAGTGGCTCAGGCTAAGCAGGGACGGTGGGTGAACTGGGAAGGTGTAGAAAAGAAAAAGCTTAGTTGGAAAGAACTGTGGAGTATGGAGGAAAGGAGTATTAGATTTTTGATAGGGGCAACATATGATGTATTGCCTACTCCCCAGAACCTAAAACTCTGGGTAAATGGAGACCCGTTATGTTCGTTATGTTCAGGTACTGCAACTCTAAAGCATATTTTGTCAGGTTGTAAGGTTAGTCTGTCACAAGGCCGGTATACATGGCGACATGACCAAGTATTAAGAAGTTTAGCTGCAGGTATTGAAGATAAACGAAGGCAGGTAAACTTAGGAGGGTCCAAGGTACAGAGAGTTGCAATTCAGTTTGTTCAACAGGGGGAGAAAGTTAAAAAGACGATAAGGAGGCACGGCAGCTTGGAGGATGCTTGTGATTGGGAGATGCAGGTAGATTTAGGAAATAAGCTTGTTGTTCCCCAGGAAATAGCCTCTACAAACTTAAGGCCTGATATAGTCTTGTGGTCTAGGAGTAGAATGAGAGTCTATTTCATAGAGCTGACTGTTCCTTGGGAGGAATTAGTAGAGGAAGCATATGAAAGGAAAAAGCTTAGATATGTGGAGTTGGGGGCAGAAGCAG
Organism: Odontesthes bonariensis; assembly: GCF_027942865.1. Lineage (NCBI taxonomy): Eukaryota > Metazoa > Chordata > Actinopteri > Atheriniformes > Atherinopsidae > Odontesthes > Odontesthes bonariensis. The sequence goes on from NC_134527.1 coordinate 1,398,538, forward strand.
AGCAGCGAGGATGGAAGGTTAGAATTTGTCCAGTGGAAGTAGGATGTAGAGGATTTGTTGCAAAGTCTGTTGTCTCATTGTTGAGGGAGCTGGGTGTAACTGGACAGAGTGTGAGAAAAATAGTGCAGGAGGTTTCAGATAAAGCATTACAATCCAGTCAGTGGATTTGGATAAGAAGAAGCAATAGCAGCTGGGGGCCCAGCAGGGGGAGCACTTAGGGTAAACAGACTTTTGAAAAAGCAAAGAAGAAGTTCAAGCTATTTAAGTGGTGGGTTTGGCACATGTGATCCTTTTGAAACCAGGCGGCCATTTTGGGTGAGTTGGCTTGGAGTGAGTTGTATGGATTTGTTTTTGCTGGTATTTTAGTGATTATAGGACTATTTAAGTGAGTTTGTCTGCTGAATCTGCTAGTGTGTCTTGTCCTTCCTCCACCTCTGGCACCCTCTATATTTTCACTACCCCCTACCCGAACCAGGGTTTGAATCCCATTCCTGCTTTTCTTACCTCTTTTATTTCTTCCCCCTACCCGAACCAGGGTTTGCATCCCCACCCCGCTGTGACTGGTGTGCAGTTGGTGAGAGTGAGTTGTATGGATTTGTTTTTGCTGGTATTTTAGTGATTATAGGACTGTTTAGGTGAGTTTGTCTGCTGAATCTGCTAGTGTGTCTTGTCCTTCCTCCACCTCTGGCACTCTCTATATTTTCATTACCCCCTACCCGAACCAGGGTTTGAATCCCATTCCTGCTTTTCTTACCTCTTTTATTTCTTCCCCCTACCCGAACCAGGGTTTGCATCCCCACCCCGCTGTGACTGGTGTGCAGTTGGTGAGAGTGAGTTGTATGGATTTGTTTTTGCTGGTATTTTAGTGATTATAGGACTGTTTAGGTGAGTTTGTCTGCTGAATCTGCTAGTGTGTCTTGTCCTTCCTCCACCTCTGGCACTCTCTATATTTTCATTACCCCCTACCCGAACCAGGGTTTGAATCCCATTCCTGCTTTTCTTACCTCTTTTATTTCTCCCCCTACCCGAACCAGGGTTTGCATCCCCACCCCGCTTTAACTGGTGTGCAGTTGGTGAGAGGCTGAGGTAGATTATGGTCGTTGTGGTGTGAGGGGCAGTGTTGGCTGGCATTAGGGGGGTGACTCTGGGACGCCAGTGGTCATTGTCTAGCCTCCTGGAGGTGTCGTGGGCCCAACTAGACGAAACACTGATGAAAGGAGGTTCCCACCTGATGACCCCAATGATATGTTGGTCAGCACTGCTCATTGATCTATATAATACGGAGTGTAGGGAATTATTCACTGAGTCTGGTCCTTTATTTTATTTTATTTTATTTTTTTATTTTCTTTAGCACAAGTTTCTTGTGTTTATATTGAATACAATTAATTGAATTCCAATTGGCTTGAATTGGACTTTATTATCTAAGTGCCTTGAGATGACATTTGTTGTATTTGGCGCTATATAAATAAAAATGAATTGAATTGAATTGTTTCAGGCAGGTTCTTTGGGACAGGAACCTAACATCTCAGCAGATGTTTGACATCCACCAAAGGCCATAAAACACAAAGAGGAGACTCTAAACGGCTCATTGTGAGCCTCTGTCAAGGAAAACTAACAGAAGTCTGCATTTTAATGAGTTTTTATTATTATTATCTCGCTTTTCAGGTTCTTTGTGGTCATTTTACACACTGAGCAGAATGACATAAGCACACTCATTAGCTTATTCACTGAGCTTCTGGCACCATCGGTCTCTTATCTTCCTGTGATTTTGGATGATTAAAACTCCAGTTGGAAGTGATTTGAAGTCAGGATAAAGGAAAGTTCTGGAAATAAAGACGCGGCTCTGTCCAAAAGAGGATTTTACTGAGTGATGAGACTTTAAACTGATGATGCAGCTTCTTGGGAAGCCTGTGTGATATCTGAGTCTCCCCGTGTCTCCTGTCAGAACTCTAACGAGTTAATCTGAGTTAATGTGAGTTATTCTGTTTCTCGCAGCAAACTCTGGACAGCGGGCGCATCGGGATCGCTGCTCAGGCTCTCGGCATCGCTCAGGCGTCTCTGGACTGCGCCGCCGACTACGCACTGAAGCGCACGGCGTTCGGGGCCCCCATCGGCAAGCTGCAGGCCATACAGGTAACATACAGGTAACATACAGGCCATACAGGTAACATACAGGCCATACAGGTAACATACAGGCCATACAGGTAACACACAGGCCATACAGGTAACATACAGGCCGTACAGGTAACATACAGGCCATACAGGTAACACACAGGCCATACAGGTAACATACAGGCCGTACAGGTAACATACAGGCCATACAGGTAATATACAGGTAATATACAGGCCATACAGGTAACATACAGGCCATACAGGTAACATACAGGCCATACAGGTAACACACAGGCCATACAGGTAACATACAGGCCGTACAGGTAACATACAGGTAATATACAGGCCATACAGGTAACATACAGGTAATATACAGGCCATACAGGTAACATACAGGCCATACAGGTAACATACAGGCCATACAGGTAACATACAGGCCATACAGGTAACATACAGGCCGTACAGGTAACATACAGGTAATATACAGGCCATACAGGTAACATACAGGTAATATACAGGCCATACAGGTAACATACAGGGCATACAGGTAACACACAGGCCATACAGGTAACATACAGGCCGTACAGGTAACATACAGGTAATATACAGGCCATACAGGTAACATACAGGTAACATACAGGCCATACAGGTAATATACAGGTAATATACAGGCCATACAGGTAACATACATGCCATACAGGTAACATACAGGCCATACAGGTAATATACAGGTAACATACAGGCCATACAGGTAACATACAGGCCATACAGGTAACATACAGGCCATACAGGTAACATACAGGCCATACAGGTAACATACAGGCCGTACAGGTAACATACAGGTAATATACAGGCCATACAGGTAACATACAGGTAATATACAGGCCATACAGGTAACATACAGGCCATACAGGTAACATACAGGCCATACAGGTAACATACAGGCCGTACAGGTAACATACAGGTAATATACAGGCCATACAGGTAACATACAGGTAATATACAGGCCATACAGGTAACATACAGGGCATACAGGTAACACACAGGCCATACAGGTAACATACAGGCCGTACAGGTAACATACAGGTAATATACAGGCCATACAGGTAACATACAGGTAACATACAGGCCATACAGGTAACATACAGGCCATACAGGTAACATACAGGCCATACAGGTAACATACAGGCCATACAGGTAACACACAGGCCATACAGGTAACATACAGGCCGTACAGGTAACATACAGGTAATATACAGGCCATACAGGTAACACACAGGCCATACAGGTAACCTGCAGGCCATACAGGTAACACACAGGCCATACAGGTAACCTGCAGGCCATACAGGTAACCTGCAGGCCATACAGGTAACCTGCAGGCCATACAGGTAACACACAGGCCATACAGGTAACCTGCAGGCCATACAGGTAACCTGCAGGCCATACAGGTAACATACAGGTAACATACAGGCCATACAAGTAACACACAGGCCATACAGGTAATATACAGGCCATACAGGTAATATACAGGCCATACAGGTAATATACAGGCCATACAGGTAATATACAGGCCATACAGGTAACATACAGGCCATACAGGTAACCTGCAGGCCATACAGGTAACCTGCAGGCCATACAGGTAATATACAGGCCATACAGGTAACACACAGGCCATACAGGTAACCTGCAGGCCATACAGGTAACCTGCAGGCCATACAGGTAACCTGCAGGCCATACAGGTAATATACAGGCCATACAGGTAACACACAGGCCATACAGGTAACCTGCAGGCCATACAGGTAACCTGCAGGCCATACAGGTAACCTGCAGGCCATACAGGTAATATACAGGCCATACAGGTAACACACAGGCCATACAGGTAACACACAGGCCATACAGGTAACCTGCAGGCCATACAGGTAACCTGCAGGCCATACAGGTAACCTGCAGGCCATACAAGTAATATACAGGCCATACAGGTAACACACAGGCCATACAGGTAACCTGCAGGCCATACAGGTAACCTGCAGGCCATACAAGTAACACACAGGCCATACAGGTAATATACAGGCCATACAGGTAACCTGCAGGCCATACAGGTAACATACAGGCCATACAGGTAATATACAAGCCATACAGGTAATATACAGGTAACATACAGGCCATACAGGTAACCTGCAGGCCATACAGGTAATATACAGGTAACATACAAGTAACACACAGGCCATACAGGTAATATACAGGCCATACAGGTAATATACAGGTAACATACAGGCCATACAGGTAACCTGCAGGCCATACAGGTAATATACAGGTAACATACAGGTAACACACAGGCCATACAGGTAACATACAGGTAACATACAGGTAACATACAGGTAACACACAGGCCATACAGGTAACACACAGGCCATACAGGTAACATACAGGTAACATACAGGTAACATACAGGTAACATACAGGTAACATACAGGTAACATACAGGTAACATACAGGCCATACAGGTAACACACAGGCCATACAGGTAACACGCAGGCCATACAGGTAACACGCAGGCCATACAGGTAACACACAGGCCATACAGGTAACATACAGGCCGTACAGGTAACATACAGGCCATACAGGTAACACACAGGCCATACAGGTAACACACAGGCCATACAGGTAACATACAGGCCGTACAGGTAACATACAGGCCATACAGGTAACATAAAGGTAACATACAGGCCATACAGGTAACATACAGGCCATACAGGTAACATACAGGCCATACAGGTAACCTGCAGGCCATACAGGTAACATACAGGCCATTCAGGTAACATACAGGCCGTACAGGTAACATACAGGCCGTACAGGTAACATACAGGCCGTTCAGGTAACATACAGGCCGTACAGGTAACATGCAGGCCATACAGGTAACATGCAGGCCATACAGGTAACATACAGGTAACATACAGGTAACATACAGGTAACATACAGGTAACATACAGGCCATACAGGTAACATACAGGTAACATACAGGTAACCTGCAGGCCATACAGGTAACATACAGGTAACATACAGGTAACATACAGGTAACATACAGGTAACATACAGGTAACATACAGGTAACATACAGGCCATACAGGTAACATACAGGTAACATACAGGTAACATACAGGCCATACAGGTAACATACAGGTAACATACAGGTAACATACAGGTAACATACAGGCCATACAGGTAACATACAGGTAACATACAGGCCATACAGGTAACCTGCAGGCCATACAGGTAACATACAGGTAACATACAGGCCATACAGGTAACATACAGGCCGTACAGGTAACATACAGGTAACATACAGGTAACATACAGGCCATACAGGTAACATACAGGTAACATACAGGTAACATACACGTAACATATAGGTAACATACAGGTAACATACAGGTAACATACAGGCCATACAGGTAACATACAGGTAACATACAGGTAACATACAGGCCATACAGGTAACATACAGGTAACATACAGGCCATACAGGTAACCTGGAGTTTACCCAGAGACGGGCTGTTATCTCAGCGTGTTTAAGGTCGGTAACGCTGGCTGAACCAGACGCTGGATCTGTAACAGGTTCTGTCTCCAGATGAGGACACGTGTCCCTCTGCAGCCCAGAATATGTGGCTGCACAGACACTAAATACACCCTGATGCACACTGTGGTCAAGGTGACGTTTATTTATGTAGCACCTTACAACAACCCGGGCTGGCCAAAGTGCTTTACATAAATAAATAACAGTAAAATCCAACAGATACATTAACAAAGAAATTCAGCTAAAGATAAAAACTATTTACACACACAGACAACATTTGTTTCTCCCAGGTCTGAAAGCCTGGGAGAAACCATATGCAGCGGTAACCATGGTAACACATTCCAAAGTTTAGGGGCAGCCACTGCAAAAGCTGGATGGCCTTTAGCTTTTAGCCTGCATTTAGGCTCATCCAGGTAAAGTTTGTTAGCCGACCTCAGAGATCTGATTGGCGTGTGAACATGTATGAGTTCAGTTAAATACTCAGGGGGCCCAGACCGTTTAAAATGTTAAAAACGAACATCAGGATCTTAAAATCAGCTCTGAAGCGGACAGGAAGCCAGAGCAGAGAGGCCAGAGCCGGGTTATATGTTCCCGTGTCTGTAATGAAGCCGAGCAGCAGCACCAGAGAGCGCTGCTCTAAACCTACGAACAGTCCAGTCTGGAGAAACCTCACATTGGTGCAACTTGGGAAAGAGTCGTGTTATTTCCCAGCACTGAGTCTTGTGTGTTTTCTTCCCGTGTTCCAGTTCAAGCTGGCCGACATGGCGGTGGCGATAGAGAGCGCTCGCCTGCTCACCTGGAAGGCTTCGCTCCTGCGGGACTCAAAGAAAGCCTTCACTAAGGTACGGCCGCCTCGGCTCTAAGGTTTTTACGCTCCGCAGGGAGCAGGAGTCCCACTCGGCTGCTTTGTCCCCGCAGGAAGCAGCCATGGCCAAGCTGGCGGCGTCCGAGGCCGCCACCTTCTGCGCCCATCAGGTAAGGAGCCGGCGGCGCCCGCAGGAAGAGTCGAGCCGAGCCAAAGCCTGCAGATGTGTTCACAGCTTCTCCTCCCTGTGCTTTACACCAGTCCATCCAGATCCTGGGGGGGATGGGCTTCGTGACCGACATGCCGGCGGAGAGGCACTACCGCGACGCCCGCATCACCGAGATCTACGAGGGCACCAGCGAGATCCAGAGGCTGGTCATCGCCGGCCAGATACTCAAGGAGTACCAGTTATAGTGCAACAGCAACATTTACCCCCACAGGGCAACAGCAACATTTACCCCCACAGGGCAACAGGAACATTTACCCCCACAGGGCAACAGGAACATTTACCTCACAGGGCAACAGGAACATTTACCCCCACAGGGCAACAGCAACATTTACCTCACAGGGCAACAGCAACATTTACCCCCACAGGGCAACACGAACATTTACCCCCACAGGGCAACACGAACATTTACCCCCACAGGGCAACACGAACATTTACCTCCACAGGGCAACACGAACATTTACCCCCACAGGGCAACACGAACATTTACCCCCACAGGGCAACACGAACATTTACTCCCACAGGGCAACACGAACATTTACCTCCACAGGGCAACAGGAACATTTACCCCCACAGGGCAACACGAACATTTACCCCCACAGGGCAACACGAACATTTACCCCCACAGGGCAACACGAACATTTACCTCCACAGGGCAACACGAACATTTACCCCCACAGGGCAACACGAACATTTACCCCCACAGGGCAACACGAGCATTTACCCCCACAGTGCAACACCAACATTTACCCCCACAGGGCAACACCAACATTTACTCCCACAGGGCAACACGAACATTTACCTCCACAGGGCAACAGGAACATTTACCCCCACAGGGCAACACGAGCATTTACCCCCACAGGGCAACACGAACATTTACCCCCACAGGGCAACACCAACATTTACCCCCACAGTGCAACACCAACATTTACCCCCACAGGGCAACACCAACATTTACCCCCACAGGGCAACACCAACATTTACCCCCACAGGGCAACACCAACATTTACCCCCACAGGGCAACACCAACATTTACCCCCACAGGCGACAAGGCAAATCTTTTTTATGGTGATCGATATCAGAGTTTAGACGGTTTTCTGTCCCCGCTGTGTCCCGTCTTCTGGATTTAAACTCTGAGAGCTCCAGAACCGAGAACTCTGCCGCCTTAAAGTGCAACTAAAGCTTAAAGTGCAAGAACACACAGCCTTATATATATATATAATTTTGAATCCATGTCTAACCTTCCCAAAGTTGCCCTTTAAGAGGATTTCTGGTTCTCAGTGAGTTTAAAGGGCCAGTTCACCCATATTTAGAATAAAAGGCATCTTTTCTCAGGCAGGTTTTACCCACACTGGCTCATCCTTTGAGTCAGGAGCCTTTTTATGGAGTTATATCCACAATTTCCATAAAAAAAAACACACACAGATGTAAATAAGCTCAGAGACCCGAGACCAGCTTTTAATATTCAGAGATAATTGTTAAACAGTAAGAATAATAATTTGATTTAAAAATAATTGGATGAATTAAAGGAAAATGAACTAATGTGGTTTAGGTGGGCTGTAGGGACCCCTGCTTGGTGCACTTTGGGTCTAACTCTGTATGAATTAGACCCTTTAATACCTTTGGGTTTAACTCTGTATAATACTCTGTATTAGACCCTTTAATGACCCTCCATCCTCATAAATCTGAAAGGATTTCCGTCCTGTTTTTGGCTGCCATCTGCAGCTCTGACCACCAGAGGGCGCCAGAGCGCCTCAGCGTGTTCATGGCTGCAGTTTTATCAGCCTGTGAATGGAAGCTGGATCCCTTCTGGTGAATTCTGGGAGTTTCTCACCTCCTGTGCCTCAGTGACTTGTACATATCTGATGTAATTTATTGTGTGAGCATGATAATAAACCAGAATGACACCACTTTGTAGATACTTTGAAGTCCTCTCCTGATTGGATGAAACGTCCCGGCTCGGAACACTTTGCATGAAGCAGAACTTTTGTCTCGGATGGTTTCCAGGCTGCTGAACTTTGTTGTCTTTGTCCCAAACAAAGAGCCACAAACTGGCTGCAGAACTTTGTCTTTGTGGCTCTTTGTTTGGGACAAACAGGCTGCAGATGCACGTTGGCGCGTTCACGTGCACGCGCTTCCTCTGCCGGTCCACGTGAGCGCCCTGATTGCTGCAGATCTGGGCCAAACTTCCTGACGCTGGTTGCCCGCTGCTGATTGAGCTGATCCCCCCGATAGGCGGCTGCATTGTCCTCCGGGGTGTGTGAAACCAGGAGCTGATTATTCTGACGTCAGCTCGTGGATCTTATTTTGTTTCTTTCTTTCTTTACGTGCACTGTGTGCGTAACACTTTGCAATCTCAGGAGCTTTGCGGCTCTCTGCATCTGTAATAAACAGCATCTGCCCCCTTCTGAAACCCACCTCAGTCGTGCTTTTATTAGGGATCTGTAGGAGTTTTATTCTTTGCAAAAGGTGCTCGAAAACTTGTGAAATTTTGCGAGCACCACCTGCCAGTCGACGACATGAAAGAATCTAAACTTTATATTTTTGGGAGTCGCTCATTGACTCTGTAGCACCCCCTACGATGCTTAAAAATGGCCCCCGCATTGGGGTTAGTTTTGCGTGGGACCGAAATTCGGTACACTCATTCATCATGCCCAGACGCACAAAAAAGTCTGTATTCCAAACCGCATACTTCTCCTACTACTCCTACTAACTTTCTGAGTTAGTATGCGAGTTTGAGTAAGCGAGAAGTTCTCGGATGCATACTAGATTCTCTGAAATGTTGGGTATGCATCATGAGGTTACTACTCATACTCAAACTACCCAAGATGCAACGTGACGTCGCCGATCGTCATTTCCTGTCAAAACGGCAGTTTCAAGCTAGCTACAACGAGGGTAGGTTCACTTCCTGTTTTCAAAACAAAAGCACCAATTGTATGGTAATGGCTTTCCCTATGATAAAAGGCAACGGGTATTTTATTTTGTGAAAATAACAGGAAGTGCGTTGCTCACTGCGGCTAGCTTTAGTAGCGCCGAATTCGTGGGAATAAAATTGTAAACAGCCGGTATTTTGTCAGGTTTTCAACACGTTGGGGATCTAAACGACTACTTTCTCTCCTGAAAATGTTTCAAATGTTGCTAAAGTTTACAGAGTTTAGAGCTTAAGGGAAATCAGCTTCAGGCCGGCTTTCGGCTCGGGCAGGAGCAAAATGCATTGTGGGTAAACGCTCTGCATACTGTCTGATCGATTAGTATGTAGTTTCGAACACAGCCAAAGTCTCATGCCGCCATGGTCCCACGTCCACAGGAAGGCGGCCATTTTGGATGGAAAGTGAGTTTTGGTGCCATTTTTGCCCGATTGCATATGATCGAACTCGTCCTACAGATTTAATGCTACAGACTTCAGACTTGGCCAGGTTACTCTTAAGATATGTGCATGTGCTCGTACCAATGCAGAGGGCATCGTGCGTGCGCACAGGCTCGGTCCCACTCAAGGCTGCTCGCAGCTTTAATTCACTTCGTTTCCACCTGTTTTATGTGGTCAGGTCACACAGCAACGCGCATCTGCTTCTCTGCTGATTTCACTGAAAGTCTAAAGCTTCATTTCTTTTCCACATCCCTGAATAAAACGTGCACGTGTTCACCGTCACTGCCTGTTTGTTTGGTCTGTGCGCTGAAATTAACTCCAGCTGACCGATGGAGACAAATGTGACCAGATATCTGACGTCATCGACTGTTTCTACCATGATTCCAACCTCAGAGCCGTTAAGGCAACGCTAAAGAAGTTTGTGAACCTTAACCTCGGTCTGAAGTCCGTTGGCTTTTGTTCTGCACCTTTGGACTCAGGCTGAGATACAGCAGTTTACCTCTTTGCTTTCCAGACCCGCTCTACATTTTTGTGGCCTGCTCAGCAGCAAACTCGTGTGTATGCGCTGCGCATGTGCAGCGCTCACACTGAAACGTGTTTCTCTGACAGTTTGGATGATTATGACCAGAATAATAATCCTGATTATTCACTGATCTGATTTAAATGTTTTATGTCCACTTTTCTGTAAACATAACTCGGCTTTCATCCCTGCTGAGCCTCATTAAACCAAGATCAGAGCCTCTCTGAGGAAAAGTGGTAATACAACTAAGGCTGGGCGAGTTAACTCGTTATTATCGCGTTAACTCGCTAATTATTTAACGCCGATAAATATTTTATTGCGCATTAATGTAATGTAAAATCTTTTGAGGGCTTTTGTGCCTTTAATGGAAAGTTCAGAAAGACAGGAAGCAGGAGGCAGAGAGAGGGGGAACGACATGCAGCACAGGGCCGTCCGATGCGGGACTGGAACCAGCTGCAGCGAGTTTAAAGGATTCGAACCGAAAACAGCCGGTGCCGGTTGATGTTGGACCGGACAGTTTGTTTTCAGATGTTTCAGTAACTCTGCAGATGATCTGTTCCTGGTTAACATCACTTCTCCTGCACCGTGCAGCTCTCTGTTCCTTAGTGGAGCTGATATATAAATGCTGTTTAATTGTTGGAAGTCAAAATGTAGATTGAGATTAAACTTTGATTGTTCTGCCTGAAGTGGCGTTACATCTCCCAACTGTTCAGCGAGTTCCTGTAACAGTCATTACTTTATAAAGTAAATAAATTTCTGGACATTCTGATAATCTGAGGTGGTTTAACAGCCAAACAAGACAAAGTAAATATGTTGTTTCCCTTAAATAAGACCCTTTTTAACATGTATAAAGATGTAGAAATGTTTGTGAATAGATTCCACTTTAAGATTTCTCTGTGGAAAGATAATTAAACATAAATTTATGGAAACATGTTTAATTTAGTAGAATTAAGATTGGTTAGTTTGGTTTGTGTTTGCAGATTTTCTCTCTTAAAAACCCATAAATGATAGTTTTATTGCTATCTTATAAACTCGTAATATTTCTGACTATAACACATACAACTATGAGCTGAAACAGGCTCCTGATTCCATCCTTTCTTCTGTAAACTGTCCCATCAGGTTTCCCTCATTAAGAACTTTTCTCCTGGAATAAATAACAGACAGATGAAGGTTTGTTTCTTCTTTCTTTATTAGATAAAAAAAAGTCTGTATAAAATGACAGGAAGTACAAAACACTGTACATGCATTCAGATGCAAATTCGCTCCTTTGATCACAACATGAGTGCACATCGGAGCGTGGGAATGAGTCCAAAGAACTATTTACAACAGAAACGCGCTCAGAGCGCAAATCTCAGCCTCTGTTTACAGATCATTTCTAATCAGAACTGTTGGATTTGCTCCTAAAACCGGATTAAACCCCTTTGGGAGCTTCAGAAAAGCTCAAATTTACACTCAGTTCGGTGACAGTTGCGCGTGTTTTACAGCGGGAGCTGGTAATGGAAGCAGCGCTGCTGATCCACCGACGCGTAAAGACGCAGCGTCTTTGGAGATGTCGGCACCTGGAACCCAAATCCAAACGTCCCCGCGGGGAAAGCGCAGCCTCAGTTTATACGTAGTGCTTCTTGTCGAACTCCCCGTTGGTCGTGATGGTCTTGGTGGGCGCGTACTTGATGGGGTAGGAGCCCCGGACCCCCTGGGAGAAGGAGCAGCACAGCAGGCTGCCGCCGAACAGCAGCAGCGCGGTGGCGGCCCAGCCCACGTAGATGGCCGCGCCGATCTCGCGCTTCTTGGACGGGGGCACCTGCGGGTTGTGGAAGTCCACGATGATGTTGTTGGCCATCCAGCAGAGCGGCACCAGCACGAACAGCCCGCTGAGGATGTACAGCACCCCGCCGGCGTGCACCACCTTCGCCTTCACCGCCTCGTCCCGCAGGCAGTTGGTGCACTGCGCGCCGGCCACCGTCACCGTCAGCGCCACCACGCCCAGCACCGCGGACACGACGGTGAGCGCGCGCGCCGTCTGCAGGTCCTGCGTCAGCGCCAGCACGGAGTCGTGGATCTTGCACTGCATCTGGCCCGTGCTCTGCACCACGCACGACATCCACAGCCCGTCCCACATGGTCTGCGCCACCACGATGTTGGAGTCGATGAAGGCGGTGACCTTCCACATGGGCAGCCCGCAGGCCACCATCACCAGCAGCGAGCCCGCGACGCACAGCGCCAGGCCCAGCACCTCCAGGCACGCGGCCAGCATGGCTCCTTCTGGGGCAGGTGGGCAATTGACTTGGTTGTAGAGAGGACACAGGAGGGGAAACGAGTGATGAGTTAAGAAAAAAAAAGATTGGAGGAGACAAAAAACAAGGGACAAAAAAAATGGAGCAAATTAAACAAGAATACGAAAAAGGAGAAAAGTAAAAGTGGGGCAGGTGGGGGTCCTCGCGCTGCTTCTGCTCTGAGTGGCTGCGGAGCGCGCGGGGCTCCGCGTTTATCACAGCAAAAACCGGCCAACTGTGGGCCAATCAGCAGCGAGTGCGTCTCTGTCAGCCAAAGAGGGGCGGCGGCCCCCTCTCACGCGCATTACGCACGGAGTGTTTACGCGTTTTGGAGCAGCATGAGTGGATGTTTCCTGTAATTCAGAGCAGCGGAGCAGAAACCTGCTTTTTGTTTTTCATCTCACGAGTTTTCTGGCTTTTATATTAGGGCTGGGCAACGATTAAAATGTTTAACCTAATTAATCACATGATTTCCCTGATTAATCACGATTAATCGCATTTGTACGCAGAATCCAAAAATGAATCCAAAAGTAGTGTATAGCTTTTAGCATTTAGCTTTATTTTAAATGTGCTGCCATATGAATGAAAGTGCCATAACATTTGTTGTGCAAACACACTTTTAACATCAGCATCTTTCTGTAGTTTTTATGTAGAAGCCTCGCTGCAGCCGACCCGGTTCCTCATCCCCTGTGCTGCGTGTTGTTCCCCCTCTCTCTGCAAAAATGTTTTTTTTAATTTTGGAAAAAATAAATAAATAAAGTTTTATATATTTATTTATTAATATATATTTATTAATATATAAATATTATATATATGAATATTTATTTATTAATAAGTAAATAAAACCTGCGTTAATGCCCGATAAAATACTTATCGGCGTTAAATAATTAATGAGTTAACGGGACAATAACGAGTATACTCGCCCAGCCCTATTTTAATAGCCTGATAAACCAGCCTAAATGGATTGGATGTCTAATTTAGTCTGGCACCGATCAATGGATACAACGGAACATTGTTGATGAGCACAACCCGTTGTCTTTCAAACCGCGTCTGTGCCTATAGGCCAACGCTCTGACCAATCAGCGCAACTGACTGTGACGTAGTAAGCGCGACAGATAGCTTTGGTGGGAGGGGACTCTTCCAAAACTGATGCCAAGCACAGATTCTATAATAGGACAGATACGCCACTCACGGTGCATTTCCGGTTTCCAACGAGGCGATTTTGGTTGCAGTTCCACCCTCTTTCCACGTGGGGCGCCCAATTTTGGAGACCAGAATGAATGGAGTCCTATGGAGCTATACGCCCTTTCGTGCCCTTATCTCAAGATATAATTTTTTCTCTAGTAATTCGAATGTTGTTTTCGAAAGAGGGTGTTTAGAAAATACCCATGGCTGAGTTTTAGATTTTTAGAGCCACTCATTTGCTTAAAAAAAGGATTTGAAGTGTATATGACGTCATACATAGCGGGTCGACCAGCTGTCATTAGCACAATGCTAGCGCGTTGTGGACAACAAGAAGCCAACCAGTAAGAAATCAAAGCGATATATGTACTCGTTCAGTAGATTTTTTACTTGAAACCCATGTTGAGCTCTCAGAAACTACATTCAAATCTGAGCGCTCTTGAGGAGACTTAGGTGAAACTGACCATTTGTAGCATCTAGCTCCATTGGGCCCCATTAATTCTGGTCTCCACCGACGCCCCCAGTGGAATTCTGGTGGAACTGCAGCCAAAAAGCCGGTACAATGGGGCTTAATTCAGAGTGGCAAGGCTGTTCGTTATAATGGCTGTGTGCCAAGGCTGAATCAAACGAGCACTGTTCCATTGCTGCCGCCATCTTTCTTGTTGTGCTTTCGCTTGTCTATGTTCGCTTCCACTGCCCAACGTCGCACTGCTCTGTCGTCACTCCCTCAAAACCCCGCACCAGAACCCTCTGGCCTGCCCACGTTGATTCAAAACACATCTCTGCGTTGTGATTGGTTTAGTTGCCATCTGCCAGATTCAGGGCAGTATTTTCAAAATGACAAGTGGATCGAGGCCAGACCCAACCGCAGGCAAAACATTTTGCCGTCCAGCAGTTGGCGCTGGTTTTCCAGGCTACTATTTTAAAGTTAAATTACCTTAAATTATTAGTTAAGTTACCTGGTTATTGGGAACCTGTCGCCCCCCCCCCCCCATGTATCCACCTGGCCGGTCTCAACTCTCTCAGGCCAGTGTGGCCACCATAGAAGAAGAACTTCTGTGGAGTTGAATCTTGAATAACTGCATTAAAGTTTATTTAATCAGGAGTTAAGTTGATGAGTAAACTGAAAAATGAACCCGACCTCACACCAGAACACCGGTTTCATTTCCAGAACATTTCGGGTCAAAGGTCAGATGGTGGCACTCCAGTGCGCTCAGGACTCATTCTGTTGAATCTGTTTCACACCAACAGTTTTTATCAGCTGGAGCCCAGAAACTTGAGTCTATCTTTAGATTATCTCCAGACGTTTTCCTGCTTCAGAAGCAGCAGGATGTGCTGAGGACGGGAGACCTCCGTTACTCTGACAGACTCTGACAGACTCCCGTTTTCTCCACTTCAGCAGCAGAGTCCAGCCAACTTCCACTGCCATGTTGGATCAGCTGATCAGTTCCATCCAGCTGTGATGATGAATAAAAGGGAAGCTGTTTAAAGATGATTCAGGAACGAGGGACTGATGAGTAAAGAGAAAAGAATGACTAATTGATAATTAGTCATTTAATTTCCCTTTTTTCTCCTCCTTCTTCATCTTTTTGCTTTTCCTTCTCACTCCCCTTCTTTTCTTCCCTTTTCTCATTGTTTTTCTTCTTCTCCTCTTTCTTTTCTTCCTAACTGGTTCTTTCCTCCTTTTAGAATAAATTTCACTCAGCATCAAACCTCAGGCCCCTTTGATCCAATTCATCCTAATAAATATATATTTATATATATTCATATCATCGTCCAGTCAGATCTAATCAGTTAAAATGAGTCCATTTCACACAGCCAATAATAAAAAGTTTCCTAACTTCTGAACAGTCAGTTTGACTCCTTTTTCCTTCAGTTTCTTCGGGGAAACTCTGCTTGGGCTGAAAATAGCATCATGGATGTCCGTGCATGTGTGTGCACGTGTGTGAGTCAGTGCATGTGTGTGCACGTGTGTGAGCGCTGTTTACTGCAGGCGGAGCGATGCGTGCTGATGGAGGCTGGACCACACCTACTGTAATCATCAGATCTCATGTTTTAGAGTCGCTGCTTCGGCCTTAATTAGACTCTCAGTTTGGGTCCTAACGCTGGCATCAAAGGGGGGGAGGTTGGGGGGGGGTTGTTTGTTGACTCACCCATCGGGCAGATAAGCAGAGAGTGGGTGGAGAAGGAGCTGCGGTGGCCAAGATAAACACAGATGTAGGTCAGACAGCAGATCTTCTGTGAGGCTGAATTAAACTGTTAGAGCAGGTGGGGGGCTCAGAAAGCTCACCTCTGGGGGGCATTCCAGTAGAAATGTCCCGTTTGGAACCGCTCCCCACACTGATAGAGGTATGGCACAGGAAAAGGGACTAAATTAAGACTGACTTTCCAATTATTCCAGTGTGAAACCTGATCTGAACCTGAGGTAAAATGGCAGATATGATGCTTAAATATTCTGTGTGATGGCTTTGGTTAACTGTGGTTTCTGTCACATTTTTTTTCTAGTTTTTTTTTAATAGTATTACTTTTCTTTTGCAATAAATAACCATTTACCATCAGCCATCAGTTTTATTTCCTCAGCTCAGGACACTTTATTGTTACGATGCGTTCAATCCTGGAGAAGGCGGTGAAATTATTCGAGGTGAGTGCACTGAGCCAGACACGACGGCGTGTGCGTTTCACGTCACGTGACATTTCCAAATTCCAACCTGTTAGTAAGCTAGGCTTTGCTGTTGCATACAACTTCATTTCACTTTTGAAAGAAATACTGGACTATGTTTGTAAAAAGAACGGCAACGAAATTGTGACTTTCCAGAGCGTGTTACTCCACACTCGGCAATCAACTCCTACGGACTCACGTGACGTGATGTCTCGCGTGAGGTAGCCTCCTGTTGACGGAAGAGCTCTGATTGAGAGCAGGTGCTGGCTTGATTAAATTCATTCTGGACTCTCTATCCGACCACATGAAGACTTCGGGACACTTCGGTTTGGCTTTAGGGACCCTCTACTCACTACCACGTAAGTGTTATGTTGTTTGGAGCTGTAGAAGAGGTATAAAAATAGCGTTTAAAACACAATATAAATCGATGCCCCCATGGCTATGTTGTCAGTCCGACATCTCCGTGCAAGCAACACTGTCAGGGTCGGATGACGTTTTTTTGCGTCTTTGCTATGGCTAAATCATGGGTAGAGTGGGCAATACAGCTGGATGTTGTAAACGACCGAAATGGTCCTTTAAGAACAAATCTGTGCGTACGAACGGTTCTTGCGTGAGGCCCAATGTTCCAGGAGTCTTGTGGTTCCGTCTCAAATTCAAGTAAAATCTTCAGTTTTATAAACTTTTTTAAAATCTAATTCTAAGGTTCGAATGATGCAATTCTTTTACATTCATTAAAAGATGGCTGTTCTTTTTTTATGCATGTGTTTATTAGTTTTTGTTTGCAAATTACATCAAGTCAAACAAGGCATTAATACATGCAACAAAGCAAACTTTTCCTCCCCCCCCACCAAATAAGTATAAGAAAAACATGTTAAAACTCTAAAAAATAAGATGAAAATAAAGCAAAAAAGCAATAAGTAAATAAGTAAATAAATAAATGAAATAAAAATAAAACATAGAAATAGAGATAAATGCATAAATATATACTAATACATAGTTTTTAAATGTATGTACTGAAAACAGTTACAGCGCTAATGAGTTTCTCAGAACATTATACGGTATCACACAGACATTCTACTGGAGCAAGTTACCAACATTAGCATCATGTCTTAGAAAACTTAGAAAAGGTCTCCAGGTATCATCAAAAACATGTTGTTTCCGTCTAAAGATGACCGTTCTGTTTTATTTCACTAACAGAATACTTTGTGTGCCTTCTGCAGAAGAGTCCTGACCTAAAGCTCGGTGTCAACGAGAGGCGTCTGGCTGCAGACCTGCACTGTCAGGACCCACAGACCTGCGCTGTCAGGACCCACAGACCTGCGCTGTCAGGACCCACAGACCTGCACTGTCAGGACCCTGTTGCAGACCGTCACCTGCACTGTGAGGACCGGAAGTGCACTGTGAGGACCGGAAGTTGATTCGAAGCCTTTCAAAATAAAAGCGTGTGTATCGGAAGCACGTGTTTTTAAACGATTTTAAACGCTATATTTTTCAAGAGGTCCTCACAAATTAATTAATTAGTTAACAGTACGACATAAAATCTATCAATTCCCGGTCTATTGTTTTTATTTGTATTGTAAACTTTTGTTTGGTCAGTGCACACATTTTCTCTTAGGCTCATATTCATAAGCAACATCTCACAAGATGCCATAGGCCTATATTGTACATTTTATTGTGTACTATAGAGTAAGTCACTGCTATTTCATTATCATTTCATTTCAATATGACAGAAAATCTTTGTTTTTGTCGACTACCTGTTCACAAATATCAACATGTCGTTAATATTGTGAAATATCATTTTGAAAGGCTCCAGGATCGCTTCTCTTTCATCCTCGTCCAGTTCTTCGTTCCACAACCTCCCATACTGTAGAGCAGCCTCTGCCTGTTCCTCTTCCCCCATGCCCAGAACGTCAGGCAGGTCCACTCTGGCAGACAACAGTGGTTTGTTGGCCTCAGCCCACTCTGCTGCATGTCTGCAATTTTGAAGAATGCGATCTTCAACCGAGTCCTGTGGAAAAGACAGAAAGAAAGATGTCTGTACTATAGCTGCCACACCAACAGTATCTGACCAATAGATACTGTGCAAAAGCTTACGCCTTCCACTGGTGTGTCCACATCAGCAAGTCTGGCTCTCTTGGAGACCTCTGCCTGCTGCTCTTCTTCCTGAGTACTCAACTATTAATATGAATACATGCATTATACATACTTTATACTCTTACCTGAATTTGTAGTCCAGTTTTCTCTGTCCAGTTGCCAGGATTTAGTGACTGGGATAGGTTTCTAAAAGACAGAAAGTGAGGTGTCAGATGTTCTTCACTGCAACCTACATTCCCTTCATTTTCCTTTTACCCTTTTACAAACCAAACCACAACCTGCCAGAAGTTAGAAGCGTTGGCTAATACTTATGAGTACAAACAAACAGACAAATACATTATGCTTACCTTTACATAAAATGCCACCTTATGTATGTGCCTCTAAGTGGCTCTGCAGCTTTTGCTGGTTTAAATTGTAGGCACAGAGGGCAGTGAAACAGTTTGCAACATGACGTGCAGCATTCGATTTTGGGCGTAGTGCCGGCGGTTGTTATTGAAATATGCATCTGTAAGAGACAAATAATGTCGTAATAAGTAAAACTAAATTATATATATATAAATGGCGCATTTAAATTTGCACTATCGATACGATAACAACGCTAAAGACTAGCCAAAAGTAAAAAAACCTGATTCTTTAAAATTAATATAACTTTACAGTATATAGTTATTGAAATATGCATCTGTAAGAGACAAATAATGTCGTAATAAGTCAAACAAAATTATACAAGTGAGCACTATCGCAGACATCCCAAGTTCCAAAAACTCATTTCAGGGAGATGCTTATCGAGCCCCCCACCCCCGTACAGACACACTTAAGGCCAGCAACTTAAGGCCAGCCCACCCCTAACCCCCAACCCCCGCCGCCGCCGCCCTCTGACAAGCATTCGCCCTGAGCGCTCGTTGAACAGTGTCGCTTTGGACAGATACGTACAGGTTTCACAAGCAACCTCTCCCCACACCACTCTCTCTCTCTCGTGCCTGCGCAGTCGAAACGCGCATGGTGCACGAGTTATTGCCTGCACACTCGCATTGAAAAAAAAAACAAAAAAAACTCCCTCGAATAGTCTAAAATCCGGGATATTTTATCCGACTCGCGGGCATCCGTGATTAACTATCAATATCAGGGAGACTCCCGGACCTTCCGGGAGACTTGGGATGTCTGCTATCGATACGATAACAACGCTGAAGACTAGCCAAAAGTTTAAAAAAAAACCTGATTCTTTAAAATTAATATAACTTTAGAGTATATAGTGTGCAACGTAACGTTAAGGGGAATAAAGACTGTTTCTGTTTCTTCGTATGAAAGAAAGTTGTTTTCACTCGACTTTTACTCACCTCGTCGTCTCCACAGTTCAAATGGGGAACGAAAAATACGTGCGCCTCGCTTGTCGCTTCGGGTCCTGACAGTGCAGGTGACGTCACAGTGCATGGCTGCAACTAAGGGTCCTGACAGTGCAGGTCTGCAGCCTGGCGCCTCTCGTAATAACTGCAGCTGCTCCATTGTTCACACAGGATGGTGCAGACCCCCGTGTTCTCCGGATGAGCAGCGAACATTATAGACGTCTGATCCGGACCACCGGCCCACCAGCCAAACGCTGGTACCGGACAGACGCACAGTTTTACATCAGAAGTCAAGGCCTCGCGCCTCTGTGCGGCAGGTGACATTTCATAGTGGATAATAAAAAGAGTTGATGTGGAAAATAAGGAGAATAACATTCCCGGTGCCTCGGAGAACAATGGAGTCCAAAGGAAGTGATAAGAGACAGGACATCCTAACGCTGCAGCATCTCAGGCCTCCGTCACCTGGCAGCGCAGCTGAGGACGGGCCGGGCGCCAACGCCGCTCAGCGGCTAGCACGGCGAGCACGGCTAACCCAACCGAGAAACTCACGTTTGTTCTGTTCTGTTTGGGTCGTACGGACAGAGAGAGGAAAGGGATTTCTGCAGAAAATGGGACCTTTGAGAAACAGAAAGATACTTTTACTGGAGAACATCAGTACATCAGATGTGGGGAAAATAACGTGCACGAACATTTCTGCCTTTGTGCGTACGCACGACTTTATGCATCTGGCAGGTCCTGGCTTCCAGCTTACACACCTGCATCGCTGCAGTCGTCTCTTTCTTCAGAAAAATACTGACAGTGTTTTCCTCGGGTGCCAGATCGCCACCTTTGTTCTCTGCTGAGTGCCAGCTTTCCTGCCTCGGTGCTCTCAGGGTTTCTGTTTTCTTGGGCATCTCGCCTCAGCAGGACAGGTTTTGTTGTAAATTAACTTCTCCTAACCTCCTGCCTGCCTGCAGAGTGGATTTAGGTTTTTAATTTCAATTCAGTTAAACTTTATTAACCCCTGGAGGTAAATTATATCACAGCAGTATGAATTATTATCAGAGATCAGCTGTTACAGATAACAGAATAAAAGATAAACCAGCGGAAGTGCAGCAGAGAGGAAGGTGTGGTAGAAATCTTCAGAGGTCTCCATCAGTGGGTGGGGCTGTTGTTTCTGTTGCTTAGCAACAGCTCAGCTGATGATGTCACACACAGGATCCTCCTCCTTTCCTGTTAGCGCTCTGTCTGCCCGGATAGTCTTAGAGTTGAGCAGAGAGCTCTTAGAGCTGAGATCTCACATTTCCCCTGACAATCAAAGGAAGAAATGGTTTAAACTTCCTCCTCCTTTTCCTCCATTTTGTTCCCGCTTTGGATCCTAGACGTCCCCTCTTCAACTCATCTTGATTAGAGGTCTTGTTGCAGCCATTACCTCGGCTGTTAGCTCAGTTAGCTGCTCCAACAGGTTAACAACTTTCCTGTTGCCATGGTTACGCACCCTAACCATCAGGATGTAAACAGATGTAGAGAAATTATCTTAATTACCAGCAGAAGTCCTTCCAGCGGCTCAGCATCCAAACCGAGAAATGTTTCAGAAATCTGTGTTTCCACAGAAAAAAGTTGGGCGGTGCCATAAATGTATGAATTAAAAAGAATTAGTGTATTTATTAATCTACAGTTCATAAAATCATGAAATGATTCAGATAAGTCTGTGAACTCAAAGGACAAAGAGGAAAATCAGCTCTGAACGCTGGTGATCTTACCGGCAGAGACAGTTCAGGAAACCACTAAAAGTGAAGTCAAAAAACTCTACATTAGGGCTGGGCAACAATTAAAATGTTTAATCTAATTAATCACATGATTTCCCTGATTAATCACGATTAATCTCATTTGTACGCAGAATCCAAAAATGAATCCAAAAGTAGTGCATAGCTTTTAGCATTTAGCTTTATTTTAA
This sequence comes from Odontesthes bonariensis, assembly GCF_027942865.1. Taxonomy (NCBI): domain Eukaryota; kingdom Metazoa; phylum Chordata; class Actinopteri; order Atheriniformes; family Atherinopsidae; genus Odontesthes; species Odontesthes bonariensis. The sequence goes on from NC_134527.1 coordinate 1,420,626, forward strand.
ATGTGCTGCCATATGAATGAAAGTGCCATAACATTTGTTGTGCAAACACACTTTTAACATCAGCATCTTTCTGTAGTTTTTATGTAGAAGCCTCGCTCCACTGTCTGTTTCCTTGAATGACTTGCTGCTATCAGTTGTGTGTTTTGCCTTTAAGTGATATTTTAGACTGGAACTACTACGCTGAGAAGACAATTCAACTTGGCAGAGTTTACAGATGACTTTGGTTCTGTTGACTCCGCCGTCTGGAAGAACTTTAACATGAAAATGGCCGAGTAAAAGTTCCGTACCCTTCTCCATGTTTGGTGGATCCAAAGATTACTTTCTTTTCCTGTTCCACAGCAGACAGCAGCAGACTTTTACAAAATAAAAGCCTGTGAGCAACAGACTTTTACAGAATAAAAGCCTGTGAGCAACAGACTTTTACAAAATAAAAGCCTGTGAGCAACAGACCTTTACAAAATAAAAGCCTCTGAGCAACATACCTCTACAAAATAAAAGCCTCTGAGCAACATACCTCTACAAAATAAAAGCCTGTGAGCAACAGACTTTACAAAATAAAAGCCTGTGAGCAACAGACTTTTACAAAATAAAAGCCTGTGAGCAACAGACTTTTACAAAATAAAAGCCTGTGAGCAACAGACCTTTACAAACTAAAAGCCTGTGAGCAACAGACCTTTACAAAATAAAAGCCTCTGAGCAACATACCTCTACAAAATAAAAGCCTGTGAGCAACAGACTTTTACAAAATAAAAGTCTGTGAGCAACAGACTTTTACAAAATAAAAGCCTGTGAGCAACAGACTTTTACAAAATAAAAGCCTGTGAGCAACATACTTTTACAAAATAAAAGCCTGTGAGCAACAGACTTTTACAATAATAAAAGCCTGTGAGCAACAAACTTTTACAATAATAAAAGCCTGTGAGCAACAGACTTTTACAAAATAAAAGCCTGTGAGCAACAGACTTTTACAAAATAAAAGCCTGTGAGCAACAGACCTTTACAAAATAAAAGCCTGTGAGGAACAGACTTTTACAAAATAAAAGCCTGTGAGCAACAGACTTTTACAAAATAAAAGCCTGTGAGGAACAGACTTTTACAAAATAAAAGCCTGTGAGCAACAGACTTTTACAAAATAAAAGCCTGTAAGCAACAGACCTTTACAAAATAAAAGCCTGTGAGCAACAGACCTTTACAAAATAAAAGCCTGTGAGCAACAGACCTTTACAAAATAAAAGCCTCTGAGCAACATACCTCTACAAAATAAAAGCCTGTGAGCAACAGACTTTTACAAAATAAAAGCCTGTGAGCAACAGACCTTTACAAAATAAAAGTCTGTGAGCAACAGACTTTTACAAAATAAAAGCCTGTGAGCAACAGACTTTTACAAAATAAAAGCCTGTGAGCAACATACTTTTACAAAATAAAAGCCTGTGAGCAACAGACTTTTACAATAATAAAAGCCTGTGAGCAACAAACTTTTACAATAATAAAAGCCTGTGAGCAACATACTTTTACAAAATAAAAGCCTGTGAGCGACAGACTTTTACAAAATAAAAGCCTCTGAGCAACAGACCTTTAAAAAATAAAAGCCTCTGAGCAGCAGACTTTTACAAAATAAAAGCCTGTGAGCAACAGACTTTTACAAAATAAAATAAATGATAAAACCTGCGTTGATGCGCTATAAAATATTTATCGGCGTTAAATAACTAACGAGTTAACTCGATAATAACGAGTTAACTCGTCCAGCCCTTAAAAACATAGAAACCAGATTCAGAAACTCTGCTCAGTGTTTCGGAGCTGATGATTGACATCAGCAAGTGAACAGGAGGAAGCCCTTCTTTGTGGCTGTAAACACTCAGAACATTCAGCCATAGAAAGAGCAGAGGAAGCATCTGGCTTTTTGAGGACACGCATGGAGCTGCACACACGAAAACACACAATCCTAATGTTTCAATCACCGCTCTCAGTCTGCTGGCAGCCTGCGGCGTCTCGGCTCTGATTAACACTCATTCTCTGGAGTTTCTGGGCCGACAGGAACCCGGCTGCCGTGACCCACTCACCTACTACGTGACATCACTACACATTCTGCTGCGTGTGCGGCGTGCGCTGGTGCGTGTTTGCACGGGGAAGTAATGAGCTTTCCAGCCGGGGCGCTGATTGTGTTTCCCTGCAGGAATGTTGTTTGTCAGCACGCTGACGTCCTGGTTGGAGCGACACCTGCCACCTCTGTCCTGGATGGGAAAGGGCCACCGTACGTCTGCTTTTATCAGTGAAACGGCGACTGCAGGCATCCAGGCTGGAGTATTTCCAGCGCTCCGCATCCATTGATCCTCCACATCAGGACAAATATTTACACTTTAGCTCTGATTTGCTGCTGATTTGCAGCCTATTTCTGGAGAATAAACGGCTCCACAGCTGTGAGGCTGGAAATAACTGCAGAAACAAACTGGGTCACGGCTTGTTGTTCCCTATTTTGAGACCTGGTGAACCCTTAGAAGTGAAAGAGGGTGCACTTTGTTTCTCATGCAGATGTAACCGATTGAAATGTCTTCTTTGTATGACTGCGCTGCAAACGAAGCCGAACATCTGATTTAAACTCTCCTGAAACACAAGTGGAGCTAAAGAGCAGCTCGTAGAAGGTGAAACGGTTAGAAAAGTTTCTGAATATAAGAGGTCACTCAACTCTAAACATTAACTTAGGCTGTGTTCCAAACCGCATACTTCTCCTACTACTCCTACTAACTTTCTGAGTTAGTATGCGAGTTTGAGTAAGCAGAAGTTCCCGGATGCATACTAGATTCTCTGAAATGTTGGGTATGCATCATGAGGTTACTACTCATACTCAAACTACCCAAGATGCAACGTAACGTGACGTCGCCGATCGTCATTTCCTGTCAAAACGGCAGTTTCAAGCTAGCTACAACGAGGGTAGCTTCACTTCCTGTTTTCAAAACAAAAGCACACATTGTATGGTAATGGCTTTCCCTATGATAAAAGGCAACGGGTATTTTATTTTGTGAAAATAACAGGAAGTGCGTTAGCTCACTGCGGCTAGCTTTAGTAGCGCCGAATTCGTGGGAACAAAATTGTAAACAGCCGGTATTTTATCAGGTTTTCAACACGTTGGGAATCTAAACGACTACTTTCTCACCTGAAAATGTTTCAAATGTTGCTAAAGTTTACAGAGTTTAGAGCTTAAGAGAAATCAGCTTCAGGCCGGCTGATTTCGGCTCGGGCAGGAGCGAAATGCATTGTGGGTAAACGCTCTGCATACTGTCTGATCGATGAGTATACTGTATGTAGTATGGAAGTATGTAGTATGCAGTATGGAAGTATGTAGTATGCAGCATGTAGTATGTAGTATGCAGTATGTAGTATGTAGTATGCAGTATGTAGTATTCGGTATGCAGTATGTAGTATGCAGTATGTAGTATGTAGTATGCAGTATGCAGTATGCAGTATGTAGTATGTAGTATGCAGTATGTAGTATGCAGTATGCAGTATGTAGTATGCAGTATGTAGTATGTAGTATGCAGTATGCAGTATGTAGTATGCAGTATGTAGTATGTAGTATGCAGTATGCAGTATGTAGTATGCAGTATGCAGTATGTAGTATGCAGTATGCAGTATGTAGTGTGCAGTATGTAGTATGTAGTATAAAGTATGCATTATGCAGTATGCAGTATGTAGTATGGAGCATGCAGTATGTAGTATGCAGTATGTAGTATGTAGTATGTAGTATGCAATATTCGGTATGCAGTATGTAGTATGTAGTATGCAGTATGTAGTATGCAGTATGCAGTATGTAGTATGCAGTATGCAGTATGTAGTATGTAGTATGCAGTATGCAGTATGTAGTATGCAGTATGTAGTATAAAGTATGCAGTATGCAGTATGCATTATGTAGTATGTAGTATAAAGTATGCAGTATGCAGTATGTAGTATGCAGTATGCAGTATGCAGTATGTAGTATGCAGTATGTAGTATAAAGTATGCAGTATGCAGTATGCAGTATGTAGTATGTAGTATAAAGTGTGCAGTATGCAGTATGTAGTATGCAGTATGTAGTATGCAGTATGTAGTATGCAGTATGTAGTATGTAGTATGTAATATGTAGTATGTAGTATGCAGTATGCAGTATGTAGTATGCAGTATGTAGTATAAAGTATGCAGTATGCAGTATGCAGTATGTAGTATGTAGTATAAAGTATGCAGTATGCAGTATGTAGTATAAAGTATGCAGTATGCAGTATGCAGTATGTAGTATGCAGTATGTAGTATGTAGTATGTAGTATGTAGTATGCAGTATGCAGTATGTAGTATGCAGTATGTAGTATAAAGTATGCAGTATGCAGTATGTAGTATGCAGTATGTAGTATGCAGTATGTAGTATAAAGTATGCAGTATGCAGTATGCAGTATGTAGTATGCAGTATGTAGTATGTAGTATGTAGTATGTAGTATAAAGTATGCAGTATGCAGTATGCAGTATGCAGTATGCAGTATGTAGTATGCAGTATGTAGTATAAAGTATGCAGTATGCAGTATGTAGTATGTAGTATGTAGTATAAAGTATGCAGTATGCAGTATGCAGTATGTAGTATGTAGTATGTAGTATAAAGTATGCAGTATGCAGTATGCAGTATGTAGTATGTAGTATGTAGTATAAAGTATGCAGTATGTAGTATGCAGTATGTAGTATAAAGTATGCAGTATGCAGTATGCAGTATGCAGTATGCAGTATGTAGTATGCAGTATGTAGTATGCAGTATGTAGTATGTAGTATGTAATATGTAGTATGTAGTATGCAGTATGCAGTATGTAGTATGCAGTATGTAGTATAAAGTATGCAGTATGCAGTATGCAGTATGTAGTATGTAGTATAAAGTATGCAGTATGCAGTATGTAGTATAAAGTATGCAGTATGCAGTATGTAGTATGCAGTATGTAGTATGTAGTATGTAGTATGTAGTATGCAGTATGCAGTATGTAGTATGCAGTATGTAGTATAAAGTATGCAGTATGCAGTATGTAGTATGCAGTATGTAGTATGCAGTATGTAGTATAAAGTATGCAGTATGCAGTATGCAGTATGTAGTATGCAGTATGTAGTATGTAGTATGTAGTATAAAGTATGCAGTATGCAGTATGCAGTATGCAGTATGTAGTATGCAGTATGTAGTATAAAGTATGCAGTATGCAGTATGTAGTATGTAGTATGTAGTATAAAGTATGCAGTATGCAGTATGCAGTATGTAGTATGTAGTATGTAGTATAAAGTATGCAGTATGCAGTATGCAGTATGTAGTATGTAGTATGTAGTATAAAGTATGCAGTATGTAGTATGCAGTATGTAGTATAAAGTATGCAGTATGCAGTATGCAGTATGTAGTATGTAGTATAAAGTATGCAGTATGTAGTATAAAGTATGCAGTATACAGTATGCAGTATGTAGTATGCAGTATGTAGTATGTAGTATGTAGTATGCAGTATGCGGTATGTAGTATGCAGTATGTAGTATAAAGTATGCAGTATGCAGTATGTAGTATGCAGTATGTAGTATAAAGTATGTAGTATGCAGTATGCAGTATGTAGTATGCAGTATGTAGTATGTAGTATGTAGTATAAAGTATGCAGTATGCAGTATGTAGTATGTAGTATGTAGTATAAAGTATGAAGTATGCAGTATGCAGTATGCAGTATGTAGTATGTAGTATAAAGTATGCAGTATGTAGTATGCAGTATGTAGTATAAAGTATGCAGTATGAAGTATGCAGTATGTAGTATGCAGTATGTAGTATGTAGTATAAAGTATGCAGTATGCAGTATGCAGTATGCAGTATGTAGTATGCGGTTTCGAACACAGCCAAAGAGTCTCCTGAAACAAGTGGAGTTGAAGAGCAGCTTGGTTTTTGATTGATTGATTGATTGATTGATAGATTGATTTTTATTTTTGAACATGTATAAAAAAGAAAATGTATGGAACAATTTGCACATACAAAGAAAAAAAAGAAGAGAAATTTAAAAAAATAATAAAAATTTCAATCACATAAAGTGCTAATACATAACAAAACACCGCACATTGTTTGAAAAAGTAATGGGAAGAAGTACAATAATTTTTTAGTTTCCCTTTTTTAACTACCCTTCAGTTTGCAAATATCCTAACTATATAAATATATGCCATATATACACTTCCTAAATATCTAAATAAACATATAATCACAAAATAAATATATACTACACACATATCCTTGTAAATATGAATATATATATATATATATAAATAAATATATACCATATACTAATTGAATTACAATATAACAATTAACCCTATTCTATTCATATATTTATCCCTCATCGTCCTTCCTCTTCGATGTACTTGTTTAAAAAGATTTTTTGTACCTTTTTTTAAACAGAATTATATTTGCGCTTTGTTTTATTATTAGTTCCACAGAGCCCCCCCCACAGCTCGATACGCTCACGCTTTTCATATTTGTTCGGACCTTCAGGTGAAACGGTCAGAAAAGTTTCTGCATATAAGAGGTCACTCAACTCTAAACATGCCAAAGAGTCATAATGAGCTCACAGATCACCAGAGAGCCCATAAGTACAGCAAAGAGAGTGAATCATTAGTCACTGAGCATCATTATCGCTTTGAGCTGGTGACTCAGGCTGCAGGAAGTCTGCAGAAAGTCATCAACCTGCTCTGACAGCAGAGATCTTCTGTTTCATGTTTAAACTCCATGTTTACGGTGGCTGCTCTCGCTCTGGTGACTAATTCCACCTGCTTTAACAAAAGCTGGATGTGACGCATTCATTGGGCTCAGAGCGCCTCCACAGCTCGCTCATCCTGTGTGAATTCAGCTCCTCCTGTTTTCATTTTCATTATGAGCTTTCTGCAGAAAGCACCGATTGTGTTTTGGTTTCCCAGTAACTGTTCCCAGTAACACCAGATTGTTGTAAAGATCTCATCACACCCCAGCTCAGAGAACCCAGGGTGTTGTCTTAATAAAAACAAAACTCCCCCGAGCTCAGAACCAGTCTGCCCAAAGTCCAGCTGGTTGATGTGAACGTTTCATCCTGTTACAGCCAAACCTGGATGTGAGGAACAGAAAACATATTCACAGATGAAAGAAAACGTTTAAGAATTTCCCTGGAATGGAATGAACAAAAAGAAACGCACAATGGGCCTCATGCAAGAACCGTTCGTACGCACAGATTTGTTCTTAAATCGTCCGTACGAGTGATTTAAGAGAATTTGCGCATTCACCAATCTTTTCGTATTTTATGTTTTCTTTCAGGTACGAACAGAATTTACAGCGATCCAGACCTGTCGTAGGAGTTTCCTAAAGTAGTCCGCTGTTATTCAAATCAAGTTTGCTTGACTAATGGATTGTATATTTAATTACTTTGAAGAAAACATAAATAAATATATACATTATACCCCATAATTATGCTGACATTATTCTGTTTGACTTAAAATATGCACTAATCGAAGGTTAATTTGAATCTGTATATAACGGGAAGCATAACCAGCGGCTGTCTTGAGCGTGTAGAGACAGACAAATGGCTGAGATCACGATTCAGATTGCCAAGCACTGTGCTGCTGCTAATCTGCAGCTTGCTGGAGCCACAACTCCAGAGAGAAACACGCCGATCAAACCCAATTCCACCACACGCCCAGGTCCTCACCACCCTTGGACTTTTGGCCACTGGAACCTTTCAGAGGGAGATTGGAGACAGATCGATGGTATTAACAGCACTTGTGATAACTTCCCATTTCTTCACTTTAGCAGGTCCCGTCCACTGCTTACACTGCTAAAAATGACAGATTTTCCTTTTTGGATCTCTGAAAGCAGAACTTTGATCTCAGAGCCCGTATTCTCAGCACTCAACACTTCCTGGCACAGTAGCGAGGAAGCACAGCCTTACATGGTATCATTTAGGGCGTGCAGTATGCAAATCTACTATCCTCGTGCACGTGCACTTAAGATACGCACAGGTGTGATTCATCATTTACGCAGGTCGTTTACACACTTTTTCCGAAGTTAAGAGCGTTTGTTGTATCTGACGTGGCGTGTTCGTACGAAAAAAGTGAGAGAAATTTAGAATAAAAATACGAAAATGTTCTTGCATGAGGTCCAATGACTTTAACCCTCCTGTTGTCCTGCGGGTCCAAAGTGAGCCACCGCCATGTTTAGCAGCAGAAAAAATACCTTAAACTATCTTTTTCCAACCTGAAATATTATGACTTTTCCTAAAGGGACCCCATCATCAGAAAAAGTCATTCTTTATTTTTGTTTATGTTTCCATGTGGGCTGTACACCACTAGAGTACAAAGATTTTTTCCCCTTTCAATATTATTAATTCAGAAGTAATTACTTCACATTTATATAATAGCAATAATAAACCTTTATTATGTCAAAGAAAACTGAGAAAACAAGAAAACTGTTGGTCCAACTGACATATATATATATATATATATATATATATATATATATATATATATATATATACAGTGCACAGTGAAAATGAGTACACCCCTGTTGAAAAGTAACATTTTGAACAATATTTTAATACACACACAAGTTATTCCCAAAACGTGCATAGAGTAAGTTTAATACAACATCTGTTCAGCTTACAACAGAAAAGAAAGATCAATAATATAACTTAAATGACATATTTGTCCATTTTTGTGAAATGATGCTGGTGCAAAAGTGAGTACACCCCTATGTTAAACTCCCTGAGAATGGACCACCACACATGCTTGACACCATCTAAAGCAAATCTGTTCATCTTGGTGTCATCAGATCACAGGACATGGTTCCAGCAATCCATATCCTTAGTTTGTTTGTCTCTGATGAGACAATGATGAACAAATTTGCTTTCGATGGTGTCACGCCTGTGTGGTGGTAAAAAGTGATTTGTGCAAAGAAAAGTGCCCCATGCTTAAAGTCAAGCATAGTAGTGGGAGTGACATGGTTTGGGGCTGTATGGATGCCATCAACAGTAGGAAGCTGAATTTCACCAAAAGAAACATGCTTGTCAACATGTACTGTGACTACTGAAGCAGATCATGATACTCTCCATAGGATTTCAGTCAAATCTCACACACGTCTCTTTTAGCCTGGTGCAGACTCAAAATGTAAAATTTCAATGTAAGGCAAGGATGAAACGCACAACGATGACCTCCCTTTTAATGCCTTTTCATTTCATGACATTTCGGGCCAACACGGCCCATTCTCAGGGAGTTTAACATAGGGGTGTACTCACTTTTGCACCAGCATCATTTCACAAAAATGGACAAATGTGTCATTTAAGTTATATTATTGACCTTTCTTTTCTGTTGTAAGCTGAACAGATGTTGTATTAAACTTACTCTATGCACGTTTTGGGAATAACTTGTGTGTGTATTAAAATATTGTTCAAAATGTTACTTTTCAACAGGGGTGTACTCATTTTCACTGTGCACTGTATATATATATATATATATATATATATATATATATATATATATATATATATATATATATATATATATATATCAGGACAGCTCCAACTTCCATTTTCCTCTGTGGTGGAGGAGTTCAAGGTGGCTAAGTGCAGGGTGGCAATGATGCTCAGAGACTCAAAGGACGAGCAAGTAAGCAACGCAGGGGTCACAACACGAACAGGCCGTAAGTGGGCAGCAGACACTGCAGTAAGACAAGCTGAAAGCTCCCTGGAGTTGAGAGACATCATTGGCAATGTCTGCATGGGCCGGCAAGGACTGGGAGCATCTCACTTCGCCCAGTGGAGGAAGGCAAGCATCCAGGAGAGGTAGGAAATGGTGCAAGCGGAAGTTCGTCACCAAGAGGAAGAGACAAACACAAGAAAGACGTTTTCCTGCCGTTTGGGGGAGGCTGCAGAGGCCATTTTGTCCCAGGACATAATGACTAACCCCCCCGTGTGTTTATCTGTGGATCAGCGAGCGTTCGGCCACGGTAACATGGCTGGAAACATGGATTTGCAGGCTGCTGTCTGAGACGTTTCTCCTCCACAGCCGTATCTGCGTGGCCTTGTTTTGATTTCCGGAGCCATTTTCCCGCCTTATCCGGGCCATCGGCTCATTTCCTGTGTGTAACGGCCCCATTTCCTGTCTCCGTGGAGAGCAATCAGAGAGATAACCCCACCGCCACACTGATTCAGTCTCTGCTCCCTGACTCCTAATCTTTGAGATTCTGCAAACGTTTACGTGACACGTGAGAAACGAGCTGTCCTCTCTGGGTGTTTGCTCCTGGAGCTTTGACCCAGATATTTCCTGCTCTGTGGGGGGGGGGCAGAGCCCACCAACTGTACCTCTGAGCTCTGTTTGTTTGGTATTCCTGCATCTTCTACGAAGAACAAATAATCCTCTGAGTCCATTGTCCTTCTGTCAGTGAGAAGGAGAAAATGCTCGCTCGGAACAATAAGCACTTCCTTCTGTTTGACTCAACAAATCAACAGAAAGCACATGTGATGGGCCATTGTGCGGCGCTGTGCTCCGGCCTTCCTGAGGCAGCCGGCTTCCCAGCTGAGGTCACTGTGTGTGGGGAGGAAACGCTCACATTCACTGGGGTTCTCTCATGGCCACGGCCTGCCTCCCCAGCACAAACACACATATATATAAAGTTAACTCTCGTGAAAACGAAGGATCCTCTGGGAGTCAACGAATCCTCAGCAGACGCTGTTCAGAAACCTTTAGCACCGTAAACCGCTTCATGTTCCAATCTGAACGCTCCAAAGTAGGCATCTCAGGCACACATTTGAGTCCTAAATCTCTGAGTGTTCTTTAAAGGCATCACATCTCCTCGGGAGCACCCCAAGGCACAATGCTGGGGCCCCTTCTCTTTGCTTATCTCCTGCTACACAAACCCAGCTCATCCCACCCTTTGATCCCACAGTTTCAGTCTCAGCCTGACATGAACCAGTGTTGTGTCCAATTTAGCAAAGAAGCCATTTTAAACTGGATCTTTAGGCACTTTGTTCCCAGCAGCCTGTCACAGAGACACATCATTTGTTCCCATTTGTACCCCTCAGCACACACAGTGTTGGTGGCTTAACTTTCATTTCACCACTTGGACAGCTTCTGTGGAGCGTTTTCCCTTTAAAAAGATGAATATTCCACTAATCTAAAGGCCGATGCAGTGGAGCAGGTTCAGACATGAGAGTTTTCCTGCCTCCATGATGACCGATGTCACACATTTCAGGGTGTTAACTACAGGCACTTTTTATTCCCTGAGCTGGATATAAAACATAAAACTTAACTCCAACCTGGTTTAACGTTAGAAGAGCCTTCTGTGGAGCGCCTGGATCAAATCTACTTGTTTTACCTCAGAAATCTGAACACTTAAACAGCAACTCACAGATAAGATGGCTGCACAGAAGTCATGGTTTCCATAGCTGGATACAAACTAGATCCCAATAAAGGCTGTGTTTATGTCAGTCCCTGATATGGATTTGAATTAAAGTTCAGCTTATGTTGTGAAGGAGTTGTTTCCTTGTGCTGCACAGTGTTGGAGGTCTGAGCACTTTGCATTGGATGCCAACAGTAAACAGGGCGGCATAAAGCTGTGAAAACAACCTGGAAGCTGGATATGATGGAATAATGAAGTAGTGGAAAAGTTTCAGGCAGGAAAAAGGCTCCTAACTCAAGGGATGAACCAGTGTTGTGTCCACATTTTAAACTGGATCTTTAGGCTCTTTGCTCCCAGCAGCCTGTCACAGAGACACATCATTTGTTCCCATTTCTTTAGCTGCATCTCTGAAAAACAGCTTCATAGTTTCAACTTTGTTGTACATTTACGTTAAAACTGCTTTCAGTTACCAAAAGAGTCAAATTAATATAAGAAATTCAGTTTAAAAAAAATCCTAATCCCAAAATAATGAACGTTATCACGTCTAAAAGTAGAAAAAAAACAGACAATAATAAGAATTATATGTTATTCAACATCAAGAAAAAGTAAATAAGATTCAATTTAAAGCTTAAAAAGGAATATAAGATATAATCTAATGACTAATTATGGAACAATTAATATAAATGAAATGATTAAACTGTTTTATGCCACCAGAAATGAATCATCTAGAAGCTGTTTGTGGGTTTTAGACTGGAATTAAGATTTGTTCCCATTTCTTTAGCTGCATGTGTGAAAAACAGCAAAGATAACACAGTGTGACAGACAGAAAACAGGATTTCTGCAGCAACAAGGTGATTCCCAAAGAGCTGTTAGCTGAAAACTTGGCATATCTCAGCATGGTGTGCAGCGTGTCCTTAAAACATTTGAGGAAACTGGACAAAAGAAGAAGTGTCAGGCCTAAAGAACTATCTCCAGCAGATGAACAGGATCTGAAAGTGATGTCCTTAAGAAAGAGGAAAACATCCAGCAAAGACCTGACACAGGAGCTGAGAGATGCATCTGGACCTGCTCAGAACTGAACTGACTCTGGTTCTGCCTCAGATTCTGGGTTTATGTTCATGTTGGAACATGTTTCAGTGAATCTCTGCAGCTGTTACCATGGAAACATCTGCAGATATTCACTTTAAAGCTGCTCAGAACTGAACTGACTCTGGTTCTGCCTCAGATTCTGGGTTTATGTTCATGTTGGAACATGTTTCAGTGAATCTCTGCAGCTGTTACCATGGAAACATCTGCAGATATTCACTTTAAAGCTGCTCAGAACTGAACTAACTCTGGTTCTGCCTCAGATTCTGGGTTTATGTTCATGTTGGAACATGTTTCAGTGAGTCTCTGCAGCTGTTACCATGGAAACATCTGCAGATATTCACTTTAAAGCTGCTCAGAACTGAACTAACTCTGGTTCTGCCTCAGATTCTGTGTTGGAGGATAAAGGAGCTCAGAGCTAATCAGGTCACTGAGCTCCTGCACCTACTTCCTGTTTTCTGTTCTGATATAAAGTAATGAGGGGTGGTTTAAGACCTTTGAACAATACGATATAAAACCCTGTGGGTCAGACCGAGGTGACACCATCTGTGTCGGCCTGCAGCTTTTTTCACCTGCTGAAAACAATCCTCTGAGATGAAGATGAATGCCTTCTGAGGGATGGTTGGAGTTAAGGTCTGAGCTCAGGAAACCGAGGCGGTGATGACCCGCCGCCCCGGCCTGCAGTCCCACGCTCCCATCCCTGTTATCCTGGGACTCTGCCTCCTGCAGGTACAGGGCTCTCAGTGGGTTTTTAGCTGTTTTCTAGGTCCCTGCTTCAGATTCTCTCTGCAGAATCCTTACAGGTCTGAAAGCAGCCTGTGAGGCCACTAACGGTCCACGTCTATACATCCAGCCACACAATACTTCATTGTTGTCGGCCATTTTCCCTAAAACATTGCAGTTCCTGCCGGGACGTCTATATGCGGACGTGTGTGTGTGTCTGTGTGAGGCTTGAATAAATAAGAGCTGCCTTAATCTTTACATGGGTTGACAATGGATGACAATGAAATATTTGTTCACATCAGGAAAGATCCTCTCCAAACATCTATTAAATGTTACTGCTGAAAGGAGGTCATCAGGATGTGACCTTTGAGTTTCTGAGTAAAAGGTTTCTGGTTTCTGATCAAATCAGTTAAAAAAGAACAGCTCAAACACTCGCTGAGCAGAAGCTCTTCTTCTGTGGTCGTATTAAAGCTGCACTCTTCTTCTGTGGTCGTAGTAAAACTTATTCAGAAGTTTGCTGATGTTGTATTTGGTCATTTTGTTCCTTTCGGGTGATTTTTACATGTATCTGTGGCCCCTTTATGATGGTTTTAATGTTTGCTTTGTGGTCATTCTGCAGGAATTGATGTCTAAAATTCATTTAAAAAGGGCATCAATTGGCCCTGTGTCATCAGGAGACATGGATATGTACAGCTGCGTGTCATCCGCATAGCTGTGGAAATTGATACCATGCCTCCTGATGACATTTCTGAGTGGGAGCATGTACAAATTAAAAAGTACAGGGCCTAAAATTGAGCCTTGGGGCACACCACTTTAATTTCATGGATCCCTGAGGAGCATGTGTCCAAACTTATGAGGAATTTTCTATCTGTGAAATAGAAACTAAACCATTAAACAGCATTGATCAGTTAATCAGAGCATTGATCAGCAGCTCCTGGCTGCTACTGACCCTCTGAAAAAGTAAATGTTTATTTGATTTATTTATTTCAGGATGTGTTAGGAGCTATTTGTAAAGTTATTTTTTTGTTTTTTTGGTTCTGGTTGTAAATTGAATTAGCTAATTATGAGTAACTTTATTTGATTAATTTCAGTGCTTTATTTAGATTAGATTTTTTGCTAATAATCTTTGTTAGTTATTTGTTTAGAATATTTTTGGTAATTGGGTCACACTGGGCACCTGGAGTCCCAGCATGCAACTGGGTGGGCCAATGGTCTTTTACCAGGGAAAAAAACCCACTTTTTCTCCCTGGCTTTTAATCATATTTAAGTAGACTCTTGGCTGATAACCTTGATTTGTTTCTTTATTTTATTTATTTTAATGCATTTTATTTGAACTTATTTTATTCTATTTTATTGCACTGTGTTTTAGTATCTATTGATTTTAATTGCTTGGAACGGTAGCATTATCTGAGTCACTTTTATCTTTAATGCAGCTTTTATCCAGTACAGCACTTTGGTCAACCTGGGTTGTTTTTTAAATGTGCTCTATAAATAAAGTTTGAGTTGAGTTGAGGGAAAAGGAGAGAGCAGCAGGTTTTCTTTGTTCTTTTGTTTGTTTTATTATTTTGAAAGAAATCATCAGAAAACGCAAAAATTCATCTTGGACATTCATCTTCTTTTGCCTGCGTTAAACCACATCCCCCATGATGCATCAGTGGTCTTTTGATTCTGTTTGGTTTAAGTTTAATTAGTTTTTTATGGACAAATGGCCACTACACACTTGTTTAAGTTAATTTATTTATTTTTTCAAATATCTCAATTGGGTTTTATTACTTTACAGAACACTTGAACTGTGACTACAACACATGTCACAGAACCAGTATCACTCACACACACATACGCACGCACACACATACCTAAACTTTCACAATTCTAACATCAGTAACTCAAAGTACAAAATTCTTAACTGAAATACAGATTTACATTTCACTGTAATAACGATCTCCCTTCAAACAAATAAGTAAATAAACAAACATAAATAAATATATACATTACATTCCAGATTCTATAATGCTCATGTATGGTTCCCAAAGATGAACAAACTCTTTCAGTTTTCCCTTATAAGCAACATATGTTAGTCTTTCTTGACCAATGCACTCTGAAAGTTCTTTTATCCACCGTTTCATGGAAGGAGCCTCTTCACTGGAAGAATAAGTCCAGTAGTTTAGTCTGTTTCTTTGTTAAGTTGATCTGATATAAATGCCATTCCACTGTTCTTTGTGTCTCTGCGGAGCTGCACTGCCACCATCCGGAGGGTCACGTGCACAGCACGCGCTTTCTCCACACAATAATAAAATGTTCCCCAGCAGCGGTGTCGGCCTGCACGCGGGACATCACCACACATTTACAGATGTGCCGGATTCTGTTCATTCCTTCATCTGTTGATTCTGGTCCATCTGCGCGCGTGCAGAGCTCCCTCGCGCAGCATCTTCTCCCTCGCGCTGCATCTTCTCCCTCGCGCAGCATCTTCTCCCTCGCGCTGCATCCTCTCCCTCGCGCTGCATCTTCTCCCTCGCGCAGCATCCTCTCCCTCGCGCAGCATCTTCTCCCTCGCGCAGCATCTTCTCCCTCGCGCAGCATCCTCTCGCTCGCGCTGCATCCTCTCCCTCGCGCTGCATCCTCTCCCTCGCGCTGCTGTGACGGACACAGCATCCCAGTCAGACCCGCCCCGTCCCTTCAGCCTGGACTCTGCCTCCTCCAGCTCTGTCCAAGATGACGTCCGCCAGCAGCAGGTACCGAAGCCGCGCGCTCCGCTCAGGTAAGCTCCCGCGCGCCGCAGCTGGATGCTAAATGAAGCTTTGGTCAGTGAGCGTGCACGCACGCGCATCATGTTTTTCTTCTTGTGATATTTCCCTCCGGTTCTCCTGGAAATCTCTCCGCTCTCCGCCCCTGGCGTCCCCTGGAATCCGGCTTCATGATGCTCAGAGGATGCGGAGGTAAGACGCCGCGTGACGCGTGCGCGAGCCCAGCCTTTGTGTTGGTGGCCGCTGATCAGTGATCTGCTAAATGATAAGGACCACATCACATCTGTGCTGCTTTACAGCAGCAGGAGTGGAATATCCCTGCTCACATTTAACTGAACATCACATCTGTGAACATCTGTCTGCTGCCACAGGAAAGGACTGACGGTGTCTGATGAGTCTTTATTTAAACTAATAACCATCCCAGCTGCTCAATGCTTATTCAGCATAAACTACACCAGCTATCAGTCCATCAGTCTGAGTTTAATCCAGTTTCAGGCCCCAGAATCCGCATCACAAAAGTTCCTGCATTTTAAAACTAGCTAAAAACACTGAGTTTAAAGCACAGAGTTAATGCTGGAAGAATGCATAAACTTTATCGTTTTAATCCTCATGATTTAGGTGTTTTAAATCATAATCATGTGAATAATCAGTCAAAGTGTAGTTCAGAAATCGAGCTAAAAAAAACTAAACAACAGTGACGGTTAGCTTCTGTAACACAGATGCACGGATGGATTTATCCCTGAACTGCAGTGTTTTATCAGCACTTTAACCACAAAAAGACATAAATCAAAATTAGAAATCACAATACAAAGATACTACGAGGAAGAAACCACGATTACTCTGATATTATTATTATTAAACGCATGCTTATGTTTTTATGTTGGAACATGCTCCTGGTTTATTAAACAAATCATTTCTACTGTATCAGCTTCTTCTTCTTCTTTAAGAAGGAAGCGACCCAGTTTTATCACAAACATAATGATCTCACAGCAGGTCTCATCACACCAGCAGCAGAATCATCATGTTGCCTTTTCAGCCCACAGACACTCCGCACCAGGAGCTGATCATTCGTAAATCTTCCCCCAAATTAGGTCATTTTGTGTCGGATCAAAGATAAAAGATGTCTAAATAGTTGATGAAATGGTAAAATATCAGAGAGCATATAGTCTGCCCTCACAGCAGTGGCTCCCTGTTCTTTATTTTCACATTTAATTTCCTAAAATCCTATTTTTTGGCTTCCATCTGAAGCTTGGAGGCTGACTCAGAGCAGCTGACACCCAACCAGCAGCCTGGATCTGTGTGTGTGTTTCTGGGATCTGTGTGTGGGCGGGATGGGCAAAAGCATCCGGGAACAAAACGCCATCATGGAGGCAGTGCAGCAACACACCGGCTCACAGAAAGAGACTCCTCAGCAGCCACCTTTGATTTGGTTTCAAAAGTTTGCTGTGATCAGACGGTTCAAACCATCCATCTCCTCCATCTTTTGAGCTTCTTATCCTCCTCTTCTTTTTTTTAATTTTGTTTTACTGACATTCAGAAACAAACATTCCCATCCGGTACGTTTGCATACATCTTGTATCTCTTGTCTGTCCTAAATGCCAAAGTGGTATTTTAGTTTTATGTCTAAACGATGTAAAAGAGAACCAAACAAGAACAAAAAACACAAGAATATTTACAAAGTGTTACATATTTACAAAGTGTTGCATATTTACAAAGTGTTGCATATTTACAAAGTGTTACATATTTACAAAGTGTTGCATATTTACAAAGTGTTACATATTTACAAAGTGTTACATATTTACAAAGTGTTGCATATTTACAAAGTGTTACATATTTACAAAGTGTTGCATGTTTACAAAGTGTTACATATTTACAAAGTGTTGCATATTTACAAAGTGTTGTATATTTACAAAGTGTTACATATTTACAAAGTGTTATATATTTACAAAGTGTTACATATTTACAAAGTGTTACATATTTACAAAGTGTTGCATATTTACAAAGTGTTGCATATTTACAAAGTGTTACATATTTACAAAGTGTTATATATTTACAAAGTGTTACATATTTACAAAGTGTTACATATTTACAAAGTGTTACATATTTACAAAGTGTTACATATTTACAAAGTGTTGCATATTTACAAAGTGTTACATATTTACAAAGTGTTGCATGTTTACAAAGTGTTACATATTTACAAAGTGTTACATATTTACAAAGTGTTGCATATTTACAAAGTGTTGCATATTTACAAAGTGTTACATATTTACAAAGTGTTATATATTTACAAAGTGTTACATATTTACAAAGTGTTACATATTTACAAAGTGTTACATATTTACAAAGTGTTATATATTTACAAAGTGTTGCATGTTTACAAAGTGTTGCATGTTTACAAAGTGTTACATATTTACAAAGTGTTGCATGTTTACAAAGTGTTACATATTTACAAAGTGTTGCATATTTACAAAGTGTTGTATATTTACAAAGTGTTGTATATTTACAAAGTGTTACATATTTACAAAGTGTTATATATTTACAAAGTGTTACATATTTACAAAGTGTTACATATTTACAAAGTGTTGCATATTTACAAAGTGTTGCATATTTACAAAGTGTTACATATTTACAAAGTGTTACATATTTACAAAGTGTTACATATTTACAAAGTGTTACATATTTACAAAGTGTTGCATGTTTACAAAGTGTTACATATTTACAAAGTGTTACATATTTACAAAGTGTTACATATTTACAAAGTGTTGCATATTTACAAAGTGTTACATATTTACAAAGTGTTGCATGTTTACAAAGTGTTACATATTTACAAAGTGTTACATATTTACAAAGTGTTGCATATTTACAAAGTGTTGCATATTTACAAAGTGTTACATATTTACAAAGTGTTATATATTTACAAAGTGTTACATATTTACAAAGTGTTACATATTTACAAAGTGTTACATATTTACAAAGTGTTATATATTTACAAAGTGTTGCATGTTTACAAAGTGTTGCATATTTACAAAGTGTTACATATTTACAATTTACAAAGTGTTACATATTTACAAAGTGTTGCATATTTACAAAGTGTTGCATATTTACAAAGTGTTAAATATTTACAAAGTGTTGCATATTTACAAAGTGTTACATATTTACAAAGTGTTACATATTTACAATTTACAAAGTGTTACATATTTACAAAGTGTTGCATATTTACAAAGTGTTACATATTTACAATTTACAAAGTGTTACATATTTACAAAGTGTTACATATTTACAATTTACAAAGTGTTACAGATTTACAAAGTGTTGCATATTTACAAAGTGTTGCATATTTAATATTTACAAAGTGTTACATATTTACAAAGTGTTAAATATTTACAAAGTGTTACATATTTACAAAGTGTTAAATATTTACAAAGTGTTGTATATTTACAAAGTGTTACATATTTACAAAGTGTTAAATATTTACAAAGTGTTGTATATTTACAAAGTGTTACATATTTACAAAGTGTTGCATATTTACAAAGTGTTGCATATTTACAAAGTGTTACATATTTACAAAGTGTTGCATATTTACAAAGTGTTACATATTTACAAAGTGTTGTATATTTACAAAGTGTTAAATATTTACAAAGTGTTGCAAATTTACAAAGTGTTACATATTTACAAAGTGTTGCATATTTACAAAGTGTTGCATATTTACAAAGTGTTGTATATTTACAAAGTGTTGCATATTTACAAAGTGTTACACAGTTACTGATTTGTAACATAGTTACTGATTTGTAAAAATAAAACCAGGCCTATGGGGCATAGTTGACCCAGTTTTCCCAGTATGAGGCTGTGAGGGACCAAGCTTAATTAAGGACAAAGGTATTCAAAAAATGAGTAACAATTTCAATTTAATAGTTCCAAAAATGAATAAATCCAAAAAAGTAAAATATGAATAACAATTAAATCATACAAAAAAAACAAATTTGGGCCCAACTGAAATGAGGTCAACTAATTGAACAACTAACAACACAACCAAAAAGTGACCTCCAAACAAAGAACCAAAGGCTGCTTAAATAGGGACGGAGTAACCTAATGTGCCACATGAGGGAGCATAATAAAAGGGAAAAGTTACAAAATTAACTACAGCAAGATGTAAAACAAATAAAGCAAAACTAACTTTAACTTAGCACAAATAATAAGTGAATGTTAAAGTGACAAAATTAAAAAACTAAGGCCAAATTTAACAAATAAAGTCCCCCCCCCGTCTTTTAGAAAGAGTGGTATGTTCCAGGCTTCCTCCTCCAGCTGATCTCAATTTGCAGCAAAAGAACAAGTGTAAGTAAATCATTCAAAACATTATCTAAAATGCAAATATAGAATAAATACTAACACGATGTGGTGGTGGTAAGAGCATCCACCACAGAGGCAAATTTCTCCAGTTTAAGATGAACAAATGCTGTTATTCTCTCCATTTTATATAAATATCCTCCTCTCCTTCAGTATTTAAACACCCTCAGCCTAAATGCTCCCCACCCCCAGTGCACATGCAGGCCTTCCTCACTGTATTATGAATACTTTGAGGCCCTCAGGCTTCCATCTGAATGCGCTCCCACCCCAGTGCATCATGGGAAATGGCCTACTAACCGAGCCGCAGTGGCTCCTGCTGCACAACGTGTAAGAGGTTGTTGTTTGTGCATTGTTTGCAGGACAAAGAGTACGTTGGCTTTGCGACGCTGCCCAACCAGCTGCACAGGAAGTCTGTGAAGAAAGGCTTCGACTTCACGCTGATGGTGGCAGGTGAGGATCGCTGCTCTGCTGCTGGAAGGAAAGCAGGGGGGATATTTAACCTGAAACAGACTGATTACAGTGTCTAATGTATCGAAAAGTCAGTCTGCAAACGTGCCAAACTGCAGAAAATCCACACCCACCTTATAAAACGTTTTTTGTCATGCTGA
This sequence comes from Odontesthes bonariensis, assembly GCF_027942865.1. NCBI lineage: Eukaryota > Metazoa > Chordata > Actinopteri > Atheriniformes > Atherinopsidae > Odontesthes > Odontesthes bonariensis. The sequence goes on from NC_134527.1 coordinate 1,441,505, forward strand.
AAAAACGAGCTCAGACATTAACCGAATTCCCAGGAACTGCTTTTAATCACTTTTCTGTGTTTTCATCGACACATTGGCCTGTAAAGTGGCTCCAGAATGTAAATCCCTCCATTTTTCAGGTGACAGGCATGTCATACATGTAAGTCCAACCATGCATGCTCACTCACTCCTTCGGTCAAATTATTATCGCGTTAACTCGCTAATTATTTAACGCCGATAAATATTTTATCGCGTATTAACACAGTTTTTTGAATTTTTTTTATTATTTTTGAATTTTTTTTTAATTGTTTTAATTATTTTTTGGGCTTTTGTGCCTTGGAAAGTTCAGAGAGACAGGAAGCAGGGGGCAGAGAGAGGGGGAACGACATGCAGCACAGGGCCATCCGATGCGGGACTTGAACAGGGACCACCCCTGTTTTATTATTTATTTTATTTTGTAAAAGTCTGTTGCTCACAGGCTTTTATTCTGTAAAAGTCTGTTGCTCACAGGCTTTTATTTTGTAAAAGTCTGTTGCTCACAGGCTTTTATTCTGTAAAAGTTTGTTGCTCACAGGCTTTTATTCTGTAAAGGTCTGCTGCTCACAGGCTTTTATTTTGTAAAAGTCTGTCGATCACAGGCTTTTATTTTGTAAAAGTCTGTCGCTCACAGGCTTTTATTTTGTAAAAGTCTTGCTCACAGGCTTTTATTTTGTAAAAGTCTGTTGCCCACAGGCTTTTATTCTGTAAAAGTCTGTCGCTCACAGGCTTTTATTTTGTAAAAGTCTGTCGCTCACAGGCTTTTATTTTGTAAAAGTCTGTTGCTCACAGGCTTTTATTTTGTAAAAGTCTGTTGCCCACAGGCTTTTATTCTGTAAAAGTCTGTCGCTCACAGGCTTTTATTTTGTAAAAGTCTGTCGCTCACAGGCTTTTATTTTGTAAAATTCTGTTGCTCACAGGCTTTTATTTTGTAAAAGTCTGTTGCCCACAGGCTTTTATTTTGTAAAATTCTGTTGCTCACAGGCTTTTATTTTGTAAAAGTCTGTTGCCCACAGGCTTTTATTTTGTAAAATTCTGTTGCTCACAGGCTTTTATTTTGTAAAAGTCTGTTGCCCACAGGCTTTTATTTTGTAAAAGTCTGTTGCTCACAGGCTTTTATTTTGTAAAAGTCTGTTGCTGTCTGCTGTGGAACAGGAAAAGAAAGTAATCGGCGGATCCACCAAACATGGAGAAGGGTACGGAACTTTTACTCGGCCATTTTCATTTTAAAGTTCTTCCAGACGGCGGAGTCGACAGAACCAAAGTCATCTGTAAACTCTGCCAAGTTGAATTGTCTTCTCAGCGTAGTAGTTCCAGTCTAAAATATCACTTAAAGGCAAAACACACAACTGATAGCAGCAAGTCATTCAAGGAAACAGACAGTGGAGCGAGGCTTCTACATAAAAACTACAGAAAGATGCTGATGTTAAAAGTGTGTTTGCACAACAAATGTTATGGCACTTTCATTCATATGGCAGCACATTTAAAATAAAGCTAAATGCTAAAAGCTATACGCTACTTTTGGATTCATTTTTGGATTCCGCGTACAAATGAGATTAATCGTGATTAATCAGGGAAATCATGTGATTAATTAGATTAAACATTTTAATCGTTGCCCAGCCCTGGATGTGCACGGTTCCTGCTCTGGATGCAGAATAACATGAGGCTGTTGTGTGTAACAGGGGAGTCTGGCCTGGGTAAATCCACGCTGGTGAACAGCCTCTTTCTCACCGATCTGTACAAAGAGAGGAAGTTGCTGAACGCAGAGGGTGAGGCACCGACCAATCACACGCCTCCAAACGCTCGATGGAAGCTCAGACTCTCTGAGGTTTCTAACCTGTCCTGTTCCCCCCCAAAGAGCGCATCAAACAGACGGTGGAGATCACCAAGCGCACCGTGGACATCGAGGAGAAGGGCGTGAAGCTGAAGCTGACCATCGTGGACATGCCGGGGTTCGGAGACGCCGTCAACAACAGCGAGTGGTGAGACGGGCCCCTGCTCAGCTTTAAAGGGACAACTGAAATGTGTTTGTTTGGAAGCTACGGGCCACAGAACACGCCTGATGTTTTATAAGGGGATGTTAGATAGATAAGTACTTTTAAAAGTGATATATTATGCCTTTTTTTTTAATTTGACACTATTTTCTGAGGTCTTACTGAGATGTATGAGACAGGCTTTGGTCTAAATATCTGTTGGTTTAAGCAAAGTGGCTCCCTGTCTGATCCCTGCTGAAACAGGACGAATGAATGAAGGTTTCTGTCTGTTGGCTGAGGACGCCGTCACGCTTCGCTGTGTTTACGGACGCTAGCTGCCATCAACAGCTGGACACCTGCTGTGTGATTTAATGCAGAAACACAGACATGATGAAGCTGCTCCTGCAGTCACACTAACAACCCTCCAGCCCTACATACAGATACAGATAGTTCCTCTGTGGATCCCACAGGGAAACAGGTTAGCATGTAGCTGTAAGCTAGCAGCAGATGCTAGCAAACAATGCTTTCTCATCAGCAGTGATGGACCAAGCCGGAGATGTACACAGCGTAACTCGTAGTAATGCATGTGTACCGTTAATTACTGCCTTTAAACACTTCAGCAGCAGCAGTGAGAAAATAAGTGAACCCCTGACCCAGATCATCAGCCCTCCACCACCGTGCTTGACAGCTGGTGTGAGGTGTTTGTGTTGATATGCTGCGTTTGGTTTCCTCCAAACGTGCTGCTGTGCATTCTGAGCAAACATCTCCACTTTGGTCTGCTCTGTCCAAAGGACATTGTTCCAGAAGTCTTGTGGTTTGTTCAGATGCAGCTTTGCAAACCTAAGCTGTGCTGCCATGTTCTTTTAGAGAGAAGCTTTCTCCTGCTGCCCTTCCACACAAGCCATACCTGTTCAGTCTGTTTCCAACTGTGCTGTCATGACCTTTAACCTTTAACATGCTAACTGAGGCCCGCAGAGTCTGAGATGCAGCTCTTGGGTTTCTGACCTTGGGGTGACCTTTAACCTTTAACATGCTAACTGAGGCCTGCAGAGTCTGAGATGCAGCTCTTGGGTTTCTGACCTTGGGGTGACCTTTGACCTTTAACACGCTAAAGGCCGGCGCACACCTTTACGATGTCATCGTTGCATCGTTTGTCGGGTGATCGGCATAACAATTTGATACGCTCGCACGTCCACCGCACACACTTGCGAACCTAAGATTTTTTTTGACCGAATGTTATCACATGACCGAAGTAGGAAGCCACAAATCACGTGACTTTTAAACTGAAAATGGCGATCGATCTTCCCCGGCTTGCAGTGCGCTATTCCCATTGGCTGTTTAAATAATCCTGCGCGATGACATCGGAACAGAGACCGCGCTCACATTCGATTGTATTCGGCACAAGGGAAATCCGTACGGAAATATCAAACATGTTTGATTTGATCCGATGAAACGACAAACGACAAAATCGTTTGTCGGCTGCAACCGCACACCTTTACGATTCCCATGCAAAGTCATCGGGCCGACAAAATCGTACACGAATCGTAAAGGTGTGCGCCGGCCTTAACTGAGGCCGGCAGAGTGGGTTAGAAAGGATCAGGGTTAGAAAAACATCACAGCTGGTGGTGACTCTTGCCCTGTGATGTACTTAGTAAGTTCTTCGTCCTGTTACTGTTTCTGCGTTTGGGTCCATGTTCCAGGAGACCACCATCTCCATGAGGTATAACCTCACAGGTAACATGACATCACTTCTGGGGTACTCCCCCAGTTTCCAGTCATTATTCTGAGCTAACCATCTTGTTTTCAGAGAGTTGTATGGTACTCTCAGCTGAGGGCTGACCCTTTCCTGGTTTATGCTGAAACATGTGTGCTTCTGTTTTGTAGCTGGAGGCCGGTCACAGACTATATCGACCAGCAGTTTGAACAGTATTTCAGAGACGAGAGCGGGCTGAACAGGAAGAACATCCAGGACAACAGGGTGCACTGCTGTCTGTACTTCATATCCCCGTTTGGACAAGGGTAACTCACATTTAGAAATGCTCATCTCTGCACATCTGAGTGCTGAATGACTCAGCGAGGCGCATGTCCTCCTGCAGGCTTCGTCCCATTGATGTGGAGTTCATGAAGGCCATGCAGGACAAAGTTAACGTGGTTCCTCTCATCGCTAAAGCTGACTGCCTCACTCCACTGGAGATAAAGAAGCTCAAAGAGCGGGTAAGATCTGAATATTTTGACTCGAATAAGAGAGAGAGCGCCTCCTCTGACTGCTGGTTGTTCTATAATGAAACAAGAAAAATCCTCATCCATACAGCAATGTGCGAGACCTGAGTTAGGAGCCTTTTTCCTGCCTGAATGGTTCATAGCTCAGAGTTAAGTGGCTTAACAAAGAGAAAACACATTCCTCTGAAGATGCTCAGGTACAAGGACTGGACTGAAGATGAGGGAAGAAGCAGAAAATGTCCAAAGAGAAACTCTGAGAGAGCTTCAGGAAGCTGCAGAACTGCTAATCAGGACACTTTAAAGGTTAGAAGGAGAGTCTGACTGCTTGGAGGAAACAGAGAAGTGAGGCCTGGGTCAGGACTTCTACACAGAACTGAAGATAACTTAGAGATCTACAGTACCAGTAACCCAAAGTAACGATCTACACGCTGTAGCGATGCACTAATCTCACGATACGATACATGATATTCAGCCAACGATACAATTCGATACGATTCGATACGATTCGATACGATTCGATACGATACGATTCGATACGATTCGATACGATTCGATACACTAATCTCACGATACGCTACACGATATTCAGCTAACGATATGATTCATACGATTCGATACACTAATCTCACGATGCGATACACGATATTCAGCTAACGATACGATACGATTCGATACACTAATCTCACGATACGATACACGGTATTCAGCTAACGATACGATACGATTCGATACGATTCGATACACTAATCTCACGATACGATACACGGTATTCAGCTAACGATACGATACGATTCGATACGATTCGATACTATTCGATTTGATTTGAGAAACCTTACATCCAGCAGCTGTGAATGCATCCTCAGTGGTGGTGGATGAATCATGCGCTGCTCCTCTTTAAAGCTGCACACAGTTACAGACCGGCTGTAACTTCCTGCTGAACCTCAGCAGGAAGCTGTGGGCGGCTTGATGCAGCGCTGCTGTGTTTCTGATGTGTTTCACCTCCAGGTGAGGGAAGAGATCGATAAGTACGGGATAAAAATATACCAGTTCCCCGACTGCGACTCGGATGAAGACGAGGAGTTCAAGCAGCAGGACAAAGAGCTGAAGGTTTACAACGTTAACACATTAACATTTACACTTTGACTGTCAGGACTTTTGTTCTCCTTTTTAAAGCTGTGTGTTTTAAAGGTTATTTAAGTGACATAAATGTGGGCGTACTGAGCCTGGTGTGTGTGCTGCAGGACAGCATCCCGTTCGCAGTGATTGGCGGCAACGCGGTGGTGGAGGTTCGGGGTCAGAGGGTGAGAGGGCGGCTCTACCCGTGGGGCGTTGTGGAGGGTAAGACTCTGAACTGGGTTTCTGAGGCTGTCCAGCTCTCATTTCCAGCCCTGATGTTTGATCTCTTCCCGCCTGCAGTGGAGAACTCGTCCCACTGCGACTTCGGGAAGCTGAGGAACATGCTGATCCGAACCCACATGCACGACCTGAAGGACATCACCAACGACTGCCACTACGAGAGCTACAGGGCTCAGTGCATCCAGACCATGACCAGGTGAGACGCAGCCTCCAAAAGTTACATAAAAGATGGTTAAATAGAACTGGAATCTGTAAGCTTTTGACTAAATGAATATGAACTCAGAACAGAGGAAAAGTTTTAAAGAACTGTGCAAAATGCTGATAAATGTCGATGCGTTTGAGGATAATCTGTGGAGAAACTCTGCTGCACCTGACACCGTGCTGTTCCCATGCTTCTGTTGCAGTAAGATGAATGCAGACAAGCGGGTGGAGAGTCCCGTCCCCATCCTGCCGCTGTCCACACCGGACGTGGAGACGGAGAAGCTCATCAAAATGAAGGATGAAGAGGTGAGCAGCTGTTGCATGATGCTGATGTGCACTGACGACCAGAATTTGTGTTCGTATGGAAGCTGCCAACATATCGATACAAAGATATATCGCGATATTTCGTCTTGCAAGACGTTATCGATAGACTGGCGCCAGATATCGAAATTTAAAAAAATAAACATACAGCCGCTCTAAATAGATTCTCTCACAAAACTCTGCCACAGTTTTGATTTACAGCGTCATTACATCAAGCCTCCACATGATGAGGGCATGAATGAGAGTGGGTGAAGTCGACTGCGCTAGAGAAGAAGAAGGAGAAAATGGAAAAAGAAAAGAAGGGAATGGCATGGCGCAAGGAGAGTTAGCAAACACAGAAAAACACGTGAAAGATGCTCCGTCAAATTTTAAATCTAAAGTCTGGGCCCACTTCGGCTTTTACAATACTGAGAATGGAACAACACTCGATAAAGACTTCGCAATCTGCAAGAAGTGTCTCGCAGAGGTCAAGTACACGGACAACACAACGAACATGCACAGCCACCTGGTCCGTCATCATTCCGATCTAGCCGTGGAGAGGACGGCTAACGACGCGTGCTTACAAAATATCAATAATCGCAGAATCGCTGTATCGTGATATTATCGCTACCATGAGCAAAATATTGTGATATTATTGTTATTGTGAGCAATTATCGTGATATTATGTCACTGTGAGCAAAATATCGTGATATTACTGTTACTGTGAGCAAAATATTGTGATATTATCGTTACCGTGAGCAAAATATTGTGATATTATCGTTATCATGAGCAAAGTATCATGATATTATCATTATCGAGAGCAAAATATCATGATAATATCGTATCGTGAGCAAAATATCATGATAATATCGTTATTTTGAGCAAAATAACATGATAATATCGTTACTGTGAGCAAAATATCATGACAATACCGTTATCGTGAGCAAAATATCATGATAATATCGTTATCGTGAGTAAAATATCATGACAATATCGTTATCTTGAGCAAAATTTCGTGATAATATCGTTACTGTGAGCAAAACATCATGATAATATCGTTATTTTGAGCAAAATAACATGATAATATCGTTGCTGTGAGCAAAACAACATGATAATATCGTATCGTGAGCAAAATATTGTGATAATATCGTTATCGTCAGCAATTTATCATGATATTAGTGTTACAATGAGCAAAATATCGTGATAATATCGTTATCGTGAGCAAAATATTGTGATAATATCGTTATCGTCAGCAATTTATCATGATATTAGCGTTACCATGAGCAAAATATCGTGATAATATCGCACCGTGAGCACAATATTGCGATAATATCGTTACTGTGAGCAAAATATCATGACAATACCGTTATCGTGAGCAAAATATCATGATAATATCGTTATCGTCAGCAATCTATCGTGATAGTAGCGTTATCATGAGCAAAATATTGGGATAATATCACACCGTGAGCAAAATATTGCGATAATATCGTTACTGTGAGCAAAATATCATGACAATACCGTTATCGTGAGCAAAATATCATGATAATATCGTTATCGTGAGTAAAATATCATGATATTATCGTTACTGTGAGCAAAATATCATGACAATACCGTTATCGTGAGCAAAATATCATGATAATATCGTTACTGTGAGCAAAACAACATGATAATATCGTACCGCGAGCAAAATATTGTGATAATATCGTTATCGTCAGCAATTTATCGTGATATTAGCGTTATCATGAGCAAAATATCGGGATAATATCGTATTGTGAGTAATATATTGTGATAATATTGTATCGTGAGGTACCTGGTGATACCCAGCCCCAGAAGCTGGGTGTCTCCCTGCTCTCCATCCTGTGATGATCTGTTTTTCCTCTGCAGCTGAGGAGGATGCAGCAGATGCTCCAGAAGATGCAGCAGCAGATGCACGAGCAGGACCTGTGAGCTGCCCTGCAGCAGCGATGAAAACACTCACAGCTGTGAGACGAGGGCCTCTCTGTTCACACCACTCTCACAGCACCGCCCACAAACAGACAGGAAACTGTCCAACCGCATGCTTTCTTTTTAACGCACTCATTAGCCGAGCGAGTCCTGTTACGCATCACAGCCACTGAGGCCACAGCGGAGTTCCAGCTGTGGTTTCTACCTGAAATGTGAAATAAGTCAGACTTTGGTCCGACTTTGTGGCGTCCGTGAATTTTAAGCACAGAATTTAGAACATCCTGAGAAATAAAAGCACTGAACTGAGTATTTAAGTAAAATGTCCAAAGTTTCCAGCCCCAAAATGAAGCTTTCTGAGGTCGGGTCTGAGAACCTGCAGGTCCAGCAGGGAATCCCAGACATCCCCTCCCCACCGACCTGAGATCTCAGATCAAAGGGATATATGCTTATTTTTTGTCCGATTAGATAGTTCTTCTTAGTAAGCAGTTTTTATGTCAGACTGTTTCACTTGTTTGAAGTGTTTCTGTCCTTAATTATCTAAATAAGATATTACAGCTTGTTACTGAGATGTTATGACCTGTTTTGAGTAAGTACATGCTTGAGGCTAGAATATCAACAGTTTCAAAGCTGATTTCAAGAAATATAAGGCCTAGTGCATACCACTATGTCAAGATAATGGCTCTAGCATTTACTTAATTCAAGAATATTTTTCAATATATTGAGAAAATAGGCCACGTGTATTTAATAAGAATCAAGAAAAATGTACTTGTTATTAGTTAAAATACACTCATTCTAAGGTATTTGTGGATTAATTGAGATTAGATATTTTTACTTGTTTTGAAAAATCTTGACAAGCCACATTTTCTTGTTCCATTGGCAGATAATTTTGCTATTTATTTTCTTGTTTTTAGCTGGCTTTTTCCAGTGCATCATCTACGATGGAGCCCGAAGCCGCACCACACTGGCAACCCTCCTTCTCTTGGTGGGGCCCAGAAACTCAGATCCCACATGCAGCCTGTTTTCAACATGTTCTAAATTCTGTGCTTCAGGTTCAGGAGGGCTAATGATCCTGAGCAGCACTGCAGCTTATGCACTGATTTAGTGAACTCCAGTACCTGCGGCATGGATTAAAAAGACTAAATGGTCCTTTTAAGGCAGAACTGTCATTAAAACACTGAAAATAGGGATGCGTTTCCATTTTGTACGTTTGTTTTTCATACATTTGGAGTAAAAATCTGCAGTGAAACCATGGAATCCTGGGCTGATGTCTCTGTTTCTGTGTCACTGCAGACGATCAGAAGGAAACTGAGACAAACCCAGCAGCCTGTAAACAGCTGGGGGATGAAACCAGATGTTTCTTCTTTCATTCAGACAAATATTTGCAGTTCATGACGTTGCTGCTCAGCCAGAGAATTGTTTTCACTCTCCACTCACTGGACGTTGGATGTAAATGAATATTATGGGCTGCTGCTTTGTTTTGGCCTTCAGCACAGTAGATGCTGCACAGTTTTATCTTGTTTGGTGATTATCTGGTGATTGGGAATGAAACGAAGCTTTTGAAATGTGTTCACACGACTTAAAAAGATGATATGAAATTCACCATAAGGCTTGATTTGGTTCTTTCTTGGTGTTATTTTGTATATGGAAACGTGAAAGACTCACAGCAACATATTTTCCCTGTAATTGTACTGTAAAACTACAATGTGTTGTTTTTTAAATAAATGTTGTGATGATAATATCTAAGATCCACACATTCATATTCATATCATCTTAACATCATCACAGATTAATGTTTTGGTGATAAACTGACAGTTCATTTACTTTTCTGATCTAATAATTCAGCTCCTTTTGTACCGGTGTATCAGACCGGTGAGTCAGCGGTGAGGAATCCAACTGAGGATGATGATGATCCGGGTACGTGGAAACCAAAGCACGGGAACGGTCGAGGAAGGTGTTATTTTAATCCCCAAAAGGGAAATTATTTCTTTGGATCATGAATAACATAAAAAACACACATGTAAGAATTAGGGCTGGGCGAGTTAACTCGTTAATTATATAACGCCGATAAATATTTTATCGCGCATTAAAGCAGGTTTCATTTATTTATTTATTTAAAAAAAATTTAATTAAAAAAATTAATTTTGGGGGGCTTTTGTGCCTTTAATGGATAGGAAAGTTCAGAGACAGGAAGCAGGGAGCAGAGAGAGGGGGAACAACATGCAGCACCCCTGTTTTATTATTGTAAAAGTCTGTTGCTCACAGGCTTTTATTTTGTAAAAGTCTGTTGCTCAAAGGCTTTTATTTTGTAAAAGTCTGTTGCTCACAGGCTTTTATTTTGTAAAAGTCTGTTGCTCACAGGCTTTTATTTTGTAAAAGTCTGTTGCTCAAAGGCTTTTATTTGGTAAAAGTCTGTTGCTCGCAGGCTTTTATTTTGTAAAAGTCTGTTGCTCACAGGCTTTTATTTTGTAAAAGTCTGTTGCTCAAAGGCTTTTATTTTGTAAAAGTCTGATGCTCACATGCTTTTATTTTGTAAAAGTCTGCTGCTCACAGGCTTTTATTTTGTAAAAGTCTGTTGCTCACAGGCTTTTATTTTGTAAAAGTCTGTTGCTCATATGCTTTTATTTTGTAAAAGTCTGTTGCTCACAGGCTTTTATTTTGTAAAAGTCTGTTGCTCACAGGCTTTTATTCTGTAAAAGTCTGTTGCTCACAGGCTTTTATTTTGTAAAAGTCTGTGGCTCACAGGCTTTTATTTTGTAAAAGTCTGTTGCTCACAGGCTTTTATTTTGTAAAAGTCTGAGCAACAGACTTTTATTTTGTAAAAGTCTGTTGCTCGCAGGCTTTTATTTTGTAAAAGTCTGAGCAACAGACTTTTATTTTGTAAAAGTCTGTTGCTCGCAGGCTTTTATTATTGAAAAAGTCTGCTGCTCACAAGCTTTTATTTTGTAAAAGTCTGCTGCTCACAGGCTTTTATTTTGTAAAAGTCTGTTGCTCACAGGCTTTTATTTTGTAAAAGTCTGTTGCTCGCAGGCTCTTATTATTGAAAAAGTCTGCTGCTCACAGGCTTTTATTTTGTAAAAGTCTGTTGCTCACATGCTTTTATTTTGTAAAAGTCTGTTGCTCAAAGGCTTTTATTTTGTAAAAGTCTGATGCTCACATGCTTTTATTTTGTAAAAGTCTGCTGCTCACAGGCTTTTATTTTGTAAAAGTCTGTTGCTCACAGGCTTTTATTTTGTAAAAGTCTGTTGCTCACATGCTTTTATTTTGTAAAAGTCTGTTGCTCACAGGCTTTTATTTTGTAAAAGTCTGTTGCTCACAGGCTTTTATTCTGTAAAAGTCTTTTGCTCACAGGCTTTTATTTTGTAAAAGTCTGTGGCTCACAGGCTTTTATTTTGTAAAAGTCTGTTGCTCACAGGCTTTTATTTTGTAAAAGTCTGTTGCTCACAGGCTTTTATTTTGTAAAAGTCTGTTGCTCGCAGGCTTTTATTCTGTAAAAGTCTGCTGCTCACAGGCTTTTATTTTGTAAAAGTCTGCTGCTCACAGGCTTTTATTTTGTAAAAGTCTGTTGCTCACAGGCTTTTATTTTGTAAAAGTCTGTGGCTCACAGGCTTTTATTTTGTAAAAGTCTGTTGCTCACAGGCTTTTATTTTGTAAAAGTCTGAGCAACAGACTTTTATTTTGTAAAAGTCTGTTGCTCGCAGGCTTTTATTTTGTAAAAGTCTGAGCAACAGACTTTTATTTTGTAAAAGTCTGTTGCTCGCAGGCTTTTATTATTGAAATAGTCTGCTGCTCACAAGCTTTTATTTTGTAAAAGTCTGCTGCTCACAGGCTTTTATTTTGTAAAAGTCTGTTGCTCACAGGCTTTTATTTTGTAAAAGTCTGTTGCTCGCAGGCTCTTATTATTGAAAAAGTCTGCTGCTCACAGGCTTTTATTTTGTAAAAGTCTGTTGCTCACATGCTTTTATTTTGTAAGTCTGTTGCTCAAAGGCTTTTATTTTGTAAAAGTCTGATGCTCACATGCTTTTATTTTGTAAAAGTCTGCTGCTCACAGGCTTTTATTTTGTAAAAGTCTGTTGCTCACAGGCTTTTATTTTGTAAAAGTCTGTTGCTCACATGCTTTTATTTTGTAAAAGTCTGTTGCTCACAGGCTTTTATTTTGTAAAAGTCTGTTGCTCACAGGCTTTTATTCTGTAAAAGTCTTTTGCTCACAGGCTTTTATTTTGTAAAAGTCTGTGGCTCACAGGCTTTTATTTTGTAAAAGTCTGTTGCTCACAGGCTTTTATTTTGTAAAAGTCTGTTGCTCACAGGCTTTTATTTTGTAAAAGTCTGTTGCTCGCAGGCTTTTATTCTGTAAAAGTCTGCTGCTCACAGGCTTTTATTTTGTAAAAGTCTGCTGCTCACAGGCTTTTATTTTGTAAAAGACTGTTGCTCACAGGCTTTTATTTTGTAAAAGTCTGTTGCTCACATGCTTTTATTTTGTAAAAGTCTGTTGCTCACAGGCTTTTATTTTGTAAATGTCTGTTGCTCACAGGCTTTTATTCTGTAAAAGTCTGTTGCTCACAGGCTTTTATTTTGTAAAAGTCTGTGGCTCACAGGCTTTTATTTTGTAAAAGTCTGTTGCTCACAGGCTTTTATTTTGTAAAAGTCTGTTGCTCACAGGCTTTTATTTTGTAAAAGTCTGTTGCTCATATGCTTTTATTTTGTAAAAGTCTGTTGCTCACAGGCTTTTATTTTGTAAAAGTCTGTTGCTCACAGGCTTTTATTCTGTAAAAGTCTGTTGCTCACAGGCTTTTATTTTGTAAAAGTCTGTGGCTCACAGGCTTTTATTTTGTAAAAGTCTGTTGCTCACAGGCTTTTATTTTGTAAAAGTCTGAGCAACAGACTTTTATTTTGTAAAAGTCTGTTGCTCGCAGGCTTTTATTTTGTAAAAGTCTGAGCAACAGACTTTTATTTTGTAAAAGTCTGTTGCTCGCAGGCTTTTATTATTGAAAAAGTCTGCTGTTCACAAGCTTTTATTTTGTAAAAGTCTGCTGCTCACAGGCTTTTATTTTGTAAAAGTCTGTTGCTCACAGGCTTTTATTTTGTAAAAGTCTGTTGCTCGCAGGCTTTTATTATTGAAAAAGTCTGCTGCTCACAGGCTTTTATTTTGTAAAAGTCTGTTGCTCACATGCTTTTATTTTGTAAAAGTCTGTTGCTCAAAGGCTTTTATTTTGTAAAAGTCTGATGCTCACATGCTTTTATTTTGTAAAAGTCTGCTGCTCACAGGCTTTTATTTTGTAAAAGTCTGTTGCTCACAGGCTTTTATTTTGTAAAAGTCTGTTGCTCACATGCTTTTATTTTGTAAAAGTCTGTTGCTCACAGGCTTTTATTTTGTAAAAGTCTGTTGCTCACAGGCTTTTATTCTGTAAAAGTCTGTTGCTCACAGGCTTTTATTTTGTAAAAGTCTGTGGCTCACAGGCTTTTATTTTGTAAAAGTCTGTTGCTCACAGGCTTTTATTTTGTAAAAGTCTGTTGCTCACAGGCTTTTATTTTGTAAAAGTCTGTTGCTCGCAGGCTTTTATTCTGTAAAAGTCTGCTGCTCACAGGCTTTTATTTTGTAAAAGTCTGCTGCTCACAGGCTTTTATTTTGTAAAAGTCTGTTGCTCACAGGCTTTTATTTTGTAAAAGTCTGTTGCTCACATGCTTTTATTTTGTAAAAGTCTGTTGCTCACAGGCTTTTATTCTGTAAAAGTCTGTTGCTCACAGGCTTTTATTTTGTAAAAGTCTGCTGCTCACAGGCTTTTATTTTGTAAAAGTCTGCTGCTGTCTGCTGTGGAACAGGAAAAGAAAGTAATCGGCGGATCCACCAAACATGGAGAAGGGTACGGAACTTTTACTCGGCCATTTTCATGTTAAAGTTCTTCCAGACGGCGGAGTCGACAGAACCAAAGTCATCTGTAAACACTGCCAAGTTGAATTGTCTTCTCAGCGTAGTAGTTCCAGTCTAAAATATCACTTAAAGGCAAAACACACAACTGATAGCAGCAAGTCATTCAAGGAAACAGACAGTGGAGCGAGGCTTCTACATAAAAACTACAGAAAGATGCTGATGTTAAAAGTGTGTTTGCACAACAAATGTTATGGCACTTTCATTCATATGGCAGCACATTTAAAATAAAGCTAAATGCTAAAAGCTATACGCTACTTTTGGATTCATTTTTGGATTCTGCGTACAAATTAGATTAATCGTGATTAATCAGGGAAATCAGGCGATTAATTAGATTAAACATTTAAATCGTTGCCCAGCCCTAGTTTGAAACAATGAGCTTTGGGCCGCTCTGGGCTTCCGTAGTTAATTGTAATTAGAATATGGGACAAATTTAAACAGGAAGTAGGAGTAATGATTGTTTATTCATAGTGAAAAAGGGTAGGATTTAATAAGCTTGTGCTTCTTTTTGTTCTTTATTTTTAATTTTTAGGTCATAATATGTTCAAAGTAAAGACGTCATTCATTATTATTTTAATGGCAGTATAATTATCAGCAGTATTGGGGAATCCGCAGCGACCAGCTGGATTTTATCTGGTGAAATGAAGGAGTTTGTTATTTTACTGATAGAAAAATAAACGCTTTAATGGCTTCCTTTCACATTTATTTTTTAAACACCTGCGTGACGTAAACTTTATTATAATTATAACTTATAAATTATAATTATAACTCATAATTATAACTCATAATTATAACTTATAATTATAATATTAATGAGACTTTCTTCCCCGTACTGCCCTCTTGTGGCTGACATCAGTACTGCAGACTGTAAAAAGAGAACTTGATTTGAAAAGTCGGATTATTTGTCCTTCAGGTGAGCTGAAAGAACCAGATGTTCACACCTGGATCTCTCCAATAAAAACATCTTCTTATCAAAAACAACGTATTCAGACGGACCCGCTGCCGGCTGATAGAAATCTAAAATGGTTTCCACACACACTAAACAGTCTTATTGCGTCTCCTCGGCTGGCTGTGATGGAGGAGGTGGAGGTGGAGGTGTTTTGGGTCTGCTCTGCTCTTCTGTTGCTGCTACCTCCGCCGTCGACCCTGCAGCCGAGCTAACGACGTTAGCCACATCTGTCCCGCTCTGCAGGAACTTTCTCAAGTCTTTGAGGGCGGGCCTCATCATCTGCACCAGCGCCAGCAGCGCGGCCTGCGTGCCCTCCAGCGCCTGCGCCTGCCGCTCCTGCGCCAGCGCCTGCGCCTCCTGGGAGCGCCGCATGGTCTGCAGCAGCTCGTTCTGGCCCTCCAGGTGCTGGGCGATCTGCCGGATGTGCACGTTGGTGACCCTCTGCTCCTGCAGCAGGCGGGCCGAGTTCAGGGCGATGCGGCTCTTCAGCTCCTGAGGCTTGGCCTGAGTCTGCGGCAGCGGCGAGGAGGCCGAGGACGAGGCCAGCATCTCCACCGGAGCCTCCACGGCCGCCACCATGGTGGGCGTGGAGTCGCTCACCGTGGTGCAGTACTCCACCACGCCTCCATCTTCCAGGGTGTGGTACGTTGTTTCAGCTGGAAGCGGGACTGAAAGAAAAAGGTGATTAACCTGGTCCTGCCTTATTGTTTAACCCTCCTGTTGTCTTGCGGGTCAGAAGTGACCCACCACCATGTTTAGCTGTAGAAAAAATACTTTAAGGCGAGACACGGCAGGCAGGTGTTATTTCAAAACATAATTTAAAATATTTATTTAATCACATTTTGTTTAATGGCAGCAGTAAGTTTCGCCCAAATTTACCAAAATGAATTCCCCTATTTAAATCTTTAAATGCCGTTTTCTCAAAATCAGTTGTTTGTATTTTTCCAGTATCAATATCTCAGCCTATGGAGCACCTACTAACACCAAACTTTCCAGTTATACACTTAGCAGTATTCTGAAGATATTTACAGAAGGATTTGTTGATAAATCATTCCTGGCCTGATTTATGTGACATTATAACAAAAAAATATGGCGAAAATCAATGTTTTTTAGGCTATGGTATATTTTGATTTCCTAGGAAATAAAAGCAGATATCCTGAAATGCCTCTGTAATTTTCTTTTAATTTTGTGTGTAAACAAAATGAAACCAGAAATTTTCGCCTGGCTTTATCATATGTTCAGATCTATCTTCTGGAAATATATGCAAATGTGCGCATATTTAATGAGATAATGCCTCATTTGCATAATTAAACATACAAATATCGAAAACTTTTAATACATTTTTTTTTCATAATTTTATAAGTAATCGACTGAGGAAGTTTCATGGTGATATCTATTATTTTAAAATATTCCCCTATTCACCTGTCTCGCCTTAACAGCCAAATGAGCAACACAACACAGATGCAAACCTGGAGGATACATCTAAATAGGGTCCCATGTGTGTTTGTTTGATACATTCCATCAGTATAACATTTATTTTTGCCTTTTTAATACTTCTCTGATACACAAACATGGTTTAAATGCAGCAGCGTGAAAGTAACAGCAGATATCCTGCAGCTCAGGAGCTGAATGATGTGAATGAATGAGGTTTTAATGTTGAATCTTTAAAATGAACTTACCGTTCAGCGGCTTTGAGTCGTCACAGACTGTCCCCGGACCAGATGGAAGAGCTGCGGAATAAACACCAGATGGTTTAATAAGATGTGTGATAAGCACCTTCAGCTTTCTGTCCTCTTTACATTTACTTTAACACTAATTATAAGGCCATCACACCCTTAAAGGGACAGTTCGCCTCTTTAAAGGGACAGTTCGCCTCTTTAAAGGGACAGTTCACCTCTTTAAAGGGACAGTTCGCCTCTTTAAAGGGACAGTTCGCCTCTTTAAAGGGACAGTTCGCCTCTTTAAAGGGACAGTTCGCCTCTTCTGACATGAAGCTGTGTGACATCCCATATCAGCAACATCATTTCTGAACATCTTCTTACCCCCTGCTGCGTCCTGTGAGCAGAGTTCCAGCCTCGTTTTGGTGCTGATGAAGGTAGTCCGGCTAGTTGGCTGGGGTTTAAAAAATAAAGCCTTTTGCTTCTCAGAACAATATGCGTTCAACAGAGTAATACATTTGCATCACAAAATGGTTCTCCAGGAAATAGTCAGACCTTTCCTTTCGTTTTTGTTTCCTTTGTTTCCTTTCCTTTTGTTTCCTTTCCTTTCCTTTTGTTTCCTTTCCTTTTGTTTCCTTTTCCTTTGTTTCCTTTCATTTCCTTTTGTTTCCTTTCATTTCCTTTTGTTTCCTTTCCTTCTCTTTTGTTTCCTTTCCTTCTCTTTTGTTTCCTTTCCTTTCGTTTTGTTTCCTTTCCTTTTGTTTCCTTTTCCTTTGTTTCCTTTCATTTCCTTTTGTTTCCTTTCCTTTTCTTTCCTTTTGTTTCCTTTCCTTTCCTTTTCTTTTGTTTCCTTTCCTTTCCTATCTTTCTTTTGTTTCCTTTTGTTTCCTTTCCTTTCCTTTTCTTTTGTTTCCTTTCCTTTTGTTTCCTTTCCTTTGTTTCCTTTCCTTTTGTTTCCTTTCCTTTCCTATCTTTCCTTTGTTTCCTTTCCTTTCCTTTTGTTTCCTTTCCATTTCTTTTGTTTCCTTTCCTTTTCTTTTGTTTCTGTTTCTGTTCCTTTTCTTTTATTTCCTTTCATTTCCTTTTGTTTCCTTTCCTTCTCTTTTCCATTCCTTTCCTTTCCTTTGTTTCCTTTCCTTTCGTTTTGTTTCCTTTCGTTTTCTTTTGTTTCCTTTCGTTTTGTTTCCTTTACTTTTGTTTCCTTTTGTCTCCTTTCCTTTTCTTTTCTTTTGTTTCCTTTCCTTTCCTTCTCTTTTCCGTTCCTTTCCTTTTCTTTTGTTTCCTTTCCTTTCCTTCTCTTTTCCGTTCCTTTCCTTTTCTTTTGTTTCCTTTCCTTTACGTGCTGTGCAGAGCGAGCAGTCCCCTGCTTCCGAGCAGCAAACAGCGTAACAGGTGCGGCTGTCGGCAGGCGGCAGCAGGCAGTGATACGAAGGGAGAGAAAATAGGGCCAAGAGATTGTGAGGTCTGACTTTTTCCTGGAGAACCATTTTGTGATGTAAATGTATTACTCTGTTGAACGCATATTGTTTTGAGAAGCAAAACGCTTTATTTTTCTAGCCCCAGCCAACTAGCCGGACTACCTTCATCAACACCAAAACGAGGCTGGAACTCTGCTCACAGGACGCAGCAGGGGGTAAGAAGATGTTCAGAAATGATGTTGCTGATATGGGATGTTACACAGCTTCATGTCAGAAGAGGCGAACTGTCCCTTTAAAGAGGCGAACTGTCCCTTTAAAGAGGCGAACTGTCCCTTTAAAGAGGTGAACTGTCCCTTTAACATGACAGGAAACATATGTCAGCTACACAAACCTGTTGTCTAACACAATATTATTATTATTTTTACCCTTTCCTTTCCTTTCCTTTTGTTTCCTTAGAAAGCTGCTTCTCCAGGTTAATAATATTAAAGTTGCTGCTTCTCCAGGTTAATAATATTAAAGTTTGTGCTTCTCCAGGTTAATAACCTTAAAGTTGCTGCTTCTCCAGGTTAATAATCTTAAAGTTGCTGCTTCTCCAGGTTAATAATATTAAAGTTTGTGCTTCTCCAGGTTAATAACCTTAAAGTTGCTGCTTCTCCAGGTTAATAATCTTAAAGTTGCTGCTTCTCCAGGTTAATAATCTTAAAGTTGCTGCTTCTCCAGGTTAATAATATTAAAGTTTGTGCTTCTCCAGGTTAATAATCTTAAAGTTGCTGCTTCTCCAGGTTAATAATATTAAAGTTGCTACTTCTCCAGGTTAATAATATTAAAGTTTGTGCTTCTCCAGGTTAATAATCTTAAAGTTGCTGCTTCTCCAGGTTAATAATCTTAAAGTTGCTGCTTCTCCAGGTTAATAATCTTAAAGTTGCTGCTTCTCCAGGTTAATAATCTTAAAGTTGCTGCTTCTCCAGGTTAATAATCTTAAAGTTGCTACTTCTCCAGGTTAATAATCTTAAAGTTGCTGGTTCTCCAGGTTAATAATCTTAAAGTTTGTGCTTCTCCAGGTTAATAATCTTAAAGTTGCTGCTTCTCCAGGTTAATAATCTTAAAGTTGCTGCTTCTCCAGGTTAATAATCTTAAAGTTTGTGCTTCTCCAGGTTAATAATCTTAAAGTTGCTGCTTCTCCAGGTTAATAATCTTAAAGTTGCTGCTTCTCCAGGTTAATAATCTTAAAGTTTGTGCTTCTCCAGGTTAATAATCTTAAAGTTGCTGCTTCTCCAGGTTAATAATCTTAAAGTTGCTGCTTCTCCAGGTTAATAATCTTAAAGTTGCTACTTCTCCAGGTTAATAATCTTAAAGTTGCTGCTTCTCCAGGTTAATAATCTTAAAGTTGCTGCTTCTCCAGGTTAATAATCTTAAAGTTGCTGCTTCTCCAGGTTAATAATCTTAAAGTTGCTGCTTCTCCAGGTTAATAATCTTAAAGTTGCTGCTTCTCCAGGTTAATAATATTAAAGTTGCTGCTTCTCCAGGTTAATAATATTAAAGTTGTTGCTTCTCCAGGTTAATAATCTTAAAGTTGCTGCTTCTCCAGGTTAATAATCTTAAAGTTGCTGCTTCTCCAGGTTAATAATCTTAAAGTTGCTGCTTCTCCAGGTTAATAATATTAAAGTTGCTGCTTCTCCAGGTTAATAATCTTAAAGTTGCTGCTTCTCCAGGTTAATAATTTTAAAGTTGCTGCTTCTCCAGGTTAATAATCTTAAAGTTGCTGCTTCTCCAGGTTAATAATCTTAAAGTTGCTGCTTCTCCAGGTTAATAATCTTAAAGTTGCTGCTTCTCCAGGTTAATAATATTAAAGTTGTTGCTTCTCCAGGTTAATAATCTTAAAGTTGCTGCTTCTCCAGGTTAATAATCTTAAAGTTGCTGCTTCTCCAGGTTAATAATCTTAAAGTTGCTGCTTCTCCAGGTTAATAATCTTAAAGTTGCTGCTTCTCCAGGTTAATAATCTTAAAGTTGCTGCTTCTCCAGGTTAATAATCTTAAAGTTGCTGCTTCTCCAGGTTAATAATCTTAAAGTTGCTGCTTCTCCAGGTTAATAATTTTAAAGTTGCTGCTTCTCCAGGTTAATAATCTTAAAGTTGCTGCTTCTCCAGGTTAATAACCTTAAAGTTGCTGCTTCTCCAGGTTAATAATCTTAAAGTTGCTGCTTCTCCAGGTTAATAATCTTAAAGTTGCTGCTTCTCCAGGTTAATAATCTTAAAGTTGCTGCTTCTCCAGGTTAATAATCTTAAAGTTGCTCATTCTTACCCTCCGTCAGTGTGACGGTGGCCGCAGCGTTGACCGTCACAGGTAAACTGATCTCCGCATCCTCCTCCCCCGCAGGCAGGCTGATGATGGTGGCCTCCCCCAGGAGGTTGCAGATCCGCTGCTGCATGGCGCTGAGGATGACGGGAACTGGAGTGCAGTCGGTGGCCGTGCCCTCTATGGCAGCCCGCGCCTGGGCCACCTTCCGCCGGACCTCCGTCTTCATGTCGGACCACTTCTTCTTCACCTCGGGCAGCTCTCTGGGGCAGGTGGTGACGGCGTTGACCTTTCTCAGGATGTCCACCCACGCGTTATTCTTGGTCATGTGCGTGACTCCCGCATTGAAGTGGTTAACCAGTGTGTGCTTTTGTTTCTCAATTTCTTCGACAATAATTTCCACCTCTCTCTCCGAAAAATTCATTTTTCTCTTTTTGACGGCTGACGCCATAATTACAGAAAAACCTTATCGGGGAGGTAATTGTGCGTATAGTACGCAAAAATAGTAGGATTTACTCAATTGATGTGCGCAACGTAATGGCTTCCAGAATCGGCTTCTTCTTCCCGAGTAGCAACGCTTACGTTAGCCGGGCGGAGAAGCCCGCCTACGGAAGCCCCCATTGGCTCAGAGCGTTGTAGTCGTTCAACAATCTCTGCTGCTATTGGCTGAAATAACCAAGGAGCCAAACCAGCTATGCGCTCCGAAAACTATAAATATTTATTCTTTCCTCTTGTTACTTTGCTAAATTAAAGTTTTTCTTAGACGATCATTTTCATTTTTAATTTAATAAAATGATATTTAATATATATTTAATAAAAGCAGGGCTCTTAGATCCATTATGGAGACATTTTTTAATCCAGGTTAAAAACATTTCTTTTCTCATGTGTCTATGCATGAAATCTGTACGATATCTTTGAATTTATCTGGACTGTTGCTTGTTTTTAAATTTATTTAAATTATTTTATTTGTTTCTCTTTATATTCTTTTATGTATTTTTAATGCTTCTTCCACTCCCTGCTGCAATGCTTTTATTTTATGTAAAGCACTTTGAGTTGTTTGGTATGGAAGCCCGTTTCCGCCAATTAATAAAAATCAATTTAGAAATACTATCTCATAATAATGAGATACTAAGTCATAATTATGACCTCATGAATTCCACTACAGATGCAGAGAATTGGTGTGAATATATGTAAACAAACAAGAAGATTAGAGACGGTTTATTTATATTATTTCATTCTTTTGAAGACGTGAACAAATTTAATCTTTATTTTCTTACAAGTTTGATTTAAGTGCAATTTATTTTACAATCGGTCCACATTAATATTAAAAGAAGAACGCAGCTAATTTGGACCTGAAATTAAAACTGAATGGAAATGTCTAAGTCAAATTTAAGGACCTTTTACAGACGTGTTAGTTGGATAATGTGAATTTAAACATGAAGACGAAGACAGGAAGAATATCTGCTGTCTGCACCAGAACCAGCAGAGTTTATGGACTGAAAATGTGTCCCATTTAAAAAAAACCCAAAAAAACAACAATTAATCAAAAGCGGATCGGCACATGTTTGAAATAAAGAGTTAAAACCAGGAGCTCTTCAGCTGAGGTTTACATCACAGGTGGAATAACATCCGACCCCTCCGGGGGCATTAAGGGGCATTAAGGGCTCACCTGAGCCCCCGCTGTGGTGTCCATGTTTCAGGTCGGACCAGAGGCCTGAGCTCCAGGTTAATGAGCTCCTCTGTAAGGTTCTGGGTGAAGCTGTTTGGAACGCCACCAAACCGTAAGCAACCTTTCTCCTCACCGCCGGGTAATTTAAAGGGACAGTTCGCCTCTTCTGACACGAAGCTGTGTAACATCCCATATCAGCAACATCATTTATGAACATCTTCTTACCCCCTGCTGCGTCCTGTGAGCAGAGTTCCAGCCTCGTTTTGGTGTTGATGAAGGTAGTCCGGCTAGTTGGCTGGGGTTTAAAAAAATAAAGCGTTTTGCTTCTCAGAACAATATGCGTTCAACAGAGTAATACATTTGCATCACAAAATGGTTCTCCAGGAAAAAGTCAGACCTCACAATCGCTTGGCCCTATTTTCTCTCCCTTCGTATCACTGCCTGCTGTATAGAGCGAAGTGCAGACTCCTTTTGTTTTCTTTTGTTTCCTTTCCTTTCGTTTACCTGCTGTGCAGCAAACACCGTAACAGGCTCGGCTGTCGGCAGGCGGCAGCAGGCAGTGATACGAATGGAGAGAAAATAGGGCCAAGAGATTGTGAGGTCTGACTTTTTCCTGGAGAACCATTTTGTGATGCAAATGTATTACTCTGTTGAATGCATATTGTTCTGAGAAGCAAAAGGCTTTATCTTTTAAACCCCAGCCAACTAGCCGGACTACCTTCATCAACACCAAAACGAGGCTGGAACTCTGCTCACAGGACGCAGCAGGGGGTAAGAAGATGTTCAGAAATGATGTTGCTGATATGGGATGTTACACAGCTTCATGTCAGAAGAGGCGAACTGTCCCTTTAAACGGGCAAAGCGTCCACACATCCATTAACTCAAAGGCCAGAACCAACTGAATCACATGGTCCTGTCTACTTGGAGGACGCTGGATCCAGATGTTTGAGCACGCCGCCCACCAGGTGGAGGCTTCCGGTGACCAGGACGTGGATCTCGGCTGCTTGGCAGAGCGAGGCGGCTTTGGCCTTCACGCTGGGCTTCACCGGTAAAACGCTCTCGGCCGAGTCCACCAGCACGGCGTCCCTGCCCTGAGCGATCCACTGCAGGGCGCTGAGGATGCAGGGGAAGACCAGAGTGTCCGCCTTCTTCTCAGAGACCAGCAGCAGGCGGTCGTCGATCAGCAGCTCCGCCTCCCTGCCGTCCCCGCGGCTGTGGTGGAGACGCCAGCTTTTCTCATTGTCCAGGCAGCGAGTCAGCATGTTCTCAACCGAGACGTTGAAGTTCTGCTGGTCTGAGAAAAGAGAAGGGAAGAATAAGTAAGTTTGGGAGCCAAAACAACGAGGAACTGGTCAACAGGTTGGTTCAAAAGTGGAAATGTTGCTGTGACTTCAGAGCTGAAGGGAGGCTGTACCAGAGGAGAACAAATACTTTCAACAAGCCAAACTACAAGTCTTCTTTAAAATCTGAGCTAGATAGATGACATAATAAAGCAATAAAAATGTTTATACAATTATAAACACTTTAAAAACAATTAAGAATTTAAAAAACAATTTAAAAAAACAGTTTAAAAGTGAAGTAAAAAAAGAAAAGGCTGCATCAACATCATTGTTTACATCGTTCGTACAGCAGACTGACTGATTGTTTGCATCCCCAACAAATCTCCCAAAATGTTTCAAACAGTTAAGAACAGTTTCTTAAAGAAGTGAAGTGGTTAATCCCCGGAGCTTCAGGTGCACGAGTGGCCCCGAGTCACCTGTGTGCACCTGCAGAGCTTTATGAGCTTTATGAGCACAAACACTACGGATGTAAGCTGGTAAAGTCCTGCTGTCCAGATCAAACCTCTGAAATATTAAACCAGTTTTTAGATTAA
This sequence comes from Odontesthes bonariensis, assembly GCF_027942865.1. NCBI lineage: Eukaryota > Metazoa > Chordata > Actinopteri > Atheriniformes > Atherinopsidae > Odontesthes > Odontesthes bonariensis. The sequence continues at coordinate 1,465,298 of NC_134527.1, forward strand.
TCAAAAAATCAAGTCAAGTTTATTTCACTGGAAAAAATGCCCCTCCAAAAATAAGTAAAAAAAAACAAAAACAAATAAAAGACGTTTTTGCTTGAAATAAGCAAAAAAAATCTGCCAGTGGAACTAGTGAAAATCGGCTTGTCAAGATTTCTTGAAATAAAATGTGATATTTGGAACTTTTGAGTTAAAAAGTGATCTTGAAATTAGCTTAAAAACCTCTTCAAATGTCAAAAAAGCTTGTTTCATGTGAAATATGACTCAAAACAATTTGTTTAAGACTTTTTCACTTAACAAGATATTCCAGATGTATTGTATTAAAACAAGTCCCTATATCTGGCTGAAATGGTGCTTGTTAGGCAATTGTGTCTTATATTAAGTGTAATGAGATACTCAATGAGAACAAATATTCTTGGTAAGATTTAGATTTTTTCCAGTGTTGTAGCACATTTCATGTCCAAAACAGTTCAAAGTGCTTCACATAAAATAAAAGCATTGCAGCAGGGAGTGGAAGAAGCATTAAAAATACATAAAAGAATATAAAGAGAAACAAATAAAATCATTTAAATTAATTTAAAAACAAGCAACAGTCCAGATAAGTTCAGAGATATCGTGCAGATTTCATGCATAAACACATGAGAACAGAAATGTTTTTAACCTGGATTTAAAAATGCTGCAGATGTTTAATGCTCTTTTTGGGATGTCAAACCGCTGATCGAGTCCTTTAAATAAGCAGATGGCCTCAGATCTCAGCAGCACGTTCAGCCGTAGAACTCAGAAACTCTTAAAGGATGCTCAGACGGTTTGTTTCTCACCTGCGTTACAGGAGGCGATGGCTTCAGTGATGTTCGGGCAGAACACGGCGAAGTCGAAGTGACACGGCTGATGGGAAATAAGAGCAGAAAAAGTTTGTGCTTCTTAAGCAGTGAAACGTGTTGCTTCCACTCTGCTGACAGCAGCTGTACTCACCACCAGCAGCTTCAGCATGGCAGCAGAATCCCTCTCTCCTGTGGCGTTGAACAGCAGCACTCTGGCCACAGGACCGCTACGGCACAAGGTCACACAAGGTCACGCAAGGTCACACAAGGTCACACAAGGTCACGCAAGGTCACACATGGTCATTTCATGTGTTTATTTCACATCTTAAATTGAATTGAATAAGATTTCTTTACCTGAAACTCAGGCTGGGCAACGATTAACATGTTTAATCTAATTAATCACATGATTTCCCTGATTAATCACGATTAATCGCATTTGTACGCAGAATCCAAAAATGAATCCAAAAGTAGCGTATAGCTTTTAGCATTTAGCTTTATTTTAAATGTGCTGCCATATGAATGAAAGTGCCATAACATTTGTTGTGCAAACACACTTTTAACATCAGCATCTTTCTGTAGTTTTTATGTAGAAGCCTCGCTCCACTGTCTGTTTCCTTGAATGACTTGCTGCTATCAGTTGTGTGTTTTGCCTTTAAGTGATATTTTAGACTGGAACTACTACGCTGAGAAGACAATTCAACTTGGCAGTGTTTACAGATGACTTTGGTTCTGTCGACTCCGCCGTCTGGAAGAACTTTAACATGAAAATGGCCGAGTAAAAGTTCCGTACCCTTCTCCATGTTTGGTGGATCCACCGATTACTTTCTTTTCCTGTTCCACAGCAGACAGCAGCAGACTTTTACAAAATAAAAGCCCATGAGCAACAGACTTTTACAAAATAAAATAATCAGGGAAATCAAGTGATTAATTAGATTAAACATTTTAATCGTTGCCCAGCCCTAATAAAAATCTCTTTTACAGATGAGTCGGTGTGACCTTTAATCCGCTTTAATCGGAGCATACCTTGCACTCCTCTCATGCTGGGCGGCTGTATCCCTGAACCAGTTGACGCAGGCCAGCATGCTCCTCATGGTGTGAGCTCCATCCAGGAAGTAGGTGAGCGCTCCGTGCTTCAGCGTCTGATTCCTGCCGGGCCACTCGGTGGCTGCCAGCCCTGAGACCAAACACACTCCCATCAGCCCCCCGTCAGCCCAACGTTCCCCGAGATCTGATTCTGTACGGGTGGTGGGAGGACGGCTCACCTTTCAACATGATGGGGCTGGGCTTGAAGGCAGCTGCTGGGGGTAAACTGCTGCTCTCCGGGTTGGTGGAAGGAGAGTTTTTATCTATTCACACAGATCGCTTCCAAAGGTGAGATGCTCACAGAGAATATGCAACATCCCCAAGAATATGTTCATTAAGTCTCCCCAATCGGGAGAAAATTCAGCTTCTGGCTCTTACCCCTAATCACTGATAGAGGACATTTTTCTCCACTTGGGGTGTACTTTCTCCTCTAATTTCACACTGTAGATAGTGATACTCATCATATTTGGTCCAGTTGTGCATTTTTGACTATTTTTTTCATTTCAAACACACATCATATACAATGTAATTTTTCATTGTGTAGAAAAAAAAACTCCTTAATTTCTGAAAAGGGACATTTTTGTCCCCTTTTAAAACGACCTAAAAACATATGTTAATATTTTTTTCCACTTTTTTTTTCATAAATCTTTTCTTCCACTTCAGTTCTGATCATAACTACAAAGTTTTCAATTATTTTCAAAAAATTAACCCTTTAAATACCAGTGTATATGAGGTAAACACCAATTTCTGTTAAAAAACACACACAAAAACTGCTGTATTTTCAATGTATGCAGTGCAAATTGAAATATTCTATGGAGGATTATTAGGTCTGGGATATGTCATTGATGAGCAACAACATCAGTTTTTACAGCTTTTTAGTTTTTCTTTAATGGCAGATTACAGAAACGGCTCCCATAGACATCAAACGCTTGCTTTCTGTGCTAGAAGAGTATTCTTTTGAACTGGATAATGGATAAAGCCCCATCTGAGGCTCAATGGCACAGGGTGATACTGGAATATGTTGCTTTGGACTATCTGACGTGTAAATTACAGCAAAGATGATGCTTTCTGTAAAACATGGGGACCCTTTTTGTCATTTATTGGTTTGAATAGCTGGTGGATGCTCTTACCACCACCACATCGTGTTAGTATTTATTCTATATTTGCATTTTAGATAATGTTTTGAATGATTTACTTACACTTGTTCTTCTGCTGCAAATTGAGATCAGCTGGAGGAGGAAGCCTGGAACATACCACTCTTTCTAAAAGACTGGGGGGGCGACTTCATTTGTTAAATTTGGCCTTAGTTCCTTAATTTTGTCACTTTAACATTCACTTATTATTTGTGCTAAGTTAAAATTAGTTTTGCTTTATTTGTTTTATATCTTGCTGTAGTTAATTTTGTAACTTTTCCCTTTTATTATGCTCCCTCATGTGGCAGATTTGGGTTACTCCGTCCCCATTTAAGCAGCCTTTGGTTCTTTGTTTGGAGGTCAGTTTTTGGTTGTGTTGTTAGTGTTCAATTAGTTGACCTCATTTTAGTTGGGCCCAAATTAGTTTTTTGTATGATTTAATTGTTATTCATATTTGATTTTTTTTTTTTATTTATTAATTTTTGAACTATTAAAGGACAATTTCGGTCGTTTACAACATCCAGCTGTATTGCCCAATCTACCCATGATTTAGCCATAGCAAAGACGCAAAAAAATGTCATCCGACCCTGACAGTGTTGCTTGCACGGAGATGTCGGACTGACAACATAGCCATGGGGGCATCAATTTATATTGTGTTTTAAACGCTATTTTTATACCTCTTCTACAGCTCCAAACAACATAACACTTACGTGGTAGTGAGTAGAGGGTCCCTAAAGCCAAACCGAAGTGTCCCGAGGTCTTCATGTGGTCGGATATAGAGTCCAAAATGAATTTAATCAAGCCAGTACCTGCTCTCAATCAGAGCCTCTTCCGTCAACATGAGGCTATCTCACGCGAGACATCACGTCACGTGACATTTCAAAATTCCAACCAGTTAGTAAGCTAGGCTTTGATGTTGCATACAACTTCATTTCACTTTCGAAAGAAATACTGGACTATGTTTGTAAAAAGAACGGCAACGAAATTGTGACTTTCCAGAGCGAGTTACTCCACACTCGGCAATCAACTACGGACTCACGTGGCGTGATGTCTCGCGTGAGGTAGCCTCCTGTTGACGGAAGAGGCTCTGATTGAGAGCAGGTGCTGGCTTGATTAAATTCATTCTGGACTCTATATCCGACCACATGAAGACCTCGGGACACTTCGGTTTGGCTTTAGGGACCCTCTACTCACTACCACGTAAGTGTTATGTTGTTTGGAGCTGTAGAAGAGGTATAAAAATAGCGTTTAAAACACAATATAAATTGATGCCCCCATGGCTATGTTGTCAGTCCGAAATCTCCGTGCAAGCAACACTGTCAGGGTCGGATGACGTTTTTTTGCGTCTTTGCTATCATGGCTAAATCATGGGTAGATTGGGCAATACAGCTGGATGTTGTAAACGACCGAAATTGTCCTTTAAATTGAAATTGTTCCTCATTTTTTGAATACCCTTGTCCTTACTTAAGCTTGGTCCCTCACACTCTACCATACTTGTATCATAGCTGAGAATGACACCCTGCCATTTAATATATATATGTTTTTGTTTTTTGTGCACCTTTCTTTGATCATGTGACTGTATCATGCATGGCAGTGTACACCTGGTTTATTTTGCTTGCTTATCTTATTTATATGGGATGACTCCTGAATCTCTCGCCTGTATAAATTTAAGTTTAAATCTGAATTTGGATGTGAGCCAAATGTGTGCATGTTTGTTTTGTTTTTTGAAATTTTAATAAACATATATTAAAAAAAACAAAAAAAAAAACAACACATTCAGATTATTCTGATTTATCTCGCTATTTAAGTTATTTGGATTCCACCAAGTTAGGCGTCTAAAGGTAAATAATGTTTTCAGTCTGTGCCCAACAGGCTCACCTGGAACGCATCTCTTCTGCAGCCATGTGTGGCTCAGCTGGAGCGCCAGGGAGGCATTAAAGCGCTGGTGCTGCCCCGCCAGGCCGAGGCGCAGCGGTCCAGAGTCCACCTGGTAGTCCTCCAGCTCCGGACACACCCACAGAGGACACTGCAACGACAGATCAGACCGGATCACACGGAGCGAGCAGCTGGAGGCAAAGCTTTATTCTCCCAGGAGTACAAACCCGACTGAAAGGGGGAACTCACTGCGATCTCTTTGGCTCGGCCTCTGAGCACCGCCATGGCTTCCTCTGGCTGTCTGACGGTGAAGGCAGAGACTCCAGGCTGCAGAAACACACGAGAAAGATCAAGAACAAGGAGACGTTCATCTTAACAAAGCCCGGTTAAAAAAGACGGAGAGAGAAAAGGTTCATTCTGCTTTCAAGCTGCTTTCTGTTTTTATGCACCAAAAATCTGGAACTCTCTACCAGTCAACAGATATTACAAACTTTAAAAAAGCAGCTAAAAACACATCTATACACCCTCGCCTTCTACTAGTTTTATAAATTCTATAATTATTACTATTTATATATTACATTTATTGTTTCTCTATTTTATTGGTAAATTAATTTTTCTATTTTTAGTACTTTAATTTATATCTATTTCCTCCTCACTCTATCCCCCCCCCAGGTAACATGTTCTATTGTGCTCTATTTTGTCATTCTTGTAGTTATTTTACTTTATTTACTTTGTATATTGATCTTATTTGTAAAGCACTTTGAGCTACATTTCGTGTATGAAAGCTGCTATATAAATAAATTATTATTATTATTATTTCCTGGCTTTCTGAACAGTTTTCTCATGTTTTTGTGGAGATATTTGATGGCAGTAAACAATATTCTTATCACCAACCGCGAGCTTCATTTGCAGTTTAACCCGCCGACACGTTCCTGGCGTTACCGGCCGAACTCACCTTGAAAATGCCCCCTTTCTGCCAGGCGATCTTTTCCATCGTGTCCCCCAGAATCTGAGTGTGGTCGATGCCCAGAGAGGAGATGCCACACACCCACGGCCTCCTGTTGGCACACAAATGGGATTCAAACACCGGGAATAAACCCTTTATGCTGCATTCAGTGATAAACTTATAGAGTTGTGAAGCAAAAGTTAGTATCACTGCAAAGTAATCAGCCCTAACTAAAAATAAAACCCTAAAAAAAGAGTAAATTAGTTCCTTGTGTACATGCAAAGCGTTTAACTTATCTTATTCTTATGGCGTTAATCTAAAAATATGTGTTTAATTTGTCCTTTTATTTCAGAAAAAAAAAAAAAAAAAAAAAACCTTATTTCAGACAGAACCTCACCGTATAATGTTGGTGCAGTCGTAGGCTCCACCGATACCAACTTCAATTACAGCTAAATCCACCTGACCCAAGACAGATGTTCAGTTAATGACTTTCACAATTAAAACACGGCTCCTTCCTGCTGCTAACCCACCTTTTCCTGAAGAAAGATGTGGAAGGCTAAGATGGTGAGGAAACGGAAGTACGCCGGCATCGTCCCTCCGTGGGCGTCCTGAGGAGAAAGGAAACTGAATCACGTTGCTGTAAAATCAGAGTTAACTCACGACTTTACGTCGGCACCAGAGCTGCAGGTTACCGTGGGGACAGACACAGCCAGGTGTGTGAAACATGAGCTAAAGAGGGACTCTGACGGCTCGATTTGGAAAGATTTGGGTGATTTTGTTGGAAAGTACAATCAATTGATGACTAAAACAGCTGGTTTTCCACAGCCAGAGGGCTGCTTTTACATTTTTATTTATTTATTAATTTATTATTATTATTAGTTAGTAGTAGTATTTTTATTAGAATTAGCATTATTATTGTTGTTGTTAATATGCAATCATAAATATTAATACGTTTTTTTTTTAGCTACTTGACTGAATTTCCCCCATTGGGGGATGAATAAAGTATTTTTCTATTTTTCTTTTAAGTTACCTGGACTGTTGCTTGTTTTTAAATTCATTTTATTTGTTTCTCTTTATATTCTTTGATGTATTTTAATGCTTCTTCCACTCCCTGCTGCAATGCTTTTATTTTATGTGAAGCACTTTGAATTGTTTTGTACATGAAATGTGCTATATAAATAAATTTGATTTGATTTTCTATTCCATCCTGAAGTCATGTCATAAGTTTACTCCGTTATTAATAGTTAATAGTTTAGAGTGCAGGGAAAGGGTTCATCACAGTGTCTTTCTTGTTTTTTCCAATGTCTTAATGTCACTATTCTAAATGTTTTTAAATGCTTTTGTAAATCACAAAACTTTCCAGATTTGTTACCTATTCAGTTCATAGAAGTTCAATTGGGTTCAGAGGTTTCAGTCCTAAAGCGGTTTCTTCCTCTGTCACATGACCTACCTTCGTTTCATCAAGTCGTCCATAAATCTGCCAGAAGTATTTAGTGAAGAGGTCCTTCCCAATGGGCTGCCCGTTGATCCGGATCCTCTCCCTGACTTGGACCAAATGTGGAGAACTGCAACCACGAGGGAAACAGAAGAGTTTATATGTTTATATATATATATATGTTATTTATAAAAAAAACAGTTCATCAGTGGTGTTGATGTGCGGCGATATGAGAACAAAACACTCTCACAGTCAGCTGATTGGGAGAATCAGTTTCTGGTTGATGTTTTACCAGAGGACTGAAATAAGATAAGTAATCTCCCCGTCAGTTTAAGCCGGTTCTGATAAAGTTAAACTGCCTCTCAGCATTTCCCTGCAGGCATGGTATATCTGTAATATTAGTAATAACCATAATGATGCTGAGCTTTGGCCACGATTTTGCATAGTGACCTTTGTATTCCAGAGGCCAACAACTGGAAAAATACAGGCGGTGAAAAACACCCGAGTACTTTGGCAGCTAGCTTAATGTGTATAAGAACATTAGCCCGATGTAGCACTGAGCTGCCCCCAACCAGCTGCCAGCAACCAGCTGCCCCCAACCGGCTGCCAGCAACCAGCTGCCCCCAACCGGCTGCCAGCAACCGGCTGCCCCCAACCAGCTGCCCCCAACCGGCTGCCCCCAACCAGCTGCCCCCAACCGGCTGCCAGCAACCGGCTGCCCCCAACCGGCTGCCCCCAACCGGCTGCCCCCAACCGGCTGCCAGCAACCGGCTGCCAGCAACCGGCTGCCCCCAACCGGCTGCCAGCAACCAGCTGCCCCCAACCAGCTGCCCCCAACCAGCTGCCCCCAACCTGCTGCCCCCAACCAGCTGCCACCAACCGGCTGCCCCCAACCGGCTGCCCCCAACCGGCTGCCAGCAACCAGCTGCCCCCAACCAGCTGCCACCAACCAGCTGCCACCAACCAGCTGCCACCAACCTGCTGCCCCCAACCAGCTGCCCCCAACCGGCTGCCCCCAACCAGCTGCCAGCAACCGGCTGCCAGCAACCGGCTGCCCCCAACCGGCTGCCCCCAACCGGCTGCCCCCAACCGGCTGCCAGCAACCGGCTGCCACCAACCGGCTGCCACCAACCGGCTGCCCCCAACCGGCTGCCCCCAACCGGCTGCCAGCAACCAGCTGCCCCCAACCAGCTGCCACCAACCGGCTGCCCCCAACCGGCTGCCCCCAACCAGCTGCCCCCAACCGGCTGCCAGCAACCAGCTGCCCCCAACCAGCTGCCCCCAACCTGCTGCCCCCAACCGGCTGCCACCAACCGGCTGCCCCCAACCGGCTGCCCCCAACCGGCTGCCAGCAACCAGCTGCCCCCAACCAGCTGCCACCAACCAGCTGCCACCAACCTGCTGCCCCCAACCAGCTGCCACCAACCTGCTGCCCCCAACCAGCTGCCACCAACCAGCTGCCACCAACCGGCTGCCCCCAACCAGCTGCCACCAACCAGCTGCCCCCAACCAGCTGCCAGCAACCGGCTGCCCCCAACCGGCTGCCCCCAACCGGCTGCCCCCAACCGGCTGCCAGCAACCAGCTGCCCCCAACCAGCTGCCCCCAACCAGCTGCCACCAACCTGCTGCCACCAACCTGCTGCCCCCAACCAGCTGCCACCAACCAGCTGCCCCCAACCGGCTGCCCCCAACCAGCTGCCACCAACCAGCTGCCACCAACCAGCTGCCACCAACCAGCTGCCACCAACCGGCTGCCCCCAACCGGCTGCCACCAACCAGCTGCCACCAACCAGCTGCCCCCAACTAGCTGCCCCCAACCGGCTGCCAGCAACCGGCTGCAGGGCAGCCATGATGTAATTTTGCTGATAAGCTGCAACCAACATGTTGAAAAGGGTTTAAAAGTGAATTTAGAGTCATTTCTGGCACAGCGTAACAATGGAAGCTAACTCCAGTCGTGGGGACGCCGTGTTGCTCAGCTGGTTTCGAGGCTTCAGTTCCTCGATGCACCTTTCCTATTTACCTACTTTTCTCCTTCCAACCAATATTATTTGTGTTCAGAGGAGACGGAACAAGCAGCATCCCAGCAGCTGACATTAGAAATCGATGAAACTGATTCTGTAGTTTTTGGTTTACATGCAACAAGGAACCAGATTTGATGAATTCTATATTTTTAGATATAGATTCAGTAATGTGCTTGGTTCTTCTGAGTCAGAAAGTGGAACTTTGATTGGTAGCTTTACCTATAAAATCCGGTACGGAAGCCGTAACTTCTCAGAATCTGCTCGGTGAAGGCGCACGTTGATCCCTGAAAGCCAAAAGCAAACACTCAGAGGGCATCTCTGCACAGATGTCCCAACAGCTGGAGTTTCCCTCGGTTATTGGACACGTGTCTGTGTGACCTGCTGCTCTGAGGTTGCACAACAGCATCTGAATACTACAGAATGTTTCCAGAAAAATAAGCAAAGAAAACAGACACAGGCAGCTCACCTTGCCCTTTGTTCCGGTGACATGAATGATGTTGAGATGATCCAGATCTTTCACCTTTAAAGGCAAACACACACAGTGTCAGAAGTCTATAGATAATGGTGTTCTTTCCATTTCTGAAGACGTTCCTGTTCTGTAAGGAGCTGAGCGAGTGGTCCCGACTCACCGTGAGGCCGGCTCGCTCCAGGAAGCCCCTCATGGCCTGCAGCTGCTGCTCAGGGCGGACCCGCTCCTGTCGGACCTGCTCCAGAGCGCTGGCGTTGGTCTGCAGCGTGTTCAGGGTGCAAATGGCATCCTGGGGGTGGGAAAAGGACGATTAAAACAACAGGTTGGACATAGAGTCGTCTCCTCTGAGCCGCAGGTTCCACTGAAGTCATCCTGAGCAGATTCTACAGCATCCCACAGAATGTGAGACGATCTGAGCGATAAACAAACTGTGGAAGCATCCAGAAACAGAGAAAAACACCAGCTGATGCAGGAACTGTGACAGCGCTGCATCTCATTACAGTTCACTTCCTGTTTTCAAAACAAAAGCACCAATTGTATCGTACCTATGATAAAAGGCAACGGGTATTTTATTTTGTGAAAATAACCGGAAGTGCGTTAGGGAAAGCCATTACGATACAACTAGGGCTGGGAATCGATCCGAATTCCCTAGATCGATTCGATTTCGATTCACAAGGTCACGATCCGATCCACGATTCGATCCGATATCGATCTATTTACAGACATAATGGAAATAAATACTGTCCAATAGACAAAACGGCCCCATGTGTTGGTGATTGTATCTGTGTATGTGTAAGAGGGACACAGAGAGAGAGAAGAGTCAAGTATCAAGTATTTATTTTAGTAAAAAATACAAGTATTATTTTGAAATGTAAGTAACATAACCATGGCAGAATTAACAATGACCAGAACTAAATAACAATGACCAAATAAAACATAAATAAATTAAAATGAACTGGCCCTCATATTGGAAAACTTCAAGCACCCCCTGCCCACAGTCTTTTAACCAGAGACTTGTGAAATGACATACAGGAGGTTGCTCATGTAACAGATGGCTTAATTGAAAAAAGAAGTCAACATCACACCGAAGGACAGACAGATCGTCACTGGACCACATAAACTAACCCCCAAGCATCCACACTTTATCTGCATCCCTTCTGGGCTTCTACCTGGACTGACTCTCTAATCCAAAATGTTTCCAAACATCTGCCTTCAATCCAGGTGGTGTTTTTAGTGATGCTGCTGATTCAGCCATTTTGCCGCCTTAAAGGGGAACTCCGGGGCATTTGAAGCGTGTTTCCATTGCTAGAGGTTGTCAAATAATGATAGTATGACACAGAGAGGTGCATATCTGCGCTCCCTGTGTGAAGATCGCTCTGTCCGCACAGCATGTAGCGAGGCTAATACGTGGTGGCTAAGGGGCAAGCGCTAACCCTTCCACGTAAAACAACAACTTGCACACTGCAGAAACGTCACACCACTTTATAACCCATCCGACAATAAAGTCACAAGCCTTACCATCAAAACCATATGCATGGTTCTCACATTACTGGCATGGGGACGTTACAAAACAACTTTATAAACAGCATGTCACTCACCGGCTGGTTGTAGGCTCGCGCATGTGAAAGCCCAGAAGAGTCGATGGAGAATAATCCCATATACAAAACAATTATCTTCTCTAGAAAAACTACGTTCAAGTATTTAAAACATTACAACAATACATGCCCAGTAATATTCTTGTAATGTTTTAAATACTTGAACGCAGTTTTTCTAGAGAAGATAATTGTTTTGTATATGGGATTATTCTCCATCGACTCTTCTGGGCTTTCACATGCGCGAGCCTACAACCAGCCGGTGAGTTACATGCTGTTTATAAAGTTGTTTTGTAACGTCCCCATGCCAGTAATGTGAGAACCATGCATATGGTTTTGATGGTAAGGCTTGTGACTTTATTGTCGGATGGTTTATAAAGTGGTGTGACGTTTCTGCAGTGTGCAAGTTGTTGTTTTACGTGGAAGGGTTAGCGCTTGCCCCTTAGCCACCACGTATTAGCCTCGCATGACATGCTGTGCGGACAGCGCGATCTTCACACAGGGAGCGCAGATACGCACCTCTCTGTGTCATACTGTCATTATTTGACAACCTCTAGCAATGGAAACACGCTTCAAATGCCCCGGAGTTCCCCTTTAAGTTTCGATTTCGTTTTGCCGGCACTCGCTTTCTATAGTGCGCCTCCGCGTTAAAAAAAAAAAAAAAAAAAAAAAAAAAAAAAATTGTGCAAGTCGCCTGGAGAAGATCGATCCACACATTTTTGGATCGATATCGTGTTTTTTGAGCGTGAATCGATATTGGATCGTGGATCGATTTTTTGAACACAGCCCTAGATACAACTGGTGCTTTTGTTTTGAAAACAGGAAGTGAACCTACCCTCGTTGTAGCTAGCTTGAAACTGCCGTTTTGACAGGAAATGACGACCGGCGACGTCACGTTACGTTGCATCTTGGGTAGTTTGAGTATGAGTAGTAACCTCATGATGCATACCCAACATTTCGGAGAATCTAGTATGCATCCGGGAAAAAAGTCAGTATGAGTAGTATGAGTAGTAGGAGAAGTATGCGGTTTCAAACACAGCCAGAGACTCGCGGAGACCACAAGGGTTGTGATTGGTCGGCTAACAACATAATTTCCGGAATCACTTTCCCGGTTTAGCTCCTTCCTCTCAGAACAACAACACCGCCATTTCTGAAAGAGTTTACTGTGTGCCGGTCAACATTTGGTCACAATTATTTGTATTTCAACATCAACAAGCTCCAACTCCAACAACAGTCTTTCTCTCTCTCTCTATTTGCTTGTTTTTCCTTTAATTGTTTACATATCTTTTATACTGTACGCTGTTGCAACACAATAATTTCCCAAATTGGGATGAATAAAGTATTTATCTATCTATCAGTACAGAATATACTTTAAACTGCTTTTTAATTTAAGTAACTTGCACCATCGGGGGTGTAATTGTTCATTTACCTGAACAATGCCCGTTTCTGGAGGATTCAGGCCAGGAAAAACCCCTGGTACCCCCTGACCAACACCGAGACGAATGAAACAAGCTCACAACCATTCCTCGTGCCAATTTAGAGTCACCAGTTTACCTAATGTGCAAGTTATTGGATTATGGGAGGAGAGAAGCATGTGAACTCAGCAGAGAAGGTCTATGACAGCCTAAGCTGCTTCTATGACTCTGTGATTAAAGAGCAACTATATTCTGGGCCTTACTTTGCATTCTGATTATTGCAGGCGTGTAAATACATACATATAATACTTTAAACCTCATGGTAGAAACAAAACACTGTTCCTGTGTGCAGATCTACTGATATGAGCTTCTGAACATGCAGCAGATGCCTGTGGGCTCAGTGAGCAGCGGTCAGAGTCGGCTGGAACCCTGCTGGAGCTGGAGTTTATAGATAGATAGATAAATACTTTATTCATCCCAATTTGGGAAATTATTGTGTTGCAACAGCATACAGAAAAACAAGCAAATAGAATAGAATAAAAATAGAGCGTAAACATTAGCTATTTACAAATCTACAGTATGAAGAGTAGGGTAAATAATAATAATAGTAATAATAATAAACATCAGTAAACTAAATAAATAAAAACAGATTTGTACATTTAACAATAAAGGTAAAAATAAATAAAGAAATTTAACTGAGCAGACTGAACCAATGGTAAGAAATATAGGGTATATGGATAATTTACATTATATTGTACTATGAAGGTATTTGTGCAAATGTTATTAGTGCAAAATGAGCAGTTGTCATTGTTATTGTTTTTAGGAGAGACTTCAAGCCTATTGAGCTTGAAGTTCTCTTCCAGTCAGAGGGGTGATGGCTAAAGATTTACACACACTAAACACATCTGGTGAGTAAAAAAACAATGATTTCTTCCTTCTTTAAAATGTGCAAACCTGTGACAGTTGTTTCTATGGAACCAGCAGGGCCTGACAGTCCTGTTGGCGGTGTTTCCTGCCTTTTATTCACTGGAATAAGCTACAATTAGAATAAGTTACCTTAATAAGTATGAATAACTACGGAGCCCCTAAAAGGGAGGTGGAGGGATTTTTTTCTCGCAAAAAGTATTGCGGGATCGCTGTGTTTTACTTCCGGTTCACTGACGTGGGAAAAATACTTTTGGCGAGATCGCGCAATACTTTTGGCGAGATCGCGCAATACTTTTGGCGAGATCGCGCAATACTTTTGCGAGATGCCGCAATACTTTTTGCAAATCTCGCAATACTTTTTGCGAGATCCAGCAATACTTTTTGCAAATCTCGCAATACCTTTTGCAAATCTCGCAATACTTTTTGCAAGATCCCGCAATACTTTTGGCGAGATCCAGCAATACTTTTGGCGAGATCCCGCAATACTTTTGGCGAGATCCCGCAATACTTTTGCGAGATCCAGCAATACTTTTGCGAGATCCAGCAATACTTTTGCGAGATCCAGCAATACTTTTTGCGAGATCCAGCAATACTTTTCGCAAATCTCGCAATACCTTTTGCAAATCTCGCAATACCTTTTGCAAATCTCGCAATACTTTTTGCAAATCCCGCAATACTTTTGGCGAGATCCCGCAATACTTTTGGCGAGATCCCGCAATACTTTTGCGAGATGCCGCAATACTTTTTGCGAGATCCAGCAATACTTTTTGCAAATCTCGCAATACCTTTTGCAAATCCCGCAATACTTTTGGCGAGATCCCGCAATACTTTTGGCGAGATCCCGCAATACTTTTTGCGAGATCCCGCAATACTTTTGCGAGATCCCGCAATACTTTTGCGAGATCCCGCAATACTTTTGCGAGATGCCGCAATACTTTTTGCAAATCTCGCAATACTTTTTGCGAGATCCAGCAATACTTTTTGCAAATCTCGCAATACCTTTTGCAAATCTCGCAATACTTTTTGCAAATCCCGCAATACTTTTGGCGAGATCCCGCAATACTTTTGGCGAGATCCCGCAATACTTTTGGCGAGATGCCGCAATACTTTTTGCGAGATCCAGCAATACTTTTTGCAAATCTCGCAATACCTTTTGCAAATCTCGCAATACTTTTTGCAAATCCCGCAATACTTTTGGCGAGATCCCGCAATACTTTTGGCGAGATCCCGCAATACTTTTGGCGAGATCCCACAATACTTTTGGCGAGATCCCACAATACTTTTGGCGAGATCCCACAATACTTTTGGCGAGATCGCGCAATACTTTTGGCGAGATCGCGCAATACTTTTGCGAGATGCCGCAATACTTTTTGCAAATCTCGCAATACTTTTTGCGAGATCCAGCAATACTTTTTGCAAATCTCGCAATACCTTTTGCAAATCTCGCAATACTTTTTGCAAGATCCCGCAATACTTTTGGCGAGATCCAGCAATACTTTTGCGAGATCCAGCAATACTTTTGGCGAGATCCCGCAATACTTTTGGCGAGATCCCGCAATACTTTTGGTGAGATCCAGCAATACTTTTGCGAGATCCAGCAATACTTTTGCGAGATCCAGCAATACTTTTTGCGAGATGCCGCAATACTTTTTGCAAATCTCGCAATACTTTTTGCGAGATCCAGCAATACTTTTTGCAAATCTCGCAATACCTTTTGCAAATCTCGCAATACTTTTGGCGAGATCCCGCAATACTTTTGGCGAGATCCCGCAATACTTTTTGCGAGATCCCGCAATACTTTTGCGAGATGCCGCAATACTTTTTGCAAATCTCGCAATACTTTTTGCAAGATCCCGCAATACTTTTGGCGAGATCCAGCAATACTTTTGCGAGATCCAGCAATACTTTTGGCGAGATCCCGCAATACTTTTGGCGAGATCCCGCAATACTTTTGGTGAGATCCAGCAATACTTTTGCGAGATCCAGCAATACTTTTGCGAGATCCAGCAATACTTTTTGCGAGATGCCGCAATACTTTTTGCAAATCTCGCAATACTTTTTGCGAGATCCAGCAATACTTTTTGCAAATCTCGCAATACCTTTTGCAAATCTCGCAATACTTTTTGCAAAGTATAAGTTACCTTAATAAGTATGAATAACTACGGAGCCCCTAAAAGGGAGGTGGAGGGATTTTTTTCTCGCAAAAAGTATTGCGGGATCGCTGTGTTTTACTTCCGGTTCACTGACGTGGGAAAAATACTTTTGGCGAGATCGCGCAATACTTTTGGCGAGATCCCGCAATACTTTTTGCGAGATCCTGCAATACTTTTGGCGAGATCGCGCAATACTTTTGGCGAGATCGCGCAATACTTTTGCGAGATGCCGCAATACTTTTTGCAAATCTCGCAATACTTTTTGCGAGATCCAGCAATACTTTTTGCAAATCTCGCAATACCTTTTGCAAATCTCGCAATACTTTTTGCAAGATCCCGCAATACTTTTGGCGAGATCCAGCAATACTTTTGGCGAGATCCCGCAATACTTTTGGCGAGATCCCGCAATACTTTTGCGAGATCCAGCAATACTTTTGCGAGATCCAGCAATACTTTTTGCAAATCTCGCAATACCTTTTGTAAATCTCGCAATACTTTTTGCAAATCCCGCAATACTTTTGGCGAGATCCCGCAATACTTTTGGCGAGATCCCGCAATACTTTTGGCGAGATCCCACAATACTTTTGGCGAGATCCCACAATACTTTTGGCGAGATCCCGCAATACTTTTGGCGAGATCGCGCAATACTTTTGGCGAGATCGCGCAATACTTTTGCGAGATGCCGCAATACTTTTTGCAAATCTCGCAATACTTTTTGCGAGATCCAGCAATACTTTTTGCAAATCTCGCAATACCTTTTGCAAATCTCGCAATACTTTTTGCAAGATCCCGCAATACTTTTGGCGAGATCCAGCAATACTTTTGCGAGATCCAGCAATACTTTTGGCGAGATCCCGCAATACTTTTGGCGAGATCCCGCAATACTTTTGGTGAGATCCAGCAATACTTTTGCGAGATCCAGCAATACTTTTGCGAGATCCAGCAATACTTTTTGCGAGATGCCGCAATACTTTTTGCAAATCTCGCAATACTTTTTGCGAGATCCAGCAATACTTTTTGCAAATCTCGCAATACCTTTTGCAAATCTCGCAATACTTTTGGCGAGATCCCGCAATACTTTTGGCGAGATCCCGCAATACTTTTGGCGAGATCCCGCAATACTTTTGGCGAGATCCCGCAATACTTTTTGCGAGATCCCGCAATACTTTTGCGAGATGCCGCAATACTTTTTGCAAATCTCGCAATACTTTTTGCAAGATCCCGCAATACTTTTGGCGAGATCCAGCAATACTTTTGCGAGATCCAGCAATACTTTTGGCGAGATCCCGCAATACTTTTGGCGAGATCCCGCAATACTTTTGGTGAGATCCAGCAATACTTTTGCGAGATCCAGCAATACTTTTGCGAGATCCAGCAATACTTTTTGCGAGATGCCGCAATACTTTTTGCAAATCTCGCAATACTTTTTGCGAGATCCAGCAATACTTTTTGCAAATCTCGCAATACCTTTTGCAAATCTCGCAATACTTTTTGCAAAGTATAAGTTACCTTAATAAGTATGAATAACTACGGAGCCCCTAAAAGGGAGGTGGAGGGATTTTTTTCTCGCAAAAAGTATTGCGGGATCGCTGTGTTTTACTTCCGGTTCACTGACGTGGGAAAAATACTTTTGGCGAGATCGCGCAATACTTTTGGCGAGATCCCGCAATACTTTTTGCAAATCTCGCAATACTTTTTGCGAGATCCTGCAATACTTTTGGCGAGATCGCGCAATACTTTTGGCGAGATCGCGCAATACTTTTGGCGAGATCGCGCAATACTTTTGCGAGATGCCGCAATACTTTTTGCAAATCTCGCAATACTTTTTGCGAGATCCAGCAATACTTTTTGCAAATCTCGCAATACCTTTTGCAAATCTCGCAATACTTTTTGCAAGATCCCGCAATACTTTTGGCGAGATCCAGCAATACTTTTGGCGAGATCCCGCAATACTTTTGGCGAGATCCCGCAATACTTTTGCGAGATCCAGCAATACTTTTGCGAGATCCAGCAATACTTTTGCGAGATCCAGCAATACTTTTTGCGAGATCCAGCAATACTTTTTGCAAATCTCGCAATACCTTTTGCAAATCTCGCAATACCTTTTGCAAATCTCGCAATACTTTTTGCAAATCCCGCAATACTTTTGGCGAGATCCCGCAATACTTTTGGCGAGATCCCGCAATACTTTTGCGAGATGCCGCAATACTTTTTACGAGATCCAGCAATACTTTTTGCAAATCTCGCAATACCTTTTGCAAATCCCGCAATACTTTTGGCGAGATCCCGCAATACTTTTGGCGAGATCCCGCAATACTTTTGGCGAGATCCCGCAATACTTTTTGCGAGATCCCGCAATACTTTTGCGAGATGCCGCAATACTTTTTGCAAATCTCGCAATACTTTTTGCGAGATCCAGCAATACTTTTTGCAAATCTCGCAATACCTTTTGCAAATCTCGCAATACTTTTTGCAAATCCCGCAATACTTTTGGCGAGATCCCGCAATACTTTTGGCGAGATCCCGCAATACTTTTGGCGAGATCCCGCAATACTTTTGGCGAGATGCCGCAATACTTTTGGCGAGATCCAGCAATACTTTTTGCAAATCTCGCAATACCTTTTGCAAATCTCGCAATACTTTTTGCAAATCCCGCAATACTTTTGGCGAGATCCCGCAATACTTTTGGCGAGATCCCGCAATACTTTTGGCGAGATCCCGCAATAATTTTGGCGAGATCCCGCAATACTTTTGGCGAGATCGCGCAATACTTTTGGCGAGATCGCGCAATACTTTTGCGAGATGCCGCAATACTTTTTGCAAATCTCGCAATACTTTTTGCGAGATCCAGCAATACTTTTTGCAAATCTCGCAATACCTTTTGCAAATCTCGCAATACTTTTTGCAAGATCCCGCAATACTTTTGGCGAGATCCAGCAATACTTTTGCGAGATCCAGCAATACTTTTGGCGAGATCCCGCAATACTTTTGGCGAGATCCCGCAATACTTTTGGTGAGATCCAGCAATACTTTTGCGAGATCCAGCAATACTTTTGCGAGATCCAGCAATACTTTTGCGAGATCCAGCAATACTTTTGCGAGATCCAGCAATACTTTTTGCGAGATCCAGCAATACTTTTTGCAAATCTCGCAATACCTTTTGCAAATCTCGCAATACCTTTTGCAAATCTCGCAATACTTTTTGCAAATCCCGCAATACTTTTGGCGAGATCCCGCAATACTTTTGGCGAGATGCCGCAATACTTTTGCGAGATGCCGCAATACTTTTTGCAAATCTCGCAATACCTTTTGCAAATCCCGCAATACTTTTGGCGAGATCCCGCAATACTTTTGGCGAGATCCCGCAATACTTTTTGCGAGATCCCGCAATACTTTTTGCGAGATCCCGCAATACTTTTGCGAGATGCCGCAATACTTTTTGCAAATCTCGCAATACTTTTGGCGAGATCCCACAATACTTTTGGCGAGATCCCACAATACTTTTGGCGAGATCCCGCAATACTTTTGGCGAGATCGCGCAATACTTTTGCGAGATGCCGCAATACTTTTTGCAAATCTCGCAATACTTTTTGCGAGATCCAGCAATACTTTTTGCAAATCTCGCAATACCTTTTGCAAATCTCGCAATACTTTTTGCAAGATCCCGCAATACTTTTGGCGAGATCGCGCAATACTTTTGCGAGATGCCGCAATACTTTTTGCAAATCTCGCAATACTTTTTGCGAGATCCAGCAATACTTTTTGCAAATCTCGCAATACCTTTTGCAAATCTCGCAATACCTTTTGCAAATCTCGCAATACTTTTTGCAAATCCCGCAATACTTTTGGCGAGATCCCGCAATACTTTTGCGAGATGCCGCAATACTTTTTGCAAATCTCGCAATACCTTTTGCAAATCCCGCAATACTTTTGGCGAGATCCCGCAATACTTTTGGCGAGATCCCGCAATACTTTTTGCGAGATCCCGCAATACTTTTTGCGAGATCCCGCAATACTTTTGCGAGATGCCGCAATACTTTTTGCAAATCTCGCAATACTTTTTGCGAGATCCAGCAATACTTTTTGCAAATCTCGCAATACCTTTTGCAAATCTCGCAATACCTTTTGCAAATCTCGCAATACTTTTGGCGAGATCCCGCAATACTTTTGGCGAGATCCCGCAATACCTTTTGCAAATCTCGCAATACTTTTGGCGAGATCCCGCAATACTTTTGGCGAGATCCCGCAATACTTTTTGCAAATCTCGCAATACTTTTTGCAAATCTCGCAATACCTTTTGCAAATCTCGCAATACTTTTGGCGAGATCCCGCAATACTTTTGGCGAGATCCCGCAATACTTTTGGCGAGATCCCGCAATACTTTTGGCGAGATCCCGAAATACTTTGTGCGAGATCTTGCAGAAAAAAAAATAAATAAATAAAAATCCCTCCATATCCCTTTAGGGGCTCCGTAGGAATAAGCTGCAGCACATACAATTAGCCGGGGTCTTGTGACTAATGTGGGTTTGTAAAATCAAATCACAGGAAAACTCACAGCACATCTGTCACTAAATGTGGAATATGGGCCTCAAGTTAAATAACAACAACAACAGAGAAAGGAGACAACACGTGTGGGTTCAGTCTCACTCTGAGGATGATCTGGTGAATTAAGAAAGCTCTAAAAAAATGCTTTAATCTTTACAAAGTGTGAGCAGCCAGCTGCTAATTTTCCCAGCTAACAGTAACTCAGCGCCGTCCAAAGCGTGTCCAATGTGTGTGTGTTGCTGTCAGCCATCTTTACTATCCATGTTCCGGGCATGCAGTTTCCCAGAAGTTGCATTTCTAAAAACTTGGCAAACTACCGGCGGTCTGTGGCTGGAGAGCTAGCTGCTGCTTAGCAGCCGGCGGACCGACGCTAGCGGAATCTGACGCCGCCTACCTGGTACTCCATCCCGGGCAGCTGAGGGGCTGTCTCGGTGCTGTGGTGTCTGACCGATAGACCCGCCAACCTGCACACCGGCTCCCGCTCTCTGAGCAACGCGGAAAAGCCGGAGCCCTGCAGCACGCGCAGCCAGCATACCATCATGGGGGCTCATGTGTTCCACAGGAAGTTGCGACCAAATATGGAGGGTTCCTTTCACATGCGTGATGACGTAGGGATACGCCCCCTTACTACTCCTCATCAGGATTGTTTTCAATGCTGTTACTCAATACACCTCACATATTCAAGATTCAAGATAGTTTTATTTGATTTGTCACATACACAATCATATACAGTACAATGTGCAGTGTAATTCTTCCTTGTCTTCCTTGTCCTGCTACCAATAAAAATATAATTAAAATTAAATATGAAATATGAATAAAAATGAATAAAAAATATAAAAGAAGAATAAAAGAAAATGTATAAGGCTATGGTTATGTAATTTGTAACAACGCTCTCTGTTGTACAGCTGTAACTGTGTGTGTTTGACAGCTAATATTCTTTCAAATTTAATATAATTGTCATTATATGTATATTGACAATAAATAAATAAATATATATATATGTATATATAAATATATTTGATTATTTAATTTTGTTAAATTAATTTAATTTAGTTCAATTTGTATATTTAATTATTTAAATATATATAATTTAAATGCTCATATTGTGTTATTTACATGTAGGTGGCCCTGAGGTGAAAGAGTGATATTGCTCCTCCGAGACGCCAGGTGTCACTCTCAGTAAACGTATTCCATGTTGTTGCCTTCACAGTGTATCTAGTTCAAGTTGAAATAAAAATAAATAAATAAAAAGTATGTAACTATTGATATAAACGTCAATTTTATTAAGTTTATATTAGACCCATTGCTTTCAGTTACGTGCAAAGAAGCGTCAGTGTGATATCTGTAGATTACATAGTTTTTAAATATTGGCGTTGAGGTGATTTCAGTGCGAAGCTCTGGTGACTGAGTTGTACTTGACTGCATCACAGGAAGTGGATTCTCGGAATAGCGCAGCGATGCAACGAGAGAAAACAAGCAACGCCGGTGCGGCTGAAAAGTAAGAAAACAGCCTAGTTACTTACTAAATCATTTTACTGCCGTATGTTTTAGAAACTTCAGCTACTTCAGCATGTGTCGCTGTGGCTCTAATTTTTGCTGTAAATGTTATAATATGTTTAAACGTCTTTTTGTCCAGGCCCGACCGGGAGGCCGCCATAATGTCCAAGTACTACGATGGAGTTGAATTTCCTTTCTGTGACGAATTTTCCAAATATGAAAAAATGGCCAAGATAGGACAGGGGACCTTTGGGTATGTGGCACACAAACATTTTACTGAGTATGACTGTGAATGGAGAGGCTAACTGTGCTAACTGCTAGCTAGTCCGGTCTGCTGCAACTTCAAGCTAACGTTTCCTTACACTCGACATGGGAAGTTTTCTTAATGATTTGCTTTTAAAGCTACTTGTTTTCCCCTTTAAGCCGATTTTATACTTCTGCTTCCGTCCCTCCCGGCTTCAAGAGCTTTTAAAATAGTTCTGCTTTGTGTACTGACGTTAGTCTGCAGTTATACAGCCAATTCAATTCATTTTTATTTATATAGCGCCAAATACAACAAATGTCATCTCAAGACACTTAGATAGTAAGTCCAATTCAAGCCAATTGGAATTCAATTAATTAATAATAATCATAATTCATAAAATAATCCAATTTGTTCATATAGAGCCAATTCAAAAACAATTTCCTAGCTAAGAAAACCAACAGATTGCACTGAAAACTTTTTGTTTTTCGGTCCAATCTCCCGGCCTGAGCGTGCCTGAGGCGACTATGGAGAGAAACGACTCACTTTTAACAGGAAGAAACCTCTGGCAGAACCAGAACCAGGAAGGGTGGCCATCCGCCTCCACCAGCTGGGGTTTGAGAAGACAGAAAGGGGGGGAGGGGGCCGCGGCGGCACTGTAACACCATTCAAAGGATATCTGTTGGAACAGGGAAACACGAGTTAATGACCACAATAATATCACATATACATAAAGAGAGTAACGTGAGGAAAGGTGTGACAGATGAGGCCCCCCAGCAGTCTAGGCCTATAGCAGCTTAACTATTGGATGTTTGAGGATTACCTGAGCCATCCCTATTCAAGGTAAACACAAGAAACTTGTGCTAACGAAAAAATAAATAAATAAATAAAGGACCAGACTCAGTGAGTAATTCCCTATACTCCCTATATAGATCTGCTCCTCACACCACAACAACCATCTTTTTACAGCCACAAGCTACCTCAGCCTCTCACCAACTGCACACCAGTCACAGCGGGGTGGGGATGCAAACCCTGGTTCGGCGACGCCGCTAGGTGGCAGATTTCATGCATAGACACATGAGAAAAGAAATGTCTCTAACCTGGATTTAAAAATGTCTCCATTTGGTGAAAGTTTAATCTCCACTGGCAGTTTGTTCCACTTGTTTGCAGCATAACAGCTAAATGCTGCTTCTCCATGTTTAGTCTGGACTCTGGACTGGACCAGCTGACCTGAGTCCTTGGATCTCAGAGCTCTGCTGGCTTTATATTCTCTGAACAGATCACAGATTGTAAACCATCAGCAGGCTTTTAAAATCTATTCTGTGACTGACTGGAAGCCAGAGTAAAGATTTTAAAGCTGCTGTGATGTGTTCAGATCTCTTAGTCCGGGTTAAAACTCCAGCAGCAGCGTTCTGGATGAGCTGCAGATGTTTAATGCTCTTTGTGGGAAGTCCAGTTAAAAGAGCGTTACAGTAATGGAGTCTGCTGGAGATGAATGCATGGATGAGTTTCTCCTGGAAACCTTTAATTCTGTTGATTTACAAACATGCTTTCTCTTGTAGATGTTAAAAATCAGGTTGTAAACGAGGTTACAGGTCACACAAGTCCAGGACAAATAGGCTCAGGGACAGCTTCTATCCAAGAGCCATCACTATACTGAACAATAAAAATAAATAGATACTAAATTTTTACAGTTCATTCATCACCACACGCAATAATAAGAACTGTGCAATACACTTCATGTGCAATATATACTATGCAATATGTGTAATTCTGAAAAAACATGCAATATTATAAGTTCAAATAACTCTGTTCCATTCACTACCATATATTATTTTATGTCATACTGTGCCTTCATTTTATTTAAATATATTTAAATTTATTTTAAACATAGTTTTGTTTTAATTTCTGATTGTTTTATATAAGCACCTTTGGAGTTGCAACCAAATTTCATTGTAATGTAAATTATAATGACAATAAAGGCGATTCTGATTCTGATGTGTTCCTCTGCCTGTTTTCTCAGGGAGGTGTTCAAAGCAAAGCACCGGCAGACGGGGAAGAAAGTTGCTCTGAAGAAAGTTCTGATGGAAAATGAGAAAGAAGGGGTAAGAAGGCAGAATCTTAGAGATAAATCTGTAGACTCAGCAGCTGTACAGATGTGGAAATAAGACACCGCTGTGTGCTTCGTTTCAGTTCCCGATCACAGCTCTGAGAGAGATCAAGATCCTCCAGCTGCTCAAACACGAGAACGTGGTCAACCTGATCGAGATCTGCAGAACCAAAGGTTGGTGAAGCCTTCGTGTTTGGCAGGATGTTTATCAGGAGCACTTCTTTCATGATTTTAATGTCTTTAACTGTCTTTAAGCGACTCAGTTCAACAGATATAAAGGCAGCATCTACCTGGTGTTTGACTTCTGTGAGCACGACCTGGCCGGCCTGCTGAGCAACGCTAACGTCAAGTTCACGCTGGCAGAGATCAAGAAGGTCATGCAGATGCTGCTCAACGGGCTCTATTACATCCACAGGAACAAGGTGAGGACCGTCGGGTTGGTCTTTTATCCATCCTGAATAGTCAGTTTGAACAGAGAAACACTTTTCTCACTCGTGTAAATACATCATATCTTATGTCATCGGCCGCCCTGATGAACACTTTCCGTTTTGTTCTTATTAGAAAAAGTTAGAATCTGAAATCGGAACTGTACTAAACTGGTTCAAAACATACTTAGGGAACAGGAAGTACTTTGTGTCAATAGGTAACTTTACATCTGAGCACACAAGAGTCACATGTGGAGTTCCCCAAGGTTCCATCCTGGGACCTCTTCTGTTTAACATCTACATGCTCCCACTGGCACAGATTATAAAAAAACAACAGAATAAACTACCACACCTATGCAGATGGCGCACAGATATACATTACAATGTCACCAGGAGACCAAGGCCCTGTACAGGCTCTTGGTAAATGCATTGAGGAGATTAATGACGACTAGATGTGCCACAACTTTCTCCAGCTAAACAAAAAGAAAACTGAGGTAATCGTCTTTGGAGCCAAAGAGAAACGATTACAGGTCACCACAGAACTTCAATCTATACACCTAGAAACTACCAACCAGGCCAGAAATCTGGGTGTAGTGATGGACTCAGACCTAAATTTGGAAAAACACATTAAGGCAGTAACAAAGTCAGCCTACTATCACCTTAAGAATATATCAAGGTTAAAAGAGGTCCAGCTCTGAGGTCTTTACACCGGCTGCCTGTCCATCAGAGGATAGACTTTAAAGTTCTGATGCTGGTCTATAAAGCTCTGAATGGTCCAGGACCAGAATGCATCAGTGACCTCCTGACCCAGTGTGAACCTTCCAGACCCCTCAGGTCATCTGGATCCGGTCTTCTATCAGTTCCCAGAGTCAGAACCAGACACGGAGGAGCTGCATTCAGCTTCTATGCTCCACATGTCTGGAACAAACTCCCAGAAAGCCTCAGATCAGCTGAAACACTCAGTGTGTTTAAGTCCAGGCTGAAGACACACCTATTTTCAGCTGAATAAAGCTCCAAATCTGAAGCTCGAGTTTCAAAACTTAATCATATTTTAACTACTTTTAACTTTTGATTTATCTATTGTTCTTATTTCTTTCTTTTTTGTTTAAAATTTAAATCAAGCTTTTTATTTCTACTGTTTTAATGTTTTTGTAAAGCACTTTGAGTCACCTTGTTGTTGAATTGTGCCGTACAGATAAACTTGCCTTGCCTAGTGTTCATCTATTTTCTGATTAAAAGAACATTTTATTTTATTTTTTTTATCTGTGCTTGAACCAAGTCTGTTTTCTCAGATTCTTCACAGAGACATGAAGGCAGCCAATGTCCTGATCACCAGAGACGGAGTCCTGAAGCTGGCCGACTTTGGTTTGGCTCGGGCCTTCAGCCTGGCTAAGAACAGCCAGGGGAACCGCTACACCAACCGCGTGGTCACGCTCTGGTACAGGCCTCCAGAGCTGCTGCTGGGTAAGAGGTGTCCTTAAAACCTGAGTGTAGGTACGGAGGAAGGAATATGCTCATGGCTCGCTTCATAACCGGTGAGTTAGGAGAGGTTCAGCATAATGGATGTCTATGGGAGCCGTTTCTGTAATGTGCCACCGCAGAAAAACTAAAAAGCTGTAAAAACTGATGTTGTAGCTCATCAATGACATATCCCAGACCTAATAATCCCCCATAGAATATTTCACTTTGCACTGCATACATTGAAAATACAGCAGTTTTTGTGTGTGTTTTTTAACAGAAATTGGTGTTTACCTCATACACACTGGTGTTTAAAGGGTTAATTTTTTTTAAATAATTGAAAACTTGGTTGTTATGATCAGAACTGAAGTGGAATAAAAGATCTATGAAAAAAAAAAGTGGAAAAAAATATTAACATATGATGTTGTTAGGTCGTTTTAAAAGGGGACAAAAATGTCCCTTTTCAGAAATTAAGTTGTTTTAAATCAGGTATGAGGGTTAAACATTTTAATCGTTGCCCAGCCCTAATTCTTACTGTTCTTTGCCAGGTGAGCGGGACTATGGCCCCCCCATAGACCTGTGGGGCGCCGGCTGCATCATGGCAGAGATGTGGACCAGGAGCCCCATCATGCAGGGCAACACGGAGCAGCACCAGCTCACCCTCATCAGTCAGCTCTGTGGCTCCATCACTGCTGAGGTGAGAAGCTGCTCAGCTAACAGGGCAGCACACTCACAACTAGGGATGGGAATCGAGAACCGGTTCTTGTTGAGAACCGGTTCCCAGTGTTTCAATTCCTTGGACTCGCTTGGCGATTTTGCAAACGATTCCCTTATCGATTCCAGTGGGCGCGAATGACGTCACCACGCAGCGTTGCGTGGCGAGTCCAGCGCAGCCAGCAGCCAACAGTAAACATGGCGCCCAAGCGGTACAAACGCTCGAAAGTTTGGTTCCACATCCCTAAAAAAGACGACAACAGGGCAACTTGCAAAGTGAATATTTCACCAAAGGGAGGAAATACTACCAACATACAATAACTATGAATGAATGTCGCGTTTTCGATCTGCTCCAGACTAACGTTGGTGAATCTGAACCCAGCAGCGTTAGCAGCGTTAGCAACGTTAGCATGTCCTCGGCTAACACTGCAGGTAACTAACTAACAAGCACTGCCTATCATGTTAGCACCATTTGCCTGATTGTAAAAGCTGCTGTTAGTAACGGTTAAGGTTAAATGAATGCCTTCTCAGGCATTACATTTAGATGAAATCATGAGAGACAGAGCCTGACTGGCTCAGAGCCAGAGGCTGGTGGTACTACCCCCAGTTCACCTCTACCTCCAGCTTCTCCTTTCACCAGAGCAGGAAGAGTTAAATTACCCAGGCCAGGATAGACCAATGTGGACCTCACCGTTGTTGGGTTTGTGAGGTCACGACTCGTGTTACTTCTAAACTAAACAAAGTTGATGCTAATCGACCGGTTTGTTGTCCTTTTTCTCCAAATGAGAATCGATAAGGGAACCGACAAAGAACCGAATCGAAAATGGAATTGGAATCGTAAAAATCTTATCAATTCCCATCCCTACTTACAGCCTGTCGGCCTCACTCTGAGCTAAGTTGAGTTCTCTGTTGTCAGGTGTGGCCGGGCGTGGATAAGAAGTACGAGCTGTACCAGAAGATGGAGCTGCCTAAGGGCCAGAAGAGGAAGGTGAAGGACCGGCTGAAGGCCTACGTGAAGGACCCGTACGCTCTGGACCTGATCGACCGGCTTCTGGTCCTGGACCCGGCGCAGCGCATCGACAGCGACGACGCGCTCAACCACGACTTCTTCTGGTCCGACCCCATGCCCTCGGACCTGAAGAACATGCTGTCCACCCACAACACCTCCATGTTCGAGTACCTGGCGCCGCCCAGGCGGAGGGGCCACATGCCCCAGCAGCCGCCCAATCAGAACCGCAACCCGGCCACCACCAGCCAGACCGAGTTCGACCGGGTGTTCTGAGGTCCTGAGGCAGTTTACGGGAGGAATCTGAGACATTTCCTGCAGGTTCAGTCTCTGTTTAAGATGCAGGTGTGATCTGACTGATGTTCAGTTATTCAAACAGTACCACAGTGAGAAACGCTGGTTTGGTGCGTTTCCATCTGATGTGAAGTTGCTGTTTTTTTTGTATATTCACATTTGTGTTAGTCGGACATGTTTTATAATAGTCTGAAGCTTATTTAAACCGTTTACAGGGTTGCACACCCATGAGCAACACAATAAAAATGGTTGTTTTCCCCCCCAAACTCACCTGACATGATGCTGATTTTTCTGGGTCTAAAACGTGAAAGAAACACGGAGCAAAAGAGCTCTGAAACGAGGAGGGAACAACTAAACCTTAACCCTGGGACATATTTTGGGCTTTAAAAACAATTCTAACATAAAATTTTACTTCATAAAACATTAATATATATTGTCTTTATCTCTATTTAAAACAGTCAGTCTCTACTACAACAGAATTAACAATGGAAGCTACTCTTTTTGTCATAAGGTTATAATTGAAGGCTGTGTTCCAAACTGCATACTTCTCCTACTACTACTACTAACTTTTTGAGTTAGTATGCGAGTTTGAGTAAGCGAGAAGTTCCCGGATGCATACTAGATTCTTTTTTTTTTCTTTTTTTTTATAACTTTATTTGTAACAAAGCAGAATAACGACATAAATGTGTACATAACGTCAAAAAAAAATAAAAAACAGCCAAGGGGAGCATATGGATAAGAATAATAATAAGAGAATGACAGTCACAAAACTCTTGCAAAAAGAAAACTATTGAATAAACTGACATGTGCCAAGGAGTCTCGTGTAAAAAAAATAAAATAAAACAAAGATTTAGGACAACAGTTTGTCCATAATCCCAAATTGGGAACAAGCCCATATTGTTGTTTTTGCTTTATGATTAGTTGAAGGTTTAATTGTGAGCAAGTATTGCTTTAATTCAATCAAAAAAACATAGAAATTTGGTTTTCTTTTCAAAAATTTGCATTTGTGTATGTGAAATTTAGCTTTGATTATTAATAAAGAAAACCTTCGGATTCATTTTGCCACTTAATTGAAACCTAAACAGGACATGTTCCCAGTACAACTGGAAGCTTGCGGACCTTTTTCCCCGGATGCATACTAGATTCTCCGAAATTTTGGGTATGCATCATGAGGTTACTACCACTACTCATACTCAAACTACCCAAGATGCAACGTAACGTGACGTCACTGATCGTCATTTCCTGTCAAAACGGCAGTTTCAAGCTAGCTACACAGCCCTTTTACAGACAGCCGTTCCACTTCCTATTCGCCCCATTATAAAAAATTTGGCTGCAGTTCAGTTGATTTTCTCTGGGGGCGCTGGCGAGCGAGTGCAGAATGACCATTTTCCATAGGGCTGGCGCTAATAACTCAAAAAATGTCCCCGCTAGCGACTGAAACCTGAAAATATTACTGTGATTTCTGACAGAGGGATGTAGATTTATATCAAAAGTACAATAACCTGGGAGTTATATCTTTCTGTTTTCTTACAGGTCTGGCATTTGCGAGTCAGTCTCCGCTAGCATCTAGCTAACGGAATCTGAATAACGCACGGCAGATTACGACCGGCTGCTTTACGGCACTCGTCCACTGTGCCAGAGTGCTAACCTGGTGCTGCTAACAACAACCAAAGCTAAACCAGAGGCTAGTCAGAGAGTATGTAAAAGGGCTGTGCTGAAATCTGTAACTATTTGAGCTAACACCTCTCTGCTAGCTCAGCGCTAGGACTGACCATGCCGTAAAGTGATGCCACATGCGTGACGTCACTCGTGAGGCAATACTGACAATAAATGTGTATTTTAAAAAGATCTAGTGAGTCTAAAAAATCAAACCAAGTGCCGTTTGAAAGGATAATTTATCCTGCCTTTAGGAAAATTAAAATGAAAAAATATAAAAAATTCTATCCAAAGCAATGGCTGCATCTAAGGTGGATTTCATAGTACCACCATAGAGTTCGGCGTGCTCTGCACTGCTTCGTTGGCGCCCCCTAGAGTGCAGAACACAACGGCAAATCAAAAAACACAACGGCAAAAGAAAACACAACGACATTAACCAAAACGGAAAAGGTAGGTACCCTTGGACGAAATAAATCGTCGCTGATTGGACTGGTGGTGGTCCGTGCTTTAAACCGGAAAGACTATGGATTACATGTTTTCAAAATAAAAGCGCTGCTAGTGACAACGTACACGCTGCTATTAAAGAATATTTAGATGTAAATATCCCGTCTTACATGCTGCTTTATCTCTTGATGTTAACAAAAAGATGTTATTAAACTTTATATGGAGGAACAAAAATGCTGGAAGACTGAACTGTGATTTAGAGGATAGTGAGAGAAAATGTTTGATTTTTAACATCTAAAAAAGAAAGAAACAAACAGCTTCTGTGTGCTTTGATGATAATAATGTAACATTATGTGTAGGGTGGGCGAAAAAATCGATTCATGTACATATCGCGATTTTTTTTTTTTTTTATGGGATGCTTTTAAAAATCAATTTTTCTCCCCTGAATCGATTATATTACATCATATCCGTGTCCCGAAAAGCTTCATCAATTTATTACATTAAGTCATATTAAAACTAGCCCACATTTGTGCTGTGTGGACATTTCAATTAATTTTGTAACTGTAAAATGCCTCTTTTTGGCTCAGTTGAAATAAATGTCGGCTGCTGGACTGACTGACACAGACTGATGTGCATCGTTTATGGGAACGACATTCATTCTAGAAGTGTATGATTCAACTTGTTTGTTTTTTTAAGGAGGAAGAAAATTGCAATTACTGATTATATCGAATCGCAATTATCAAGAATCGTTATGCAATCGAATTGTGACCAAAGCATATCGTCCCACCCCTAATTATGTGTCTCTGTGTATGCGGGTCAAACTGACCCGAAGACCATATGAAGGATGTAAATGTGGGGTATAGTAGCATGTTTTTGTTTATACATGTTTATCACAGAAAATAAGCTCATGCTGTTGAGTTTCAGGTAAATAAAATGTATACTTTTTTACCATTTTTCTTCTTTTAAGAAATTTGAAAACAGTAAATTTGACCCGAATACCATACAAGGGTTAATTGGAGATTTAATAAACAGATTAATCTCATTAATCTCATCAGATTAATTGGACTTAGTTTTCTGGGGCTCGAGCTGCCACATTATGTTACATTACATCCATGTTTCCTTATTAAAGGCCAACATGGCCCCAACACGAAGCAGTCCAGTGAACAATAGTGTAAACATTTTACAGGCTTTTCACACGAGTTAAACCACCAGCAGACGCCTGCTCTTCCTCCATAACTGCAGTATTTCACAGGATCCAGTAAGACGAGTATGTTTCCCACACAGATGAGGAAAAACATGCACATATTATATAATATAATAATATTAATAATAATATTATACAATATTATCACATAATAAAGTCCCGTGCTCTTATTTCTGACTGTTTTAGTTTCACCTCTCCAACCTAAAGATGCTTCCACAGATGTTCCACAGATGTGAGCCCACGTTGCACCGCTGTCATCTGTCCACCAGGTGGCAGCGTCCTCCCTCAGGTGGAGGATCAACACAAGGTTTGGTTACAGTTAAAGACAATATCATGTACATAAGAGCAAGATTAATCCTAATTGGATTGAAACCTAAGAATTAAACCACTTGTTAGAAGAGACATTTGAACATGTTCTCACTTCCTGGAGAATTCATGCAGCAAATATTGATAAGTAGCTCATTCTGTTCTTGTATATTATGAGATTTATTTAACATTTGTGTTATTGAGCTGAACTGAAAGCTGAAGTCTTATATCCTAACAGAGAAACCTCTCACCTATCTGATGTGAGAGTCCAGTTTTAAACCTAATAAAATGATGTGTTCCAACATAATAATAATGATAATAATAATAATATAATCATACATTTTATTTATAACGCACTGTACATTTACAACAAAATCTCAAAGAGCTGCAGTGGGATAAAAGACAAATATTAAGATCAAAAGCAGGGACAGTAAAATGCAAATAAAATACACAAATAAAAGTAGTGAAAGTAGGATCATAAAACAAATAAAAACAGGACAGAGCATTTAAAGGGAGATTATTAAAAACATTGGGTAAAAAGAAAGATTTTCAGGCCTGTTTTAAAGAGTTTCACAGATAAATGCTCCTTCTATGCTGCAGCTGTTGGCTTTGACTTTCTGTGACTGTTGGTATGTTCAACGTAGAAGATTTAGGAACCAGGCCAGACTGCTCGTGGGTCGAGGTTGTCCAACTAATTTGCATGCACTGTGAGGGCCGAGCATGAGGATGCTAGCTGTTAGCCACGGGGGCCAGGCCAGGCCATGCCAGGCCAGGCCAGGCCAGGCTGCTGAGCACAGGCTGCTGGTGTTGAGCCTGGCTGATCATAGAGGCTGCAAACATCAGCAGCATCCACCTTTAAAAACTTCACATCACAGGTCCCAAGGATTCTTGGGAGCAGGAGCTTGGAACCGCGCTGCCCGATCATTACTGGCAACAAGTTTTACGGCTGGTTCACTCCTCTTCAATCTGTGCGAGGCACGGCCTTCTACAGTGTAAAGTTGTGCGCAAAGTTCATTACACTAATTTGAGGCTATCTCGGATTTACTCCAATATAACCGATTCCTGTAACAGGTGCAAACAATCCCCAGCCGACCATTCCCATTTGTTTTGGTTTTGTCCCAGGCTCGCCACATTTTGGTCTGAAATCTTTAAAACTCTTAGCACAGCTTACAACACTACTATTTCTCCGGATCCCCTCTTGGGCCTATTCGGTTCCCCCCTGCAGCCTCTGGCATCTAAAGTTATGCAAACTGTTCTTGCATTTGCCACTTTGCTGGCCAGGCGACTCATACTTCTCAAGTGGAAACACCCTCAGCCTCCGTCTCACAGCAGGTGGGTGAAAGAGGGGCTGCTGTCCATTAAACTTGAAGAGCTCAGATTTTCCAGAAATGGTTCCTCAGGTCCTTTGGAAAAGACTTGAGACCTCTCTTAAACTATATTGAATCTTTGACATCTCTGCCTGACTGCGACGACTGAGCCCCCCATATATTTATTTTTTATTTTTTTCATTTTTTATTTTTATTTTTATTAATTAATTAATTAATTTTTTAACATTTTTATTTAAATGTACTAGTTTACTTTGTCATTTTCCATATTCATGTGTTTGTATGTGTTTTGTTCTGTTTATATGTTGATATTGAATTCGTAGAACTTTTCTGTTGCGTGGGGGGGGATTGTGGGAGGGATAAAAAAACGGGGAAAAATTATAGAAGGGAAGGCTTCTCTGTTGCGCTGTACTGCTACATTGGTACCTGTGAAATTGCCTCCAATAAAGAAAGTCTATAAAAAAAGGTGGGCAGCTGAGCTGTAGGTTAGGTCATATGTGCAGATTCATGGATCCCTGTTCACTGAGGGGGGGGGCAGAGCTACGTCTGAGCTATTTTAAGACCAGGAGAATCTTTTTTAATGGCACAACCTATAAATATAAAAAGCTTAATGACATTAATAACTGCTGGAGGGGAGCTTTCAATGTGGAGAGTTCGCCTGGTTTGTGTCAAACATGTTTTACACGATAATTAGAGTATCTGAGCTGTGCAATTATTAGAGGAATTTATCAGCAAAACTTCAGAAAAAGACAATTTAATCCCATCAACATATCATAACATCTTGATTAAACAATCAACCCTTCTTTCAAGCTCTTGGTTTGATGCATCCAGTTTTATTCAGCTGGTAAAATCCCAGTTTCTTCACCACTTTCTGTGCAGCATTAGATCCATACCCTTATAACTGCTGTTTATGAGCAGAACAAAAGATAAGAGCCTCTATCCGTCCACTTTAATGACAAACCTCCAGATGTTTGACAGACGCACAGATCCTGCAACACTCTGATAATAAGCTGGTTGTAAAAACTGAAGTTTATTTCATGTAATACTGAATTAGAGTCATTATTATGCAGCATTTATATTGTTTCCCACAGTTAGATACTACCACATAAACTGCAACTATACTCTGAAGTCTCATCATGGTGTAAAAATATGATTCCATTCCAGTTACAGTTAAACGTAGTTTAAAGCTCGTAGCATACATTTATGCTGAGATCATTCTGTTTGGGAGCAAAGAGAAGAGGGTCAGCGTTGGTAAATATCTTGAGACTCGGGACCTTACAATCACTGAGCGAGTTGGTAACCTCGGAGTGTTGATAGACTCAGATCTGACTTTCAGCAGCCACATCAAAGCTGTCACCAAGGCAGCTTTTTACCACCTCAGAAACATCAGCAGAATTAAAGGTTTCCAGGAGAAACTCATCCATGCATTCATCTCCAGCAGACTCCATCACTGTAACGCTCTTTTAACTGGACTTCCCAAAAAGAGCATTAAACATCTGCAGCTCATCCAGAACGCTGCTGCTGGAGTTTTAACCCGGACTAAGAGATCTGAACACATCACAGCAGCTTTACAATCTTTACTCTGGCTTCCAGTCAGTCACAGAATAGATTTTAAAAGCCTGCTGATGGTTTACATCTGTGATATGTTCAGAGAATATAAAGCCAGCAGAGCTCTGAGATCCAAGGACTCAGGTCAGCTGGTCCAGTCCAGAGTCCAGACTAAACATGGAGAAGCAGCATTTAGCTGTTATGCTGCCAACAAGTGGAACAAACTGCCAGTGGAGATTAAACTTTCACCAAATGGAGACATTTTTAAATCCAGGTTAAAAACATTTCTGTTCTCATGTGTCTATGCATGAAATCTGCACGATATCTTTGAACTTATCTGGACTGTTGCTGGTTTTTAAATTCATTTGAATAATTTTATTTGTTTCTCTTTATATTCTTTTATGTATTCTTAATGCTTCTTCCACTCCCTGCTGCAATGCTTTTATTTTATGTAAAGCACTTTGAACTGTTTGTACATGAAATGTGCTACAAATACATTTGATTTGATTAATGATGTCCACCTAAAACAGTGCAGCTGTGTACTTTATGTTCTGTGAAATTCTGCATGCATGCAGGGCGTTTACTGTATTTAAGTTCTATAAAGAGTTCTATAAAGATAAAACAGCTTTTTACATCTTTTCTAACCTCAGTCCATGTAGTTCACACAGATCTGTGTAAAAATCTTAAACCTGAACCCTTTTTCCTGTGTGCTACATGGGATTTATTCAGATATATGAGCCTGTAGCAGCTCGTTTTTACTCTCAGTCCAACAGAAGCCTGTTTCGTGTCAAACTGGAGCCGTGCTCGGATGATGAATTGCTGTTTTAGTTCCAGAGCTCCTCCGCTGTCACTTCTGGTGAGGAGCAGAGTGTGCGCGCTGACAGGATGACAACAGCAACTAACATAAATTAGAAAGCATTCCAGTACACAGATGGGCTGAATCCTGCAGCCACCTGCATGCAAATGGCCTCACAGACACAGCGCCGCTGATGGGCTGCATCCAGGAGACACCAGCAGGTGAAGTACCACCCAGCGGGGCCCCAGCGGTGCCCCAGCAGGCCCTTAGCGAGCTGGGCACAGAGACTTATCTCTCTGACCGGTGTGATAGCGCTCGGCTTCAGTTGGCTTTGTTCGGGGCAAATGTGGAATCAGATCGGTCTAAATGTCACTTCAGATGGAGACGGGCCGTCCTCCTGAGAGCTTGTTCAGTCGCTGGTGTGATTGTGCTCTGCGGAGGTCATTAAAAGCAAGCAGAAGCATCCATTCCCTGCAGTCCTGCTCCCAGCATATTCGGCTGTCTTTGGCGTTCACAAACATGAGCCCCGAATCTGCCACGTGGCCTCACTTTGCATGTGGCTGCAGCAGGAAGAGGACTTTTTAAAGTTAGATTATAGCTGCAGCTGCTCAGTGTTGGTGATTTATTCAGGTTAACACACAAGTTAGCTTCTGTAGAAGGATTTAACTTCCACGCAGGGTTCGTTATACAGGCTGCATAAGCACATCCAGCTCAAACACTGGACAGGTTAGCATGTTAGCATGTTAGCTTAGAAACTCAGTTTCTGTAGTGTGAGAGCTTTTGTAACACGGTATGAAATGCATTTTACTTCCTCGTTTTGGTGTTGATGAAGGTAGTCCGGCTAGTTGGCTGGGGTTTAAAAAATAAAGCGTTTTGCTTCTCAGAACAATTTGCGTTCAACAGAGTAATACATTTGCATCACAAAATGGTTCTCCAGGAAAAAGTCACACCTTTCCTTTCCTTTCCTTTCCTTTACCTGCTGTGCAGACCGAGCAGCAAACACCATAACAGTGGTTGTCCTCATATTTGTCAAATAGGACTTTTTCTGTTTATGTAAACAATATAATGTCTGATGTTTCTACTTTAAAGTATGGTGTCCCTCATGGATCAATTCTTGGTCTCATTTTGTTTTTGCTGTACATCAGCCCTCTTGGCAAAGTCATTAGTAATTTTAAAAATGTCTCCTATCATTTTTATGCAGATGACATTCAATTGTATTTTTCTTTTAAGGAGTCAGAGTTGCACAAACTGTCTGAGCTATTGGATTGTCTTTCAAGCATAAATAACTGGCTCACTGAAAACTGCCTCCAGTTAAATAGCAAAAAGACTGAGACTCTGATTATTGCTCCAGAGCAAAAAATTCCCCTGGTCCTGAATCACCTCGGTTCTCTGGGCTTGTTCGTTCAGTCGAGCATCAGGAATCTTGGTGTCTGGTTTGGTCAGTCTTTGTCTCTTGACTGCCATTCTAGACACTTAGTAAAAAACTGCTTTTATCATTTAAGAAATATTGCAAAGTTGAGGCGAATCCTGTCCAACTCTGAACTGGAGATTGTGATTCACGCTTTTATCTCTTCACGTTTGGATTATTGCAATTCTCTTTTTATTTGTTTTAACAAATCTGTTTTAAATCGTCTTCAAATGGTCCAAAATGCAGCAGCTCGACTTTTAACAGGATCAAGCAGACGGACTCATATTACGCCAATTTTATCTTCCTTGCATTGGCTGCCGATCAAATTTCGTATAGATTTTAAAATTTTAGTGTTGACTTTTAGAGCCCTTCCCGGCCAGACCCCCACCTATGTCTCTGATCTGCTGTGTCCCTACAGCTCGGGCCGCTCCCTTCGGTCCTCAGGCCAGAACCTCCTCATGGTCCCACAGACTTCCTTTAAAACTAGAGGAGACGTGTCTTTCCAGGCTTTTGCTCCAAAAGTGTGGAACAAGCTGCCTGTGTCCCTTGGTGAGGCGGAGTCTGTGGATTATTTTAAAAAGCAGCTGAAGACATTCTTTTTTAGACAGGCTTTTAGTTGATTGGCTCGATGTCACTTTTATTGTGTATCCATATCTTGGTGGTTTTGTTTTACTGTGTAAAGCACTTTGTGATTTTTATCTGTGAAGGGTGCTATATAAATAAAAGTTCTTCTTCTTCTTCTTCTTCTACTACTTATTACATACTACATACTGCATACTACATACTACATATTACATATTACATATGACATACTACATACTGCATACTACATACGACATACTACATATTACATACTACATACTACATACTGCATACTACATACTACATACTACATACTACATACTACATACTGCATACTACATATTACATATTACATACTACATATTACATATTACATATTACATACTGCATACTACATAATACGTATTACATACTACATACTACATACTGCATACTACATACTACATACTACATATTACATATTACATACTACATATTACATATTACATACTACATATTACATATTACATATTACATACTACATACTGCATACTACATACTACATACTACATACTGCATACTACATACTACATATTACATATTACATATTACATACTACATATTACATATTACATACTACATATTACATATTACATATTACATACTACATACTGCATACTACATACTACATACTACATACTGCATACTACATACTACATACTACATATTACATATTACATACTACATATTACATATTA
This sequence comes from Odontesthes bonariensis, assembly GCF_027942865.1. Classification (NCBI taxonomy): domain Eukaryota; kingdom Metazoa; phylum Chordata; class Actinopteri; order Atheriniformes; family Atherinopsidae; genus Odontesthes; species Odontesthes bonariensis. The sequence goes on from NC_134527.1 coordinate 1,503,458, forward strand.
CATACTACATATTACATATTACATATTACATATTACATACTACATACTGCATACTACATACTACATACTACATACTGCATACTACATACTACATACTACATACTACATACTACATACTGCATACTACATACTACATACTACATATTACATATTACATACTACATATTACATATTACATACTACATATTACATATTACATATTACATATTACATACTACATACTGCATACTACATACTACATATTGCATACTGCATACTACATACATACATATGGAGGCTGCCATGTCCTTCCGGTCTATGAAAAACAACGAAGTGCCAAGAGGGACATAAAGCACCTCGAATCGCGTTTTCCCCATTTTGACGTCACGTTTGCACGCAGGTATAAACAGAGCCAGTCTACGCCATTAGACATGCTCTGGTATAAACCAGCCTGAACGGCCTGCACTTTTGTTCGCAATGGAAGACCATAGTTATGCCACGCCACAGGAGAAGGGATCCTCGTCGCCAAAAAAGCAAAAAAGAGAATTGAAAAGGCAACGTGAGCTTCTTGAATCTTGACACATGCCGCCTGCCGTAGTTCAACGCACATTTGAAAACGCGAGGCGCTAGAGAGCAAATTCATTCGACTTTGCAAAATAAAATTGCACCACTAGATGGGGGAAGAAATTACATAATGTCCCTTTAAGCTCTAAACTCTGTAAACTTTAGCAACATTTGAAACATTTTCAGGAGAGAAAGTAGTCGTTTAGATCCCCAACGTGTTGAAAACCTGACAAAATACCGGCTGTTTACAATTTTGTTCCCACAAATTCGGCGCTACTAAAGCTAGCCGCAGTGAGCAACGCACTTCCGGTTATTTTCACAAAATAAAATACCCGTTGCCTTTTATCATAGGGAAAGCCATTACCATACAATTAGTGCTTTTGTTTTGAAAACAGGAAGTGAACCTACCCTCGTTGTAGCTAGCTTGAAACTGCCGTTTTGACAGGAAATGACGATCGGCGACGTCACGTTACGTTGCATCTTGGGTAGTTTGAGTATGAGTAGTAACCTCATGATGCATACCCAACATTTCAGAGAATCTAGTATGCATCCGGGAGCTTAAAATAAGTTAAAGTTAGCATGAGTAGTGGGAGTAGTAGGAGAAGTAGGCGGTTTCGAACACAGTCTGGGGGTCGTAGCCCCATCAACACCACTGTAAGTCAGAGCCGGTAGAACCAGAAACCCTGCAGATGCAGGACTGAAGGCCCAGGAAAAGTGTTCGCTTTGCACTCAGAATCCAAATGTTCTCTGGTGTCAAACAAGCTTTATTTTCACCTTTCATGTCATAAACTTCAGAGTATACTTTATTTTAAGTATCTTCTGATATATGAGGGCTTTTTTATCTCTCTTAAATGTTGACTTCACTTCATTATAACAGGCTTTGTCCAACATTATCCGTGTTGCACAGTTTTCAGGATGCTTTTGGCCAACGGATCCTCTTCTGCTTCCTTTCTTTTCTCATTTTCATTCCCAACAACATCATTTCACCGCTCGCCGGCGGCTGCTGTGTGTGGCTGATGGCATCTAAACGTGCATGGGCAGCACGCAGGAAAGGGGTCCTGTCACTCAGCTGAGGCGGCCATATGCATGCCTGCGTGAGCTCTCTGCCAGCTGCGGGCCGCCGCTGCCAGAAGACATTAGGCAAGCAGCAGGGCGTCATTAAGGCGCCCCGATGATTGATTAACCGAAGATTCTGAGCATGAGACCTACCAGATCCAGCTTCTGCACACACACACACACACACACACACACACAGATTGAGGGAGCCCCCTGCAGATCCCAGGTTGTAATTGCATTAGCTGCCCAGTAGGCAGAGGATGAGCTCGGGTTGCTCTGAGACGAACACAGTCAGGGGGCCACATCGAGCCATTAGCGGCGCTCCATCCCTCCGCCGCTCTCCTGAGGCGGATTTCAGCGGCAGCTTCTCTGGAGCCTCTCAGAGAGCCGTGGGGAGTTGATGGCTGCTCCAAGTTTCTGTTTTTCTTTGTTGGATGAGACTCTGACGAGTTTCTAACACTTAAGACATGTTGAAAATCACACAAATCACAGATTATCATTTATGTTTATTATAGGGCTGGGCAATGATTAAAATGTTTAATCTAATTAATCACATGATTTCGATGATTAATCACGGTTAATCTCATTTGTACGCAGAATCCAAAAATGAATCCAAAAGTAGCGTATAGCTTTTGGCATTTAGTTTTATTTTAAATGTGCTGCCATATGAATGAAAGTGCCATAACATTTGTTGTGCAAACACACTTTTAACATCAGCATCTTTCTGTAGTTTTTATGTAGAAGCCTCGCTCCACTGTCTGTTTCCTTGAATGACTTGCTGCTATCAGTTGTGTGTTTTGCCTTTAAGTGATATTTTAGACTGGAACTACTACGCTGAGAAGACAATTCAACTTGGCAGTGTTTACAGATGACTTTGGTTCTGTCGACTCCGCCGTCTGGAAGAACTTTAACATGAAAATGGCCGAGTAAAAGTTCCGTACCCTTCTCCATGTTTGGTGGATCCGCCGATTACTTTCTTTTCCTGTTCCACAGCAGACAGCAGCAGACTTTTACAAAATAAAAGCCTGTGAGCAGCAGACTTTTACAAAATAAAAGCCTGTGAGCAGCAGACTTTTACAAAATAAAAGCCTGTGAGAAACAGACTTTTACAGAATAAAAGCCTGTGAGCAATAGACTTTTACAAAATAAAAGCCTGTGAGAAACAGACTTTTACAGAATAAAAGCCTGTGAGCAACAGACTTTTACAAAATAAAAGCCTGTGAGAAACAGACTTTTACAAAATAAAAGCCTGTGAGAAACAGACTTTTACAAAATAAAAGCCTGTGAGCAACAGCCTTTTTCAATAATAAAAGCCAAAATAAAAACCCGGTTTGAGTCCCGCATCACACGGCCCTGTGCTGCGTGTCGTTCCCCCTCTCTCTGCCCCCTGCTTCCTGTCTCTCTGAACTTTCCATTAAAGGCACAAAAGCCCCCAAAAAACAATTAAAAAAAAATTAAAAACTGCCTTAATGTGCGATAAAATATTTATCGGCGTTAAATAATTAGCGAGTTAACGCGATAATAACGAGTTAATAACAGTATAACAATAAGTTCCAAAAGATATTGAGAGCTAATTAACTTCAAATAAATACGAGAGAACAAATGCCACCCCCATATCCCCAAATGACAGTTTCTATATGTGCAATGGTGCCAAAAAAATGTCATAAAATTACAAAAAAATAAAAAAATAGAAATAAAAAAATAACGAGTTAACTCGCCCAGCCCTAAAGAAAATCTTTGAAAAACACTTAAATAAGATGTTTGTTTGCAACACGCATGGATGTACAAACACGCCGCCCGAATTCTGACGTTTATCTGTGTGACAGTTTAGCAGTGATGATTTAAATCTTGTTGCCATAACTACTGTATATCAGAAATTAAACTATATAATTTAAAGGAATTCCAGATAAAAAGCACAGCCATGGTTGTGGAAATCTCCCGTCATTATGTCTGTAACGGTGTCTGCTTTCAGTCCTCTGGCCATCTTTCCCCCCGCGGCTCACGGAGAGATGAGTGATGAAATCAGCAGAGAGGGAGTCTGCGCTGGGACCTCTCCTGCTAATGTTTTGTTTGGTATTAACATGCAGAAGGCACTTAAACTCCCACTGATTTGGAAGAAAAACATTTGGAATCCTGGCCATCAATCAAAATGCGCCCCCACGGGGGCTGTCAGGACCCCAGAGCTCTCTGTGTGCTGCACTGCTCCCAGGATTCGGCTTCATGAGGGAGAGAGTGTCTCTCCACATCGCAGCTTTAATGGTCCATTTCAGTCTCTTTTCATGTTTGAGACTAGAGGACAGAGGACTGGGAGTGCCTGTGCTGCACCTGGACAACCATGAAACTCAGGTTTCACACCAGCTTTATCCCAACCAACACATCCACTGTGCCAGCGTTCAGATTCAGTGTGCAGAGGAAACCACCACAGATACATCTCTGCTGCAGTGAACACAGCAAATTCTGTGCCTAGTATCTACTCTGAGACAGTAAAAATGAGCTTAGACTAAATATACATAAGATCAGAGTTAAAATGATCGCGGTGAACACCGATGCAACAGCCCACAGAGGTCTGAATTTCCATCGTGGACAATTTTGCTAATAAACTCCAGGAAAACGACATACTACATACTTCCATACTGCATACTACATACTACATACTTCCATACTGCATACTACATACTACATACTTCCATACTATATACTACATACTACATACTGCATACTACATACTACATACTACATACTTCCATACTGCATACTACATACTTCCATACTACATATTGCATACTTCCATACTACATACTTCCATACTACATACTGCATACTACATACTACATACTACATACTACATACTTCCATACTACATATCTTAAGCTCTAAACTCTGTAAACTTTAGCAACATTTGAAACATTTTCAGGCGAGAAAGTAGTCGTTTAGATCCCCAACGTGTTGAAAACCTGACAAAATACCGGCTGTTTACAACTTTGTTCCCACGAATTCTGCGCTACTAAAGCTAGCCGCAGTGAGCTAACGCGCTTCCGGTTATTTTCACAAAATAAAATACCCGTTGCCTTTCATCATAGGGAAAACCATTACCATACAATTGGTGCTTTTGTTTTGAAAACAGGAAGTGAACCTACCCTCGTTGTAGCTAGCTTGAAACTGCCGTTTTGACAGGAAATGAAGATCGGCGACGTCACGTTACGCTGCATCTTGGGTAGTTTGAGTATGAGTAGTAACACAGCCCTTTTACAGACAGCCGTTCCACTTCCTATTCGCCCCATTATAAAAAATTTGGCCGCAGTTCAGTTGATTTTCTCTGGGGGCGCTGGCGAGCGAGTGCAGAATGACCATTTTCCATAGGGCTGGCGCTAACTCAAAAAATGTCCCCGCTAGCGACTGAAACCTGAAAATAATACTGTGATTTCTGACAGAGGGATGTGGATTTATATCGAAAGTACAATAACCTGGGAGTTATAGCTTTCTGTTTTCTTACAGGTCTGGCATTTGCGAGTCAGTATCCGCTAGCATCTAGCTAACGGAATCTGAAGAACGCACGGCAGATTACGACCGGCTGCTTTACGGCACTCGTCCACTGTGCCAGAGTGCTAACCTGGTGCCGCTAACAACAACCAAAGCTAAACCAGAGGCTAGTCAGAGATTATGTAAAAGGGCTGTGCTGAAATCTGTAACTATTTGAGCTAACCCCTCTCTGCTAGCTCAGCGCTAGGACTGACCATGCCGTAAAGTGATGCCACATGCGTGACGTCACTCGGGATGCAATACTGACAATAAATGTGTATTTTAAACAAATCTAGTGAGTCTAAAAAATCAAACCAAGTGCCGTTTGAAAGGATAATTTATTCTGCCTTTAGGAAAATTAAAATGAAAAAATATAAAAAATTATATCCAAAGCAATGGCTGCATCTAAGGTGGATTTCATAGTACCACCATAGAGTTCGGCGTGCTCTGCACTGCTTCGTTGGCGCCCCTAGAGTGCAGTACCACCCGGAAATAGCCACCAGTTTTCCCTCTCCTCATAATAGAGACTCTCTGGTAGTAACCTCATGATGCATACGCTTTTAAACACCAACCATTATTCCTAAAAACAAACTGTAGCTGGAGCTCAGGAATGAACAAAATAGATAGATGGATGGATGGATGGATAGATGGATGGATGGATGGATAGATAGATAGATAGATAGATAGATAGATAGATAGATAGATAGATAGATAGATAGATAGATAGATAGATAGATAGATAGATAAGTACTTTATTCATCCCATGTAAACAATTAAAGAAAAAACAAGCAAATAGAATAAAAATAGAGAATGAACATTAGCGATATACAAATCTACAGTATGAAGAGTAAATGATAAAATTATTAACCAATTTCCATGTTTTCCCTCATGAGTCTCACATTTTCCATCAATTCATCCTTTTTTTTGCATACAAAACTTATAACTTTAATGTAATTACAAGAGGGAATTTAGTTCTACTTGTTCAAAAATCTGTTTAAAAAAAGGTACAAAAAATATTTTTAAACAAGTACATGGAAGAGGACGATGAGGGATAAATACATGAATAGAATAGGGTTAATTGTTATATTGTAATTTAATTAGTATATGGTATATATTTATTTATGGGTATAGTTATAAATATATGTGTGTGTATAGTATATATTTAGAGAATATTTTCTCTGTTTTCTCTGTTTTCTTTCAGGTACGAACAGAATTTACGAGCGATCCAGACCTGTCGTAGGAGTTTCCTAAAATAGTCCGCTGTTATTCCAATCAAGTTTGCTTGACTAATGGATTGTATATTTAATTACTTTGAAGCAAACATAAATAAATATACATTATACCCCATAATTATGCTGACATTATTCTGTTTGACTTAAATTATGCACTAATTGAAGGTTCATTTGACTCTGTATATAACAAGGTCAATGGGAAGTGTAACCAGCGGCTGACTCTCTACTTTTGGATGCCTTAGTGCGTCAGGCTTTTGGAAGAGAGCGTGTGTTCCGAGAACGTGTAGATATCCATGTGGAGACAGACAAATGGCTGACATCATGATTTAGATCACCAAGGACTGTGCTGTTGTAAATATGCAGCTTGCTGGAGCCGCAACGCCAGAGAGAAACACGCCGATCAAACCCAATTCCACCACACGTCCAGGTCCTCACCACCCTTGGATTTTTGGCCCCTAGAACCTTTCAGAGGGAGATTGGAGACAGATCGGGGGTGTCCCAGTCCTCTGTGAGTCGTGCGCTCCCCTTGGTCATCAAAACTCTCATCAAATTATCACCCATGGTGCAGAGGTCAACAGGAAGTGGCTCTATTAGCAACAGTTGGAATGGGTACAGCGCCACCTATCATACCGGGGTATGACACGCTTTGTGCCTCTGATCCCATTCATTCACCGCCATATATCCAAGGAGAATTACCCTTGATCACTCAGTCTGATTGTAATTTAGCCAATAATCTGATCCTTTCAGAGCCATGTAAGCTGTTCCGTTTGGGACTGTTCAGCATCTATGAAGCTCTGGCTCCTTCTCTGGATCACTTCTCTGCCTGAATCCCTCCGAGATGCTTCGTGTCCCCCGCAGGCTGCTGCTGGTGTTCTGCCTCAGCCCTCCACCTCTGGCATTCATGCTCCTCAGCGGGCTTACCCCGTTATTCAGGAAGTCTCAGTCCTCTGGGAACAGAGACGGCATCCCAGGTTTTCCCCGTCGGCCTTCCACAGAAGAATGGGGTATCGAGTCACCGGGTCTTTGGTTCAGACGGGGATCAGACAGTGTTGTTATTCTTTTAATTTTAATTTTTTATTTTTTATCTACAGCACTTTGGTCAACTGAGGTTGTTGTAAAGTGCTTTATAAATAAAATAAGATTGGATTGGATTGTTGCAGCTATTGCTGCCTACAGAGGTTAAATGGAATAAAAATGCTTTAAAACGCAGTTTTACAGTTTCTGGCAAATCTTCCAGATTAGGCCTAGAAAACCCGTCTGTTGCTGAGAAGAATTTCTACTTTTTTCTACTTATTTCTACTTTTAATGTGTTATGTATGCGAATATAACACATTATACTATTACTACTTTATTCATCCCAGCTGGGAAATTACTTCGCAGTTGCAGCATACAGACAAGTAAAAAAAAAAAAAATTATAAAAAAATAATAATAAAAAAAAAAAAAATAAATAAAATAAAATGAAATAAAAAATATAAGGCGTACTTTATGTGCCGACTTACTACAAACCTCTGGTTCACAACTCAACACTTTCACAGCCACTGCACAGGAAACGAGCTGTTGAACAGCTTCTCATGAAGTCAGATGAACGTGTTAAAGGGATTAACATTAAAACAAAAAGCCATGTGCAGCTGCTGCTCTTCAGGCTGAAGCTGTTTGAGTTGTCTTACCAGCAGGTAGCAGCATGGAGTAAGGTGTCAGAGTGGATGTCCTGGGGTGGGTTGCTGGTTCTGTCAGGTCAGAAATAGCAGCTCGGACCTGGTGTGGGCCTCAGCCATGAGTCAGGGAACAGCTGGCTCGCTCCCCTGAGCTCAAGAGATCAAGCAGCTCGATGGCCAGAGTCTGCGTTAGGCCACATTTCATGTTGTAAAGTCAGAAAGTTCATCAGGGGCGACTGGTTTTTCTCTTCAGATACCTTTTCATATTTGCATTTGCAGTAAATCTTTACAATAAATCTTCAGTGAATGTGTTGTACAGTTATCAGCCACAACATTAAAACCACCCATGCAGGCAGGTGATGTGTGTTGAGTGCGACTCACCTTGACTCGATTATATTTAGTTTCAATTAGGGCTGGGCGAGTAGACTCGCTAATTATCGCGTTAACTCGCTAATTATGTCTGAGCCATGTCTGTGCTTTTTCTCTGGAATTCCTTTAAATTATATGTTTAATTTCTGATAAACAGTAGCGTAGTTATGGCAACACGATTTAAATCATGACTGCTAAACTGTCTCTGTCACACAGATAAATGTTAGAATTCGGGCGGCGTGTTTGTGCATCTAAGCGTGTTGCAATCAAAGATCTTATTGAAGTGTTTTTCAAAGATTTTCTCCAGGGCTGGGCGAGTTAACTCGTTATTATAGCGTTAACTAGCTAATTATTTAACGCAGATAAATATTTTATCGTGCATTAACGCAGTTTTTTTAATTTATTTTTTTGGGGGTTTTTGTGCCTTTAATGGAAAGTTCAAAAAGACAGGAAGCAGGGGGCAGAGAGAGGGGGAACAACATGCAGCACAGGGCCGTCCGATGCGGGACTGGAACCGGGGCCAGCTGCAGCGAGGACTGAAGCCTCTGTACATGGGGCGCCTGCTCAGCCCACTACGCCACGGACCTGTTTTATTATTTATTTTATTAATGTCTTAGGCTTTTATTTTGTAAAAGTCTGTTGCTCACAGGCTTTTATTATTGTAAAAGTCTGTTGCTCACAGGCTTTTATTTTGTAAAAGTCTGTTGCTCACAGGCTTTTATTTTGTAAAAGTCTGTTTCTCACAGGCTTTTATTTTGTAAAAGTCTGTTGCTCACAGGCTTTTATTTTGTAAAAGTCTGTTGCTGTCTTAAAGGGACAGTTCGCATCTGCTGACATGAAGCTGTATGACATCCCATATCAGCAACATCATTTCTGAACATCTTCTTACCCCCTGCTGCGTCCTGTGAGCAGAGTTCCAGCCTCGTTTTGGTGTTGATGAAGGTAGTCCGGCTAGTTGGCTGGGGTTTAAAAAATAAAGCGTAAAAATCTGTTGCTCGCAGGCTTTTATTTTGTAAAAGTCTGTTGCTCACAGGCTTTTATTTTGTAAAAGTCTGTTGCTCACAGGCTTTTATTCTGTAAAAGTCTGTTGCTCACAGGCTTTTATTCTGTAAAAGTCTGTTGCTCACAGGCTTTTATTTTGTAAAAGTCTGTTGCCCACAGGCTTTTATTTTGTAAAAGTCTGTTGCTCACAGGCTTTTATTTTGTAAAAGTCTGTTGCTGTCTGCTGTGGAACAGGAAAAGAAAGTAATCGGCGGATCCACCAAACGTGGAGAAGGGTACGGAACTTTTACTCGGCCATTTTCATGTTAAAGTTCTTCCAGACGGCGGAGTCGACAGAACCAAAGTCATCTGTAAACACTGCCAAGTTGAATTGTCTTCTCAGCGTAGTAGTTCCAGTCTAAAATATCACTTAAAGGCAAAACACACAACTGATAGCAGCAAGTCATTCAAGGAAACAGACAGTGGAGCGAGGCTTCTACATAAAAACTACAGAAAGATGCTGATGTTAAAAGTGTGTTTGCACAACAAATGTTATGGCACTTTCATTCATATGGCAGCACATTTAAAATAAAGCTAAATGCTAAAAGCTATACACTACTTTTGGATTCATTTTTGGATTCTGCGTACAAATGCGATTAATCGTGATTAATCAGGGAAATCATGCGATTAATTAGATTAAACATGTTAATCGCTGCCCAGCCCTAGTTTCAATCCACTAAAAGTTATTTTCACCCTGATTCAGTAACTTTTTATCGGGGTTGTTGATCTAAAATCTTCCACTTTTTGAACCTTGTTGGCCGAGTTTCTCCAACACAAACGTAACAGTTAGACACGTTTTTATGGAAGTTTTAACGGTAAAGCATCGTAGCGGGAATGTTTGGAATGACTGAATGTTGCTTGGACAGGAATGTTCGTCCATCTGTATTTAAATCGTCTTCCCTGCTTTGTTGAAAATCGTCCCGGTCTTAGATGCTCGTTGTAATCTCCTCTTTTTATATGATTCCCCATGCCAAGGGGCCCAAGAGGGCTGGCCCGACTGCATATCAAAAAGAGCAATTTGACTGGGGCCTTTGAAACATTTAGCTAATGTCAGTGCTGGGCTCTTTCAGATAGAAAGGAAAGGGAAATGTCAGTGCAGATCTCTATCAGCCGGGTCAGTAAAGAGTGTCCTCTTTGTAGCCGGCGGCGCCTGCCAACAGGCCAACTGCCCTTTTATTGAATGTGTCTTTAGACCTTTTAGCCGAGATCTGGAGATGCTTTTTAACATTCAATGAGCACATTATTCCCCTTCAGGGAAAGGACGAGTTGTTGCCTAAACAAAATCTCTTGTTTCCATTCCAACGTTGGCTTGTTGGAGAGGTAAACAGCTGATCTGTCTGTGTGTGCATCACTCACAGGTAGGGCGGGGAGCTTTGGAGCATCCCTCATCCTCAGTGCTTCCTTCAGCTTTCTGCACAGAAGCTGTTACATCCTGGTCATTTCAGATCTGTTTTACCCCGTTTCTTTCACCTGTTTCTGGCCATGCTGTCTGAATAAGGCAGCTAATGTCAGTGTGAGTTAGCACGTTTTAAATTCATTTAAATGATTTTATTTGTTTCTCTTTATATTCTTTTATGTATTTTTAATGCTTCTTCCACTCCCCGCTGCAATGCTTTTATTTTATGTGAAGCACTTTGAATTGTTTTTTACATGAAATGTGCTACAAATAAATTTGATTTGATTTGATTTGATAATTACTGTCCTTTTATTGTCTTCTTCTGTATGATAAAGAGGATTTGTGTCAACGACAAACAAACTGCAGAACCTGGACCGGGTTAAACAGCTGCCATATAAGTGCAAACCCTTAATCATTCTATATTTAATGCAGGATAAAGTCAGCTGGTTTGTTAACAGGGAGAACAGAGCTGGTGTGGGAGAATAGCTGGATCAGTGACGGGTAAGGACCTGAAAGACGGGAGATTCTGCAGAAACTGAGCCTTCTTCCTGAGCTTCAGAGTCAGCTGGTCACCCAGCTGCTTTCCCTTTTAATGCCTCTGTGGCTTTTGATGCTCACAAGCAATTTCCTACAGATGACTATCACATTACATCAAATTAAATTGCATTACCTCACAGCCAGTGAAGAAGTTTATTTACTCAACAGATGGCAGCCTTATCCTGGTGTAATTTGAAACACGTCTCTGTGGATTCTGCAGCTTTCTTGATTCTAATGGCTTTATTTATGAATTAAGAGTCTGGTCAGCCCGTGTAGCTTTAGATTAACACATAATTCAAGGTTGTGTGTAAAGTAATTATATAGGCGTCATTGAGGTGTCATTGAACTTGAGAGGATTTATGGATGCATTCGTCTGCTATCTGCAGAAATCAGCTATAGGCTAACCAAGATCACGCCTATGAAGTGGAATACTGTATTTATGTCTTTATGATTAAAATATGTGGAGCTGAGCTGACGAGCCCGGCCGACGGTAACTGTGTTGCATGAGAGGAACAAGATGCTGAAGTGTTAAAGCTGTTGGAAACCTGTTCCAGGAGGAAGCATGATGCATGGCTGTTTCCTGCTTGGCTCCCATGAATGGGCCCTTTGTGCCCTCCGCTCAGCTGGAGGCGCTCTGCACGTGTCTCTGAGGCGTCCCGAGCCGAGGCCTGGACCTTCTCTGAGAGGCCGCCGACACCCGAGCAGATAAAGGCCGAGGTGGAAGTAATGACCTCCTCAGAGAGGCAGAGATCTGTCTTATTATCTGCTCTTTCTCCACAGACGGCATCGTTAGCATCGTTAGCATCGTTAGACATATCAGAGATCAATGGAGCAATCGTCCAAGCCAGGAACATCTAGTGATGGGACAGTTAAGTATTTTTATATTAATTAAGGGTTAAAGGGACAGTTCGCCTCTTCTGACATGAAGCTGTGTAACATCCCATATCAGCAACATCATTTCTGAACATCTTCTTACCCCCTGCTGCGTCCTGTGAGCAGAGTTCCAGCCTCGTTTTGGTGTTGATGAAGGTAGTCCGGCTAGTTGGCTGGGGTTTAAAAAATAAAGCGTCTTGCTTCTCAGAACAATATGCGTTCAACAGAGTAATACATTTGCATTATAAAATGGTTCTCCAGGAAAAAGCCAGACCTCACAATCTCTTGGCCCTATTTTCTCTCCCTTCGTATCACTGCCTGCAAAGCACATTGAGTTGCCTGTGGTATGAAATGCGCTATATAAATAAAGATGCCTTGCCTGCTGTGCAGACCGAGCAGCAAACAGCGTAACAGGCGCGGCTGTCGGCAGGCGGCAGCAGGCAGTGATACGAAGGGAGAGAAAATAGCGCCAAGAGATTGTGAGCTCTGACTTTTGCTTTTCAGAACAATATGCGTTCAACAGAGTAATACATTTGCATCACAAAATTGTTCTCCAGGAAAAAGTCAGACCTTTCCTTCCCTTTCCATTTGTTTCCTTTCCTTTCTTTCCCTTTCCTTTCCTTTCCTTTCCTTTCCTTTCCTTTCCTTTCCTTTCCTTTCCTTTCCTTTCCTTTTCTTTCCTTTCCTTTCCTTTCCTTTCCTTTCCTTTCCTTTTCTTTCCTTCTCTTTCTCTTTCCCTTTCCTTTCCTTTCCTCTCCTTTCCTTTCCTTTCCTTTCCTTTCCTTTCCTTTCCTTTCCTTCTGTTTCCTTTTCTTTCCTTTTGTTTCCTTTCCTTTCCTTTTGTTTTGTTTCCTTCTCTTTCCTTTCTTTCCCTCTCCTTTCGTTTCGTTTCGTTTCCTTTCCTTTCCTTTCCTTCTGTTTCCTTTTCTTTCCTTTCCTTTACCTGCTGTGCAGACCGAAGTGCAGAGCAAGCAGTCCGCTGCTTCCGAGCAGCAAACACCGTAATAGGCAGCAGGCAGTGATACGAAGGGAGAGAAAATAGGGCCAAGAGATTGTGAGCTTTGACTTTTTCCTGGAGAACCATTTTGTGATGCAAATGTATTACTCTGTTGAACGCATATTGTTCTGAGAAGCAAAAGGCTTTATTTTTTAAACCCCAGCCAACTAGCCGGACTACCTTCATCAACACCAAAACGAGGCTGGAACTCTGCTCACAGGACGCAGCAGGGGGTAAGAAGATGTTCAGAAATGATGTTGCTGATATGGGATGTTACACAGCTTCATGTCAGAAGAGGCGAACTGTCCCTTTAATGGTGTTTCCTAAAGGGGGCTCTGTTAAACCTGGCAACGCAGCCCCCTTAAACCACAGAGCACGCTAGCTCCTTTAGCCAGTGCGAGATGCAGGCACCATGGATCGGTTTTTAATCAAAAAAGGGCAAAAACCAGCACAAAAACCAGCACAAAAACCAGCACAAAAACCATGCTCATCCTGAATGTCTCACTATGATTACAACAACAAACGACAAATACAACATGAAGAAAGTCGAGGACATGCACGCCAGCTTCCGCTCATCCCAGTATTAAGGTAAATGTGGTCTGAATTGTAAATGTATTGGCTGTGTTGTTTCTGTTTTTGTGGGATTTTTTATAAGTAGAAATGCATATTTACTAAAGGGGACTTTAGTATTTTGTGGTAAAAGTGGCTCTTCCCTTGATTTTGCTGCAAATGTGAAACATTGTGAAATAAATAGTGAGAATCACTGCTCTCGTGTATAAGTGTGCACACTGATTTCTGCTGCTTCTTTGGGGCCCTTTCTGGTGTAAACACTGAGCTCGTCCTAATGAGGCAGAACCCCACGTCTGTGGTTCAGGGTTGCGTTCGGGTAAGGTGTGAGTCGGCAAAGATTGAGGCTGAGCATGAATCCTCTCTGTTTGCGGTCGTGGTTTGGCTGGGCTTCTCCACAAAGAATGGAAATGAGCGCAGTGTCCTGATAAGGAGAGCTGCAGCAGCATGTGAGAGGTCGGGGAGTGCTGGCCACCAGGTGCAGTTCTTACGTCAACAGATGACTGTAAAGCTATTCTCAGCACTATGTCCTCATTAAAACATTCCCCAAAGTGCCCCTCTATAAAACGCCCTTGGCTTGGTGTTTAGGTGTCTAATTAGGGTGCTCGCTTCAGCCTTGGTCCTGACTTGTGTGTCAATTTAATGAGGCAATTAGGGAAATAAGTGATATTGTATACGGACGATCGGGACGTTTGAGGGGAGCTGGGAACGAAGGCTGAGGGGTTAGCAAAAGGACAGAAGTGTAGGGTTGCAGGTATGTTGGCCCACGAGGAAAAAAGAAAAATGAATTATGGTGATAAACAGAAGTTTGAAGGAACATACTTTTATTCAGCTTCTGTAGATCAAACATTAAAAGTTCAGAGTGTTTTTAGGCTTTATTTCAGGGTTAAACTGAGCTAAATAAAACTTTTTTCCCCACATGTTGGGGTGTCCCATCAGCGGATTTCACCTTTAAATTCCCAGAATTACACCAATAACATACTGATGACCCCCACCGCCTGAAAAAAAAGTACGAGTTTTATATTCACATTTCTTCTCTTCCCAGGGTCAGTCATCTTATAAACCTCGGCTGAGGAGACTGATTTCTGGACTCATCAGGCCCACATGAATGTGTTGCAAAGGGACCGAGAGAAAGACAGGAAGTGCATTCCAGCTCATTAATGGGACCTGAATGAGGTCATGTGATGCCCCGGGCATGTATGGCCGCTCACGTGACTTTGTAATGGATCAGATAAGGAGAACAGCAGCCGCAGGGTAAGTTTAGCTCATTTCATGAACAGCCATTCCTCCAATCTGATTGGCCGGGCCTTCGTTCTACTACAAGACAGTGAAGTTTGATCAGTAAAACAAAAAGGATCAGATCTGCTGAGTCAGAGAGAAGATTTTAACTTAAATCTGAGTGAAAAAGCACTGGAACAAACATCAGATAAAAGCAGCAACTTTGAAGCGTTTCTGTAAAAGATCCTAAACTTTTTATTATTTGGCGCTTTGCACTGTTTCCCTTTGACTTTCATCTCTAAACTTACAAACATAAGCTACAGTTTTCAATATGTTAAGAAACAAAATGATAGTATAAATAAATAAAGGTCACTGCACATAAAAAAAACTCAATCAAAGTCAGATTATATAAACTTTGGCCACTTTATTAACACCAGGCCGACAGATGCAACATTAACTTTCATTAAAACATTTTGTCTTGGCTTTGCTTTTCCGTCTTTTATCAATTTATTTATTTAATAACTGTTAATCTGATGAAATACAACTAAACGGTTAATGTTCCATAAAATGTTCTACCTGCTTCTCACGTGGTTTCCTCCTGGGAAATAAAAAATATTAGGGCTGGGCGAGTTAACTCGTTATTATCGCGTTAACGCATTAATTATTTAATGCCGATAGATATTTTATCGCGCATTAACGCAGGTTTTATTTATTTTCAAAGTTCAGAGGAACAGGAAGCAGGGGGCAGAGAGAGGGGGAACAACATGCAGCACAGGGCCGTCCGATGCGGGGCTCGAACCGGGGCCAGCTGCAGCGAGGACTATAGCCTCTGTACATGGGGCGCCTGCTCAACCCACTACGCCACAAACCACCCCTGTTCTATTATTTATTTTATTTTGTAAAAGTCTGTTGCTCACAGGCTTTTATTTTGTAAAAGTCTGTTGCTGTCTGCTGTGGAACAGGAAAAGAAAGTAATCGGCGGATCCACCAAACATGGAGAAGGGTACGGAACTTTTACTCGGCCATTTTCATTTTAAAGTTCTTCCAGACGGCGGAGTCGACAGAACCAAAGTCATCTGTAAACACTGCCAAGTTGAATTGTCTTCTCAGCGTAGTAGTTCCAGTCTAAAATATCACTTAAAGGCAAAACACACAACTGATAGCAGCAAGTCATTCAAGGAAACAGACAGTGGAGCGAGGCTTCTACATAAACACTACAGAAAGATGCTGATGTTAAAAGTGTGTTTGCACAACAAATGTTATGGCACTTTCATTCATATGGCAGCACATTTAAAATAAAGCTAAATGCTAAAGGCTATACGCTACTTTTGGATTCATTTTTGGATTCTGCGTACAAATGCGATTAATCGTGATTAATCAGGGAAATCATGAAATTAATTAGATTAAACATTTTAATCGTTGTCCAGCCCTAAAAAATATCGGTTAATGCATGTCTAAATTAACTATTTTTAAAGATATTTGATGTAAAAGGGCCAAACGCACGTGGAAAGGAAAAGGTTCCAGGTGGAACGCTGGTGTAAAGCTGCCCGTTTACATGCCTGTGACATGAAGCGGGGCTCAGATTCGTGTCTGTGATTGAAATACAGTTTGTGTCAATGAGCCTCCGTAGAAGCGAGTTCTCGAGTGTGAGTCACTGCGAGAGTTGAGCGCCGTGCTGCAAATTGCATCTGTTCCTAATTACAGAGTGCTAATGAAAGCCTGTAGTCCTGGTGGGCCTGCTGAGGACCAGCTCGCCGTCCCCCTCTGCCAATCCAAAGAGGGGAAGAGGCTCTGACACATTCACCCAAACCAAACCGAGTGAAACCCGTACGGTGCGTAATAAAGACGGATGAAGGTGATGGGCAGCAGGTGACTGTGGGCTCATGAAAGGTCAACTGCTCGCCAATATATCATGTTCCTCACAGCTTGTTCTCATCACCACAGGCTGCTGAAAAATCTCCCTTTTTACCCCTTTTTACAGTTAAATTAGTCATGTGAGTGTGTGGGCCAACATGTGTTTTTCTGTTGAAGGTAACGTTGACCTGAGACTCACTTCACTGCGTTTTGTTTGATTAAAGCCAAAATAAATACATATGAAGTTTGTGTGAAGAAGAAATAAAATCATAAAATAATACATCAGTAGAAAAACAGTATAAAGCTTTTAAGTCAACTGTTGGAGGAAATATTCTTCAATCCAGCAGGACAATCCAAAGAGTTGGGATGTTGCCGTTGGGAACAATTCTCTCTATTTTCTGCTCACAGTTCAGGACCTCTTTTGTCGGATTTTTCACGATCATGCTTGGCTGTGTTGTTGTTGTTGTTGTTGTTGTTGTTGTTGGGGTTTCTGGGCCTCAGGTGGGGCTGAGCAGGTTTCCAGTAGGTCCGGGGAGGAGTCAGCCAGCCAGCCTTCAGATTGTCTCATTTCACCAGTGGTAATTAGGCCTATGGTCCAGTGACAGTTAGTTTCGAGTCCTTACCCTGCCTTCTTGTTTTCTTCCGTCGTCGGTTCTCCTCACTATGAATTCTCACGCTAAGGACTTGGCATTCACTGTTGGATTCCTGACACCTTCCTGTTTCCCTACCTGCCTGCTCGCCCTGCCGCCGACTCAGAACCGCTGCACCACAGCCAGCACCCTCCCTCCACCTGATAACTGAAGGCTCTGCCTCCCAAACTGGCAGCTGGTTCTCTTCATCAGTCTGGCTACAGCGCTGAAGAGAAACTTCAGGTTGTTCTTAATCTCTACCAGCCTGGCTGACGCGTCCACATCTCGATGAGATGGCGGTCTGGGAACTAGGTGTGCATTTTCTCGTATTTGAGGCGTGGTTTACAAATGCCTAGAGCCGTTTATTGGGCGCTACGAATGTCTATCAAATGGCGTCTGGTTCTTCCCATGCTGCTTTGCGCGCGATTCATAGCCAATTGTATCACTTATACCAGATGACGTATGTAGAGCGACACAAATTCGACCGAATGAAATCTTTCAACGCCAAACGTTGCTCTTTTTTAAAAGTAAACTTGCGTTCTAAGCTACTTAAAACACTTTCTAAGGCTGCATCGAACGGTAACGTTGTGTCCGCTGCCAGCATGGGAATTCCCAGGCTAATTCTCCACTATCAATTTTTATAATTTAAAAAAAAAAATTCACAAAGTCTTTATGCTTCTTTGGGCTGGAAATATACTTGCTGTTAGCTACACATACTCGTGTTTATCGTGGCTGCTTTGCGTATCCTACATTCGGTTGTGCGCGTCCTCAGAAATGAACGTTACGTGTATCCAAGCTGCAGTATGTGTCGGGGGTTGTTTCTTTTGATGTTTCAATGTTTTTCATTGGCAGTTTCTCTCATTGGCAGAACGAGTGAGACATTCTCGCCACTCTTGCGAGGCCGTGCACACCGTCTACGCTTGGAATCCTCCGGTTACAAGCGCGCTACATGGGTAAGTATGCGAGCGGTTGCCCTGAGAACGGAGACGATTGGTTTGTGAACACGAGGTGAAAGAGCAAGTGTATTTCCAGCCTTGCAGTGGGAGTTTATGGGATGGTAAATCCATTAAAAGCAAACAGGAAGCAGCTGACTGCAGCGTGGAGCCACAGCAAAGGGTCGGCGTGTTTTTAAATGAGAGGTATCAGCGTTTGATTTGAACCTATCCGGGGTGACGGAGGGTGTAAAGATTTGGTCCTTCAGAGGAATGATGATAAATAGGCTGAACACAAACAATTTAAACTCGGCTTTTCTCCTGTGTATGTGACCTTTCTGATACATCCAGTTCTGGGAGGAATTGGCAAACATTCAGCTGTCTTAGATGTTCTTCACTTGTAAATATTGTTTCTCACGGTAGAAACAAGGATTCCAAATTGTTTGGAAATGGTCCTTTAACTGTCATACACCCATAAAGGAGGTAACACGTACTGATGATCAGTTCATTCAGTGCAATAGCAGCGCCTTACTGCTGCTAACCCTGAGTTCCTATGGAAGCTTTGAGGATGTAAAACTCTATTTTGCATGGCTGTATGTGATCTTTTCCCTGATCTTAGTCCTATACTCTATATACCATCAGACACTGAAAAAAGGGACTATTTGGTGAAGTAAACTCTGTTAGAGTAACTGTCATAATTTCTACCTTTTTTAATTTTTAAGATTCAGTAAGAACTCGAGCTTCTTAAGTAAAATGAAACATTTTATTAACGTAATACATGAATTATGGGGAAAGAGTAAGTTTTACTTAGGTTTCCTCATACAATTTAAATGTTTAATAGTTGTATGTACATAAACCTAGAAATACTACATAAACTTTACTCTGAAAGTGTATCGTTAAAATCTACTAAGTTACTTCATAACAGCAAATACTACAGATATATAACATTTACTTAAAATTTACTTAAAATCTGCCTATGAAAAACAAGTAGAGTTTACTTAATTTGTTTAAATACATATAACGTAAAACTTAGATGTAATTACTTCATATCTTCAAAACTGTTGTGTTTTATGGTGAGTCAAATTTACTTGATATTGCAGCATTAAATATTACTTAAATCATCTGAGTGCAAATACTTACAAAGGGTTTTTTAAGTAAATCTTGTGAGTTGTTTTTTTCAGTGCACTGACACAGACTCGTGTGGCTGAAAGCTTCCACAGATCCAGGTTTCTGATCATCACTGCCTCATCTCAGGCTCTGTGTTTCTGAAGCTCGAGCCAGACTCAGACACATTTCCTCCTTCCCTTTCCTTCATGACAGAACTATGAGAATCATCCAGAGGGTTTGCTGTGGGAGGTGTGGGGTAAAGCTCAAGCAGGGACCCTTAATGTTGCAAATTCATTTACAGGTTTAATTAGATGGATGGAGCCCTTGTCGTTATTAAAACAGGGATGGAGAGAATGTTGCCAGCACTACAGGACTTTTTAATTACAACTCCACATCCCTGCTTGCTGACGTCTGGGGAACCAGTTAATTAAAATCCTCATTATTTTTCTTTTAATTAGTTTCCCCCCTCTTTTGTTTCCTCGCACCATATGGCAATGTTCTGTGGTCAAATCAACTTAATTGAGCTAATTAAGTTGATCAGTTTAATTATTCAAAGTACTCTGATTGGATGGAATTACTATCCCATCCCCCCCTTCATAACCCACCAAAACAAGCCTAATTCAAGTTCCCACTTTACAATTAATTTAAGAAGAAAATCAGTTGATATCAGGGGTATAGCTCAGTGCTGCAGAGATCCACAGACCTCACACAAGTTCTTCTGTTGTCTTTGGAATTAAACTACTTATTTTACTGCTGACCCAATTTGATTGGATGGAACACTTGAGATAAGCACAATAAGAATTTAAGATTTTATTAGCCTTTGTTGGACAACGTTAAAGATAAAAGTACGCTTATTGACAGTTATTAAAACATGTCTGTACAGGCCGTTGTGTCCGTGTCGTACGAGGAAACATTTCAGCCTGACAACATGACAAGGGGCGGAGCTACCGACCACCAAACACCTCCGTCAGATGTGTTCCTATGGAAACCAGAACAGACCCAGCTGAGGAGAAGGAGCTGAAATGGTTCCAGGAACTGAGGGCCGTGGTCCCTAGTTCCCGAGGGCCGTGGTCCCTAGTTCCCGAGGGCCGTGGTCCCTAGTTCCCGAGGGCCGTGGTCCCTAGTTCCCGAGGGCCGTGGTCCCTAGTTCCCGAGGGCCGTGGTCCCTAGTTCCCGAGGGCGGTGGTCCCTAGTTCCCGAGGGCGGTGGTCCCTAGTTCCCGAGGGCGGTGGTCCCTAGTTCCCGAGGGCGGTGGTCCCTAGTTCCTGAGGGCCGCGGTCCCTAGTTCCTGAGGGCCGTGGTCCCTAGTTCCAGAGGGCCGTGGTCCCTAGTTCCCGAGGGCGGTGGTCCCTAGTTCCCGAGGGCGGTGGTCCCTAGTTCCCGAGGGCGGTGGTCCCTAGTTCCCGAGGGCGGTGGTCCCTAGTTCCCGAGGGCCGTGGTCCCTAGTTCCCGAGGGCCGCGGTCCCTAGTTCCCGAGGGCCGTGGTCCCTAGTTCCCGAGGGCCGTGGTCCCTAGTTCCCGAGGGCCGTGGTCCCTAGTTCCAGAGGGCCCTGGTCCCTAGTTCCCGAGGGCCGTGGTCCCTAGTTCCCGAGGGCCGTGGTCCCTAGTTCCAGAGGGCCCTGGTCCCTAGTTCCTGAAGGCCGTGGTCCCTAGTTCCCGAGGGCCGTGGTCCCTAGTTCCTGAGGGCTGTGGTCCCTAGTTCCCGAGGGCCGCGGTCCCTAGTTCCCGAGGGCCGCGGTCCCTAGTTCCTGAGGACCGTGGTGCCTAGTTCCTGAGGACGGTGATCCCTAGTTCCAGAGGGCCGTGGTCCCTAGTTCCAGAGGGCCGTGGTCCCTAGTTCCCGAGGGCCGTGGTCCCTAGTTCCAGAGGGCCGCGGTCCCTAGTTCCCGAGGGCCGCGGTCCCTAGTTCCTGAGGACCGTGGTGCCTAGTTCCTGAGGACGGTGATCCCTAGTTCCAGAGGGCCGTGGTCCCTAGTTCCCGAGGACGGTGATCCCTAGTTCCTGAGGGCCGTGGTCCTTAGTTCCAGAGGGCCGTGGTCCCTAGTTCCCGAGGGCCGTGGTCCCTAGTTCCCGAGGACGGTGATCCCTAGTTCCTGAGGGCCGTGGTCCCTAGTTCCAGAGGGCCGTGGTCCCTAGTTCCTGAGGACGGTGATCCCTAGTTCCAGAGGGCCGTGGTGCCTAGTTCCTGAGGACGGTGATCCCTAGTTCCCGAGGGCCGTGGTCCCTAGTTCCCGAGGACGGTGATCCCTAGTTCCTGAGGGCCGTGGTCCCTAGTTCCAGAGGGCCGTGGTCCCTAGTTCCTGAGGACGGTGATCCCTAGTTCCAGACGGCCGTGGTCCCTAGTTCCCGAGGACGGTGATCCCTAGTTCCTGAGGGCCGTGGTCTTTAGTTCCAGAGGGCCGTGGTCCCTAGTTCCCGAGGGCCGTGGTCCCTAGTTCCCGAGGACGGTGATCCCTAGTTCCTGAGGGCCGTGGTCCCTAGTTCCAGAGGGCCGTGGTGCCTAGTTCCTGAGGACGGTGATCCCTAGTTCCTGAGGGCCGTGGTCCCTAGTTCCAGAGGGCAGTGGTCCCTAGTTCCCGAGGACGGTGATCCCTAGTTCCTGAGGGCCGTGGTCCCTAGTTCCCGAGGGCCGTGGTCCCTACTTCCTGTATGTCCGAATGAGGGAAAAAACGGCCCCGTTCCTGAAAAGGTTCTAGGAACTGCAGAAGGTTCCTACAGTGGGAATGCGGCTTATATTTCTTGGTTGGCTTGGGAACGAGTCGGTGTCCCCTGGGGAAAGGCCCCTGTGCCCTGGAGCCCCTGAAGCTGTAGAAAATGGATGGATTGTTATTGTCCCTGAAAACATGATGGTGCATTTCATGGGGGGATATCCTTTTATTTAGAATTTTAAATGAATAAAATAAATGCCCAATGCTCCCAGAGGAGCTAATGCAACAATGAGTGCACAATGGTCCCTTTAGAGCTCTTTGTTACACAAACGCCTCATTAGCAATGAGAAAACAAAGAGGCTGAATGGCCCTGATAACCGCTTTCTGCCAGAGGAGAGGAGTGGTGGAGAGGTAAGAAATGGCTTTTATTGTTGTGTGGCATGTGGCATTCCAACACCGTACTCCGACTTTACAAATCCCGTCATTTTCTCTTCATGGATTTGGAATGTTTATGATCACATGTCATGAATTTCAGATGCTGTGGACTTGTTAAGACACATTCTGCTGAGCTCACTCTATACTTTACAAAACTGATTATATACCTGTATTCTTTTTCTTGTTTTTCTTATTCATTCATCAACATTTTTCACATAATTTGTTGGAGATTTGGGAATACAACACGTGTGTATATGTCAGTTGGTTAAAGGGTGAATGAAATTCGTCCCTTTCATATGTAGGTCAGTTCAGGAGGCAGTTGCCAAGTCTTTTCCTGCCATTTCTGCAATAGTAACTGGAAGAAAGGTCTAATATGTGGCATTTGCATTTATTAACATGTTTGTGTTGAAACTGCTCATCAGAGACGACCTGAAAAATTAAGAATGGCCACTTCAACATTTCTTAATTAATCACGATTAATCGCATTTGTACGCAGAGTCCAAAAATGAATCCAAAAGTAGTGTATAGCTTTTAGCATTTAGCTTTATTTTAAATGTGCTGCCATATGAATGAAAGTGCCATAACATTTGTTGTGCAAACACACTTTTAACATCAGCATCTTTCTGTAGTTTTTATGTAGAAGCCTCGCTCCACTGTCTGTTTCCTTGAATGACTTGCTGCTATCAGTTGTGTGTTTTGCCTTTAAGTGATATTTTAGACTGGAACTACTACGCTGAGAAGACAATTCAACTTGGCAGTGTTTACAGATGACTTTGGTTCTGTCGACTCCGCCGTCTGGAAGAACTTTAAAATGAAAATGGCCGAGTAAAAGTTCCGTACCCTTCTCCATGTTTGGTGGATCCGCTGATTACTTTCTTTTCCTGTTCCACAGCAGCAGACTTTTACAAAATAAAAGCCTGTGAGCGACAGACTTTTACAGAATAAAAGCCTGTGAGCAACAGACTTTTACAAAATAAAATAAATAATAAAACCTGCGTTATTGTATGATAAAATATTTAGAAAAATATTTATTTTGGTAGATGGAGCACCTACTGGACCATATGTAGGTAAAAATGTGCACAGATGACTGACTGCATGCTGTGACTCCAACACAATCAGGGGTATAAACTATGGAAAAACACAAAGTTTTCCAGGTACCTGGTGGCGGCTGAATGTGTCGGTTCTCCTGTTTTTTCTACCTATGCGATAAGTAATGAGTAATTATGATAAGTAACCGCAGTCTCTGGTGATATTTTAGAGCTGAGCTAAATTAAGGAGAGAAAGGTGCTGACGCTTCTGCTTCCTGAGGATATCAATACTTTCCATCTGCTCCACTGCTTTACCACGGCACTGTGAATATATACTTTTATAGCTCTTTTCTAACCTGGCTGACCTCTCAGAGCCCTTTTAGCGCTCCATGCCACATTCACCCGTTCACAGTCATGTCTTTGTTCATACAGTTTCACAGGCTGCACAGTGCAATACACCTACAATATAACTATAAAGGGACAGTATGTACTATATAAAAAAAGTATAAATACTAAATAGAAAAACAATATGAAAAACAATATGAAAAACAATATAAAAACAATATAAAAAACAATATAAAAACAATATGGTTATGTATTTAAACACAATATTGCACTTATGAGAAAACCAGTATATTGCCCTTCATCGTAAGGAGGCAATATGAGGCAAAACCATTGTTTTTTAATTGGTTCTATATGAACGAATTGGATTATTTAATGAATAATTATGATTACAATGAATTGAATTCCAATCGGCTTGAATTGGACTTTATTATCTAAGTGCCTTGAGATGACATTTGTTGTATTTGGCGCTATATAAATATAAATGAATTGAATTGAATTTATGGCTCTGACAGCGGTTGGAAAGAAGCTGTCTTTTTTTTTGCCATATTATTTTTATTTTCAGTTTTTAACACTTTTACATACAGCCTTTACATTTGTATATCTTCATTCAACTTCCATACAAAAAGTCGCTGCATTTGTTTAAAGACAAGTAAAAGTAAAACAAAACATAACACTCAAAACAAGGATGATCCTACTGTTAACCAAGGTGATAATCTATATACAAACAAGTGTTATTAATAAATGCAAAATAAGACACAAATATAGAGAAAACATACAAATCTTACAAGGTCAGGATCTGCATTGCCCACAAAGATTAGTCATCCACTTCTTCATCTATTAAATCAAAGTCCTTAATGTAGCTGATGAAAGGGCTCCACATGTCTCCATAAAACTGCAAGCAAAAGAAAATTTTCCTTTTTTTGAATCCAGGTGTATAAAATTCAGCGACCTAAGTAGGCAGAAAAATAAATGCCAATCATAAGCAGACAGTTATAAATGCAGCTATCAGTTTACTGCCTGTCTGTGCTGATAAAAGATCAATTATTTAATCCATGTCTGCGATGGTGGAAAGCATGCCACAAATTAATTAATGCATGCAAATCAGTTTAATTGCAATTATCTCCATATCTTGATAAGCAAGGTAGGGGAGGGGGGGGGGGGGGGGGGTCTCTCAGTCTCCTTCCACGGTGCAGATTCCAGATCACCCTCAAACCAATCAAGCCTCATCTGCATCTTTCTTATTAGCTTGATGAACTCAAGAACCAATTAGCAACACGGCAACATGCAAGATGAGGATAAAAATGTTCAGAAGGTACCAGTTGGGTTTGTACACCTCTGCATAAACATATTGTTTCTCCCACTTTGACTTTGGGACTTCCACTTTATGCTGAATACAGATGTTCCTGCACAGTGTCCTTCCACACCTGCCTGCACCGTACATCCTGCTTCCATGTGACTGACTGTCTGAGGCCTCTTTGCACAACCTGCATCGGCTCTCTAAGGTATGGCAAGGTCACTATAGTCACATGACTACAGTATCAATCAATAAATATACAGCAAATAATCACCACAAAAGTCTGCTATGTAGCTTATCTGTGTAAAAATGCAGTCTCACTCACATAGCCGCTAACATAACAATGGACTCGTCTCCGTTTCCCTGTTAGCATTAGCATTAGCATTAGCATTAGCATTAGCGGCGGAGGTGCTGAAGTGGACAGCCTCGTTAACAGCCTGAATCCCGCCTTCACTACCTGGTCCTCCTTCCTCCGCCGCTGGGGCAACATTGAACCCATCATCACCCTTTTTTTGGTGATAAATAAATCTAAAGTTTTCTGCTTTCTTTTCATATTTTACATTAATTAGCAAACAACAAATCCTGCTAATAACATCAGCTGAGTTTGAAACCGCCTACTTCTCCTACTACTCCTACTACTCCTACTACTCATACTAACTTTAACTTTTCTTAAGTTCCCGGATGCATACTAGATTCTCTGAAATGTTGGGTATGCATCATGAGGTTACTACTCATACTCAAACTACCCAAGATGCAACATAACGTGACGTCGCCGATCGTCATTTCCTGTCAAAACGGCAGTTTCAAGCTAGCTACAACGAGGGTAGGTTCACTTCCTGTTTTCAAAACAAAAGCACCAATTGTATCCTAATGGCTTTCCCTATGATAAAAGGCAATGGGTATTTTATTTTGTGAAAATAACAGGAAGTGCGTTAGCTCACTTCGGCTAGCTTTAGTAGCGCCGAATTCATGGGAACAAACTTGTAAACAGCCGGTATTTTGTCAGGTTTTCAACACGTTGGGGATCTAAACGACTACTTTCTCACCTGGAAATGTTTCAAATGTTGCTAAAGTTTACAGAGTTTAGAGCTTAAGGGAAATCAGCTTCAGGCCGGCTGATTTCGGCTCGGGCAGGAGAGAAATGCATTGTGGGTAAACGCTCTGCATACTGTCTGATCGATGAGTATGCAGTATGTAGTATGTAGTATGTAGTATGCAGTATGTAGTATGTAGTATGTAGTATGTAGTATGCAGTATGTAGTATGCAGTATGTAGTATGTAGTATGTAGTATGTAGTATGCAGTATGTAGTATGTAGTATGTAGGCGGTTTCGAACACAGCCATCAGCTTTGACCTCCAGGCTCCGTCATCTCATGGGAGGGAGGGGGGGGGGGCTGGGAGATACCACATTTCAAAAGGGGATACAAGTGTTGGGGAAGATGATACTTAGATAAATTGATTGTGTTGTTCAGAATTTCATTTGTAGTTCATTTATATGTATTAAATAATAGAATAATCAATACAAATTGACACAGACTAATTCCATAAATTCATTTAAAAGAAAAAAAGAAAAACAAACATTTACATTTTCCCCTGGAGCCAAGGTATGGCAGCTGCCAAACCCAATTGACGCCCATGCCTGATGGGTAAAACCCTGTCGTCCCAGCTCCACCATACCACACCATACCCTCTGCATGGACCCCCTCTCACTGGGATTGCTCACGTTAGAACCGAGGTTGCTGGAGGAATGCCCTGATCGGGAATTGAAGCAGTTTGTGGAATAAATGACTCTGAGTAATTATTAAGGACAGCTGGTGCTGTTTGAAATGCATCAGCACGTGTCTGCCCCATTCCTCACTGAGTCCTCTGTAAAGTAAAAGAGTGAGCAAGTGGCCGAGATGTCGGCTGTGGAGTGCCATCCTTTTCAATGATAAACAGTCTGTACTTATAAAGAGCTTTCACACACATCCACACAGGTCTTAGTCTGAGTCTGCACAGTTTTACAGGCCACGGCCTTTTAACACTGGAAAAATTGCCCCTCCAAAAATAAGTAAAGAAAACAACAAATAAAAGACGTTTTTGCTTGAAATAAGCAAAAAAATCTGCCAATGGAACTAGTGAAAATCGGCTTGTCAAGATTTCTTGAAATAAAATGTGATATTTAGGACTTTTGAGTTAAAAGTGATCTTGAAATTAGCTTAAAAACCTCTTCAAATGAAAAAAAAAGCTTGTTTCATATGATATGTGACTCAAAACAATTTGTTTTCAAAAACTTTTTCATTTAACAAGATATTCCAGATGTATTGTATTAAAACAAGTCCCTATATCTGGCTGAAATAGTACTTGTTAGGCAGTTGTGTCTGATATTAAGTGTAATGAGATATTTTGACGAGAAATGAGACAAATATACTTGGTAAGACTTTGATTTTTTTCCAGTGCATCTGTCACACATTCACATATCCATGGAAGCGTTGCTCGGCAACGTGGGGTTCAATGTCTCGCCCAAGGACACCTCGACACGTGGTCCGGGGAAGTCGAACCGCCGATCTTTCAGTCTGAAGACAGCTGCTGCATGATCTCTGGGACAGAACATTTGAAGAAATGCTGCAACAATGAGATCCTTGTCCACACATAACAGAAATAATTAGTACAAAGGGTTTTCAGTGAGTTACCACCACAGCACTGAAGGATTCTTCTGCCCATGATGTACATAATTCAAAATGAGAAAAACTCTATTTCTATAAACAACAACAGGTAAGTGTGAACGTGTGATTTGGCTGAATTGCACTGAATTAACACAAAGTTTTCTGTGCAACAGCCTGACGAACAAAGGCAAAACATTAAAGTCAAGTCCGGGGAAACTTGGTGCGACTCGGTTTTACAGGGAGAAACCAAAGGAATGTGTTTGCCCTCAGTTATTATGAAAGAACTTTGAAAAGCTAGCATTAAAAGCCTCATTGTTGCTGTGAATGTGAAGCTAATTGGACTAACCCTGTGAGAGGGAGCTGCTGGGTTCTCCTGGCCGGTTAATTTGAGCAGTCGCAGCTGGCTGCTCATGTGTGCCTTTAACTCATCCGCCGTGCTTCACTTTCAGCCTGTAATTCTGCTCGGTTTAATGACAAAATGACACACATGGACGAGGAGAAAAGGAGTGAGCGATCAGTAGAATCAGGGAGGGGATCACCTTACAGTTTCCTTAAGTGTACAAATAAGAATACAGCTCATTTAAGGGCATTTAGATTGTTCCCAAAAGCAATCAGAGTTCAGAGACTTTGTCAGAATTAGAAGCTGTAATTTGAGCGTTTTTATGGTTGAAAACAATGCATGTTTTCTGTCCCGTATTTAGGGTTTTTCTTGGGTTAAAGTCGGCTGTGGAGAGCACAAACTGCTGGCTGCCTGGTGTCCACAGGAAAAAGTTCCCTCCCTTTTAATTAGACCAGCTCACCAGATTAGGCCTCATTAGGCTGCAACACTGGAGTGCATCTAAAGCCCGTGTAGGCCTCCAGCACATCCCACTTTAATTGCTTCTGTAATGGTCTCAGCTCAGGCCTTTGAAATCCCATTCCTGTGGGTAATCAGCCATGTTTGTCTAAGAACCACAAGTGTTTCTTATTCACCCGTCAGACTGAAACAACTCCGGCTCGCTGCTGCGCGCCTGTTCCACCTTCAGTGCAATCACTCGCATGGCGTTTGAAACGAATACGTTTGTTTTTAGTTCTATTTAGAATAGAATAACCTGAATTAAAGCTAAAAGTTAACGGTAACGATCATGCACGATCAGCAGAACTTAACAATCTTTGAGGAGATCCATTTCATCTGAATCAGGGAAACATCTAAACTGTGTCCAGGCTCAGAACTTAAGCAGACCTTGGCTTTTTCTGCTTTTTGTGTGCTTTGGTTTTCAGAGATATAAGTTCTGTTTAATTTTGACACTATTTTTATTTTAGCCATCCATCTTTTAAGCCCACTTCAGGCCTGGAATCTGTCAGACGAGCCATTCGTCAGGAGGCGGGCTGCATCCTGGAGATGTCGTCAGACCACCGGAGCAAACTCTGTAACTAAGGACAACCACATCTGCTCACACTCAGAACTCATGAATTTACCTAACGTGCACTGTATGTTTTTGGGCTGTGGTTGGAAACTCAAGAACTTGGAGAAAAACCCACGCAGCCAGAGGGAAAATATCAAACTTCACACAGTAAGACAACTAAGAGCAAGGAAAGGGAGAAAGGAAAAGAAAGAGAGAAAGGGAAAAAGGAGGGGAAGAAGAAGAGAAGAGAAACAGAAGGGAAGGAAGGAAAGGGAGAATTTTTTTTTTTTTAAATGACACACTTGGTATTTATAACTAAGCTTAGAAACAGAAAGTAGTTGTGCAAAATTTGGTATGAAGTGTGTTATCAACTGTAAACAGCGCCTACTTTAAACTGCAGCATTTTGGTAGTAACAGGTGGTGGTTTGTGGGGTCAAATGTATTCTCACGCCTTCATTTTGTCATGTTTTGGTATTAAACGTTTTATTTGGGGTTCTTTGGGTTTTTTTATTTTTTATTTTTTTAAATTGGGCTTATTTCGGGAGTGGTCAAACCAAGAAGTAAATATACATTAAAGCTTGGGGAGTTTTTTGCAGGGTTTGAGAAAACAAAGCAATGTGGATGTAATGATATCGGCGCTTTCTAATTCACGGCGTGCACATGTCATGCAAGATTGAAACGAGGAAATAGCATGTATTGTCTTCACTGTAAAAGGGGTGGTGTATAAAGTGTAACTGTAACATATTGTATATTTTTTAAAAAAAGACATTGACATTGCCGCTAAAATAATAAAAATATAAAAAAAGAAAAAAAAAAAGACAACTAAGAGCTGCTGCCACACGTCACGCCACCGTTTCAACATCAAACTTTAGATTTCTGCTATTTAAAGAGCTTTGTAACCAAAATGTGCAGTATTCATAAAATTCACGATTATGTATTATATATATATATATGAGTGTTGGGAAGCTGACCAAAGCGGCATAAGTAGGAGGCAGATTCACGGCAGTTTGTCCAAAAAAATCACCACAAGGTGCTTATTCTGCTTCGCGTGTAGCAAAAAAAAATATATACAACAAAAAATACAACTGAACAGTTAACTTAGTTGAACTAAATAAAACTCAGCTTAGAACTAAACAAACAAAAAAAAGAAATTAAATCAAATGTAACTGAAAAATGACAGTGGTGAATATATCAAATCAAAAATCAAATCAAATTTATTTGTAGCACATTTCATGTACAAAACAACACAAAACAAGTGCTTTATATAAAATAAAAGCATTGCAGCAGGGAGTGGAAGAAGCATTAAAAGAATATAAAGAGAAACAAATAAAATAATTTAAATGAATTTAAAAACAAGCAACAGTCCAGATAAGTTCAAAGATAGCGTGCAGATTTCATGCATAGACACATGAGAAAAGAAATGTTTTTAACCTGGATTTAAAAATGTCTCCATTTGGTGAAAGTTTAATCTCCACTGGCAGTTTGTTCCACTTGTTTGTATATATCCAGGTTAAAGATTATATGACAATATTTTTAGGTATCCACGACAGTCACTGCCTGGTAAAAAGCTTCTCATTTCTACTCATTGCTCTGGATTTTGATCCATGCACAATGTTATTCAATAAATTAAGTAATCTGTGCGATTTCTCTGAGAAGCAGAAAGAAAACTCAGTGTGGCAGCAACTCAAAGGGGAATTGTTGCCACAGTTCCATTAAACACAGCCTAAAGACTGTTAATTAAATATTACATACAGTCATGGGCAGATATCTGCAGACTTTGCAATGGAGAAGATTTTTGGCATAAGCTGGAATTTGTCATCCATCCAAGGTCTGAATAAAACTGTCTGATAACGTCTGAGCAGGCTGTTGTTTCATCTTTACTTTATTTCTAAAGTTTTATTAATCAGGACATAATAAATCAAAGACACAACACATTGCATATTACACAGGACCATCATTTATTCAACTAAGCAAGAATACAGACACAGAGTGAAAAAGTAAGCACACCACATGATACGTTACCTTGTACAACCACATTTAGCGGCAACAACTGAACAGTTTTTTGTGTGACGTTACATCATCATGGAGGGATTCTGGCCCATTCTTCTATATGTTCCTTCAGTTCACTGATTGCTGCCAACATTGGTTTCTGCCACAGCAGTTCAATGGGTCGAGGTGGATTTGAACAGGCTCGATTCTTCTCTTTTTCAGCCTTCCTGTTGAATATTAGCAGGTGTGTTTGGGATCATTGTCCTGTTGATGAGCCAGTTTCAGTCCAGCTTTAGCTGTCGGACAGACGGCCTCACATCTTGACTCTAGAACACTTTGGTATCCAGAGGAGTTCATGGTGGACTCAATGGCTGCAAGGTGCCCAGGTCCTGTGGCTGCAGAACAAGCCCAGATCATCAGCCCTCCACCACCGTGCTTGTGGGAGGGAGGCGGGGTAGACCTGGACAGGCTGCCGGTCCATCACAGAGACACGCAGCCATCCACGCTCAGTCAGTCAGGGACAGTTTAGAGTCAACATGGGAACCATCTGTTATCAGTCCACAACATTCACTTTTTCAAAGTTATTCAAATAGTGACTGATGTACTGGGGAGGTTCTGTGAGCCTGAATTTATTTTAGTGACTTAAAAACAACAACTGATGGATTTTCTGATGGGAAAAGTCTCTGAGAAATGCGGCGGTTAGCTGACATGGAGTTGTTTAAAGTGATCTCCAGACACCTTTAAGAATTTATGGTGCACAGTTACATAGAATATATGATGAGAAAATACCTAATTTTGGGTTTGAAGAGTTCAATCTCCAGATGTGTTTGCTGTACAGTCCAGAAAGCATCAACAGATTTTTGTTTGTTCAGCTGCCTGTTAGAGGAAGGGTGGATACCATCAGCTGTGATTACAATACAAGGAATCCTTACAGATCTTACAAGGAATCCTACAGATCTGACAGAATCCTACAGATCTTACAAGGAATCCTACAGATCTTACAAGGAATCCTACAGATCTTACAAGGAATCCTACAGATCTTAGAAGGAATCCTACAGATCTTAGAAGGAATCCTTACAGATCTTAGAGGGAATCCTACAGATCTGACAGAATCCTACAGATCTTACAGAATCCTACAGATCTGACAAGGAGTCCTACAGATCTTACAAGGAGTCCTACAGATCTTACAAGGAATCCTACAGATCTTACAAGGAATCCTACAGATCTTACAAGGAATCCTACAGATCTTACAAGGAATCCTACAGATCTTACAAGGAATCCTACAGATCTTAGAAGGAATCCTACAGATCTTACAAGGAATCCTACAGATCTTAGAAGGAATCCTACAGATCTTAGAAGGAATCCTACAGATCTGACAAGGAATCCTACAGATCTTAGAAGGAATCCTACAGATCTGACAAGGAATCCTACAGATCTTACAAGGAATCCTTACAGATCTTACAAGGAATCCTACAGATCTTCCAGAATCCTACAGATCTTCCAGAATCCTACAGATCTGACAAGGAATCCTACAGATCTTACAGAATCCTACAGATCTTACAAGGAATCCTACAGATCTGACAAGGAATCCTACAGATCTGACAGAATCCTACAGATCTTACAAGGAATCCTACAGATCTGACAAGGAATCCTACAGATCTGACAAGGAATCCTACAGATCTTACAAGGAATCCTACAGATCTGACAAGGAATCCTACAGATCTTACAAGGAATCCTACAGATCTGACAAGGAATCCTACAGATCTTACAAGGAATCCTATAGATCTTACAAGGAATCCTATAGATCTTACAAGGAATCCTATAGATCTTACAAGGAATCCTATAGATCTGACAAGGAATCCTACAGATCTTACAAGGAATCCTACAGATCTGACAAGGAATCCTACAGATCTTACAAGGAATCCTATAGATCTGACAAGGAATCCTACAGATCTGACAAGGAATCCTACAGATCTTACAAGGAATCCTACAGATCTGACAAGGAATCCTACAGATCTGACAGAATCCTACAGATCTTACAAGGAATCCTACAGATCTGACAAGGAATCCTACAGATCTTACAGAATCCTACAGATCTTACAAGGAATCCTATAGATCTGACAAGGAATCCTACAGATCTGACAAGGAATCCTACAGATCTGACAGAATCCTACAGATCTTAGAATGAATCCTACAGATCTGACAAGGAATCCTACAGATCTGATAGAATCCTACATATCTTACAAGGAATCCTACAGATCATGGAAGCAATGGTCAGTGCCTGAGTGACTGAGATGCAGTTCAACTCCTTGCCGCAGTCCCGTAACTCTGGAGCTCCCTCGGTTTTAGTGTCCGCTGTAACTTGCTGGTCGGGTAAAAGCAAAGGATGAATCACACAAACGGGATAATTCCAGAACAGTTCTTCAGGAATGCCGGCGCTGACGGATAAAACAGTCTGCTGTATAAATAAGGTCGGTCTTCTCCATCCTTAACCTCCAACCACAGCGCTGGACTTTTGCTCCTGGAATAACTCCTCAGCAGGTTGAATGCACTCGAGCAGCGGAGTGACGGTCTAACAGGGTGGAGGGAGGTCAACCAATGACAGACGAATAAGATGACGGAGACAGATGGAGGAAAAGGCACATCTGGTTTTCCATCCTCCTTCCTCAGCAGACCTGTAAACAGTGATGAGAGCTGGTTACTGAGGGGGAAATAAGCAACATGTGCTGACATTAGAAGGAATCTGGATCAAGCTGCAGTCACTCTGACAGCAGTTTTACTGGATTCATGAACGACTTTCATGACTTAGATCATCTTCAAGCTTGAAGTATAGATGATGAACTTTTTTTCCAGGTCAACACAACCAGGTTTTGTGTTTGTTCGCTGGCAGAGCATCAGAGATAACGTGTCCCATGAAGATGATTATCAGCATCCTTTCATTGCTCCTCCAGCCTCTCTGCAGACTATGATTAAAAGTGGGTTTCACTGGTTATAAACCATTAACCTTTCACACTTGTTAAAATCATCAGCTTGCAGTACAGAAACCCCCCTGTTCACCATCAGAAATGAAGGAGTTGAGTTCCATCTGGCCCAGATGGAACTCAACTCCTTCATTTCTGATGGTGACTGAAAACCTTGGATTCCTGTCACTGTGCTCTGATGTGAGGACAGCGGGGGGGTCGCTCCTGACAGCAGGCTGCATTTCTGATGCAAAACTGTCCTAATTCTGATGCTTTCACTAGGGCTGTAGCGATACACTAATCTCACAATACGATTCGATACGATTCGATTTGATTCGATTCGATTCAATTCGATTCAATACGATTTGATACGATTCGATTTGATTCGATTCAATTTGATTCAATACGATTTGATACGATTCGATACGATTTGATTTGATTCGATACGATTCGATTTGATTCGATACGATTCGATACAATACAATTCGATTCGATTCGATTTGATACGATTCGATACGATACAATTCGATAAAATTCGATACGGTTCCATGCGATACGGTTCTATACGATACGATTTGAATAGATTTGATTCGACACGATTCAATACGATTCAATACGATACAACTCGATAAGATTTGATTCGATACGATTCGATACGATACAACTCGATAAGATTTGATTCGATACAATTCGATGTGATGTGATTCGACTCGATACGATTTGATACACTTGATACATTTTCTTGGGGGAAAAATGGGACGGTGTGATTTGACATGAATCGTCTCTGATTGGACCGTTGGTCCGACCTTTGACCCGGAAAGACAACACCGCCAGACAAACAGAAACGAATTGTATTACCTTAATGTTCTGTGTTTTCACTCATTGTAACGTCTGACTTTTCAATAAAGTTTGCTTTATAAAAAACAAAAATTTAATTAAAAAAACGATACTTTATCGGGAAACGAAATATCGATATATATCGTAGTATGGATAAAATTGCTCAGCCCTAGCTTTCATCCAGTGGTGGATTCATCCTACTGGTGGACCACAGTCCAACCTGCTGAGTCACAGTTAAGGGAGCTCGCTGAGTCATGAACACTCAACGGGAAATAACTAATCTATGATGGCATGAAGATCCATTTATCACCCTAATTGTATCTGCTTGTTACTCTTTTTGTGCTCAATATTAGGGCTGGGCGAGTTAACTCGTTAATTATTTAACGCCGACAAATATTTAATCGCACGTTAACGCATTATTTATTTTACTATTGTAAAAGTCTGTTGCTCACAGGCTTTTATTATTGTAAAAGTCTGTTGCTCACAGGCTTTTATTTTGTAAAAGTCTGTTGCTCACAGGCTTTTATTTTGTAAAAGTCTGTTGCTCACAGGCTTTTATTTTGTAAAAGTCTGCTGCTGTCTGCTGTGGAACAGGAAAAAAAAGTAATCGGCGGATCCACCAAACATGGAGAAGGGTACGGAACTTTTACTCGGCCATTTTCATTTTAAAGTTCTTCCAGACGGCGGAGTCAACAGAACCAAAGTCATCTGTAAACATTTTAATCGTTGCCCAGCCCTAATATATAGAGATGACGGTGTAATAAAAGGGCCTCCGAGCCTCTCACCTTCTGGTCGGACATGATGCCGTTGGCCTGCAGCGGTGCGGCGTGCCCGCTCAGCAGGCCTCCTCCCGGCCGGTCGTGCTCACAGAAGATGGTGCCGTTGATGTAATGGAAGCGATCACCGGGGACGAGGCGGTTCCTACAGGTGGCACAAGTGAAACACTACAAAAAGAATAACAGCCTCATCTGTTATTATTCATTATCAGCCTGTTAGGACAAAACTCTGATTTGGTGGCGTAAATTGCTCAATGATGTGATTCTACGTGTAGTTGGGCTCACTGACCTTGAGGTGGTAAACGCTGCCCTGCGCTCGCATCACCATCTCACTGGCAGGGATGGACTGACCACAGGCACTGCAGGCTCCACTGTGTCCAAACAGCCTGCAGTTACAACTGAGGCATAAGTCTGAGACTTCCACTGTTTTACAAGCACGGCATCAGCACCATCAGCATCACATCAACATGTCCTCAGCTGTAAAACCCTGCCTCAGAGGCCTGACATGAAGCTGTATGACATCCCATATTACACTGGAAAAAATCTAAATCTTACCAAGTATATTTGTCTCATTTGTATATACCTAATGTTTATTCACTATTTTTATTTAATTTTAATTTTATTTCATTTCATTTCATTTTATTTTATTTTATTCTATTTGCTTGTTTTTACTTTAATTGTTTACATATATTTTACTGTATGCTGCTGCAACACAACAATTTCCCAAATTAGGATGAATAAAGTATTTATCTATCTATCTATTGAGTATCTCGTTACACTTAATATATATATCTTTTCATTTGAAGAGATTTTTATAATCAAAGTGTTTTTATTGATTTTTCTATTCAAACAACAAACATCCCATTAATAACTAAATAACAGGACTCAAGATATATGTACAAATATCTGTCTCAACTATAGACAGATGACAACAAGACAAATCACCCCAATGCAAAACATCAAACATAACACCACCCATGTGGCCCAGACACTCTAAAATAAATAAACCAATAGAAAATAACAACAATAATACAATAAAAATAGAAATAAAAATAAATACATGGATTTTAAAACAAATTTAAAAAATTTAAAAAAAAAAAGGGGGGGGGTGCTATGTTGGAGCAAAGGAGAGCTCCTGTTCAAAATGAGAAATAAAAGGCTCCCAGATCATAGAGAATTTGTTTGAATCTGTTGAAGAGGTTTTTCAGCTGATTTCAAGATCACTTTTAACTCAAAAGTCCTAAATATCACATTTTATTTCAACAAATCTTGACAAGCCGATTTTCACTAGTTCCATTGGCAGATTTTTTTGCTTATTTTAAGCAAAAAGCAGATCCTGCTTTTCATGAGCGTACAGGTGCAGGTACAAGCCCAGGTCAGCCTCAGGCTGTTATCCATGAGATGTTTCATATAAAATTACATTTTAAAGGGACAGTTCGCCTCTTTTGACATGAAGCTGTATGACATCCCATATCAGCAACATCATTTCTGAACATCTTCTTACCCCCTGCTGCGTCCTGTGAGCAGAGTTCCAGCCTCGTTTTGGTGTTGATGAAGGTAGTCCGGCTAGTTGGCTGGGGTTTAAAAACCGTGGTCTGAACGCAGTCTAAATGAGTGGGATTGTGTCTGCACGCCTTAAATTCACACTCGAGTGAAATGTTTGACACAAACAGATTCAGTGCGACACTGTGAACCTCTCAGCTTCAGATGTTTGTTTCTGGCTTTGCAAAGTCGGAGGGACACACTCACAATTCTCGATCAAACACTTGGCAACTTTTAAATGTTGACACATATTCTCTGGGCTCCAGCACAGAGCAGCGGTCGGTCGTTATCTGGAAGAGAGTCAGCAGGTTGACCTTTCAGTAGGATGCTGGTGTCATCATTACCCCCTCTTATAAACCCCCCCCCCCGACACTTCCTGGACCACTTTGGAGTTTCTCACTCACTCTCCCAACATCTCTTCTTAAATGACTGCACAGAGTAATGGATTTCTTTTTTTAATCTTAATCCAAACAGTCATTTAATGAGCGCACCCAGGAGGATCGCTGTCCTTTTTAATTAAAGCCCACTCAGACTCACACAACATCCCAGTGTCAGTTACAAGCCTGAGCTGCCTGAGCTGCCTGAAGGCTGACCCGATCCTGAGGTCGCCTCAGGGCAGCACAGGCTCCGGATGGGCTCTGATCTGGGCACAATTTGAGTTTTTTCCACCTATATTTCATTTTAGACCTCTTTCTGTGAGTTCTTTATTTAAATTTTACACCAAAGTGCTGTGGCATCTTGTTCGACTGAATCTGTGCCTGTGTCTTACTGGTGTGCATTGAGTGCACAGTAACTGCTTTATCTGTTTAAAGAGATCCTGAAAGCTGCTGTATTATTACCGGACAGATAAATAAGGTCCATCGCTGTTATAGCTCATCTCACAGTCATGTTGTATGCAGAGGTGGGTAGTAACGAGTTACATTTCCTTGAGTAAGTTCTTGAAAACATTGTACTTCTAGGAGTAGTTTTAAATCTCTATACTTTTTACTTTTACTTGAGTAGATTTTGTCACGTCCATGGGGTTTTCCCCATGTTTTTAGTTTTATGTTTTATCATGTTTTAGGTTGTCATGTCTTAGTTTTTTAGTTTTGTGTTAGGTTAGGTTAGGTTTTGCCATTGTTTTTTCCCCTCACCCAGTTCATTAGTTGTCACTCACGTCACCTGTTCATTGTCCCCAGCTGCACTCATTCACAATCACCCACTCACTATTTAGTTCCCAGGCTCCCTTATCATTTTGTGAAATCTTTTCCCCGATATCACCACTCCCATGCCACGTCAAGCTACGCCTTCCAAGTTAAGTGTTATTTATGTTATACCAAGTAATGTTCCTTGTTTTGTTTTTCCTTAGTCATGTTTTATTTTCCACAGTTTTTTGTCATCCGGCTCAGCCTGGGTTCGAAACCACCTACTACATATTTGCAAACGGCATACTGCATACTCATCGATCAGACAGTATGCAGAGCGTACCCACAATGCATTTCCCTCCTGCCCGAGCTGAAATCAGCCGGCCTGAAGCTG
This sequence comes from Odontesthes bonariensis, assembly GCF_027942865.1. Taxonomy (NCBI): domain Eukaryota; kingdom Metazoa; phylum Chordata; class Actinopteri; order Atheriniformes; family Atherinopsidae; genus Odontesthes; species Odontesthes bonariensis. Next base: position 1,542,386 of record NC_134527.1, read on the forward strand.
ATTTCTCTTAAGCTCTAAACTCTGTAAACTTTAGCAACATTTGAAACATTTTCAGGTGAGAAAGTAGTCGTTTAGATCCCCAACGTGTTGAAAACCTGACAAAATACCGGCTATTTACAGTTTTGTTCCCACGAATTCGGCACTACTAAAGCTAGCCGCAGTGAGCAACGCACTTCCTGTTATTTTCACAAAATAAAATACCTGTTGCCTTTTATCATAGGGAAAGCCATTACCATACAATTGGTGCTTTTGTTTTGAAAACAGGAAGTGAACCTACCCTCGTTGTAGCTAGCTTGAAACGGCCGTTTTGACAGGAAATGACGATCAGCGACGTTACGTTGCATCTTGGGTAGTTTGAGTATGAGTAGTAACCTCATGATGCATACCCAACATTTCAGAGAATCTAGTATGCGTCCGGGAACTTAAAAAAAATTTAAGTTAGTATGAGTAGTGGGAGTAGTAGGAGAAGTAGGCGAAGTAGGTGGTTTCGAACACAGCCCCAGTCTTTTTGCCTTAAACCTCTGAGTCTGCATCCATGTCCTACCAACCCAACCGCTGTGACAGATTTGTGCAGCAGAAACTGTCCTCTTAAGGGCAGATTACAGTTCTGCGTCTATCGTCTTGACGTGTTGCTTTGCTCTGGTCGCGAACCACTTTTCATGTTATGGTTCTGCAACCTCGACCTAGAATTTCTAGTGACGAGGACCAATCACAGCCGCTTTTGTCTGCGCACTTCCGTTGGTGGTCTGCGTGCGTCTGTTGCGTAGTCAGGATTTTTTTGAGGTGCACGAGAACGCGCGCAGAGCCTCTGCGTGGGGGAGTGGTCAAGATTTTGACGCTCGCAGAGGCTATGTGTCCGAGCGTCAGAGGCTCTGCATCTGAAGCATAAATTAGGCTTTACTCCGCTACATTAGGCTACAATGAGCTGGTTACTTTTCTTCTTACCTCTTTGGTATTCTACGCCTCATTTTTATTTGCAGACCGAAGTCCAGAGCGAGCAGTCCTCTGCTTCCGAGCAGCAAACACCGTAACAGGCGCGGCTGTCGGCAGGCGGCAGCAAGCAGTGATACGAAGGGAGAGAAAATAGGGCCAAGAGATTGTGAGGTCTGACTTTTTCCTGGAGAACCATTTTGTGATGCAAATGTATTACTCTGTTGAACGCATATTGTTCTGAGAAGCAAAACGCTTTATTTTTTAAACCCCAGCCAACTAGCCGGACTACCTTCATCAACACCAAAACGAGGCTGGAACTCTGCTCACAGGACGCAGCAGGGGGTAAGAAGATGTTCAGAAATGATGTTGCTGATATGGGATGTCATACAGCTTCATGTCAAAAGAGGCAAACTGTCCCTTTAAAGCATCTCGTTGCCATGGCGCCCATGGAGCTCACCTGATGTAGTCGTTCTTGCAGAGGATCATGCCGCCCTTGCTGTAGCAGGTGCTGCTGTACTCGCCCAGCTGGGCGTGGCAGCAGGAGCACTTCAGGCAGCGCGTGTGCCAGTAGCGCTCCATGGAGAAGAGCAGGAAGCGGTCGGCGATCCGGCCTCCGCATCCGGCGCAGGACCGGGCCGCCGCCCCCCCCGCCGCCCCCCATCACTGCCACGGTGGGGACCTCCACCCTGCTGTTCACCATAGCAGCCTGAGGACAGAGGGGCAGAAGTGGTCAGAAACAGATGGTTGGAGCTGGCAAAAGCAATTTAATTTAATGGGTCACAGCTCAGTACTGTGGAGGCCTTTCTGCTGATTATATATTTACAAGAAACTTCTTTAATAATGCTGATTATCTGTAAACTGGAAACGTTTTGAAGCAGGAACCAGAAAGATAAGACACGAGTCCTTTTAGGTTTAACGTGGGTTCGGTGTGTTGCTCATGGACGCTTCGACATGCCGGGAGTCGAACCGCCGACCTTCCTCCTGAGGAGGTTTTAAAACAACCCGTCTCACCCTGTGAAGAAACTCGACATAAAACAATTTACTGTAAGTTACTGGCTTTGTGTTTATCAGTATGTTTGAAAGATTAGAACTGTGAGTGCATGAGTTCTCTCCGGCTTCCTCCTCCCACCCAGAAACATGCAGTCAGGTTAACTGTCTCTAAATGGTCTTTAGGAGTGAGTGTTGTTTGTCGCTGTGATGGACTGGCGACCCGCCCAGCTGTACCTCGCCTCTCGCCCTATGACCGCTGGGATAGGCTCCGCCCCCGCGACCCAACCGACAGATTAACCGCTTATAGAAGATGGATGGATGGATGGATGGATGGATAGATGCATGGATAGATGGATGGATAGATGGATAGATGGATGGATAGATAGATGCATGGATAGATGGATAGATGGATGGATGGATAGATAGATGCATGGATAGATGGATGGATGGATAGATAGATGCATGGATAGATAGATGCATGGATAGATGGATAGATGGATGGATAGATGGATAGATGGATGGATGGATAGATAGATGCATGGATAGATGGATAGATGGATGGATAGATAGATGGATAGATGGATGGATTCTCCTGCTCAGAGGTTGCATTATGACAGATTCCTGGATTAAAGCAGCGGTCACACTCTTTATTCCACAGATCGGAGCCTCTCTAACGAGCTCGGGTCCGGCTGCACGCGGCTGTTTGTGGTTTTAAGGCGGCCTTGGGCTTCTTAACATGCTGTTCCTGTGGCTGATTAGAGCCAGGTGTCTGCCCCAGAAAGCCGGGGTGGAGAGCAGAGCACCAGCTGCTGCAGTCTCCAATAATCATGTGGGAAGACTCGTCGTAAAGCTAAACACGGCCCCGCTGAAATTAGACGCTCTGGAGGACAAATTGTGCTGCTGTTGCTCATTTGGAAAATGAATTCTATCCCTGCAATTATTTTCTGTTGTTGTTGGCTCTAATTATAAATCATGGACGAGGCTGAGGAGGAAGTGTTGCTGACTCATTGCTGAGCAGCACACACTGCCTCGGTTGTACTCAAAAGCAATATTATTCCCAGCTGTGCATGAAATCGCTGCAGCTTTGTAATGGAAAAAGCAGAATAGGAGGAGTAGTGTGGATGCTGCCTGCTGGAAACTGTGCAGCGGCTTCACTTCCAGCCAGTTAGTTTTCAGCTGAAGTTTTGTCTCTGATGTTTGAACGACGTGAAGAAGAATTGATGAGCTGAATCAGGCTCAGAAAGAACACACCGGAGGGCCAAACCCTCCTCTGGTGACACGTTAACGGCTTAAACAAGATGTAGGAAGCTGAACGTAAACTTTGAACCTGTTTGCTCTGTTCTGAGAACTCTGTGTGTGTTTTTATGCAGAGTTTCACATTCCAGCAACCCCGAGTTAATGGCCCCAAGCTTCTTAGCACAAAGCTACGGTTGAAAGGCCCTGGAGTTATTTCTGTGTTCCTGTGTTCCTTTATGTCCTGAAAATGTGCAGCAGAGAGCGGATTCACTGACAGCTGATGTTTAAAGTGTTCCCTGAATGACGGCGGAGCCACCCCGAAGCACAAAGCAGCTGGACTGAACCACCAAAGTGCAGGTTCAGAGCTTCTGTGAGGTGTCCGGACCTCTGAAATAATTCTAAAGCAAAGATGTCAAACATCCTCAGATTACAGCTTCTCTGATGTTAGAATCTTTTCCTTTAATTTATCTACTTTGTGACCTCGTGCCTCTGTGTACTTCTACCCTGTCAGGAAGCAAATGGCCAGCTGAGAAATTAACCAGTGGGCTGCGAGTACGTATCATTAAAGCTTATTAAAGCTCATAACGCATTATCACAGCTTATTACGTATAATTACAGCTTATAATGTATTATTACAGCTTATTAAAGCTTATTACGTATAATTACAGCTTATTACAGCTTATAATGTATTATTACAGCTTATTAAAGCTTATTACGTATAATTACAGCTTATTACAGCTTATAACATATTATTACAGCTTATAACGTATTATTACAGCTTATTACAGTTTATTAAAGCTCATTACGTATTATTACAGTTTATTGCAGCTTATTACAGTTTATTACAGCTTATTAAAGCGTATTACGTATTATTACAGTTTATTGCAGCTTATTACAGTTTATTACAGCTTATTACAGCTTATTAAGGCGTATTACGTATTATTACAGTTTATTACAGCTTATTACAGCTTATTAAAGTGTATTAAAGCGCATTACGTATTATTACAGCTTATTACAGCTTATTAAAGTGTATTAAAGCGCATTACGTATTATTACAGTTTATTACAGCTTATTACGTATTATTACAGCTTATTACGTATTATTACGTATTATTACAGCTTATTACAGCTTATTACGTATTATTACAGTTTCTGGTTGAGCACTGATCAGCTGTGCCTGCAGCACCTGATACCTGCTTAGATGCATCGTTGCAGGCAGAGATGTCGCAGTTAAAGCTCAGAGAACGGAGATAATGGTTCATGAGTTCATATTTTATTTGCTCTGGCAGAATGTTCCGGCCCAGATTTCAGATTTCAGTCGAATGAACTGAGAAGCTTCACATTAAAGTTCAACTAACTGAGTTTATTCAGGCAGATCCTGCTTTTCATGAGCGTACAGGTACAAGCCCAGGTCAGCCTCAGGCTGTTATCCACGTGATGTTTCACATAAAGTTTAAATTTTAAAGGGACAGTTTGCCTCTTCTGACATGAAGCTGTGTAACATCCCATATCAGCAACATCATTTCTGAACATCTTCTTACCCCCTGCTGCGTGCTGTGAGCAGAGTTCCAGCCTCGTTTTGGTGTTGATGAAGGTAGTCCGGCTAGTTGGCTGGGGTTTAAAAAATAAAGCGTTTTGCTTCTCAGAACAATATGCGTTCAACAGAGTAATACATTTGCATCACAAAATGGTTCTCCAGGAAAAAGTCAGACCTCACAATCACTTGGCCCTATTTTCTCTCCCTTCGTATCACTGCCTGCTGCCGCCTGCCGACAGCCGCGCCTGTTACGGTGTTTGCTGCTCGGTCTGCACAGCAGGCAAGGCATCTTTATTTATATAGCGCATTTCATACCACAGGCAACTCAATGTGCTTTGCAGGCAGTGATACGAAGGGAGAGAAAATAGGGCCAAGAGATTGTGAGGTCTCACTTTTCCTGGAGAACCATTTTGTGATGCAAATGTATTACTCTGTTGAACGCATATTGTTCTGAGAAGCAAGACGCTTTATTTTTTAAACCCCAGCCAACTAGCCGGACTACCTTCATCAACACCAAAACGAGGCTGGAACTCTGCTCACAGGACGCAGCAGGGGGTAAGAAGATGTTCAGAAATGATGTTGCTGATATGGGATGTTACACAGCTTCATGTCAAAAGAGGCGAACTGTCCCTTTAATAGCACAGTAGTGACATGAACTTCTCTGCTGAGCTTCAGTTAGCAGCACATCTGGAACGGGACGTCTTTCCTGTAAACTTTGTTCAGTTCACTTTCTCACAATCTTGGAAGAATTCTCTCATGTGGAACAGTTGCTGTCGCAGTAATTATTTCAGTCTGAGAGCAGGTTTGATTCACCTTAAACAGTCTTAACTCACATGTTTTATTCTAAGATGTCTTAAAGCAGCCAGAGGCGGCGTTTTCAGGCTCGACTATCCGACCTCCATGAGAAGCAAACCCAGCTCCAAGCCTCTGAAACGTGGGATTGTGTCCTCTTTGTTTGGAATAAATGAGCTTCTGCTGCTGAAACTTTTTTATCTTCGCTGTACTAAAAGCCTCCCGAACCTAAAGCACAAGTTTCCCTCTTTTCTTTTCTTTTACATCTCTTAGACTCTGAGCCTTTTGGTCTTCCATCAGCAGGAAATGACTCGTCACACCTCACATGACATCATCCTAAATTCTTGCTTTAATAACTCGGAGCCTCCTCCACATCTAACATGTGTTTGTTGACACTATCATAAGCTGCATTTTGAATGAGATGTGATGAACCCAACTTTCCCCTGACCCTAATAATGGGAACAGCATGTAGAATATGAACCCGCCTCGCCTGTCTGAGAATGAGCCCGATGGAATCAGCTCCTACTGTAGGTGGTGTCCGAGTTTTTCTCTGGAAAATGCCAATAATTCAGTGTTTTCAGAGAGCTTCAGAGGGGCACTGCCCCCCCCAGGAACAAGTCCTGCCCCCCCGAGAAATGCCCTGTCCATCCAAAGAAAACTGGCCAGAAAAAAGGCCACGATTCATTATCTCTGTTTGTGTCTTGTATTGATAGAATAAATGCAGGTGGTGATTTAAAAAAAGAATATATCTGCAAAGTTTATAGCTTTATTTATTTTTTGTTATCGTGTCGTCCCCCCCCCCCCCCCCCCCCCCTCCTCCTCCGTAACCTTAACCCCTTGCTGCTGAAAAAAAAGGCGATTTTCACATTTTCGGATGTTTTTGTTGTATATAATGATCTGAAATGTAGACTTAATTAAGGTAATAAAAAGCTGGAGTTGGCTGTTCTACATTCCTTTACAAAAAAAAAACAAAAAACAAAAGAAAACTTCATAAACCATATTTTCATTACCGAATTGAATTATTACTATTATTATTATTATTATTATGCTTGAAGTTGTAGTAGTGGTTTTCCACCTTTTTTTTTTTTTTTCTTCTCAGGTATTGTTTTCTGCCCCCCCCAGATGAGCTAACTGCCCCCCCACACATGCCATTCTGCTCACACCTCTGGTGGACGTGCATGTCTGACCGTCACTTTCTCTGCTTCATGGTCCCTGGGAGGCTGTTTTCTTTGATCAGCTGCAAACAGCAGCACATCTGCTCACCTGCCTCAGCCCACAGCTGGAATGCCGGAGGCAGCATCAACAACCTGCATGCATGTGCACGAGTAATCCCTCCGTTATTCCACACATTCAGGCTAATGAATAGAAAATACAAGCTTTCCCAGCCCCGGATTTCTGTCTGCAAAGATGCAACTGAGTTTAGCAACAGCTACTGGGGACAGAGTGAAAACTGGGCCGATCATTTGGGATGTTCTAAATGTTTATTACTGATGCTGTTGAAGCAAACTTGCAGGAACGTTTTCCCACTGAGGACGCAGGCAGCTGGAGGAGCAGCTACAGCCACCGAGCAGTCAGTAAAACAGGAGTTTATGAAAAGGAACATGATGAGCCAATAAAAACTCATTCTGATGTCTTTCACATCATTATCTCTCCTGTGGACTGCAGGACAACAGCTGTGTTTTCATGAGAATAAAACTTACAGGTCAAAGGTGATAAGAGGTTGCATCATCACACCATGACACACTGAGTCAACTCATAATTTATTACTGACTAAATTAAAACCAAATTGTGTGTCTGCCTCAAAAAACCTGTTCAGATTCAGTTTATTCTGCTTATAATAACTTTTATTTATTGGAGTTATTATCGCCTTCAGGCAGCAACAGTCTTAAATATGTAAATCTATTTCCTCTTTTTAATGAACACAAAGGGAACTATTTCCTGATGCAGATGCGTGAAAATACCCTTTCACAAAGGGAGCTCTCTACAGATGTTATCATGCCATGTTATACTACTATATATATATATATATATATATATATTTACTACTGCGCTCAGTAATGATAAAAACTGCAGGAATAATGTAGAAAAAGTCTATGACCAACCATCCTTACTTATTAATGATAATTTAAGGCTACATCTGTTACTTTGGGCTTAACTTCTAAAGAGTCCAGACTAAACATGGAGAAGCAGCATTTAGCTGTTCTGCTGCAAACAAGTGGAACAAACTGCCAGTGGAGATTAAACTTTCACCAAATGGAGACATTTTTAAATCCAGGTTAAAGACATTTCTGTTCTCATGTGTCTATGCATGAAATCTGCACGATATCTTTGAACTTATCTGGACTGTTGCTTGCTTTTAATCATTTAAATTATTTTATTTGTTTCTCTTTATATTATTTTATGTATTCTTAATGCTTCTTCCACTCCCTGCTGCAATGCTTTTATTTGATGTGAAGCACTTTGAACTGTTTGTACATAAAATGTGCTATATAAATAAATTTGATTTGATTTGATTTTGATGAAATAAACCCCAGAAATATGCGGCAGCATAGTTTAAAGATGATTAAAAGTCAGTTTATCTTCATCTTATATGTATGCAGCAGAAATATATGATGATTTGCATGGTGTGGTTATCAGATAATGAGCCAATAATTCGGTTTTAATCCTTAAAAAAGACCTCTTCTCACTCTTCTGACCCTGATTCAAGTTTCAGAGACCCCCGTAATAAGAGCCCACCTCCATAATAAATGCCGGGATTCCGCGTGCACGGCAGAGGGCTCGCTTTATTAAAAAAAAAGTAAGAATTCAACTTACCTCACTGCTCTGAACTTGCACTGAGCACTGAAAGAACCCGCGTTGGCAGTTCGTTTTCCGTTCGCTTTCAGCTTAAAATCCGGGAGATTCGGAAGAAAAAGCCGGCAACTTTCCAGCTGTTATATTCTCCGTGAAGCTCGTGAAGCTCGTTGTCTCTTTTCCCATTTAAATCAATTTAAAGCAGCTTCTCAGATGCCCACCGACGGCTCACTGGAAGCCAATAAGCTGCTGCGCTTTGTCCCTGCGGCAGCCACCAAACAGCCTCCTCAGGATTTAACTCCAAGAGCTGCAACTCCTTCCTGACATCATGCAGAAGGTGTGGCTTCAATGTGACGTCAGCCTGATGGAGGCTGATAATAATAATAATAATAATATATTTTATTTATGAAGCACTTTACATCAATTTAATGACCTCATAGTGCTAAAATGTGATGGTGAGGCTGGTTTAAGGCTGATTTATGGCTGATTTATGGCTGATTTATGGCTGATGTGAGGCTGATTTAAGGCTGATTTATGGCTGATTTATGGCTGATTTAAGGCTGATGTGAGGCTGATTTAAGGCTGATTTAAGGCTGATGTGAGGCTGATTTAAGGCTGATGTGAGGCGGATTTAAGGCTGATTTAAGGCTGATGTGAGGCTGATTTAAGGCTGATGTGAGGCGGATTTAAGGCTGATTTAAGGCTGATGTGAGGCTGATTTAAGGCTGATGTGAGGCTGATGGGAGGCTGATTTAAGGCGGATTTAAGGCTGATGTGAGGCGGATTCAAGGCTGATGTGAGGCTGATTTAAGGCTGATGTGAGGCTGATGTGAGGCGGATTTAAGGCTGATGTGAGGCTGATTTAAGGCTGATGTGAGGCTGATTTAAGGCTGATGTGAGGCTGATGGGAGGCTGATTTAAGGCGGATTTAAGGCTGATGTGAGGCTGATGGGAGGCGGATTTAAGGCTGATGTGAGGCTGATGGGAGGCTGATTTAAGGCGGATTTAAGGCTGATGTGAGGCGGATTTAAGGCTGATGTGAGGCTGATTTAAGGCTGATGTGAGGCTGATGGGAGGCTGATTTAAGGCGGATTTAAGGCTGATGTGAGGCTGATTTAAGGCTGATTTATGGCTGATTTATGACTGATTTATGGCTGATGTGAGGCTGATTTAAGGCTGATTTATGGCTGATTTATGACTGATTTATGGCTGATGTGAGGCTGATTTAAGGCTGATTTAAGGCTGATGTGAGGCTGATTTAAGGCTGATTTAAGGCTGATGTGAGGCTGATTTAAGGCTGATTTATGGCTGATTTATGACTGATTTATGGTTGATGTGAGGCTGATTTAAGGCTGATTTATGGCTGATTTATGGCTGATTTAAGGCTGATGTGAGGCTGATTTAAGGCTGATTTAAGGCTGATGTGAGGCTGATTTAAGGCTGATGTGAGGCGGATTTAAGGCTGATTTAAGGCTGATGTGAGGCTGATTTAAGGCTGATGTGAGGCGGATTTAAGGCTGATTTAAGGCTGATGTGAGGCTGATTTAAGGCTGATGTGAGGCTGATGGGAGGCTGATTTAAGGCGGATTTAAGGCTGATGTGAGGCGGATTCAAGGCTGATGTGAGGCTGATTTAAGGCTGATGTGAGGCTGATGTGAGGCGGATTTAAGGCTGATGTGAGGCTGATTTAAGGCTGATGTGAGGCTGATTTAAGGCTGATGTGAGGCTGATGGGAGGCTGATTTAAGGCGGATTTAAGGCTGATGTGAGGCTGATGGGAGGCGGATTTAAGGCTGATGTGAGGCTGATGGGAGGCTGATTTCAGGCGGATTTAAGGCTGATGTGAGGCGGATTTAAGGCTGATGTGAGGCTGATTTAAGGCTGATGTGAGGCTGATGGGAGGCTGATTTAAGGCGGATTTAAGGCTGATGTGAGGCGGATTTAAGGCTGATGTGAGGCTGATTTAAGGTTGATGTGAGGCTGATGGGAGGCTGATTTAAGGCTGATGTGAGGCTGATTTAAGGCTGATGTGAGGCTGATTTAAGGCGAATTTAAGTCAGATGTGAGGCTGATTTAAGGCAGATGTGAGGCTGATTTAAGGCAGATTTAAGGCTGATGTGAGGCTGATTTAAGTCTGATGTGAGGCTGATTTAAGGCGGATTTAAGGCTGATGTGAGGCTGATTTAAGTCTGATGTGAGGCTGATTTAAGGCAGATTTAAGGCTGATGTGAGGCTGATTTAAGTCTGATGTGAGGCTGATTTAAGGCGGATTTAAGGCTGATGTGAGGCTGATTTAAGTCTGATGTGAGGCTGATGCACTGAAAAAAACTCATAAGATTTACTTAAAAAACCCTTTGTAAGTATTTGCACTCAGATGATTTAAGTAATATTTAATGCTGCAATATCAAGTAAATTTTACTCACCATAAAACATAACAGTTATGAAGATATTAAGCAACATTTACTTAATTACATCTAAGTTTTAAGTTATATTTATTTAAACAAATGAAGTAAAGTCTACTTGTTTTTCATAGGCAGATTTTAAGTAAATTTTATATATCTGTAGTATTTTCTGTTATGAAGTAACTTAGTAGATTTTAACGACACACTTTCAGAGTAAAGTTTATGTAGTATTTCTAGGTTTATGTACACACAACTATTAAACATTTAAATTGTATGAGGAAACCTAAGTAAAACTTACTCTTCCCCCATAATTCATGTATTACGTTAATAAAATGTTTAATTTTACTTAAGAAGCTCGAGTTCTTACTGAATCTTAAAAATACTGACAGTTACTCTAATAGAGTTTACTTCACCAAAAAGTCACTTTTTTTCAGGGTGAGGCTGAACTCCAGGCTGCCCCATAAAAGATTGGACAATTCAAATTCTGTTTAAAATGAAAAAATAAACAGTTTAATTGCATTGTAATTTGTGGTTAAAACTCGCTGTTTGATAAATATCGCCCTCTACAGGATATGGTGTGTGTGTGCAGGGTAGTTTTGTGTTTGATATGTGATAAATATATAAATATATTAATATATATATATTAAATGTAGGGCTGGGCGGTTCTGGAAAAAATGAGTATCACGGTTTTTTTAATAAAAAATAATATCACGGTTTTCTGCACGTTTTTTTTTAAACAAATTTAAATCTTTATTTAACTCAAATCCAAAGTCAATTTCTGCTATTATTCAGTTTGCTTAACAAAAATATTTAACATAAAATACAGCATGACTAATACGGCCAAGGCTGTTTTGGTAATGTGCAATGTGCACAATGTCCATGGCTATAACCTCCATGAAGTTTACCTAGAACAGATATTCACACATTCTGTTTGTCAGAACACCTATAAAATAAAAAAGCACAGAGGAGCCATTTACTTCTAAAATGAACTGCAATGAACTATATGAAGTTCACCTACAACAGGCATTTACACACACTGTGTTATCCAGAACACTGTAATAAAAACAGAGAAGACCCATTGACTGAACTATTACCAACAACTCTGACAAAAATGGGGAAATTATTCAGAACTATTCATTTGGGCGACAGTGCCGCAGACATCGCCGCAGGAGGAGAGAAAGGAGGCCTCTGATTGGTCAACTCTACATCCGCTCTACACTATGCGTATTTCCGGTTTGCTAACCGGCTAATGGTGACGCTAACCGTGCTAACCGTGACGATTCTTTCGCCTCTCTGCCAGCTCCAGTAGTAGCAATATTTCTTCTATTTCTCGATCGATCAGCTGCATCTCAATCAAAGTGCGCATTCGTCCAGTCGCCATTGTTGTTGAATGACCTCCGTAACGTAACACCCACAATCCTAGCTTGTTCGTGATTGTCCCTCTTGCGTTGTGGCGTGGGATTAACATAGCGCAGACAGCGCTTCAAGGCATAAATCAAAAATAACTGCGTCGTGTCTGCGACAAGCTCACTGCTACACACTGCTGCGAAGTATACACGAGCCTTTAGGCGGCTCGTTAAGAAAAAAAAAAAAAAACAGAACAAAACCGTCTCTCATCAAAAAGCGAACCTTGTGTAGGTGTGAACCGAGATCACGGTTTTTTAACGGTATACCGCCCAGCCATAATTAAATGCATAGAGTATTGGTAACATTTATCTGGTAACATTTATCAAAAGAATAATGGTAATGATTACCTCATTTTAGTGAGTAATGTAACATAATGCAATCAAGTAAACTAAAATATCAAGCACAAGAAAATAATTCAAATCTACTAAGTTACTTAATAACAGCAAATACTACAGATATATAAAATTTACCTAAAATTTGGAGTAAAATGATGTTCCTGCCTATGAAAAACAAGTAGACTTTACTTCATTTGTTTAAATAAATCTAACTTAAAACTTAGATGGAATTAATTACTTCATATCTTCACAACTGTTATGTTTTACGGTAAGTAAGATTTACTTGATATTGCAGCATTAAATTTTACTTAAATCATTTGAGTGCAAATACTTATGAAGGTTTTTTTTTTTAAGTAAATCTTATGAGTTATTTTTTTCAGTGTAAATACAATGAACTGGTTTTATGTTCACAGCAGCATCATACAGTGCAAACTCTGTGCTCCACAGGCAGCTTTGTCACATAATCATAATATCTTATATATCTGAATAAGTAATGAACCAAAAAATAAGTAAATATTAAAGAGTTTCTGTGACGTGATGTGTGGAGGAGCCTGGTTTTAATGCCAGTAAAAGACAGCAACATATCAGTGTTGTGCAGAACATCAGTTTCACCACAAACTGGCTTTGGAGTCCCAGAAATAACGAAAGGACACTCGTTAATGATATGAAACGAATACATCTATTGCTCAGCCTGCATTTGATCATTTTCTGGATGCGCTGGTGCTTTGGGCTGTCGTGTATAAGAAGCTTCTTTTTTTTTTTTTCAGGCGAGGGCGCTGGGGAAAACTGCTCTAACCACAGTGTCAGTTTCCTGTCACCACCTTTAATTATGTGGTTATTTATAGCAGCGTAAGTGCCTCTTGTGGTTTAACTAAGCCTATGGTCTGGACTACAGTCATACATCACACCTGCAGGGGCCCATAATAAGCACAGCCGAGTTTTACTGTCTGGGACGAGGCTGCTCAGGGATCCACCGTCTCACAGGTCATCTGTTTATCTTCATACTCTCATATTAGCAGAAACTGGCATGTGTGAGAAATCATAAAGCACGGCTCAAACTGACTGTGTTATTTTGATCCAAATGGAAACAGCTGCTATGATTGTAAAATATGTGTTTAGAAAAATACTAATTCAAACACATCTAAGAAAGCTTTAAGGAGGTGGAGGCTGCTCAGAGTTCTTCCAGTGACATGAAAGAGATTGTTGTTGTTGCCACATGCAGAACCTGCTGGTTCCCGTGATTACAGCAATAATTTGAAGAGCCTGACCTCTAATGGACAAACTGTCCAGGTGCAATGTGGAATATTTTACAGAGAAACAGCACGGAATATAGTTTTAATAAAGCAGTTTTCATCTTTATGGAATATTTTGAGCTGCATCTGTAAAGGTAAAAGTAAACAGATGATGGACCTGTTTTATGGTGTGTGTCTTCATCAGCCAGGCTGTCAGCTGCCCATAAACTGATTAATAACATGGTGGAAGACTCCTCAGAATAATTCATGATGGATTTCTCATGATGGAAATATATTAAGAAAGGGGAAAAGAATAATTTAAAATATATATAAAATATATATGAAATTAATTTTTTTAAATATATTTATATTAAAAAATATATATATATTTTTAAAATATATATATATTTATTTTATTTTTTTATTTAGTCATTTATTATTATTATTATTATTATTATTATTATTATTATTATTATAAGTTAGTAGTAGTATTTTTTATTAGAATTGATATTATTATTGTTGTTGTTAATATACAATCATTGTAAATATTAATAATTTTTTTGAGCTACTGGACTAATTGGAATTTCCCCCATTGGGGGGTGAATAAAGTATTTTTCTATTCTATTCTAAGATCAAATCATGTACAAAACAATTCAAAGTGCTTTACATGAAATAAAAGCATTGCAGCAGGGAGTGGAAGAAGCATTAAAAATACGTAAATGAATAAAAGAAACAAATCAAATAATTTTAATTAATTTGAAAAAAAGCAACAGTCTAGATAAATTAAACAGGTTCAGCTGTGAAACAAAGGAAGTGAAACAGTGATTTACTTTCAGTTTTAATTCGGTAGAAGAAGGAGAAAAAAAAATATTTCTGGACTTTTTAAGTGTTTCTCTGTCGTGTTCACAGGGAGACTTTCTGCTTTAATTACGGATCTTATCCGTTTCTCCATACTAAGGATGTTTAGCCTTAGTAACAGTTTCTGACTTTCTTTCTTTCTTCTTTGACTGTGTGAAGAGTTTTGAAAAAGTAAACAAACGGAAGGCGCAGCCAACTGAAATAACTTCCCCCCTGGAGCTATCCTGCACACACACACCACATCCTGTAGAGGGCGATATTCACCGAACAGCCAGTTTTAACGACTAAAAAAAATATACAGAAGAAGACGTCATACAGTCAGTGGTGCGTTCACTAACCTCGGAATTTGGACAGATGCGAACAATAACTGTTTATTTCCACATCTGCCAATTTACATTAATTAATGAATTACTGTCCAACCATTCTCAGTAAACTTTCTTTATATTTATTTGGTCTTTAAAGAGTTAAGTAAAGCATATTGTGTTTTTTAAAATGTATTGCTCTTAATAGCTTGCTACGTCACTGAGTAAAAGGCGCTGGTTTCCGGTATCAAACTTCTGATGTAACCCGAACGCAGCATCGGTTTATTATGATTAATTTAATCACTGAATAGCGACAGGCGTGATCCTAACAGGGCTCAGAGAGGAACTATTGGCATTTTTTTGTCGTTTGTTTGACTCACAACAGCAGCTCGTGAAATTAGACAGATTTATTTAACCTTTATATATTCATTTAACCTCTTACGACAGGTTCGATCCGCCAACTGACGTTTTTGGTTACGTTAGCAGTCATCGGAACATATTTAGCTTTAAACGGGAGAGTAGCAGCGACCTTTCAGCACTGAGTCTGTGAGTATAAACCAAGCTGAAGTCTAACTTTACTTAATAATGATGTGGTGATAAATAGTTTCTGTTTTTTTTTTTGCTTACATGCTACATTTGTTAGCCTGTGTTTGCTCACTAAATGTCGCCAGATTGGTGAACTGTAATGGGAAAGCTTAACATTAACCTTGTTGGGTTGTTATTTATATACGTTTAGCCTTTTAATAATCCGGTAGCTAGTAAGATTAGCAAAGATTTGTACAAGTTGCCAAAGAGTAGGTCTGTAACATCCTCCCTCCCGGCCGCCCACTTCCACACCCACAGGCCCAGCTAACAAACATCAACCCCGGCATGAACCGGTGTTATGCCGGAAAATGTATCCCCTGATGGTCCCCTGCTTTAGATATAATATAACTACATTATCATTTGTTTACCTGTATATCTGAACTTATCTGGACTGTCGCTTGTTTTTAAATTCATTTAAATTATTTTATTTGTTTCTCTTTATATTATTTTTTGTAATGCTTCTTCCACTCCCTGCTGCAATGCTTTTATTTTATGTGAAGCACTTCACATAAACTGTACTGTTTGTACATGAAATGTGCTATACAAATAAATTTGATTTGATTTGAATTAACAGATGCGAATTTCAATAAGTTCAAAATTGTCTTTAAAATTAAAATAATCAAATTTCATAGTTTTAGGTTAATTTTTAGATTATTTCACATCCGGGCTATCAAATCAAATCAATTCAAATCAAATTTATTTATATAGCACATTTCATGTACAAAACAATTGAAAGTGCTTCACATGAAATAAAAGCATTGCAGACGGAGGGTTGATAAAACCAAGTTCTTTTCTGCTGTGCGGTACATTTTGCTGGCATGTTTCTGGCATGTTTTGGCTCCGTTGGTTCATTTAGAAGTTCTGTCCCTCCATTGAACTACATCCAAGGTGAATTAAATCTTTTCTGGCAGCACATGGTGGCCTAACGCCTTCCATAAGTCACTTTGTGTTGGGTTTTCCTTTAATGTGTCGCTTGTTTCAGTCTTCAGATGGGTCATTGTGCTGGGTTAAGCCATGATACTTAGCTGTCTTTACTCTGACCCTGTGCAGGCAGGGTGGTCTGTGCTTCTCCACCTGTTCCCTGGAGCGGCTCTTCACTCGGCGGAGGAGCAGAGGGGAAACGCTGCAGGCAGAGAGACCACAGGATGCCTCTGTTCTTCAGGAAGAGGAAGCCCAGTGACGACTCTCAGAAGAGGTTTGAGTATCAGCTGTGCAGGGTAAGAAGAGGGTCTCGCAGCCGGGGGAAGCCCGGCTTGCTTCTGCAGGTTATCTGCAGGTTATCTGCAGGTTTTCTTTAGGTTATCTGTAGGTTATCAGCGTTTGTGCTCGTGTTGCAGATGATATATTTTCAATGATGTTTTCATCTTCAGTCCAAAGAAGCAGGTGCTGATGACATCTTGGACATATCCGGCTGTGAGCTCTCAGAGGTGAGTCTGAAGCTGCTTATCGGTGGGATTTAAAATAACTTTTTTATGTAACAAACACCAGCTGGATAAGAATACCATCACTCCCATTAAATCAAAATCAAATCAAGTCAAATTTATTTGTATAGCACATTTCATGTACAAACAGTTCAATGTGCTTCACATAAAATAAAAGCATTGCAGCAGGGAGTGGGAGAAGCATTAAAAATACATAAAAGAACATAAAGAGAAACAAATAAAATCATTTAAATGAATTTAAAAACAAGCAACAGTCCAGATAAGTTCAAAGATAGCGTGCAGATTTCATGCATAGACACATGAGAACAGAAATGTCTTTAACCTGGATTTAAAAATGTCTCCATTTGGTGAAAGTTTAATCTCCACTGGCAGTTTGTTCCACTTGTTTGCAGCATAACAGCTAAATGCTGCTTCTCCATGTTTAGTCTGGACTCTGGACTGGACCAGCTGACCTGAGTCCTTGGATCTAAGAGCTCTGCTGGCTTTATATTCTCTGAACAGATCACAGATTGTAAACCATCAGCAGGCTTTTAAAATCTATTCTGTGACTGACTGGAAGCCAGAGTAAAGATTTTAAAGCTGCTGTGATGTGTTCAGATCTCTTAGTCCGGGTTAAAACTCCAGCAGCAGCGTTCTGGATGAGCTGCAGATGTTTAATGCTCTTTGTGGGAAGTCCAGTTAAAGGAGCGTTACAGTGATGGAGTCTGCTGGAGATGAATGCATCCCCACACTGCTGTCTCTACATAAAATCCACCACTTTTTTTTTAATACACTAATAGCAAACAAGCCACAAAGGAAGCAAATAACTGAGAATATAAAGAGGGAGCCTTAGAGAATTTCATTACATTTAGACTCTAAAGCAGTGAGAGTGAACCCACAAAGTGGATCTGTAGATCAACAGAGAACATAATTCACTCCTGATTTCTGTTCATGATGTTGATTTGGCTTTTAATCGATGTGTTGATCTGTTCTTTTATGGTGCTTTTTCACTCAAAGCGCTTCAACGCTGCACATTCGATTGGTGGGCGGCTGCTCTTCCTTCTGAGCTCCAGCTGTGTGGCTTCATAAAAAACCTTTTTCTCAAGCCTTTCTGCTGATAAATAATCTTGTTGTTTGATCTGAAGATCATTTAAAAAAGGTTTCAGAGCTCTGAAATGTGAGCTCAGCCAGGTGCTGAAGAGAGAAAAGGATTTTCCTCTCATCCTCTCATCCTGTCTGTGGGTAGTTGTACAAGTAATTATTATTTATTTATTGATCTATGATGTGTTCTGCCACAGGTCCCATCCAGTGCCTTTTCCATCTGTAAGGTGCTACAGAAGAAGGTCAGTAAAAACTCTGTTTCAAGCTTTAAAGTTAGAAGAATAAATGCATTTATTGGACATTTAATGTAATGAATTACATGATAATTATCATTACGAGAGGATTCAAAGCGCATCACTTTTAGCACATTTGGGATGTTGATAGATGAATGGAGCTGCAGTTTTTGACACTAACTCATAAGGTTTGAGTCAGATCAACATGCTAAGCTGTGTTTATGGAATAACTCTCACCTCTAAAGGAGGAGACGCACAGAGGTTTGCATCTTTAACTCGATTAAAGCTTCAGAAAGGGAACGGGCTTGAATTCATTCCCATTCTCTGTGCAGTATATTAAACTCTGTCCTCTGTTTAATATGCTGTTTAACAACCGTGCACGTGGTGGTTTCAGGTGCTCATCCTCCATCACAACGAGCTGAGGTGTCTGCTGCCCAAAGGATGTGACGTCAGCACGCTCGCCACTTTAAAGGTAAACCAGAGTTCTGCTTTTAGTGGAGTAAAAGCCTTTCTGTCGGGGAATGTTTCAGCCAGGGCTGTGCAATACTGTAAAATCTGGTAATAATAATTTATTTATATAGCACCTTTCATACACAAAATATAGCTAAAAGTGCTTTACAAATAAGATCAATATACAAAGTAAATAAAGTAAAATAACCACAAGAATAACAAAATAGAGTACAATAGAACAGTGAGGAGGAAATAGATATAAATTAAAGATAAAGTACTAAAAATCCATCCATCATCTTCCGCTGGTCCGGGGATCGGGTCGCGGGGGCAGCAGCTTGAGCAAAGAGACCCAGACGTCCCTGTCCCCGGCCACTTCCTCCAGCTCTTCTGGGGGGACCCCGAGGCGTTCCCAGGCCAGCCGAGAGACATAGTCTCTCCAACGTGTCCTGGGTCTTCCCCGGGGCCTCCTCCCAGTGGGACGGGCCCGGAACACCTCACCGGGGAGGCGTCCAGGAGGCATCCTAACCAGATGCCCGAGCCACCTCATCTGACTCCTCTGGATGCGGAGGAGCAGCGGTTCTACTCCGAGCCCCTCCCGGATGACCGAGCTTCTCACCCTATCTCTAAGGGAGAGCCCAGACACCCTGCGGAGGAAACTCATTTCGGCCGCTTGTATTCGCGATCTCGTTCTTTCGGTCCCTACCCACAGCTCGTGACCATAGGTGAGGGTAGGATCTCGTTCTTTCGGTCCCTACCCACAGCTCGTGACCATAGGTGAGGGTAGGATCTCGTTCTTTCGGTCCCTACCCACAGCTCGTGGCCATAGGTGAGGGTAGGATCTCGTTCTTTCGGTCCCTACCCACAGCTCGTGACCATAGGTGAGGGTAGGATCTCGTTCTTTCGGTCCCTACCCACAGCTCGTGACCATAGGTGAGGGTAGGATCTCGTTCTTTCGGTCCCTACCCACAGCTCGTGACCATAGGTGAGGGTAGGATCTCGTTCTTTCGGTCCCTACCCACAGCTCGTGACCATAGGTGAGGGTAGGATCTCGTTCTTTCGGTCCCTACCCACAGCTCGTGGCCATAGGTGAGGGTAGGATCTCGTTCTTTCGGTCCCTACCCACAGCTCGTGGCCATAGGTGAGGGTAGGATCTCGTTCTTTCGGTCCCTACCCACAGCTCGTGACCATAGGTGAGGGTAGGATCTCGTTCTTTCGGTCCCTACCCACAGCTCGTGACCATAGGTGAGGGTAGGATCTCGTTCTTTCGGTCCCTACCCACAGCTCGTGACCATAGGTGAGGGTAGGAACATAGACTGACCGGTAAATCGAGAGCTTGGCCTTCTGGCTCAGCTCCTTCTTCACCACGACGGGCCGGTGCAGAGCCGCATCACTGCAGACGCCGCACCGATCCGTCTGTCAACCTCCTGCTCCATTCGTCCCTCACTCGTGAACAGGACCCCGAGATACTTGAACTCCTCCACTTGGGGAAGGATCTCATTCCCGACCCGGGATTCATTTTTCGTACTAAAAATGGAAAAATGAATTTACCAATAAAATAGAAAAACAATAAATGTAATATATATATATATATAGTAATAATAATAATAGAATTTATAAAACTAGTAGAAGGCGAGGGTGTATAGATGTGTTTTTAGCTGCTTTTGAAAGTTTGGTATCGATCCAATACTAAGTAAATACAGGGCCAGTATTACCGATACTTCTTACTACTACCATCTACTTTTGTGTTGGGGAGAGCAATGCATCATAATTTATTAAGTGAACACATCATCAATATGCAAATTTGAATGAAAACTTGAATTTTCATGAATATTTAATTATTATGTAAGTTTTTCTTTAATTAATCATGTTTATTAATTTAGTTTATTAAGTTTTCAGGCAAATAAAATTACTTTTATTAAGGAACTCAGAAATGTTTATAGAAAACTTAAAACTTAAATTTCCCTTTTGGGGTGCTAATCTGAAATGTACTAAGTAAGTTGTGCAAATAAAGTGCATATTTATATGTGGGGGCGTGGACAGGGAGGAGTCGGGTACTCCGACATGTGCGCTCAATTCCACGTTGATTGGGACGTACAAAGGAAATGTGCTTGGATTCATGCGTGCGCATAGATTCATACATCCGGATATTTTTGTGCATTGGAGGGCATTTTGGGTTTGAGCGTACACCGTGTTTCAGTAGGAAATCCACACATGTCTTTGTACACAAGGCCCCAGGAGTTGTACAGAAGAGAAACTGAAACTTAAGAATCGATCTCATCACACAAGTATCGATCAATACCCAATACCAACGTTAGTATCGATATCAAATCAAATCAAATTTATTTGTATAGCACATTTCATGTACAAACAATTAAAAGTGCTTTACGTAAAATAAAAGCATTGCAGCAGGGAGTGGAAGAAGCATTAAAAATACATAAAATAATATAAAGAGAAACAAATAAAATAATTAAAATGATTAAAAGAATATAAAGAGAAACAAATAAAATAATGAAAATTCATAAAATAATATAAAGAGAAACAAATAAAATAATTTAAATGAATTTAAAAACAAGCAACAGTCTAGATAAGTTCAAAGATATCGTGCAGATTTCATGCATAGACATGAGAACAGAAATGTTTTTAACCTGGATTTAAAAATGTCTCCATTTGGTGAAAGTTTAATCTCCACTGGCAGTTTGTTCCACTTGTTGGCAGCATAACAGCTAAATGCTGCTTCTCCATGTTTAGTCTATCGATACTTTAAATTGATCCGCCCGGCCCTAGTTTCAGCTCCCCCAGCAGCTGCTGCTCAGGCTCTGTTCTACTGATGGATCTGATGATGCCGCGGCCCCCATCCTGTTGTTTTTACTCCACATACCTCCATGCCCTTACCTCCTCGGTGCACCTGGCCTCAGGTCAAATAAAATAATAAAATAAATGAAATTAAATGAAATAAAATAAAATAAAATAAAATAAATTAATTGAAATGAAATGATAAAATAAAATTAAATGAAATTAATTTAAATAATAAAATGAAATTAAACAAATAAGATTAAATAAAATAATAGAATAGAATGAAAATAAATAAGATAATTAAATAAAATAAAATAAAATAGAAGAAATTAAATAAAATAAATAAAATAAAATAATAAAATGAATGAAATGAAACAAATTAATAAAATAAATGACCTCAGAGGGATCTTTCCTTTGTGTTTCTCAAAGGTTTTGGATCTGCATGACAACAAGCTCACCTCCCTCCCAGAGGACATTGGGAAAATAACCTCCCTGCAGGTAAGCCCACCCTGAGCTCCTCCCGGTAAACGGCTGGACGTGGATCCTGCTCCTCATGTCCATGTGGTCCTTTTCTGTCAGATTCTAAATGTGGAGAAGAACCGTCTGAAGGCCCTCCCAGAGTCCATCGGGAATCTTCGGCATTTGCAGACGCTCAACTTGAAAGGTAAGAAGTTCCCCGCCTGCTTGTTGCAGGGTGAGATGAGATGCCTCAGCTAATGTTGTGCTTTAATGTTGTGCTTTAATGTTGTGCTTTAATGTGTGTGGACCAGGGAACTGCCTGAGTGAGCTGCTGAGCGCTGTGGGCTCCCTAAGCAGCCTGCGCACCCTGGACCTGAGGGACAACAACATCGTGCAGCTTCCCAAAGCTCTGGCTCACATCCGAACCTTAGAGGTGCGTGTTCTGGCTTTCTAACTTCTGTTAATGTTGGAAAGCTCAAGATGTGAATATCACACAAACCGTGCTTCTTTGTGACAGAGCTTGTGTCTGGATGCTGCCACCATGTCCTACCCCCCCACGTCTGTGTGCACCGAGGGGACAGAGAGCATCCAGCGCTTCCTGTGTGCAGGTACGGTTCATATCAGGATGCTGAATGCTGCTTTTAAACGGAGCCACAGTCGCACTGAGTGGGGAGCAGCAAGCAAAACAAAGTCCAGATTACTTTGGTGTGATTTCAGGCTATAACCTGAAGCCCGTGCTTGTAACTCAGTGGGGTTACAAGCACTGAAAGGATCGGATTATTGTAAATAGATAGATAGATAAGTACTTTATTCATCCCAATTTGGGAAATTATTGTGTTGCAGCAGCAGCGTACATTTAACAAGAAAATAGAATAAATACAATAGAATTAGAATAGAAATAGAATAAAAATAGAGAATAAACATTAGCTATATACAAATCTACAGTATGAAGAGTAGTAGGGTAAATAATAATAATAATAGTAATAATAATAAAAATCAGTAAACTAAATAAAATAAAAACAGATTTGTACCTTTAACAATAAAGGTAAAAAAATTAATTTAACTGAGCAGACTGAACCAATAAGAAATAAAGGGTATACGGATCATTTACATTATATTGTACTATGATGATATTTGTGCAAATGTTATTAGTAAATGTACTTTATTTCTACAGACAATCCTTACGGTGTGCCAAAGTGCTTTACAGCAGGTAATAAATAAAGAGAAGAAGTGAAAACAAATAAAAACAATAAAAGAACAGTAAAAGCAATAATTTATATTTTAGCCTAGATGTGAAGAGGCCCAGGTCAGAAATAAGAGGCAGCTGGACGGGGGGCTTATTCCAGAGCCTGGGGGCAGCTTCGGGAAAAGGCTCGACGCGTCGACTCTAAATCCGCCTTTAGAAGGTCTTCACTTGAGTTTACTCCACCACTCATTGACTGTTCTGATGTTTTTAAAGATGTTCCCTCAGATGTGTTTCCAATCTGCGCCACGTTTATCCATCACCGCCTTGTTGCACTTCCTCATCAGCCTTTCCTCTCTGGGCTTCTGATTAAATCTTATTCAACGTGAAAGGAATTAAAACATTCCAAAGATTTACTTTACTCCACAACATGTTGCTGCTCTCAGGGAGAATAATGGATGAATGAAGCACATTCTGTTGGATGCTTCACAGCCACTGAAAATGCGTTGTTGGATTTTCAATGGTTGCTATGGTTTCCAGAGCTGGGAGAGGAGTACTGCCCGCCATCCCAGTATCTCCTGCCAGTGCTGGAGAGCGACTGCGCCCAACAGAGCTCAGACTGTGTGGACGGCGTGGAAGAGGCCTGGAAGGTACGCAGTTTAAAAGTTTAAAGGAAGTTTTATGGAAGGTTGGACACTTTTAATTGCTGCTTCCAACCTTTATTCTCTTTCTTCTGCAGAATAAGTTCAGCGACTATGAGCAGAGAAAGGTTTGTGACACCATCTCACACACTTACAGTCACTAATATTTCTGCTGTACTGAGTTAAACAGTTTTCTTTCTTTATTAAATGGTAATTAAATCTCCTAAAGTGGAACGCATTAAGATTTCCTGAGCAGAAGCTTTTTTACTTACTCACTGCTTGTTTTAGTTTATTGTAATTCAACTTTTTGAGCTTTGCATCTTTTCTGCAGGAGCAGAAACGGCAGGAGAAACTGGCTTTTGAGTGGCAGCTGGAGCAGAAGCAGAAGGAGCATACCCAGCTTCTGCTCATGAACAACATCCACAAGGAAAACATCCTCAATTCAGTCCGACAGGTACTCCCCATGTTGGCTTTTACCAAATATCCATCAAGTCTGTCACAGCTGCTGTCTCATAGAGTTTATTCAGGGTTCATAATAATAAAATAGATTAAATTAAATTAAATAATAAAACAAATGAGATTAAATAAAATAATAAAATAAACAAGATTGAATAAAATAATAAAATAGAATAAATAAAATAAAATAAATAAGTTGAAATAAAATAATAAAATAAATTTAATTAAATTAAATAATAAAACAAATGAGATTAAATAAAATAATAAAATAAATCACTCCAATCTAACTTTATTTGTTAAGCACTTTAAATATAAATACATAAATAAAGACATAATAGATAAAAGGTTCACAAGAAATTGCAACAAAATAAAATAAATAAAATAAGATTTAATTAAATAAAATAATAAAATAAATTAAATTAAATGAAATAAAATAAATAAGATTTAATAAAATAGAATAAATTAAATGAAATAAAATAATAAAATAAACAAGTTGAAATAAAACAATAAATTAAATTAGATCAAATAATACAATGAATTGAAATAATAAATTAAATAAAACAAATAAAATGAAATAAAATTAAAGAATAAAATTAAATAACTCCTCATGCTTTGAAACTTTGAGTGTTTTCCCATGTTTAACATCAAGTCTACGTTTGGCTTTAATGTTTAGTCACAAACCTCAGATAGTGTTGCCAAGTCAAAGTTTAAACATTTCTTATTACAGTTATTATCATTATTAGTATTATTGTGTCTTAGTTATATGATACAAGGAGCATTTGTCCATATGAATGCTAACTTTGTTACTTTTATTAATTCAAGTGAAAACAACTTTTAAAATATCACTAGGGAAGGAGATCCTGGATTTTGGAGTCCAGCGAAGCTGCATTTTGAAAATACACCGGTAAAAAGTCCCAACCCTTTTCTTCACTTTCCCCCCGAAGGCACGCCTCTAGAGTACATGAACGAGCACGAGCCCGAAGGTGCACGAGCGCTGTTCTGACAGCAAGCATCGATCGTTGCCATATTTAGTATTTCGTTTATGCTAACTATACGTTTAATAATGCTAGGTGCTAGCCAAGCTGGCTCTAGTTTAGCTTCCTGCCAAGCTTCTGGACGCGTAATTCGTTCACGGAGCAGGGTACGCGCACAGGGGGAAGGAGGGGGAGGGAGGGGGAGGGAGGAGCAGATTGCAGTTTGATAGACGGCATCAGAATCCAATCATTGTGAACGGTCCGTTCAGTATGATTGGATACTGTTTTTCCTAGATTGTACGTTCTAGGTCACTAAAACTTTTCATATTTGTGTCAAAACTTTTAATTAATTGGTTGCAATGGGGGTGTGAAGAGTATTTCAAGCAATATGTAAAAAAATGTTCCAGAAAAAGATCCCCTACACAACCTTTAAAGGCAAAACACACAACTGATAGCAGCAAGTCATTCAAGGAAACAGACAGTGGAGCGAGGCTTCTACATAAAAACTACAGAAAGATGCTGATGTTAAAAGTGTGTTTGCACAACAAATGTTATGGCACTTTCATTCATATGGCAGCACATTTAAAATAAAGCTAAATGCTAAAAGCTATACGCTACTTTTGGATTCATTTTGGGATTCTGCGTACAAATGAGATTAATCGTGATTAATCAGGGAAATCATGTGATTAATTAGATTAAACATTTTAATGGTTGCCCAGCCCTAACAGAAACAGAGTCTCGTGCCGGGTTAAAATTACTGGCTATTATCATAAACACAGAAGTTGGATTGATAATGGTTTAAGTTCTTCTTATTTTTGTGTTTGCCAGCACTGAAACAACCCCTTCCAAATAACTAATTACCTGTGAATGTTGGCGTGTTCTGCATGGCTGAGGTTGATCCTTCTGATGTTTAGGAGCAGGAGCGCGTGGAGCTGGGCTTCAGCCAGCAGCAGAGGGCTCAGGAAGCCGAGAGGCTGCTGGTGCTGGAGAAGGTCCGGCAAGCTGAGGACAGCATCAGCGGGCGGATCAGCAGCATGCTGATGGACAACAACAGGTAAAAGCTCCAGAAGAAAGCTGCTTCAGTCTGTTAACTTCAGAGGAAAGCTGCTTCAGTCTGTTAACTCCAGAGGAAAGCTGCTTCAGTCTGTTAACTTCAGAGGAAAGCTGCTTCAGTCTGTTAACTTCAGAGGAAAGCTGCTTCAGTCTGTTAACTTCAGAGGAAAGCTGCTTCAGTCTGTTAACTTCAGAGGAAAGCTGCTTCAGTCTGTTAACTTCAGAGGAAAGCTGCTTCAGTCTGTTAACTTCAGAGGAAAGCTGCTTCAGTCTGTTAACTTCAGAAGAAAGCTGCTTCAGTCTGTTAACTTCAGAGGAAAGCTGCTCCAGTCTGTTAACTTCAGAGGAAAGCTGCTTCAGTCTTTTAACTTCAGAAGCTGTTGGATGCTTTCCACAGCTGCACTGGAAAAAATGCCCCTCCAAAAATAAGTAAAAAAAACAACAAATAAAAGACGTTTTTGCTTGAAATAAGCAAAAAAAAATCTGCCAATGGAACTAGTGAAAATCGGCTTGTCAAGATTTCTTGAAATAAGATGTGATATTTAGGACTTTTGAGATAAAAGTGATCTTGAAATTAGCTTAAAAACCTCTTCAAATGTCAAAAAAAGCTTGTTTCATATGAAATCCGACTCTAAACAATTTGTTTTCAAGACTTTTTCATTTAACAAGATATTCAAGATGTATTGTCTTCAAACAAGTCCCTATATCTGGCTGAAATGGTGCTTGTTAGGCAGTTGTGTCTTATATTAAGAGTAATGAGATATTTTAACTAGAAATGAGACAAATATACTTGGTAAGACTTTGATTTTTTTCCAGTGTGTTAACTTCGGTGCATTTGTTTGGGTCCTTGCAGGCAGAAAAAGAGTGCAGAGTTTCTTCAAGCCATGGAGGCAGATCGGTGAGTGGAGACGCTGCTGATCCATAAGATAATCTGTCACAGCTCAGACATGTGAGCCACTGCAGCACATAACTGCTGCCGTCCAACTGTTTTCTCTGTACCAAACTCAGCCTGTTTATGGAGCGCTTCCCAGGTGAGATGCACAAAGTGCTTTCAGGGGAAGACCAACGAGAACACGATGAAAGTACATGTGAGGAAAACTGTAGAAAGAACAGTTTACAGGACATGTTTTTCTGAGTCTGCCTTCATTCAGCAGGCGTTGATCATCAGAACTTCCCTCAGAATATCCCTCCTGTTCACACAGTTTGTGAAACGCAGTTAATGAAGTGTTGTTTGAATGAGTAAATTCACTGTGTGATATCATCATCAGACCTCATGTCCAGAACTCCAGAGCTTTATGTCAGTAGGGCTGTAGCGATACAGGAATCTCACGATACGATACACGATATTCAGCCTATGATACGATACGATACGATTCGATACACTTGCATAATTTTCTGGGGGAAAAAAGGGACAGTGTGATTTGACATGAATCGTCGCTGATTGGACCGGTGGTCCAAGGCCCCTGGCATTGTATTGTATTACCATAATGTTCTGTGTTTTCACTAATTGTAACGTTTGACTTTTCAATAAAGTTTGCTTTAAAAAAAAAAAATAAAGAAATTTAAATTTAAAAAAAATCGATACTTTATTGGGAAACGAAATATTGATATATATCGCAGTATGGATAAAATTGCTCAGCTCACTGGTTGTACCCAAGCCCTCGAACTGCAGCAGTAGTCATAAACACAGCACGAATATAAGATGACATTTAGAAATGTTTCAAATGGATTTTAGATTTTTATTCACAAAAACTGTGTGTGTGGAACAAAAAGATCATTTTAGATTGGATTACAGAAATTTCCACATTTATTCAGATTATATTTGATTGTTACTTTTAACTCCATTTCCAGCACAATGGCTGAAGTTACATCATATTTTAGCAGAGGAGTTGAAGTGTTTTCACTGACTTTTCCTCACAGGATCCGCATGGAGCATCTGACTGCCATCACACAGGAAGAGGCCAGTTCACTGAGGAGGAGGGAGGTGGCAGGTATGGTATAAGCTAACCGTGTTTCTAAACAACTTCATTTGATGAGTCTGTTGACTGATCCATCATTAAGGTTTCCACAGTTTTGCACATTTTACTTTTGATTTTAATGCTTTGTAATGTATCACAGATTAAATTCTCATTGCATCCAAATGGTCACATTAATGAGTTGTTCCCCGTATGAACTGTGATCAGCTTTATTTCCTGATAAATCCAGTATGGGTCGGACTTTGCTTCTTACATTGTGTTGCATGTTCTCTATGAGTGCAGCGGCCATGCAGAAGATGCTGTCGGACAGCTGCGCCATGAGCCTGGTTCAGGAGGCCAGCGACTTTCGCAGGAGGAGCCTTGTCTCTGAGGCCTGCAAGAGGTGAAACACGCACTCTGCACGCATCACATCGGAGCCCTGCAAACTCATCTGGATCTCACAGAAACACGTATTAATGTCCTCCCTCTTCCTCTAACAGTATGGAGACTTTGGACAGGAAGTTTGACAAGATGCTGTCTCTCCAAGTTTTAGACAAATCCAAAGCAATCGCCCAGATCTTACAGGAGGTAGGTGTTGCCATGGGTACGCAGTTCTCAGTAAGCCTGGTGGAGAAAACCTCACTCAGTGGGGTCACATGGCACTGAGAGGATCGGATTATTGGCTAAATTACAATCAGACTGAGCTAAGCAAGGGTAATTCTCCTTGGATATATGGCGGAGAATGAATGGGATCAGAGGCACAAAGCGTGTCATACCCCGGTATGATAGGTGGTGCTGTACCCATTCCAGCTGTTGCTAATAGAGCCACTTCCTGTTGACCTCTTCACCACCAACAACAACAACAAACTCAGGCATTGGAGAAAGATGGAGAACGCAGAGCCAGATGAAGCTACGTCCCTCTACATTTGCTCTGTGATGAGCTGCTTGTTGCACAAACTCGATGCCCAACGGAGCATTCTCCATCGCGTTGTTTGTTTCTTTCTGACGGCGACAACAACAGGAATATCGTCTCCTTTGACTTCCGGGTCACGACCCCGGGAAAACATCTGGAGCATGCGCAGAACGCAAAGTCTGATTCACCACGTGCTTCAGCGTCTACAAGCAGGTTTAGAGTGACTTTCAACCCAGTTATCTCGGGGTCTGAATCCCATCCGATCCAGTTCTTAGTCAGATTAAGGTGTCTACATGCACTTAATAACTCGGATTTATCGTAATTTAGCCCTTAATCTGATCTGATCCAATTTACAGTCAGATTAAGGTGTATACATGAATTTAATAACTCAGTCTGATTGTAATCTAGCCAATAATCCAATCCTTTCAGTGCCATGTGACCTCACTGAGTGATGGAGTGGCTGCTTTCAGCAACATGTCCTCTGATTGTTTTTTTTTTTTTTTTTTTTTTTTTTTTTTTGCAGGAAGAGATGCAGAAAGCTGCATTCCAAGCCCTGCAGCTGCAGAAAGATGCCGTTCACGGCTACATCCGCAACCAGGTCTGTGTCAGCAGGCGGCAGATGCATCGGTTTTGTGTTTGGAGCTTCTTTCTGCTTCTGCTAAACGGCCAAAAAATGACCAAAAAATGACATGATGCAAGTCGTAGAATACAGAGACTGCAAACACTGTTTCACTTATTTTTTCTTACAACTCATTCACAACCCAGTTTTTACTCATACTAACAACAAAAAAATTCAAATTTTACATGTTTGTTTCTCCCAAACACCTGGTGGGTGTCAGTAAAACACTGCTGAGGTGTAACTGAGCTCCATTTCATCAGCTCATTCAGCCTGACTTTGCATTAGCAGCATGTTCCCTCTCCCTGCCAGCCTCATCTCTGCCTCTCCACTGTTCCCAGATCAAGCTCATAGAGGGTGAATTAATGCAGCTGACTAAACTGGAGATTAAAAGACGCAATCTGGACACTGAGAACCTGCAGGTGGGTGTCACCGCCTTCTTTCTTTTGCCTTCCCACATTTACATGAATGTGTTCTTCCATCTTCCGTTTGATTATCACATAGTTTTCATTGTTTTTCATGTCATCTCTTCATGGCAGCAGTTTAACATTCTCCAACATAAAATCACAAGTAAAGCAGCATGACATGCTGAAAGCGTAGAGATGCAACTAAAAACAGGAGAAAAAAGGGTGAAATTCCACTTTCAGGAGCAAAGATTTGGGCTTTTGCTGCTGGTCTTTGCATTTTCTGTTTGTCTCGATCGTTCTTGCATGGATGATGTTTTATTTGTTAGTATTTTCATGGTGACTTCCACGAAAATACATTTTAATCCGAACCATGTCAGGACTCCATGTTTGTTGGATGTTTGGCACTAAAACGTCCATCAGCTGTTTTTGTTTTAGTCAGAAATAGACTTTTCTTACTTTCCCGGCTGATATTTAACATGTTTTTTGACCCACTCTTAATGCACACCCACTGTTGGGTGTTATTTTGGATGTTACAATAATGAATCACTCTTGTTAAAAAGCATGCAGAATATCTTCCAGCACAACATTTCTGGATGTGATTTAGGTTGACATTCAGTTCAGTTCACTTCTGTAATATCTGATTAATCCCTGAAGGGAAATTATCTTTTTCTGCAGGATGAATTATTAGTAAAGATGTCTCATTGTCATAGAAAGATGACACAATATAATGTAAAGAAAGAGAGTTGAAAAGATGTAGCAGAGAGGAAAGTGTGGGAGATGTATTCAGAGGTTTCCATCACTGGGTTTGGGTGTTATTTTGCAACAACTCACCTGATGATGTCACACACAGCATCAGCAGGTAACTCTCACATTTCCCATGATGATCGAGGGAAGAAATGTTTTGAACTTCCTCCTCCTTTGTCTCCATTTTGTTCCTGCTCTGCATCCTAGATGTCTCCTCTTCAGCTCACCTTGATTTGTATGTTTTATTCCTGGCATTACTTTGGCTTTGGAAAGCTCAGTTAGCTGCTGGTTATGCACCATAACAGAGTCCTTCCAGCAGCTCAGAAAGATGTTTCAGAAGTCTGAGCAGTAACCAGCAACCCTCACACTTACCCTGAGAAATGCTTTCAGTCCTTTTTTTTCACCAGTTTGTTCCTGTTTTTTTTTTCTTGACATTTCTTCTGTGGTTTTCTGAGAGAACTACAGCTCTCGTACCGTTTTAACTCCAGGAGTCATGTTTGTGCGCTTCCTGTGGGAAGTTTTTTAAATATCCCTCCTGTTCCCGGCATTAGTCGCTCTCCATGATGTGGACGACTTCCCCTGTAAGAAGTGCTGTAAACCTGGGCTTATCTCGTGTTCCTGTTTTACTCGAGTTCTGTCCTGAAACAGCTGTTGTTGGATGTGAGATCTCAGGCTTCTCAGAATGACTATAAGCAAACCTTTTTCAGTTTATCAGTCCTCACACTCGGCTAAACTGAATTGTGTTCGAAACCGCATACTACATACTGCATCCTACATCCTACATACTTCCATACTACATACTCATCGATCAGACAGTATGCACAGCGTTTACCCACAATGCATTTCGCTCCTGCCCGAGCCGAAATCAGCCGGCCTGAAGCTGATTTCCTTTAAGCTCTAAACTCTGTAAACTTTAGCAACATTTGAAACATTTTCAGGAGAGAAAGTAGCCGTTTAGATCCCCAACGTGTTGAAAACCTGACAAAATACCGGCTGTTTACAATTTTATTCCCACGAATTTGGCGCTACTAAAGCTAGCCGCAGTGAGCAAAATAAAATACCCGTTGCCTTAGGATACAGTTGGTGCTTTTGTTTTGAAAACAGGAAGTGAACCTACCCTCGTTGTAGCTAGCTTGAAACTGCCGTTTTGAAAGGAAATGACGATTGGCGACGTCCTGTTACGTTGCATCTTGGGAAGTTTGAGTGAGTAGTAACCTCATGATGCATACCCAACATTTCAGAGAATCTAGTATGCATCCGGGAACTTCTGCTTACTCAAACTCGCATACTAACTCATAAAGTTACTATGAGTAGTAGGAGAAGTATGCGGTTTCGAACACAGCCATTGAAATAAGAACTCCCATCAGCCTCAGCTCTCCCGTGTGTTTAGTGCTAAAGTCAGATGGCAAATTCTATCATTTTATTTCATAAATTGAGCTGCAAATGAGAGACGATGATGGTGTCGTCCTATTTCTGACGCACACTATTGTCTTTTTTTCTACCTATAAACACCATTTGCTGCTGGGTGTGTGATGCGGTTCTGTCTGTGTGCACAGGAAGTCCTGGTGGAGCAACGCACCGCCCTCAGCGACCTACTGCAGCAGCTGCTGAAGCAGCGGGACCAGCGGGAGCAGGAGCTGCGGCAGGTTCTGGTGAGGAAACTTTTCCCCTCGAAAAATAAGTTAAAAAAAACAACAAATACGAGACGTTTTATGCTTGAAATAAGCAAAAAAAAAAATCTGCCAATGGAACTAGTGAAAATCAGCTTGTCAAGATTTCTTGAAATAAGATGTGATATTTAGGACTTTTGAGATAAAAGTGATCTTGAAATTAGCTTAAAAACCTCTTCAAATGTAAAAAAAAAAAAAGCTTGTTTAATATGATATGTGACTCAAAACAATTTGTTTTCAAGACTTTTTCATTTAACAAGATATTCCAGATGTATTGTCTTCAAACAAGTCCCTATATCTGGCTGAAATGGTGCTTGTTAGGCAGTTGTGTCTGATATTAAGTGTAATGAGATATTTTGACTAGAAATGAGACAAATATACTTGGTAAGACTTTGATTTGTTCCAGTGTGTAAAGTGAAGGCAGGGGCCCTTTAAACGGGAACAGGCCCATTCAAAGACACCCCAGAACTCTTCATTACCTTCTTCTGAGCAGCTCCACTGCTTTTCTCTTGCCGTCTTTTTCTTCACTGAATGAATAAATAATTCAGTGTTTAATACAGACGTTGAATTGTTTTCTCAGGTGGAGATGGAACTGAAGTCTGAGTCCAACCAGCAGAACTATTGGATGATCCAGTACCAGAGACTCCTGGATGCTAAACCTCTGTCACTTCGGATGCAGGTATTTTACACATCAGGTGAACGCAGTCAGAAATATATGGAAGCCCGTTTCCGCCACTTAATAAAAATACATTTAGAAATACTATCTCATAATTTCGACTTAGTATCTCATATTTATCAGAATCAGAATCGCTTTTTATTGCCAGGTATGTGGACACACACGTGGAATTTGACTCCGGTTACACCTCGCTCTCTTTAGTGCAACAATTACAAAAAAAATAGACAAAAAAATAGACATAGAACAAGATTAAATCAGAAGTGCAAATTGGTGCATGGTGCAAGGATGAAACACTGAAGTCCAGTTTTAGCTGTTTAACACAGAGACAGCCTGAGGGAAGAAACTGTTCCTGTGTCTTGCTGTTTTGGCGTACAGAGTTCTGTAGCGCCTTGCAGAAGGGAGGAGTTTAAACAGTTTGTGTCCAGGGTGTGATGGGTCTGCAGAGATGTAACCTCCCCGTTTCCTGACCCTGGACAGGTACAGATCCTGGATGGAGGGCAGGCTGACACCAATAATCTTCTCTGCAGACCTTATTGTCCGTTGCAGTCTGTTCTTTTCCTGTTTGGTGGTTGATCCGAACCAAACGGTGATGGATGAACAGAGAACAGACTGAACAATGGCGGTGTAAAACTGGATCAGCAGCTCCTTAGGTAGGTTGAGCTTCCTGAGCTGCCGCAGGAAGTACAACCTCTGCTGGGCCGTAGTGACTGTGTTGGTCTCCTACTTCAGGTCCTGAGAGATTGTGGGGCCCAGAAACCTGAAGGATTCCACAGCAGACACTGCGTTGTTGGTGATGGTGATGGGTGGCAGAGTGGGGGGGCTTCTCCTAAAGTCCACTGTCATCTCCACTGTTTTTATGATGATGGTATCTCATAATTTCGATTTAGTATCTCATAATTTCGACTTAGTATCTCATAATTATCTCATAAATTTTTTTTTTTTTTTAAAGTAATACAATGTAACTTCTCAAAAAGCCCATTATGGAGCTCCCCCTACAGGCTGTTCCGAGAGCAACTCTAGTCCGGTCTCTTGCTTTGTCGGCCTCTCTCTTTCTCTTCCTTGCTTCATCAGTCAACGTCTTCTTCTGTTTCTTCGGTGCCTCTGCCATGATGATCGTACTGACAATGTTGCGCTAGCTTAGCCTTATACCTGGGAGCGTGAGAGGGGTCTATTTGTTTTTGCGGTAGGTGTGCCAGAAAGCAAGTCAAAGTACTTCCGCTCAGCTCCCGGGCCGCTCCAGCAAAGTTACGTAGCGCAGTTTTTCCAACTCAGACCCCCGAAGGGCATAGGAGACAGGCCAATCGTAATATTAAAACTCATTCTAGCCGGACAATTTTTTTCAAGCTGTTATTTTAAGGTAGAAATGTTACATAGTGTTGCTTTAAGTGGCGGCAACGGGCTTCCATAGAAATACGTAAAGAACGGTGTAAAACTGGGATCTCCATGCAGGAGGCGGGCGTGGAGAAAGAGTTGGTCAACCTGCTGTGCAGACTGTCGGCTCAGCACTACCTGCCTGTTCTGGCTCACCATCGATTGACGACTGAAGCGCTGAGCAACATGAAAGCCTCTGACCTGGCCAAGGTCTGTCTGGAGTAGCATCAGCACCACACCTTTAGCCAGCATCCACTGAGAAGTGACACATCAACACATCCTCACTACTGATTTCTGATGACTCGTTGATATGCTGTGATTGGTTTTAACTAGGGCTGGGCAAGTTAATTCGTTATTATCGCGTTAACATATTGATTATTTAACGCAGATACATTTTTTATCGCGCATTAACGCATGTTTTTTTTATATATATATATATATATATTTTTTTTAATTAAAAAAAAAAAAAATGGGGTGCCTGCTCAACCCACTACGCCACGGACCGTCCCTGTTTTATTATTTATTTTATTATTGTAAAAGTCTGTTGCTCACAGGCTTTTATTTTGTAAAAGTCTGCTGCTGTCTGCTGTGGAACAGGAAAAGAAAGTAATCGGCGGATCCACCAAACATGGAGAAGGGTACGGAACTTTTACTCGGCCATTTTCATGTTAAAGTTCTTCCAGATGGCGGAGTCGACAGAACCAAAGTCATCTTTAAACACTGCCAAGTTGAATTGTCTTCTCAGCGTAGTAGTTCCAGTCTAAAATATCACTTAAAGGCAAAACACACAACTGATAGCAGCAAGTCATTCAAGGAAACAGACAGTGGAGCGAGGCTTCTACATAAAAACTACAGAAAGATGCTGATGTTAAAAGTGTGTTTGCACAACAAATGTTATGGCACTTTCATTCATATGGCAGCACATTTAAAATAAAGCTAAATGCTAAAAGCTATACGCTACTTTTGGATTCATTTTTGGATTCTGCGTACAAATGCGATTAATCGTGATTAATCAGGGAAATCATGTGATTAATTAGATTAAACATTTTAATCTTTGCCCAGCCCTAATTTGTAATACGTTTGTTACACCAGCCTTATGAGGTGGCTGCACAGTGGAGCTTAATTCATGTCTGTTTCCAGCTGG
Source organism: Odontesthes bonariensis (assembly GCF_027942865.1). Taxonomy (NCBI): domain Eukaryota; kingdom Metazoa; phylum Chordata; class Actinopteri; order Atheriniformes; family Atherinopsidae; genus Odontesthes; species Odontesthes bonariensis. The sequence continues at coordinate 1,578,046 of NC_134527.1, forward strand.
GCATCAATGAATCTGGAATCCAGAGAGAGCTTCTGAACTGGGCCAGAGAACGCTACCCGAAAGGTACTTTTATTTACTTATTGTTGGGTAACAGCAGTGATTATTTTGATATAACAGGAAACACAAACTGCACCAAGAAGAAGCTTTTAAAGGCTGACACTCACCTGAAGACAGAAAAGATGTTTAAAATGTTTAAATCCTGGAGTTTAAGTTTGATGACAAAGAAAAACGATGTCATCACTCAGACTAAATAATAGGAATCTGCTTTTTATTTTTATTTTAGATTTGCAGTTGCATCTGGCCTTGCTTTATGATTTAAATAATTACTGTCATTTAAGTTACTTTTACTGAAAATCCATTCATTTGTATGTAAAAATGTAAAATGTGGGTTTCACTGACGCTCTGCTCCTCCATCAGGAGCTTGTAAAGTGTTCCAGGAAGTGGAGGAAGCAGAAGTCGCCCCCTCGGCTCCATCCTCATCGTCCACTCCGTTTCCACCCGATACCTCAACCGTACAGACCCCCAGCCCCCCACACACCCCCGGGACCCCCATCACCCCCTCTGCCCCTGCCCCTGTGGACGGACCAGGAAGTTCTGAATGTGTGGTCTGCATGGAGACTGGGGTAAGAAAGCCCACGGCCAGTTCAGAGAGGGATAACTACACTATTAACTATACCGTATTCAGCATTAATCTGTGTTATCCTGCTTATAAAAAGGGTTCGTTAAACTGTGCGTATTATTTTAAGCTTGTGCCTAAGCTTTTATACGAGGGCCAAGGTATCACTGGGATATAACTCGGCTAACCAGGCTGTGCATCACGGTGCGCATCACGGTGCGCGTCACGGTGCGCATCACGGTGCGCGTCACGGTGCGCGTCACGGTGTGCATATTTGCTGTTGGGTTCATGCTGCATGAATAAATAATTCAGCTTCCAGAACACAGACGGCTGCAGTCAGCCCTCATCATACTTACTGATATTATGACACTTCAGGTGTTTTATAAATAGCTTTATATTTTTTTTGTTTGTCTACATATCCGTGTGCTGTGAAATAAGTATAATAATATAACTAATCTATATTTCTATAGGTCCCTCTGTTGTTTTTATTCATGCATTTATTCATTTTTCCCTTTAGTCATCATTATTCTCTGCCCAATGCTTCCACTTAACCAGTTTTTGCATTTTGCTTTTGCTGTTTCTCAGTTGCTTTCCAGTCTTTTAACAGATTTTACTGCTTCCCTCAGGAAACATAACAGTAATAAAGATGCAAAGAATTGAAAAGTGAATAAATATAACCTAAAAACCTTTCCACATTGATTTATTCCTCTTTAAATTTCAACAGTTCCTCTTGTTGTTGCACTGAATGTATCAGCTGAGCTGGTTAAAACCAGAATGTGAACCACAGATTTAGTTGACTTGTTCTCCGACTCTGTTGTACTTCCTGTAATGATATTAAAACTGGTGAAGTGAAACTTGTCCGTGTCTTGTCGTCCCCTCTGTGCAGTCTCAGGTGGTCTTCCTGCCGTGTGGCCACGTGTGCTGCTGTCACATCTGCAGCGACGCCCTTCAGAACTGCCCTCTGTGCCGCAGCAGCATATCCCACCGTATACGCCTCTATCACAGCTAGGACCGCCGCCGCCCTCTCTATTTATGCATGATCTGACGGCTGCTGTGAGTGAACTTTGTCATTTATTAAAAAAGCTTTTAAAAGGTGCTGAGACACTTTCCTGTATTAATCAAACTGTATATTGTCATTTTTTTGTTCAGCAACAATTTTTGTTGGAGATCTTTTTAATGGTTTCTGTGTGTTTTTCCCCCTCTGGTATCAAAGACTGTTGTACTTTATTTTCTTGTTCTTTTTTTAAGATTTTTATTTTAATGATATAATAAGGGACAAGTGAATGATACCAGTCACTTGTTCAAGACTAACTTATCTTTGCCTTAGGCTGAACTCCAGTTCCTTCCCTTTGCCCCCCACTTGGCGTTACCCCTCTGTTTTGCAGACGTAAGTTGCCCCTTTTTCTTTTTTAGGAATTAAGACCGGGGTGTCCACATCTGGTCCTGGAGGTTTTAGATGTTTTCCTGCTCCAACACACCTGATTCAGATCAGTGCATCATCAGCAGGCTTGTGCAGAACTTAACTTTGGCTGTTTTCGAAACTACATACTACATACTGCATACTACATACTACATACTCATCGATCAGACAGTATGCAGAGCGTTTACCCACAATGCATTTCTCTCCTGCCCGAGCCGAAATCAGCCGGCCTGAAGCTGATTTCCCTTAAGCTGTAAACTCTGTAAACTTTAGCAACATTTGAAACATTTTCAGGTGAGAAAGTAGTCGTTTAGATCCCCAACGTGTTGAAAACCTGACAAAATACCGGCTGTTTACAAGTTTGTTCCCACGAATTCGGCGCTGCTAAAGCTAGCCGCAATGAGCAACGCACTTCTGGTTATTTTCACAAAATAAAATACCCGTTGCCTTTTATCACAGGGAAATCCATTACCATACAATTGGTGCTTTTCTTTTGAAAACAGGAAGTGAACCTACCCTCATTGTAGCTAGCTTGAAACTGCCGTTTTGACAGGAAATGACGATCGGCGACGTCACGTTACGTTGCATCTTGGGTAGTTTGAGTATGAGTAGTAACCTCATGATGCATACCCAACATTTAGGAGAATCTAGTATGCATCCGGGAACTTAAAAAAAGTTAAAGTTAGTAGGAGAAGTAGGCGGTTTCGAACACAGCCAATCTGTTGAAGAGTTCATTTTATCTGAATCAGGTGTGTTGAATCAGGGAAACGTCTAAAACCTGCAGGACTGGATGTGGACTTCCCTGCATTAAGAGATCATTGTACCATCAGAATGGCTCTGATTGGTTGCCAGGCTCAGTGGTCCATACTTGGTGATCCCTAAATGTAAAAAAAGGGCATCTTGCCTTTGAAACTGAGCGGTTTGGGCTAAATTGAAGGGCCGAGGAGAATAATTGGGATTAGGTCTTGCTATACTTGTACATTCACAAATAATTAGTGCCTTTACTTTGTAGATGTCTTTTTTTATATCCGTTTCTCTGCATTGGCAACCAAAGCAGCACGAGTCCAACATTAATGTGAGTTGAATAAAATGTCGTTTATAGATTGTTAAAGCTTTTTTTGCTTTCGTTGCTGGTTGAGAACAATAATACAAACCGCACGTTATTGCTCTGCAGTTCCTTTCGCTGCTTGTCCTCCTTCTCATCCTGGTTCCTCGGGGCAGGAACTTGGCTGGTGTTTGTGGCCGGGGCAGAAACTGCTGAAACCACACTAAGACTAAGATTCTGTTCCACTTTATCAGCGTTAGTTTTCCTGTTTTCAATCTGAAATGCAAAGCTCTTTCTAGATATTCACCATGTGAGCTTAATGCTAACCTGATATTAAAGTTAATTATCCAAAATGTTACATGTCAGACTGTGTTCACCCAATCAGAAGGATTTAATGAACCTTTATAGTAATCCAGGACTTTTAAGGAGTAGGCCCACATATTTCTTTCCTTTGAATACTCAGTGATACTGTTTTATTTCTTTTTTTTCAACAATAATCTGGTGTCCAGATATTCTAAATGAGTGTTTTTATTGTTTTTTTTAATTAAATTAAAGTATGTTGCACCAGTCTTACACAGGGTGATGTTTTAACCTTGTCTGACCTGATGATGCAGCGTTGTTGCTCACAGTTATGCTGAACACACCCAGGTAAATACATGCATGCATACATTTAAAAGACAACTGCTCTGCAGATAAAGCTAAAAAAAAAATCTGCTTTAAAATGATTTAATTCCAGCAGTGACGGAGTGATTCAGATCCCATATCAGACAATCACAATGATCAATAACATCCAGTTCGTATCCTGAGAGAAGTTTGAATTTATGAGGGAACCTTCAGATTATTTGGGCTGCCTCAGCTCTGCTCCTGCAGTATAAACACGAGTCTCACATGGACAAAAGCTGATGGATTCTTTAAGTCAGAACCAGAACAGCTTCGGCTGAAAGACTCCCACAGAAAGATCGATATGCAGCATTTTTCCATTCAACATGAAATCTGTGATCTACTGAGAAATACTGAAGAAAACAGATTTTTTTAAATGATATTACAGCCTCTGCTGCTTTAATATCGACTCTTTATTTTCTCCAGTTTAATGAAGCTGCAGCAACACATTCACATGTTGCCTCAGATTAAATGGGCTCCAACTCTCCAACGAGCGTCATGTAATTCAGCCTGGTAGTTTTAGAGAAAAAAGGCAATGAAAACATCAAATCAAATCAAATTTATTTATATAGCACATTTCATGTACAAACAGTTCAAAGTGCTTCACATAAAATAAAAGCATTGCAGCAGGGAGTGGAAGAAGCATTAAAATACAAAAAAGAATATAAAGAGAAACAAATAAAATCATTTAAATGAATTTAAAAACAAGCAACAGTCCAGATAAGTTCAAAGATGTCGTGCAGATTTCATGCATAGACACATGAGAACAGAAATGTTTTTAACCTGGATTTAAAAATGCCTACATTTGGTGAAAGTTTAATCTCCACTGGCAGTTTGTTCCACTTGTTTGCAGCATAACATGGATCACTTTCATTTATGTTTTCTGTCTCTGACATATTTGATCCCTCTGAGTTCACGTATACTGTTTAGTGCATGTATCAACACATCAATGCTGTTCAAGTCTATCAAGTGCTCTTACCTCTTCAGCATGTTTCAGGCTCTGCATCAGTACCAATCGTTCACATTATAGGAGATTCCACTTCATTATGAACATTTCATGTCATCAGAAAATGTCATAAATAAATAAATACATGTGTCAGATTCCTGTGGCCAGTGTCTTTATTTCTGTTGTTGAAGACTGAAAAAAACAACTCATAAGATTTACTTAATGCAAATACTTACAAATGTTTTTTTAAGTAATATTTAATGCTGCAATATCAAGTAAATTTTACTTACCATAAAAAATAACATTTACTTAATTACATCTAAGTTTTAAGTTATATTTATTTCAACAAATGAAATAAAGCCTACTTGTTTTTCATTGGCAGGAACATCATTTTACTCAAAATTTTAAGTAAATTTTTATATATGTAGTATTTGCTGTTATAAAGTAACTTAGTAGATTTTAACGATACACTTTCAGAGTAAAGTTTATGTCGTATTTCTAAGTTTATGTACATACAACTATTAAACATTTAAATTGTATGAGGAAACTTAAGTAAAACTTACTCTTCCCCCATAATTCATGTATTACGTTAATAAAATGTTTAATTTTACGTAAGAAGCTCGAGTTCTTACTGAATCTTAGAAATACAAGGTAGAGGTTATGACAGTTACTCTAATAGAGTTTACTTCACCAAAAACTCACTTTTTTCAGTGTGCTGCACAGACGGCAACATCTGGAAACAAATTGAAACGTTCATCTTGAGAATTGAACCTGGAAAAAGAGCCACGCTGAATGTGGAAAAATGGAATTTTATGGAATATTTACAGGTACACGGTTCCTAAATTCCATTTTTATGAGTTTTAAAAAAAAAAAAATTTCCATTAAAAAAGTATCAAGACTGTGTTGTTGCTAAGGAAAAAAGTAATTCAGTACATCAGTTTTAATAAACGATGAAATGTTGCAATGAAAAGCATCAGTTTTTTAAAAACTCGTTTGAGATATTAAGTTTGGATCATTATTTAAAGGAAGCAGCGGGCTAAATAATTATGATTTCAAGCAAGGTTTTGATATTGAAGTTTTAATGTTCTAATCTTGAATATGAATGTGCGTGTTCGTGCGTATCTGTGTGTCTATATAAATGCAGTTCTGAGCAAAATCCAAAAATCTCCGATTTTTTGCGTAGGTCTTTAAATGCGCTTTCAAGAGCCAATAGCAGCGCGCACCGCGTGACGGACCTGCCGTAAAGTGTGCCGTAAACCGGTGGGAACAGTCGTAATCAGAATTCGCTTGCTGTAACTTAGATTAGTTATATTAGATGTATAAGTTATAGATGTTTTTAGCATTATTTATAGTCATAGTTCGGTAGGACACCAGCGGTAAGTTTCCGGTTCTCTCTTCTTCTGTGACACGAGAAAATTAAAACACGGAAGAATGTGTTTTATTATGTTTTGTTGATGGTCGGTTATCTAGCTAGGCTAACCACAGTGATAAAGTTAATAAATACCTTTACTGTAAACGGGATATACTGTCAGAATAATTATTGTAATTATTGGCTTAAAAAATAACTTTCTGGGCAAAAAGGAGACTTTATTATGTCACATGTTATGTTATCTGGACTGTATGATACTATAACTGTATGCTACTATCCTGTTAAAAACATTAGCCTACACGACCTGTAACAATTCCTCCTGCACATAACATGACATGTTACATGCATGGATGTATTATATTAACATGACATGTTACATGCATGGATGTATTATATTAACATGACATGTTACATGCATGGATGTATTATATTAACATGTCATCAAGTGAAATATGCGCACAGTGTGTTCAGTGAATTGACAACGCGTCCTCCCCACAGGCGGTCCTGGCTAGATTTAAACGCCCTGGGCGAACCATCCTCTTGCCCCCCCCCAAAAAAAAATTAAAAGACTTACCAACACAACAACATATTATATAATTATTATTATTTTATTATATGTAATCTGAAATACAAAAAGGTACAAAAGGAACTGAGAAAAAACACGATAAATAAACAAAATACAGAATATAAATATCAATCACAAATCCTTAAATAACCTCAAAATCCTAAAAAATAACCCGAAGAAAGCTAAAAAAATAAATAAATGCTACTCTATGGAGCATAAAAACAGATTCCTGCAGTTCTGATACCAACAGAGCTCAGACTGTAGCAGCTGTTTTCACCCTGTTTGCAGCTGGCATTAACATTAACTTTGTTGTGTTGCAAACACAAACCAGACCAGGTTGCCAATGTCTTTGGGTGAAATTAGCTGCATGACATGATGCCTCAATTCTAATTCTAGTTCAGCAAAACTGAAAATCAAATACAGTCGTAACTAATAGCAACATGTTAGCGAGAGGCTAACAGATAGCCTATAGCCTACGTCACTCATGTCACTCATGTCACTCATAGAAATCTGCATCCCTTTATCTTTTGCCCGTTTCTCCTCTTCTTCTCTTTCTAAACTGGGCACCTGATGGCTTCTTTGACCATGACGTTGTGTTTTTTAAGCTAACATTTGATTTGTCTGATCAGTTTCTTTCAGCCATAATGGCGCCTCCTGCTCTGCTCATCCTGTATGGCAGCCAGACGGGCACAGCTCAGGACACGGCCCAAAGGATCGCGCGGCAGGCAAAGAGGAGGTGGCTGAAGGTCCGAGTAATGCCTCTGGATAGCTACAATGTGGTATGTGTTTTTACTTAGTTTCAACATTTGATTTCAGTGCCACGAACATTAGTTTGTTGATCATATCTAACTCTTCAACCACCTCCAGATCTACCCGAGTGCTCACACTTTAAAACCTTTGACATTCTGTTACATCCCATAATGTACGGCACAATTCAACAACAAGGTGATTCAAAGTGCTTTACAGAGACATTAAAACAGTAGAAATAAAAAGCACGATTTAAATTTTAAACATAAAAAGAAAGAAATAAGAACAACAGATAAAATCAGTAGTTAAAATATGATTAGGACTGAGAGGTTCAGGAGGTCCTCTGTTCCCACAGCCATAAGGCTTTTTAACAGTGACTGCTGAGTTCTTCTCACATTTATTTATTTATTTATGTTCTAATTTACAATCATTGTAAATATTTTAATTTAATTTAATTCTTCTCAAATTGATTGATTTTTTTTTTTTTTTATTGATTTTTTTTTTTATTTAGTCATTTATTATTATTATTATTATTATTATTAGTTGTAGTATTTTTATTAGAATTGGTATTATTGTTGTTGTTAATATACAATCATTGTAAATATTAATAATTTAATTTAATTCTTCTCAAATTGATTTGATTTTTAAAAAAAAATTATTTAGTCATTTATTATTATTATTAGTTGTAGTATTTTTTTATTAGAATTGGTTTTATTGTTGTTGTTAATATACAATCATTGTAAATATAAATAATTTTTTGAGTTACTTGACTAATTTGAATTTCCCCCATTGGGGGATAAATAAAGTATTTTTCTATTTTCTATTTCTAATGAATCTGTCACAATCTGTCACATCACATGCATAACATGTAGAGTTAGTGTGGTGAAATAAACATGCATGGCTTCCAGTGGCACTGGGTCATTGGTCACAGGAGGCAGAAGCAGCTGAAGGGAAACGCTGGCTGCTGAGATTCAGCCAAAGTCCACAGGAATGAGCTTCACAGGGCAGAAGAACCAAAACACAAAGCAGCTAATATGCAGGATCTGAGTCAATGACATGATCTAAACATGACTGAGCTGCGTTTCACCTGCTGAACACCAAACCAGAGGCAGAAAGAGCCACAAACATCAGCTATGATGGCTGGTAAAGTGTCCCAAAGAAGGAAAGCTCTTGTTTGGTCATGTTCACGGGGCCCAGACACCAGGCAGCCGGTGCCTGGGAGGGATTAAGGTCCAGAGAGGAGTTCAGCTTCTGGTTGTTGATGAGAATCACACGGACACGCTGACACGCTGACATGCTGACATGCTGACATGCGTATTTTCTTCCATTTCACAGGCCGGCCTGATCTCAGAGTCTCTGGTTGTGTTTGTTTGTGCCACCGCTGGACAAGGAGACCCTCCGGACAATATGAAGGTAAAAACAGACCAAGAAGAGAGAAAAGGTGCGATGCACAGGGAGGAGCATCATTTACTGTAATAAACACCAGTCAGCCATTATGAGCACCTGCTTCATGCTGAATAATGTTGAAAGGATGGGAAAATGTTTGTTTGTACGAGATATGAATAAAGAAAACCGTTTTCTTTGGAGATTAGACTCACTGAGGCATCATGTTGGTGGACATGAAGGAATGAAGGATATATAACAGAGGAACCACCCATAAGTCACCCCATTATCAGTCTTTTTGTCGGGCCCACTGCTGTGTGACTTAAAGGGACAGTTCGCCTCTTCTGACATGAAGCTGTATGACATCCCATATCAGCAACATCATTTCTGAACATCTTCTTACCCCCTGCTGCGTCCTGTGAGCAGAGTTCCAGCCTCGTTTTGGTGTTGATGAAGGTAGTCCGGCTAGTTGGCTAACTAAAGAGGCGAACTATCCCTTTAACACAATTAAATCCATTGTGTTAAAAAGTAATTGTGTGTCTCGTGTCTTCACAGAGTTTCTGGAGGTTTCTCTTTAAGAAGTCTTTACCTGTCGGCTCTCTGAGCCGGCTGGACTGCGCAGTGTTGGGCCTGGGGGACTCCTCCTATCCAAAGTCAGTCCTTTTTTTTTGCATCTGCAGCTCTGCCGTATATTCAGTACGATTTAGATTTTAGACTTCTGTAAAAGAATCAATCGCTTTATGTTTTAGGTTCAATTTTGTGGCGAAGAAGCTCCACAAGCGTCTCCTGCAGCTGGGGGCCAGCTCTGTGATGCCTGTGGGGCTGGCAGACGATCAGCATGACCTGGGGTAAGATCCGGGTCCCAACTGTTCCAATCATCTGTCAGCAGCAGGAGAGGAACTGTGGGGTGGGGTTTATTCAGATCCCATTTAGATTCAACTTTTATGCTGAATAAAGGCCAAAACCAGAGCCAGAATAAAGATTTTAACACTGCTGTGATGTGTTCAGATCTCTTAGTCCGGGTTAAAACTCCAGCAGCAGCGTTCTGGATGAGCTGCAGATGTTTAATGCTCTTTGTGGGAAGTCCAGTTAAAAGAGCGTTACAGTGATGGAGTAAATTACAGGATTATTTCAGGAAGTATTCACGACAACATGTCTGCTGTGTCTTTGGTTCACAGCTTTAAAATCTTTACTCTGGCTTCAAGTCAGTCACAGAATAGATTTTAAAAGCCTGCTGATGGTTTACAATCTGTGATCTGTTCAGAGAATATAAAGCCAGCAGAGCTCTTAGATCCAAGGACTCAGGTCAGCTGGTCCAGTCCAGAGTCCAGACTAAACATGGAGAAGCAGCATTTAGCTGTTATGCTGCAAACAAGTGGAACAAACTGCCAGTGGAGATTAAACTCTCACCAAATGGAGACATTTTTAAATCCAGGTTAAAGACATTTCTGTTCTCATGTGTCTATGCATGAAATCTGCACGCTATCTTTGAACTTATCTGGACTGTTGCTCGTTTTTAATCATTTAAATGATTTTATTTGTTTCTCTTTATATTCTTTTAATCATTTAAATGATTTTATTTGTTTCTCTTTAAATTCTTTTTTGTATTTTAATGCTTCTTCCACTCCCTGCTGCAATGCTTTTATTTTATGTAAAGCACTTTGAACTGTTTGTACATGAAATGTACTACAAATAAATTTGATTTGATTTGTTACTTTATGTCTTAAACAGGCAGGACGCAGTGATCGACCCGTGGCTCGCAGCGTTCTGGGACAAAGTGCTGGCTCTGTACCCGTCTCTGGCCGCCGCCGCCCCTCTGAGGGAGGATGAGCCGTGAGTGATGCCTCACAGCGCCTCACTCTTCACTTCTAACAGCCCGTGTTGTCAGTATGTCGTCGGTAACTGGATAACTCGCCCTTTCTGCCGCAGACTCCCTCCAACGTGCAGTTTCCTCTTCCTGGATGATGAGACAGAGAAGACGGATGACCGGCTGAGGATCAGCGTGGAGCAAACCGTGCCCTCCCAGGCTCGTCCTTTTCCTGCCAGAATGCTGTTCAACAGGAGGGTTACGGAGCCGTCGCACTTCCAGGACGTGAGACTCATCGAGTTCGACATCACCGGCTCCAACATTGAGTGAGTAACGTCGAGCACTTCCAGATTTTAACGTGAAAGTAAGGCTGTGTTCAAAACCGCCTACTACATACTGCATACTACATACTACATACTGCATACTACATACTGCATACTGCATACTGTATACTGCATACTACATACTTCCATACTACATACTGCATACTACATACTGCATACTGCATACTACATACTGCATACTTACATACTACATACTGCATACTATATACTGCATACTGCATACTACATACTGCATACTGCATACTACATACTACATACTGCATACTACATACTACATACTACATACTGCATACTACATACTGCATACTTCCATACTACATACTGCATACTACATACTACATACTGCATACTACATACTGCATACTACATACTGCATACTATATACTGCATACTGCATACTACATACTGCATACTGCATACTACATACTACATACTGCATACTACATACTACATACTACATACTGCATACTACATACTGCATACTTCCATACTACATACTACATACTGCATACTACATACTGCATACTGCATACTACATACTACATACTGCATACTATATACTGCATACTGCATACTACATACTGCATACTACATACTGCATACTGCATACTACATACTACATACTGCATACTACATACTACATACTACATACTGCATACTACATACTGCATACTTCCATACTACATACTGCATACTACATACTGCATACTGCATACTGCATACTACATACTACATACTGCATACTACATACTGCATACTACATACTACATACTGCATACTACATACTGCATACTGCATACTGCATACTACATACTACATACTACATACTGCATACTACATACTGCATACTACATACTGCATACTGCAAACTACATACTGCATACTACATACTGCATACTGCATACTGCATACTACATACTACATACTACATACTGCATACTACATACTGCATACTACATACTGCATACTGCAAACTACATACTGCATACTACATACTGCATACTGCATACTGCATACTACATACTACATACTACATACTGCATACTACATACTGCATACTGCAAACTACATACTGCATACTACATACTGCATACTACATACTACATACTACATACTACATACTGCATACTACATACTGCATACTACATACTGCATACTGCAAACTGCATACTACATACTACATACTGCATACTATATACTGCATACTGCATACTACATACTGCATACTACATACTGCATACTGCATACTACATACTACATACTGCATACTGCAAACTACATACTGCATACTACATACTGCATACTGAATACTGCATACTACATACTGCATACTACATACTACATACTACATACTGCATACTGCATACTACATACTACATACTGCATACTGCATACTACATACTGCATACTACATACTGCATACTACATACTGCATACTACATACTGCATACTTCCATACTACATACTGCATACTACATACTGCATACTGCATACTACATACTACATACTGCATACTACATACTACATACTGCATACTGCATACTACATACTGCATACTGCATACTACATACTACATACTGCATACTGCATACTGCATACTACATACTGCATACTACATACTACATACTGCATACTACATACTGCATACTGCATACTACATACTGCATACTACATACTACATACTGCATACTGCATACTACATACTGCATACTACATACTGCATACTACATACTGCATACTACATACTACATACTGCATACTGCATACTACATACTACATACTGCATACTACATTCTGCATACTGCATACTACATACTGCATACTGCATACTACATACTACATACTGCATACTACATTCTGCATACTGCATACTACATACTGCATACTACATACTACATACTACATTCTGCATACTACATACTGCATACTTCCATACTACATACTGCATACTGCATACTACATACTGCATACTACATACTGCATACTACATACTACATACTGCATACTACATTCTGCATACTACATACTGCATACTACATACTACATACTGCATACTACATACTGCATACTACATACTGCATACTGCATACTACATACTGCATACTGCATACTACATACTACATACTGCATACTACATACTGCATACTACATACTGCATACTGCATACTACATACTCATCGATCAGACAGTATGCAGAGCGTTTACCCACAATGCATTTCGCTCCTGCCCGAGCCGAAATCAGCCGGCCTGAAGCTGATTTCTCTTAAGCTCTAAACTCTGTAAACTTTAGCAACATTTGAAACATTTTCAGGTGAGAAAGTAGTCGTTTAGATCCCCAACGTGTTGGAAACCTGACAAAATACCGGCTGTTTACAATTTTGTTCCCACAAATTCGGCGCTACTAAAGCTAGCCGCAGTGAGCTAACGCACTTCCGGTTATTTTCACAAAATAAAATACCCGTTGCCTTTTATCATAGGGAAAGCCATTACGATACAATTGGTGCTTTTGTTTTGAAAACAGGAAGTGAACCTACCCTCGTTGTAGCTAGCTTGAAACTGCCGTTTTGACAGGAAATGACGATCGGCGACGTTACGTTACGTTGCATCTTGGGTAGTTTGAGTATGAGTAGTAACCTCATGATGCATACCCAACATTTAGGAGAATCTAGTATGCAAGTTAGTACGAGTAGTAGGAGAAGTATGCGGTTTAGAACACAGCCTAAGTGTTGCTGGAGCTGAGCCCTCATCTCTGTAGCTCTGATTTCTCTGAGCAGGTTTGCTGCTGGAGACGTGGTGATGATGCGTCCCTGTAATGCAGCCGAGGATGTGCAGCAGTTCTGTCAGCTGCTGCGGTTGGACCCAGAGGCCAGCTTCACTCTCAGTGCCGCGGACAAGGCTGCAGGTACATCTGAGGGATATTTCCACAATTTTGATGCTTCGCCTGGTCTTTAAAGCGCTAAAAACTAATTATTTCTGAAGGTTTTCCAACTCAGGACAAAACACCCAGTTTATTCAAATCATTTTCTGTAGATGAAACACTCAACTTCCCTGTGTTGGTCTCACCTAATATTAGGGCTGGGCAACCATTAAAATGTTTAATCTAATTAATCTCATGATTTCCCTGATTAATCACGATTAATCGCATTTGTACGCAGAATCCAAAAATGAATCCAAAAGTAGTGTATAGCTTTTAGCATTTAGCTTTATTTTAAATGTGCTGCCATATGAATGAAAGTGCCATAACATTTGTTGTGCAAACACACTTTTAACATCAGCATCTTTCTGTAGTTTTTATGTAGAAGCCTCGCTCCACTGTCTGTTTCCTTGAATGACTTGCTGCTATCAGTTGTGTGTTTTGCCTTTAAGTGATATTTTAGACTGGAACTACTACGCTGAGAAGACAATTCAACTTGGCAGTGTTTACAGATGACTTTGGTTCTGTCGACTCCGCCGTCTGGAAGAACTTTAACATGAAAATGGCCGAGTAAAAGTTCCGTACCCTTCTCCATGTTTGGTGGATCCGCCGATTACTTTCTTTTCCTGTTCCACAGCAGACAGCAGCAGACTTTTACAAAATAAAAGCCTGTGAGCAACAGACTTTTACAAAATAAAAGCCTGTGAGCAACAGACTTTTACAAAATAAAAGCCTGTGAGCAACAGACTTTTACAGAATAAAAGCCTGTGAGCAACAGACTTTTACAAAATAAAAGCCTGTGAGCAACAGACTTTTACAAAATAAAAGCCTGTGAGCAACAGACTTTTACAAAATAAAAGCCTGTGAGCAGCAGACTTTTACAAAATAAAAGCCTGTGAGCAACAGACTTTTACAGAATAAAAGCCTGTGAGCAGTAGACTTTTACAAAATAAAAGCCTGTTGTAACAGACTTTTACAAAATAAAAGCCTGTGAGCAGCAGACTTTTACAGTAATAGAATAACTAATAAAAACTGCGTTAATGCACGATAAAATATTTATCAGCGTTAAATAATTATTGAGTTAACGCGATAATAACGAGTTAACTCGCCCAGCCCTATAAGTAATATTAGGTTTACAGCACACTGAGGTTGGAAATGAGCTTTCTGTCACTGCTAGGAGCTCATTTACGTGGCACAGCAACCAGGGCTGTGTGTGTGTATCCAGTAATTAACTGTAACTCAGGCTGTGGCATGTTGATATGTTTTGGAGTATTCGATGTAATTCAGCTCATTGCCTTGTGGAATTGTAATTGAATTGGTTCCAATAGTTAAGAAAAGAAGTGAATCTCTGGCTGGACGGTGACCACACGTCTGCTTTAAACAAACTTTACCTGGATGTGCCTAAATGCAGGCTGAAAACGAAAGGCCATCAAGCTTTTGCAGCGGCTGCCCCTTAACTTTGGAATGGGTTACCATGGTTACCGCTGCATATTTGTTCATCAGAAACTCTGGAAATGTTTAAAACAACTCTTAAAACCCACCTTTTCTCCCAGACTTTCAGACCTGGGTGTTTTTATCTCTTGCTGAATTTCTTTGTTAAATGCATCTGTTGGATTTTATTGTTATTTATTTATGTAAAGCACTTTGGCCAGCCCGGGTTGTTGTAAGGTGCTGTATAAATAAACGTGACCTTGACCTTTATTGGTGTCCTCTCAGTTCCAGCTCGGCTTCCTCGGCCCTGCACCGTACGCCACCTGGTGGAGAGCTACCTGGACATCGCCGCCGTGCCCCGCCGCTCCTTCTTTGAGCTGCTGTCCACCTTCGCCACCAACGAGCTGGAGCGGGAGAAGCTGGCGGAGTTCAGCTCGGCGGCGGGCCAGGACGAGCTGCTCAGCTACTGCAACCGCCCCAGGCGCACCGCCCTGGAGGTGACGGATCCGATTCAGTGCATAGAAATACCCTCAGCACAGTGTTTTAATAGTTATTAAGTTCCTGTTTCTCTTTATTATTATTATTATTATTCCGCCAGTTTTTGGCACCTAACTATCATTTTTGCTGTTTTTAACTTTTACACTTTTTAAGATATTCAACTTTTATTAAAATTTTCCCATCATTCAAATGAATGGAAACTGCTTTCAGCTCTTCCAAATCATCTCCCTCTTTCCAACCTAACTACTTCTGCATGCTTTCAGCTGGAGACACCATTCAAACTTTAAATGGGTCACAAGACATTCAGCTATTACCAATTGTTTCAGCTTTTTCAAATCTTCAGCCAGCTTTGAAATATGACAGTTTCAAAAACATGAACATTTTTGCTCCTTCTTGATTTTTATGAATGAGCACACAGCTGAGTGCGTGCTGATAAGTTTCAAATTTTTCAGTTTTTTCAAACAAATACCTCCAATTTTCATACAGTTTAACTTAGAGAAGCAAGTTATACATTAAAATGTAAGAAAAATTGTCCTCTTTCGGCCAATGTAACTACTAAAGAGCTCACATTTACAGAATTTCAGCTATGAGCCTTGAACTGAGATCAACCTCTCAAATTCTCTGACTACACTGGAAAAAATGTCCCTCCAAAAATAAGTAAAAAAGCAACAAATAAAAGACGTTTTTGCTTGAAATAAGCAAAAAATCTGCCAATGGAACTAGTGAAAATCGGCTTGTAAAGATTTCTTGAAATAAGATGTGATATTTAGGACTTTTGAGTTAAAATTGATCTTGAAATTAGCTTAAAAACCTCTTCAAATGAAAAAAAAAGCTTGTTTCATGTGAAATCCGACTCAAAACAATTTGTTTTCAAGACTTTTTCACTTAACAAGATATTCCAGATGTCTTGTCTTCAAACAAGTCCCTATATCTGGCTGAAATGGTGCTTGTTAGGCAGTTGTGTCTTACATTAAGTGTAATGAGAGACTCAATGAGACAAATATACTTGGTCAGATTTAGATTTTTTCCAGTGTAACTCCAATGTTAAGTTTGGTAGTAACAAAAATCCCAAAATCCCTTCAACCAATACCTCAGCAACAGTTTTTCCTGCTAAAATTGAACTATTTTCAGCTTTTTTAGCACGATCAGCTGTCCCCATTCAGCTCATAAGCATTCTCACTGCTGTTTCTAGTTCTCTTTCACTTTCTGCCATCTTTTTTGTGGCCGTTTATACTATAAGTGGATGATAACAGAGCTCTCAGCCTCAGAGGATGATGGTGTGGACCCCGGATATTCTGTTCTGTCGGTCCCAGGAGGAAAAAGAGTGTAAATCCCTGTTCCGTCTGTGGTTCTGCTGCAGGTTCTGGCAGACTTTCCACACACCACAGCAGAACTCAAAGTGGACTATCTCCTGGACCTTTTCCCTGAGATCCAGCCCCGCTCCTTCTCCATCGCCTCCTCTCTGAAGGTAACACATGAACAGCTGCTGTAAAGAACGATGTGTCGGCGCGTATAAGAAGCAGGAACCCTCTTCTGCTCAGGCTCATCCGCACAGGGTGCAGATCCTCGTGGCTGTGGTGCAGTACAAAACCAAAATGCACAAACCCAGAAGAGGCCTCTGCTCCACCTGGTTGGCCTCGCTGGACCCCACACAAGGTCTGTTACAGCTTA
Source organism: Odontesthes bonariensis (assembly GCF_027942865.1). Classification (NCBI taxonomy): domain Eukaryota; kingdom Metazoa; phylum Chordata; class Actinopteri; order Atheriniformes; family Atherinopsidae; genus Odontesthes; species Odontesthes bonariensis. The sequence goes on from NC_134527.1 coordinate 1,595,462, forward strand.
TAGAAGTGAAATCGGATGTTTTTATACTCTGATTTCTGACTGATTTCATCCAAACAGGCGACAGTTGGACCAGTTCTCTGACCAGAGAGTGAAAACTGTTCTCTGTTTGAGTCGATAAAGATTTAAAATTGCCGGTTTTATTTCAGGGGAGGTGTTTGCTCCTCTGTGGGTGAAGAAGGGAAGTCTGAGGTTCCCCACAGAAAGGGAGACGCCTGTGATCATGGTGGGGCCTGGAACAGGAGTGGCGCCCTTCAGGGCGGCCTTACAGGAGAGGAGCGTAGAGGGGAAAAAGGGTGAGTCTCCGTCTCTGCTGTGCGCGTCAGTTTCCTCTCCACCATCTGATGCTCCTCCATCATCTCCCCTGTTTCAGCCAACGTGCTGTTCTTCGGCTGCCGCTCCGAGTCCAAAGACTTCTACTTCAGCTCAGAGTGGGAGCGGATGATGGAGGCCGAGCACATGCTACTCTTCACTGCTTTCTCTCGGGATCAGGTGAGAATATTCCTGTTGTGCACGGGATGGAAACGCTCAATGCTGCTCAGAGATGCTAACCTGTGAGGGTGCTATCCTGTGACTGTGCTAACCTGTGAGGATGCTAACCTGTGAGGATGCTAACCTGTGAGGATGCTAACCTGTGAGGGTGCTAACCTGTGAGGGTGCTAACCTGTGAGGATGCTAACCTGTGAGGATGCTAACCTGTGAGAATGCTAACCTGTGAGGATGCTAACCTGTGAGGATGCTAACCTGTGAGGGTGCTAACCTGTGAGGATGCTAACCTGTGAGGGTGCTAACCTGTGAGAATGCTAACCTGTGAGGATGCTAACCTGTGAGGGTGCTAACCTGTGAGGATGCTAACCTGTGAGGGTGCTAACCTGTGAGAATGCTAACCTGTGAGAATGCTAACCTGTGAGGATGCTAAGCTGTGAGGGTGCTAACCTGTGAGGGTGCTAACTGTGAGGATGCTAAGCTGTGAGGGTGCTAACCTGTGAGGATGCTAACCTGTGAGGATGCTAACTGTGAGGATGCTAAGCTGTGAGGGTGCTAACCTGTGAGGATGCTAACCTGTGAGGGTGCTAACCTGTGAGGGTGCTAACCTGTGAGGATGCTAACCTGTGAGGATGCTAACCTGTGAGGGTGCTAACCTGTGAGGGTGCTAACTGTGAGGATGCTAACCTGTGAGGATGCTAACCTGTGAGGATGCTAAGCTGTGAGGGTGCTAACCTGTGAGGGTGCTAACTGTGAGGATGCTAAGCTGTGAGGATGCTAAGCTGTGAGGATGCTAAGCTGTGAGGATGCTAAGCTGTATGCTAACCTGTGACCTGTGACCCTGCTCAGGAGGAGAAGGTATACGTGCAGCACCGTGTGAGGGAGAACGCCGCGCTGCTGTGGGACCTGATCGCCAACAAAGGCGCCTGCTTTTACATCGCCGGGTGAGTCCAGAGCATTAAAGCTTCTGTTTCCTGTTATTCATGAAGCTCATCGAGTCAGGCCATCCTCAAATACATCCTTAAATTGCGTGTAAGACTTGTTTCTACTAAAGGAAATAAAGATGAAAGAATAAAACTGAGCCTGTTCCCGCGCAGCAATGCCAAAGAGATGCCGGCCAGCGTGTGCGATGCTCTGAAGGACGCCTTCCAGCAGGAGGGGCGGATGTCCGCCGAGGAAGCTGAGCAGCTGCTGGCGGCCATGGAGAAGACGGGCCGGCTGCAGAGGGAGACCTGGGCCTGATCAAACCTCAGAACTCCTGCGCTCACATTCTGCTGGATCTACATGATGCCCCCATTAATATGTCAGCAGGGGGCGTGTATAAAACTTACTGCTGATATGATTCTGATTTAACTTCTAATAAACCATCTTAATCTGCAAACTGTCCCAGAGAGGTTTCAGCTGGTGTTGGTCTCACTGCTTCCTCGTTGACCTGCTGCAACGAGTCTGATGTATTTATTTATTTAATAATAATAATTTTATTTATATAGCACCTTTCATACATAAAATGTAGCTCAAAGTACTTTACAAATAAGATCAATATCCAAAATGAATAAAGTAAAACGACCACAAGAACAACAAAATAGAGCACAATAGAGAAACAACAAATGTAATATACAAATAGTAATAATAATAATAATAATAGAATCCATAAAACTAGTAGAAGGCGAGGGTGTATAGATGTGTTTTTAGCTGCTTTTTAAAGTTTGTAATATCTGTTGACTGACGAATATACACTGGTAGAAAGTTCCAGATTATTGGTGCATAAAAACAGAAAGCAGCTTCACCCATCTTTTTATATTTCATCCAAGGAACACTTAATAAAGTAGCACCTGATGATCTTAGAGCTCGATTTGGAACATATTCTGTGAGCAGTTCTGAAATGTACTTAATGTAGTTAAAGGAAATATTCCCCAACAAGGCTGGATCAAACTGATGGTTTAACCTTCAAATGTTTCTCATTTCAGGAGTTTTAAAGGGATAAAACATCAAAGTAGAACATTTGGATTGTTCCAGAATCTCAAGTTTAAGTTGACAGAAATATTTCTTAAAGAAATACTGAATCACTGTTTGTGACATTTGATCTTTTTGTCGTCTTTAGAGCAGAAATATAGAAATAAAGCTTCAGCCTTAATGCAGGTTTCAGATGCTTCAACACACCTGATTCAGATCAGTGCATCATTCACAGGTTTGTGCAGAACTTAATCTTTAGAACGGATCCATTTCATCATCAACAGATGAGCGGTGGACTCTGAAAGCACCGTTAGAGGACGGCTCCCCCTACAGGTACCAGGATGGAACGCCACCTTGGGACTTTTATCATGTTAAGGAGGCAACAAAAATGTCGTGGAGCCGGAATCTAAAGTCAGAACCAGAGTATTTGGGCCCAGGAACGTCCATAATAAAGGTCGGTGCATAATAAAGTTTTAGGGTTCACAAACTTCGCCATCAGTGTATCAGTTGATCTTTTACTGCATCTTTCCTGAGGTTAACGCCTCAGGCCGACAGCAGCCTGCATCAGATGGTTTAATGTGCACACATCCATGTTGGATGAAGCCTGCAGCGGAGAGAACGTGAGCTGTTTAATCTGTTTAATCTGCTGTTCACTATGAAAAGTAAGAACAATATAAATCTTTTTATTTGTCAGATAAAACTGTACAAACTTGAAAACACACACACACACACACACACACACACACACACACAGTTCCTCCAGGACAGACGTGCACACACTTCAGTGCTCTACTTTAACGACGGTCTGCATTAAAGGGATAGTTCGCCTCTTTTGACATGAAGCTGTGTAACATCCCATATCAGCAGCATCATTTCTGAACATCTTCTTACCCCCTGCTGCGTCCTGTGAGCAGAGTTCCAGCCTCGTTTTGGTGTTGATGAAGGTAGTCCGGCTAGTTGGCTGGGGTTTAAAAAATAAAGCGTTTTGCTTCTCAAAACAATATGCGTTCAACAGAGTAATACATTTGCATCACAAAATGGTTCTCCAGGAAAAAGTCAGACCTCACAATCGCTTGGCCCTATTTTCTCTCCGGCTAGCGCCATGTATAAAATATATTTTATGAAAATATTATATTTTTTATAATATTTGATCAAATATTATATTATTTTAATATATTAAAATATATTGTTATTTTAATAATATAATAAGTAGTAGTTTATTATTATTATTTGATATTATTTATTAAATGATAAAATATTATTAAATAATAAATAAATAGTAAATAATTTATTAAATAATAAATTAAATTCGTATCACTACCTGCAGCTGTGCAGACCGAAGTGCAGAGCGAGCAGTCCCCTGCTTCCGAGCAGCAAACACCGTAACAGGCGCGGCTGTTGGCAGGCGGCAGCAGGCAGTGATACGAAGAGAGAGAAAATAGGGCCAAGAGATTGTGAGGTCTGACTTTTTCCTGGAGAACCATTTTGTGATGCAAATGTATTACTCTGTTGAACGCATATTGTTCTGAGAAGCAAAACGCTTTATTTTTTAAACCCCAGCCAACTAGCCGGACTACCTTCATCAACGCCAAAACGAGGCTGGAACTCTGCTCACAGGACGCAGCAGGGGGTAAGAAGATGTTCAGAAATGATGTTGCTGATATGGGATGTTACACAGCTTCATGTCAAAAGAGGCGAACTATCCCTTTAAGAAGGGATTTAATGTTTGTGCGGAGCAGAGAAATGTTACGCAGAGCGACTGGAAGTTTGTCGATGACGCAGCAGAGTTAGAAAAACAGCCGCGCTGCGTAACCGTGCTCCTGGCTGGTAAAAATGATAGAAAAGCCTTCCCTCCTGCCCTCGTCCTCTATCTGAGAGCCAGAGTGTGCACTTGGTATATCTCCTTTGGGAAGTTAGTTTGTTGCTCCTCGCTGATGATTCGGAGGCCCGCTCGGCCCACCAGGCTGCGAACTATTTCCAGGTCGCGGCACATGCTGCTGTCCACCTCGTCCGGGACCACGCCTTCATACGACACATTGTCTTTGATGACGATGAGGCCGTTGGGCCGCAGCGCTTTCCGGCAGCGGCGCAGGAACTCTATCAAATGATCGTCTGTCAGGTGGCCTGAGGGGGAAACAGCAAAGTTTAAAGAAGAAGGACTGAGGAGTTCTGCTGAAGCAGCAGCAAAACCACAGAATAAGAATCAGACATCAGGTTTTACCAGCACTGAGCTGAAAATAAAGGCTGTGTTCCAAACCGCATACTTCTCCTACTACTCCTACTAACTTTCTGAGTTAGTATGTGAGTTTGAGTAAGCGAGAAGTTCCCGGATTCATGCTAGATTCTCCTAAATGTTGGGTATGCATCATGAGGTTACTACTCATACTCAAACTACCCAAGATGCAACGTAACGTGACGTCGCCGATCGTCATTTCCTGTCAAAACGGCAGTTTCAAGCTAGCTACAACGAGGGTAGGTTCACTTCCTGTTTTCAAAACAAAAGCACCAATTGTATGGTAATGGCTTTCCCTATGATAAAAGGCAACGGGTATTTTATTTTGTGAAAATAACCGGAAGTGCGTTGCTCACTGCAGCTAGCTATAGTAGCGCCGAATTCGTGGGAACCAAATTGTAAACAGCCGGTATTTTGTCAGGTTTTCAACACGTTGGGGATCTAAACGACTACTTTCTCACCTGAAAATGTTTCAAATGTTGCTAAAGTTTACAGAGTTTAGAGCTTAAGGGAAATCAGCTTCAGGCCGGCTGATTTCGGCTCGGGCAGGAGCCAAATGCATTGTGGGTAAACACTCTGCATACTGTCTGATCAATGTAGTATGCCGTTTGCAAGTATGCAGTATGCAGTATGCAGTATGTAGTATGCAGTATGTAGTATGCAGTATGTAGTATGTAGTATGCAGTATGCAGTATGCAGTATGCAGTATGTAGTATGTAGTATGTAGTATGCAGTATGCAGTATGCAGTATGTAGTATGCAGTATGTAGTATGCAGTATGTAGTATGCAGTATGTAGTATGCAGTATGCAGTATGCAGTATGTAGTATGTAGTATGCAGTATGCAGTATGCAGTATGCGGTTTCAAACACAGCCAAAGACTCATCCTGTCACTGCGTCAGACTCACCGATGACCCACTGAATCCAGATGACATCATAGCGTCCACCCTCCGGCACGAATTCCTGCAGGCCGCAGCAGAAGTAGTTCCCCACCCTCTGGGCCTCCTCTCCCAGGTACGGCTTGGCTTTGTCCAGGAACTCCTGCGTCACGTCCACCATGTCCACGACTTTGAACAGCGGCAGCAGCAGGCGCTTGGTGATCCTCCCAATGCCCGCGCCGCAGTCCAGGGCGCAGTCTGCGCCCGTCTTCCCCTCCCCGTCCTGCAGAGGACACAACACAGTTAGCTGGGAAAAAATGGCTGAGATACGAGCTGCTGATCAGATTCTGGCTCAGATTTCTGTAATTATCTTAAAAAAAGAGGAGTAAAAACTGTTACCACCTGGGTTTGACTAAAGGAACGATCAGCTTCAGCTGGTCAGCTCCAGGCTCAAAAAAATGAGGTCAGAGAGTGTATTGAGTGTACTGGATCACCTTCTTTTCCAGGATTCATTGAGTTCAAATAGTGAAGGAGCGTAAAACATCGTTTTCCCACCTGGATTAGCTACCAGAGGCCATGTGGTTATCAAAGTGACGACATAACAAGAGCATGCCGTAATTAGAGCTAAATGGGGACCAACAAAGTATCGCCATGTGGCATGTTTTGGCCCGGGAATGAATAAGGATTAATACAATGTCTCAAATAAGACTCACAATCAAGATGTGTTAATGTTTTGCTCGGATAGAAGATGAAATATTCAGCTCAACATGAGTTGTAGCAAAGAGCCCAGCAGAGAACATGCTGCTCACAGGCTTGGTATGTGGGTGTGTGCAGCCCAGATGGCAGCGGAGTATCCGTTCTTCCACAGTTAATGTTCACAGCTAATGTTCACAGAGAGGACGGTCACTGTGTCGTTATGTTACGCAGTGGAACGATCTTAGGATGATGTCAGGACAGCTGAGTCTCTGCCCATCTTTGGCCGCAGGCTGAAACCCATCTCTGCAGGAAACACTACCCAGATCTGCCCTCTGAGGACATCACCTGTTTCCTCCCAGCTCCTTACGCACTGATTTGGTTCCTAAATTGTCTTTTTTTCCCCCATTTGTCCCGGCACCTAACTTACCGCACTTACTCTAGCACTAGTTATGCTCTTAGCTGTTTGGTTTTGGAAGGATGCACTTATGATTTCTTGTGACCTGAAGTTCTTCTGCCTACCGATGTTGTAAGTTATTGTAAGTCGCTTTGGATAAAACCGTCTGCAGAATGACCGTAATGTAATGTAACGTAATGCAATGCAATGTAACGTAACGCAATGTAACGTAACGCAATGTAAAGTAACGCGATGTAACGTAACGCAATGTAATGTAACGCAATGTAACGTAACGCAATGTAACGTAACGCGATGTAATGTAACGCAATGTAACGTAACGCAATGTAAAGTAACGCGATGTAACGTAATGTAACGTAACGCGATGTAACGTAACGCAATGTAACGTAACGCGATGTAACGTAACATAATGTAACGTAACACAATGTAACGTAACGCAATGTAACGTAGCGCAATGTAACGCAACGTAACGTAATGTAACGTAACGCAATGTAACGTAACGCAATGTAACGTAACGCGATGTAACGTAACGCAATGTAACGTAACGCGATGTAACGTAACATAATGTAACGTAACGCGATGTAACGTAACATAATGTAACGTAACACAATGTAACGTAACGCAATGTAACGTAGCGCAATGTAACGCAACGTAACGTAATGTAACGTAACGCGATGTAACGTAACGCGATGTAACGTAACGCGATGTAACGTAATGTAACGTAACGCAATGTAATGTAACGTAACATAACGCAATGTTACGTAACGCAATGTAACGTAACGTAACGCAATGTAACGTAACGTAACGTAACGCGATGTAACGTAACGCGATGTAACGTAACGCGATGTAACGTAACGCAATGTAACGTAATGTAACGTGATGTAACGCAATGTAACGTAACGCGATGTAACGTAACGCAATGTAACGTAACGTAACGTAACGCAATGTAACGTAACGCAATGTAACGTAACGTAACGCAATGTAACGTAACGCAATGTAACGCGATGTAACGTAACGCGATGTAACGTAACGCGATGTAACGTAACGCAATGCAACGTAACGTAATGTAACGCAATGTAACGTAACGTAACGCGATGTAACGTAACGTGATGTAACGTAACGTAACGCAATGTAACGTAACGTGATGTAACGTAACGTAACGTAATGTAACGAAACATAATGTAATGTAACGTGATGTAATGTAACGTAATGTAACATAACGTAACGTAACGTAACGTAATGTAACGTAACGTAATGTAACTTAACGAAACGTAACGTAACGTAGACTTTTAAATGTGACTCAAAGTTTTAAGTTTGCAGCTTTCAGGACATCTTTACAGGAGAATGTCAGCTTCATATCACCCACAGAAAAGCAGAAATACAATAATTAATAATAATAAGAACAGATCTGAGAAATTAACTGTATTCTAATTTAAAGTGGCTGCCATCTTACACCGAGGAACTTCTTCAGGAAAGCCTTGGATCCATTAATGTCGATGCTGGAGATGCTGCCGTAACCTCCCAGCATGCCGTCCACTGTGGGGGGGACGTCCTTCCAGTAGTCCTCAGCATTGGAGTAAAAGGTGGTCTGGTCCTCTGCTATGTCCCCCATCCTGTTGCACTTCACAGTAAAAACACGACTCAGTCACTGGACAAGCTTTATACACTAAGCACCCTCGTTATTAATATGACATGAGGCTGAAAATCCCAGGTCAGAACCTTCTGAGTTAATTTATAATGTAAAGAAGTGGAAATTATATCCAAGAGTCAAACTTACCCTGAAATAATGAAACCAAGTTAGAGCTAAAGTATGAATCTCTTTGCTTTTTAAGCTTTTATCTGTAAACTGCTGGCTGTTTATTCATACGAGTAAAGTTTGGAACTGTTCCACAGCTGTGGAAACTCAATCCTCTGCCGTAATTAAAGGGCTCCTTTGCTGTTTTAAGAGAACCTGGTGCTCATCAGCTGCTGCGCATGTGAGGCAGCAGACCTGCTCACAGCCAAGTGGCCACATTACAGCCGCTCAGCTGTCATCGACCATCTTGTGATCGGGACAGGGGTGACACGTTTCCACAACACACAGGGAACCGGCAGAGGCTGGAAGGTGGATTTCTGAGCCTACTTTTACCATCATTAGCATGATCAAAAAATCCATACACCAGTGTGTTTAATCAGGTTTAATATGTCTGTAGTAAACACCTCATCTCACAGCACAGAGCACACAGACTGGGATTCACACCATTTAACTGTTAAAGGCTCTGATAGTTTTTTTTTGTTAATACAACTTTATTTTGCTTTACAAGATGCAAAAACAGTGCAAAAACATGACAAGTATCATTAATAATAAATGAAGAACAAATAAGCATACCAAAATAAATACATACATAAGTAGTTTAAATAATAAATGGAGAGAGAGAATATACCAGGGGACATGAACAATAAGGATTACACTGAGTTAAAGATTTCAAAGTGGGAGACTAGATTTATAGTTTTGATAGCTTTCTTGTTACTAGAGGAGGAAATTGACTTGAAATACTTCTGGAGTTCTATCATGAAAGCACAAAAATTGGGTTTCACTTTGGCGAATTTACATTTGTGGATGTAATACTTAGCAAGAATTAAAATGAGATTAATTAAAATATATTCTTTTTCAGTGGGAGCATCACTCTTTATAAAACCAAAAATGATGCTTAAAATCACAGCATATATTATCTAAAATAAATCTACAAATATCTTGCCACAGCTTACGGGTATAAATGCTCTGATAGTATTTTTTTTTTTTTTTTTAATGGTCATAGTAAAAACCAGCTCCCAAAGCTCAGTGACGTCATATTCACTCAATGCACGTGGAAAGTTGAGGACACGCATAACCTAGAAATGACACATTAAGCTAACTTCGATCTAAATAACATCTATCTGTTAAGGCAGACTTTAAACAGTAGGTCAGCTTTCACCCTCACAGTTAAAACTCGTTTTTTTTTATGTTCATTACAACATAAGTAAGCTTTGGAGGCCCTGCGACGCGCAAACTTATTAATATCTGACTAACTGAGCCGATCAGCTGGTTAGAGCCGCCATCCCCCGTAAAACTCTGTGATTCAGGCCGATAAATAACGACACTAACCTGGTCCTCTGTCGCCGGCAGGTCCCGCTACCCCTCGTCCGCCCGGTGTCTGGAACTCACTTTTCTATTTGAGACCATCGCTGAACGGGCGGCACGTCATTTCCTTATTTGGTTCAAGGGCGAAGAAGCTATGACAGCGCCCTCTGCTGGCTGGCACCAGGACACCACATTCCTCTGCGCTTTAACGACACAGATCTCGCACAGCGCCCTCTGCTGGCTGTTGATTGACACAACTCCCCACATTCCTCTGCACTTTCTTCTTTTTCTTTCCTACCTCCAGATATAGAAAAAAAAAATTGAAGGATCTTAAATGCACAAGATAAAAAAAGGGGATAAATAATAATAATAATAATAAAAAATAAATAAAAAACAAGGAGAAAATAAAAGGTAAGTCCATTCTAAACAGTTACAAGCGGTTAGGACAGGTTAAGATTTTCTATGAGTGTGTATAATTTATCTGCATGGGGATTATTTATATGTTTCAGACATTTTTGTAACGAGGATATATCATTTTTTAATGCAAGCCATGAAGGTGGGGATTTGGCATATCGACATTTGTAAATACTGTATAATATCTAGTAACGATGATGAGGTTATTTACCAAGAACTCTGTTTTTTTAAAACTGTTGCCCCGGAATCAGCAGTGACATCAGTGATCCATGATTTATTATGTTGTTCTGGATATGTTCCATGATTTATTATGTTGTTCTGGATATGATTTATTATGTTGTTCTGGATATGTTCCATGATTTATTATGCTGTTCTGGATATGTTCCATGATTTATTATGTTGTTCTGGATATGTTCCATGATTTATTATGCTGTTCTGGATATGATCCATGATTTATTATGTTGTTCTGGATATGATTTATTATGTTGTTCTGGATATGTTCCATGATTTATTATGTTGTTCTGGATATGTTCCATGATTTATTATGTTGTTCTGGATATGATCCATGATTTATTATGTTGTTCTGGATATGTTCCATGATTTATTATGTTGTTCTGGATATGTTCCATGATTTATTATGTTGTTCTGGATATGATTTATTATGTTGTTCTGGATATGTTCCATGATTTATTATGCTGTTCTGGATATGATCCATGATTTATTATGTTGTTCTGGATATGTTCCATGATTTATTATGTTGTTCTGGATATGATTTATTATGTTGTTCTGGATATGATTTATTATGTTGTTCTGGATATGTTCCATGATTTATTATGTTGTTCTGGATATGATTTATTATGTTGTTCTGGATATGATTTATTATGTTGTTCTGGATATGTTCCATGATTTATTATGCTGTTCTGGATATGTTCCATGATTTATTATGTTGTTCTGGATATGTTCCATGATTTATTATGCTGTTCTGGATATGATTTATTATGTTGTTCTGGATATGTTCCATGATTTATTATGTTGTTCTGGATATGTTCCATGATTTATTATGCTGTTCTGGATATGATTTATTATGTTGTTCTGGATATGTTCCATGATTTATTATGTTGTTCTGGATATGTTCCATGATTTATTATGTTGTTCTGGATATGATTTATTATGTTGTTCTGGATATGATTTATTATGTTGTTCTGGATATGTTCCATGATTTATTATGTTGTTCTGGATATGTTCCATGATTTATTATGCTGTTCTGGATATGATTTATTATGTTGTTCTGGATATGTTCCATGATTTATTATGCTGTTCTGGATATGATTTATTATGTTGTTCTGGATATGTTCCATGATTTATTATGCTGTTCTGGATATGATCCATGATTTATTATGCTGTTCTGGATATGATTTATTATGTTGTTCTGGATATGTTCCATGATTTATTATGCTGTTCTGGATATGTTCCATGATTTATTATGTTGTTCTGGATATGTTCCATGATTTATTATGCTGTTCTGGATATGATTTATTATGTTGTTCTGGATATGTTCCATGATTTATTATGCTGTTCTGGATATGATTTATTATGTTGTTCTGGATATGTTCCATGATTTATTATGCTGTTCTGGATATGATCCATGATTTATTATGTTGTTCTGGATATGATCCATGATTTATTATGCTGTTCTGGATATGATTTATTATGTTGTTCTGGATATGTTCCATGAATTATTATGTTGTTCTGGATATGTTCCATGATTTATTATGTTGTTCTGGATATGATTTATTATGTTGTTCTGGATATGATTTATTATGTTGTTCTGGATATGTTCCATGATTTATTATGTTGTTCTGGATATGTTCCATGATTTATTATGCTGTTCTGGATATGATTTATTATGTTGTTCTGGATATGTTCCATGATTTATTATGTTGTTCTGGATATGTTCCATGATTTATTATGCTGTTCTGGATATGATTTATTATGTTGTTCTGGATATGTTCCATGATTTATTATGTTGTTCTGGATATGTTCCATGATTTATTATGCTGTTCTGGATATGATTTATTATGTTGTTCTGGATATGTTCCATGATTTATTATGCTGTTCTGGATATGATTTATTATGTTGTTCTGGATATGTTCCATGATTTATTATGCTGTTCTGGATATGATCCATGATTTATTATGCTGTTCTGGATATGATTTATTATGTTGTTCTGGATATGTTCCATGATTTATTATGCTGTTCTGGATATGATTTATTATGTTGTTCTGGATATGTTCCATGATTTATTATGCTGTTCTGGATATGTTCCATGATTTATTATGTTGTTCTGGATATGTTCCATGATTTATTATGTTGTTCTGGATATGATTTATTATGTTGTTCTGGATATGATTTATTATGTTGTTCTGGATATGTTCCATGATTTATTATGTTGTTCTGGATATGATCCATGATTTATTATGTTGTTCTGGATATGATTTATTATGTTGTTCTGGATATGTTCCATGATTTATTATGTTGTTCTGGATATGTTCCATGATTTATTATGCTGTTCTGGATATGTTCCATGATTTATTATGTTGTTCTGGATATGTTCCATGATTTATTATGTTGTTCTGGATATGTTCCATGATTTATTATGCTGTTCTGGATATGTTCCATGATTTATTATGTTGTTCTGGATATGTTCCATGATTTATTATGCTGTTCTGGATATGATTTATTATGTTGTTCTGGATATGTTCCATGATTTATTATGCTGTTCTGGATATGTTCCATGATTTATTATGCTGTTCTGGATATGATCCATGATTTGGTCGGGTTCAGTGGAGGTTTCAGCTGGAGGTCTGAATGTCTTTGTTTTACCCATGTGACCCACTCAGGGTCTATCTTTGTGTCAGCTGATAAAGGCTTTGTGACCTTGAACAGGACGGCCGTGGAGCACAGATGGGTGCAGTTCAGCTGCAGCAGCGACGCTTATAAAGGTTTGGCCAATAAAGAGATTCTGATTCAAAGTTCACTTCATGAGGTTTATTCTGGCTGTAAATAAACAGACGTTTTATCAAAAATGTTTGAATTATCCAAATTTTTGTCAAATATCAAAAAGTTTCTGTTAATTCCTGCAGTTTAGCACCATTCTGAGCTTTTAGCAATTCTTTATTTTTTCATTTTTAACCCAAAATGGAGGATGGGGCAACGATTAAAATGTTTAATCTAATTAATCACATGATTTCCCTGATTAATCACGATTAATCGCATTTGTACGCAGAATCCAAAAATGAATCCAAAAGTAGTGTATAGCTTTTAGCATTTAGCTTTATTTTAAATGTGCTGCCATATGAATGAAAGTGCCATAACATTTGTTGTGCAAACACACTTTTAACATCAGCATCTTTCTGTAGTTTTTATGTAGAAGCCTCGCTCCACTGTCTGTTTCCTTGAATGACTTGCTGCTATCAGTTGTGTGTTTTGCCTTTAAGTGATATTTTAGACTGGAACTACTACGCTGAGAAGACAATTCAACTTGGCAGTGTTTACAGATGACTTTGGTTCTGTCGACTCCGCCGTCTGGAAGAACTTTAGAATGAAAATGGCCGAGTAAAAGTTCCGTACCCTTCTCCATGTTTGGTGGATCCGCCGATTACTTTCTTTTCCTGTTCCACAGCAGACAGCAGCAGACTTTTACAAAATAAAAGCCTGTGAGCAACAGACTTTTACAGAATAAAAGCCTGTGAGCAACAGACTTTTACAAAATAAAAGCCTGTGAGCAGCAGACTTTTACAGAATAAAATAAATAATAAAACCTGCGTTAATGCGCAATAAAATATATATCGGCGTTAAATAATTAACCAGTTAACGCGATAATAACGAGTTAACTCGCCCAGCCCTACTTTGAACAGACCCATATTTGTCTGGTAATTTGAGTTCTATCAATATATTGATCTAAATACTAGAACTTCAAGTCTTACTTCCAGTCACATTAAAAATAAAGTTCATCCTCTTTCAGCTTCAAGGTTTTTCCTACCAAAACATAATCATTTGGTCTTTCCCAGCTGTTTAAACCAGGCAAATGACATATTACAGGAAGTTTTTATCTTTTTTAACAAGAAAATCTGAGCCAAACTGCAGAAGTATTGTGTGAAAAGTTAAGAACAGCCTTTCTGCCTTTTATAGGAACTAAGCCGGTCGGTAATGACCAGATGATGCTAATCAAAGTGTGAACACCTCTAAAAAATGTTCTAAAAAAACAGAAGTTTGGCAGTTTGCTGGTGTGTTAACAACATATTAAATCACACATGTGATTTAATTTCCCTATAAATGGAACCCCATAATTCAGCACCCTCCAGAATGGTGATTCCACATTTTTAAATGGCAATAAATGGTTTGCACTGGTCAAAAGGTGCGTTTCCATGATGGAGCTGCAGTTCCGTCAGAGAACCACAGGAGGGCAGTGTAGTACAGCACTCTGACTGATGTTTGGGAGGTTTAATGTCACCACTACTACTTTGCTTTGCTGTGAAGCTGTAACCTTTTGGCACCTACATGTCACTACATTTAGATACCTGTGCATGTACTGTCACAAAACTGCTGTTTTTTTATGAATATATTTCCATTTATAGCTCCAGAGCAAAACCTCCATCATAAAAATGTAATATCCAGGATTTCAAGCCTATCCCGTCTGTCCCTGGTTAAATCAGTTTCTGGGAAAGCTTTGGAACCGGTAAACCTCGACATGTGTCGGCTCCATCAGTCGGCTCCATCAGTCACCAGCGAGGGGAGCTCCAGTGCCAAAAACAAAAAAATAGAAAAGTTAAAAAAGACAAAACTTCAGCCGCAGTCGGCTCGGCTTGAACACTCAGTGATGAAGATCAGTTCATTACTTTTTGTTTCCCTTCAGAACATTAAACAATATGATGGCCTGGGATCTTCTAACTGAGGATTCTTATGGGAGGCTTTCCCTCGCTGCTGCTTTAAAATAGCATTTTGCTCGCTGTTTCTTTGAAAACTTTAAATTGAAGAGCCTGAGTTTAAAGACCACTGACTGAGAAAATGACAGATAAGACTAATTTAACTGAAAATACTTCTGCATCGGCTGTTATAGCGAGCCCACATGGAGTCCACCAGGACCCTGGAAGAAGCCCACCTCAGTGGAATGCTGCTACTGTCAGTGTCACACATTCATATTTTTATATATATATATCATATTGTTTAATATATATAGGGTTGGGCGAGCTAACTCGTTATTATTGCGTTAACTCGTTAATTCTTTAACGTTGATAAATTTTTTATCGCACATTAATGCAGGTTTTATTATTGTAAAAGTCTTTGCTCACAGGCTTTTATTTTGTAAAAGTCTGTTACACACAGGCTTTTATTTTGTAAAAGTCTGTTGCTCACAGGCTTTTATTTTGTAAAAGTATGTTGCTCACAGGCTTTTATTTTGTAAAAGTCTTTCCTCACAGGCTTTTATTTTGTAAAAGTCTGTTACACACAGGCTTTTATTTTGCAAAAGTCTGTCGCTCACAGGCTTTTATTTTGTAAAAGTCTGTTGCTCACAGGCTTTTATTCTGTAAAAGTCTGTTGCTCACACGCTTTTATTTTGTAATAGTCTGTTGCTCACATGCTTTTATTCTGTAAAAGTCTGTTGCTCACAGGCTTTTATTTTGTAATAGTCTGTTGCTCACAGGCTTTTATTCTGTAAAAGTCTGTTGCTCACAGGCTTTTATTTTGTAAAAGTCTGTTGCTCACAGGCTTTTATTTTGTAAAAGTCTTTGCTCACAGGCTTTCATTCTGTAAAAGTCTGTTACACACAGGCTTTTATTTTGCAAAAGTCTGTTGCTCACAGGCTTTTATTTTGTAAAATTCTGTCGCTCACAGGCTTTTATTTTGTAAAATTCTGTCGCTCACAGGCTTTTATTATTGTAAAAGACTGTTGCTCACAGGCTTTTATTTTGTAAAAGTTTGTTGCTCACAGGCTTTTATTTTGTAAAAGTCTGTCGCTCACAGGCTTTTATTTTGTAAAAGTCTGTTGCTCACAGGCTTTTATTCTGTAAAAGTCTGTTGCTCACAGGCTTTTATTTTGTAAAAGTCTGTTGCTCACATGCTTTTATTTTGTAAAAGTCTGTTGCTCACATGCTTTTATTTTGTAAAAGTCTGTTGCTCACAGGCTTTTATTCTGTAAAAGTCTGTTGCTCACAGGCTTTTATTTTGTAAAAGTCTGTTGCTCACAGGCTTTTATTTTGTAAAAGTCTGTTGCTCACAGGCTTTTATTCTGTAAAAGTCTGTTGCTCACAGGCTTTTATTCTGTAAAAGTCTGTTGCTCACAGGCTTGAAGTCAGGAGAAGCCAACGCTGCACAGGGCTGAAGAAAAGGACATCTCTCTGTTGATAATCACTCCTGTTAATTACCAGAAGGCCTCCAAAACGACACAAAAGATGCTCATTACCTAAAGATACATACGAAACTGTGTGCACATCCAGATTCACTTAGATCTGGAGATTCAATCCTTCTCTCTTTTGGCAGAGATTATATAGGCTTGAACTCTGAAGCAGAGCCTATTATTAAAGGTGAAATACTCAAATAAATATGACATGATATATGATTACATAAAATCATCCTTTTTTCACTGAAATGAAAACAAGTGATGAGCAAGAAGCTCTTTCCTGGCAGATAGTTTCCAACTCTAATAAGCATGGTTCTCTAATGAAGGAGGCTGTTATGCTCAAATAAAAAACTCTTTAAGACATTGACCGTTAAGTCTTTGTTTTTTTAAAATGAATAATGAAAAAAAATCCTCAAGCAGTGTAGATTTGAAACAATTTTCAAGTTCCCGTGACTGTCCAGCCCCTGCAAATACACCCCAAGATCAGAGTGCTTGAAGCCAAAACAACTCAGGATCTGTAAGTAACTCTTACAAAGGAAAAAAGATCAGAGAAAACACACCGCTTATCAGCAAATTTACAACTAAAGCAACAGGAAATGTTTGGAGCAAGCAAAAGGCTTCATTACAGGAGAAGAATCGAAGGAGGCTCAGTGACTGCACCTGCTGGAACCATTGATTTAATCACATCACCTGAGCTGCCAAAAATACCAGCGTGAGAATGATTAGATTAATTTTAGCCACCAATAAGGTTGGTAACCCTTAGTTTGAGTATGATGTGAGCTATCCTGATCATAATCAAATATTTGGCTCTGCAACAGACTCACATCTGTGAGGCTAACACCTGTGAGGCTAACACCTTTGAGGCTAACACCTGTGAGGCTAACACCTTTGAGGCTAACACCTGTGAGGGTAACACCTGTTAGGCTAACATCTGTGAGGCTAACACCTGTGAGGCTAACATCTGTGAGGCTAACACCTGTGAGGCTAACACCTGTGAGGCTAACACCTTTGAGGCTAACACCTGTGAGGCTAACACCTTTGAGGCTAACACCTGTGAGGCTAACACCTGTTAGGCTAACATCTGTGAGGCTAACACCTGTGAGGCTAACATCTGTGAGGCTAACATCTGTGAGGCTAACACCTGTGAGGCTAACATCTGTGAGGCTAATACCTGTGAGGCTAACACCTGTGAGGCTAACACCTGTGAGGCTAACATCTGTGAGGCTAACACCTGTGAGGGTAACATCTGTGAGGGTAACATCTGTGAGGCTAAAACCTGTGATGCTAACATCTGTGAGCCTAACATCTGTGAGGGTAACATCTGTGAGGCTAACACCTGTGATGCTAACATCTGTGAGGCTAACATCTGTGAGGGTAACATCTGTGAGGCTAACATCTGTGAGGCTAACACCTGTGAGGCTAACATCTGTGAGGCTAACACCTGTGAGGCTAACATCTGTGAGAGTAACATCTGTGAGGGTAACATCTGTGAGGCTAACACCTGTGATGCTAACATCTGTGAGGCTAACATCTGTGAGGGTAACATCTGTGAGGCTAACATCTGTGATGCTAACATCTGTGAGGCTAACATCTGTGAGGGTAACATCTGTGAGGCTAACACCTGTGATGCTAACATCTGTGAGGCTAACATCTGTGAGGGTAACATCTGTGAGGCTAACACCTGTGATGCTAACATCTGTGAGGCTAACATCTGTGAGGGTAACATCTGTGAGGCTAACACCTGTGAGGCTAACATCTGTGAGGCTAACACCTGTGAGGCTAACATCTGTGAGAGTAACATCTGTGAGGGTAACATCTGTGAGGCTAACACCTGTGATGCTAACATCTGTGAGGCTAACATCTGTGAGGCTAACATCTGTGAGGGTAACATCTGTGAGGCTAACATCTGTGAGGCTAACACCTGTGAGGCTAACATCTGTGAGGCTAACACCTGTGAGGCTAACATCTGTGAGAGTAACATCTGTGAGGGTAACATCTGTGAGGCTAACACCTGTGATGCTAACATCTGTGAGGCTAACATCTGTGAGGGTAACATCTGTGAGGGTAACATCTGTGAGGCTAACACCTGTGAGGCTAACATCTGTGAGCCTAACATCTGTGAGGCTAACACCTGTGATGCTAACATCTGTGAGGCCAACACCTGTGAGGCTAACATCTGCGAGGCTAACATCTGTGAGGCTAACACCTGTGAGGCTAACATCTATGAGGCTTACATCTGTGAGGCTAACATCTGTGAGGCTAACATCTGTGAGGCTAACACCTGTGAGGCTAACATCTGTGAGGCTAACATCTGTGAGCCTAACATCTGTGAGGCTAACACCTGTGATGCTAACATCTGTGAGGCCAACATCTGTGAGGCTAACACCTGTGAGGCTAACATCTGTGAGGCTAATACCTGTGAGGCTAACACCTGTGAGGCTAACACCTGTGAGGCTAACATCTGTGAGGCTAACACCTGTGAGGGTAACATCTGTGAGGGTAACATCTGTGAGGCTAAAACCTGTGATGCTAACATCTGTGAGCCTAACATCTGTGAGGGTAACATCTGTGAGGCTAACACCTGTGATGCTAACATCTGTGAGGCTAACATCTGTGAGGGTAACATCTGTGAGGCTAACATCTGTGAGGCTAACACCTGTGAGGCTAACATCTGTGAGGCTAACACCTGTGAGGCTAACATCTGTGAGAGTAACATCTGTGAGGGTAACATCTGTGAGGCTAACACCTGTGATGCTAACATCTGTGAGGCTAACATCTGTGAGGGTAACATCTGTGAGGGTAACATCTGTGAGGCTAACACCTGTGAGGCTAACATCTGTGAGCCTAACATCTGTGAGGCTAACACCTGTGATGCTAACATCTGTGAGGCCAACACCTGTGAGGCTAACATCTGCGAGGCTAACATCTGTGAGGCTAACACCTGTGAGGCTAACATCTATGAGGCTTACATCTGTGAGGCTAACATCTGTGAGGCTAACATCTGTGAGGCTAACACCTGTGAGGCTAACATCTGTGAGGCTAACATCTGTGAGCCTAACATCTGTGAGGCTAACACCTGTGATGCTAACATCTGTGAGGCCAACACCTGTGAG
Source organism: Odontesthes bonariensis (assembly GCF_027942865.1). Classification (NCBI taxonomy): domain Eukaryota; kingdom Metazoa; phylum Chordata; class Actinopteri; order Atheriniformes; family Atherinopsidae; genus Odontesthes; species Odontesthes bonariensis. The sequence continues at coordinate 1,615,142 of NC_134527.1, forward strand.
GCTAACATCTGCGAGGCTAACATCTGTGAGGCTAACACCTGTGAGGCTAACATCTGTGAGGCTAACATCTATGAGGCTTACATCTGTGAGGCTAACATCTGTGAGGCTAACACCTGTGAGGCTAACATCTATGAGGCTTACATCTGTGAGGCTAACATCTGTGAGGCTAACACCTATGATGCTAACATCTGTGAGGCTAACATCTATGAGGCTTACATCTGTGAGGCTAACACCTGTGAGGCTAACACCTGTGATGCTAACATCTGTGAAGCTAACACCTGTGAAGCTAACACTGAACACAAAGAGGTCGTGTCCTCAGTATCATCTCTGGGATCAGGAGGTTTTTAATGTCCGGAGGAGCACATGTAATATCATTTAGACTAGAAAGAAAGTAAATTTAATATTTTAATGCTAGTGACACTCTGACTGAAATCCAACAGTTTTAAATGTGTTGAAAAAAGGAGACTTTTTTTTGGTGTTTTTCTATCTGAAGACCCTGGCAGAGGGGATGTGTCCCTGTGTGGGGGACACTTACAGAGATGCTGGGCCAGGATCTCACAGCTGAGAAGCATCAAAGAAGAGGAAATAAGGAAAAGTTGACGCTCCGCAGTTGTGGCTCCTGCACAGCAGGGCGTTGGGGCATTTTCTAATAAATGTTTTAGGGTAGTAAACTCCCCTTCCATCCCTCCATCCTGCACTGCTGCTGAGGACTGCAGAGACACAACCTGCAGACCTCACCAGCGCCCCAGCTGGGGGGAACTGAGCTATGTAGTATGTAGTCTGCATTATGTAGTATGCAGTATGTAGTCTGCATTATGTAGTATGCAGTATGTAGTATGCAGTATGTAGTATGCAGTATGCAGTATGCAGTATGTAGTATGTAGTATGCAGTATGTAGTATGTAGTATGTAGGATGCAGTATGTAGTATGTAGTATGCAGTATGCAGTATGCAGTATGCAGTATGCAGTATGTAGGATGCAGTATGGAAGTATGCAGTATGTAGTATGCAGTATGTAGTATGCAGTATGCAGTATGTAGTATGCAGTATGGAAGTATGTAGTATGTAGTATGCAGTATGTAATATGGAAGTATGTAGTATGCAGTATGCAGTATGTAGTATGTAGTATGCAGTATGTAGTATTTAGTATGCAGTATGGAAGTATGTAGTGTGCAGTATGTAGTATGCAGTATGTAGTATGTAGTATGCAGTATGCAGTATGTAGTATGCAGTGTGCAGTATGTAGTATGCAGTATGTAGTATGCAGTATGTAGAATGCAGTATGTAGTATGCAGTATGTAGTATGTAGTATGCAGTATGCAGTATGTAGTATGCAGTATGTAGGATGCAGTATGGAAGTATGCAGTATGTAGTATGCAGTATGTAGTATGCAGTATGCAGTATGGAAGTATGTAGTATGTAGTATGCAGTATGCAGTATGCAGTATGTAGTATGTAGTATGCAGTATGTAGTATTTAGTATGCAGTATGGAAGTATGTAGTGTGCAGTATGTAGTATGCAGTATGTAGTATGTAGTATGCAGTATGTAGTATGTAGTATGTAGTATGTAGTATGCAGTATGTAGTAATTAGTTAATTAGTATGCAGTATGCGGTTTCGAACACAGCCTCTCTCTCTCAGCAGGTGTCTCTGGCCTGGTGTTACGCTGCTTGTTGTCCCCTCTTTTCTGTCCTCTCAGCCCCCAGCTGGTCCAGGCAGATGGCCGCCCTTCCTGGTTCTGGTTCTGATGGAGGTTTATTCCTGTTCAAAGGGAGATTTGTTTCATGATCATGCTTGTTTGTGGTGGTGTGTTGGTTTCTGAGTCTTGAGTTTGCCTCCTGCTTTCGCACCTGTTCGCCATCACAGCTCATCAGGACTCCCTCTTACAGGACCAGCCAGCCTCACCCTCCTCGGTAATCGGGCCGATTCTTGTTCTACATGTTTATCCAGGTTTCCTGCATTCTCCTGACTTCTGCTCCTCTTCCTTCCAGTGTGCTTTCCTTTCTGCTCTGTCCTGTGGACTCCTCCCTGAAAAGACGCCTGTGGAAACTTCCTCAAACTTACAACCTGCCGGCTCGCCTCTGGACCTCTGCACCACAGCCAGTGACCCTCCCTCCTCTGCGGAAAACCTCCTGGACCCTGTAGGACTCTCTCATTTGGACAACAACCCTTCAGATTTCCATATTTAACCTTGGCTGTGTTCAAAACCGCCTACTACCTACTACATACTCATCGATCAGACAGTATCCAGAGCTTTTACCCACAATGCATTTCACTCCTGCCCGAGCCGAAATCAGCCGGCCTGAAGCTGATTTCCCTTAAGCTCTAAACTCTGTAAACTTTAGCAACATTTGAAACATTTTCAGGAGAGAAAGTAGTCGTTAGATCCCCAACGTGTTGAAAACCTGACAAAATACCGGCTGTTTACAATTTTGTTCCCACGAATTCGGCGCTACTAAAGCTAGCCGCAGTGAGCAACGCACTTCCGGTTATTTTCACAAAATAAAATACCCGTTGCCTTTTATCATAGGGAAAGCCATTACGATACAGTTGGTGCTTTTGTTTTGAAAACAGGAAGTGAACCTACCCTCGTTGTAGCTAGCTTGAAACTGATGTTTTGACAGGAAATGACGATCGGCGACGTCACGTTACGTTGCATCTTGGGTAGTTTGAGTATGAGTAGTAACCTCATGATGCATACCCAACATTTCAGAGAATCTAGTATGCGGACCTAATACTAGATAAAGAAGGCTGGTTCTGTTCTGGGGACGACTGTGGAACCTCTGGAGACAATAATGCAAAGAAGGATTTTGCATAAAATCAAGAGCATTATGGACAACCCTGAACATCCTCTCCATGAGACTGTTATCGGAAAACAGAGTCTCTTCAGTCAAAGGCTTCTTCAGTTTGGATGCAAAACGGACCGCTACAGGAAATCTTTCCTGCCCACAGCCATCAGCATCTATAATAACTCCTTGATTTAATTGAGCTTCATCAACATTTAATTTCCCTCTGGGATAAATAAAGTATTTTTGAATTGAATTGAATTGAATTGAATGGATATATAGCCTCTTGTATATGGGGCGCCTGCTCAACCCACTATGCCACAAACCACCCCTGTTTTATTATTTATTTTATTTTTGTAAAAGTCTGTTGCTCACAGGCTTTTATTTTGTAAAAGTCTGTTGCTCACAGGCTTTTATTTTGTAAAAGTCTTTTGCTCACAGGCTTTTATTATTGTAAAAGTCTGTTGCTCACAGGCTTTTATTATTGTAAAAGTCTGTTGCTCACAGGCTTTTATTTTGTAAAAGTCTGTTGCTCACAGGCTTTTATTTTGTAAAAGTCCGTTACTCACAGGCTTTTATTTTGTAAAAGTCTGCTGCTGTCTGCTGTGGAACAGGAAAAGAAAGTAATGGATCCACCAAACATGGAGAAGGGTACGGAACTTTTACTCGGCCATTTTCATTTTAAAGTTCTTCCAGACGGCGGAGTCGACAGAACCAAAGTCATCTGTAAACACTGCCAAGTTGAATTGTCTTCTCAGCGTAGTAGTTCCAGTCTAAAATATCACTTAAAGGCAAAACACACAACTGATAGCAGCAAGTCATTCAAGGAAACAGACAGTGGAGCGAGGCTTCTACATAAAAACTACAGAAAGATGCTGATGTTAAAAGTGTGTTTGCACAACAAATGTTATGGCACTTTCATTCATATGGCAGCACATTTAAAATAAAACTAAATGCTAAAAGCTATACGCTATTTTTGGATCCATTTTTGGATTCTGCGTACAAATGCGATTAATCGTGATTAATCAGGAAAATCATGTGATTAATTAGATTAAACATTTTAATCGTTGCCCAGCCCTAATATAAAGTAAACATTTGGTAAATTTGACCAGTTCTTATGGTCATTTCACTGAGTTTGGAAGCTTCCAAAGTAAAATCCTTTGCCATCAGTGGCTCCGGCGGTAAAATAGATTCCAACAGCAAACAGCTTTGAAGTAATTCTGAGTTATTACATTATTAAGAAATAAAAGGGCACATTAGCCTCGTGTTTAATTGCTATTCACCAATTTAACTGTCACTCACTAGTTTATTGGAGAGTGAGTGCATAGCAATTTCAAGCATTGTAATAATTTTATAACATAATTATCTATTGATTACATGGATATATGTGAGGAGCCGTTCAACAGCCTGTTCAATCTGCATTATGCCTCCATGTTAACACAGCTGTACAGGCTCCGTGATACTAGTCAGGGGCAGATTAAAGACTGAAGTATCAGCAAATTACAATTAACAAGGAACCAACCAGAGTCCTGAATACTGAAGCTGCACAGTTCAATAAAAGAAACCTTTAAAAATGGAGAGTCTGAGCTTTAAAGAGAAACTTTTCTTGTCTTGTTGACCACTAAGACCTGTTTTCATTTCAAACCACATTCAGCGCTGCATATAGCACCTCTTAGACCAGAAGAGGCTTTGTATCTTACTTAGTACTGAAAATTTGTACTCAAGTCCTGTTACATTGCTTAAATTGTACTCAATTACAAGTAAAAATACAAAGTACTCTACTACTCTAGTACTAGACTACAATTAGCACCCAAATAGCATCTATTTAATGCAAATGTACATACTGTATTTATTCTCATACACAGCCTTTTTTACCACCCGTACTCAAATTCTATTCTTACTGTTCTGTAGTTCTAATTTTATTCTTTTATGTTATTGTTGAGTGTTGTACTTTGAGAGTGAAGTTTAACCGGATTTCCTTGTTTGTTTACTCAAACCTGGCTAATAAAGCTGATTCTGATTCACACAGGCTCACCAGAACTGGACGATAGAAGATTGGAAAAACGTTGCCTGGTCTGACGATTCTCGATTTCAGTCGCAGTCGAATTAGTGGCGGGACGGAAAATTTCCGCTTTCCGAGAACGCGTCGGCCAACAAGGATTTGCATTGGAAAAAAAAAAAATCTGACTGTTTGAATATTAATTCAAATTGTGGAAGAACTCAGTAGCGACTTTTTATTTTAAAAGTAGCGAAGTAGATTACATGGTATAAATTGTATGAGTAAAATTACAAACTTGAAAAAAATACTCATAAAAGTACAAGTAGCCAAAAACAGATGAAAAATGTCAGAACCAACGGTGGGAAATGAAGACGCAGACGAGGCCTCATACTGAAAGCATGTTTACCTTACAAAGAGTGAGAAACAGCAGCTACATTATGTGTCTTCTGTGGCAACCAAAACAAACGCACATTTCAGCAGAAACTCAACATCTAACTTGAGGAAACATGTAGCGCTAAGTTTCCTAAACTCGTTTTTTCCCCCCATGGATAGGTGAATGTTTGTTTTTTAGGTTACATATGGGTTACATATGTTTTAAACATTTCCTAAGTCTCTTTTTTTTTTTTATTAAAGTTCTTGAATTTACCTGGATTATTTTGATTTAAGCTATTTTGTAATTAATTAATGAATTCATTTTAATTTATTTTATCAATTGGATGAACTCTAATTTGCCTAAAGATGATTATTTAGTATTTTTGTCTGTCTGATTGAATGCTTGTGTTAACAAATAAATCAGACGTTACTCAACAGTTACTCAGTACCTGAGTAGTTTTTTTTTACCAAGCACTTTTTTACTCTTACTCAAGTAATTATTTGGATGACTACTTTTTACTTTTACTTGAGTACAATTTTTGGCTGGTCTACTCACCTCTGTATGTATCAAGTATGTTTTGGGCCAATAAAACTGGTTAGAAATACAATAAGTGACATAAAAGTAGCTGTTTTAAGTCAGCCGGTGGACACAGACAGATGGAAGTTGGCTGCAAAAAGGGAGACGGACGGACGGACGGAAGACAAAGAGGTAGACATGGATACACACCTAGTCAAACTTTGGTGTTCTGTCCAAGCCTTATTGGAAAAGCGTCCACTGTGAGCTCAGCACTGAAATTAGATATTGATCCTTCCGCCTCCTCTCCCCGCTCCCCCTTTAGCTTTGGCACCACACATATTCCCTTCTGGTGATCCCTTCTCTTTCATTTAGACCTCCTCTCTCTCACTCTGTCACTCTGGGGATTCACTCAGTTGGGATCCTTCTCGTTTGTGCTTCCTTGCTTCCATCGCTTACCTCCTCACAGTCACCAAAAACTGTACTCAAGTAAAAGTACTGTTACTTCAGAATAATATGACTCAAGTAAAAGTAAAAAGTATTCATCCAAATAATTACTTGAGTAAGAGTAAAAAAGTGCTCGGTGAAAAAACTCCTCAAGTACTGAGTAACTGTTGAGTAACGTCTGATTTATTTGTTAACACAAGCATTCAATCAGACAGACAAAAATACTAAATAATCATCTTTAGGCAAATTAGAGTTCATCCAATTGATAAAATAAATTAAAATTAATTAATTAATTACAAAATATCTTAAATTAAAATAATCCAGGTAAATTCAAGAACTTCAATAAAAAATAAACGAGACTTAGGAAATGTTTAAAACATATGTAACCCATATGTAACCTAAAAAACAAACATTCACCTATCCATGGGGGGAAAAACGAGTTTAGGAAACTTAGCGCTACATGTTTCCTCAAGTTAGATGTTGAGTTTCTGCTGAAATGTGCGTTTGTTTTGGTTGACACAGAAGACACATAATGTAGCTGCTGTTTCTCACTCTTTGTAAGGTAAACATGCTTTCAGTATGAGGCCTCGTCTGCGTCTTCATTTCCCACCGTTGGTTCTGACATTTTTCATCTGTTTCTTTGTTTGTTTGCTACGACTGCTAATGCTAAAGCTAACCCGTCCCGCCGCTGAGATCGAGTACGGTCACGTGACCAGACTGCACGGCTGCGTCTGATTGGTGGAACACAGTCAGGTGGTAGAGCCTTTGGCGGAAGTCTCTCTCTGTGTCAGAATAGAAAGGAACAAATGGATCCCAGTTAATCTTCACTTGGGTTCTGTCCCCCATCCGGAGCATTAATGGGGTCAGACTCAGAAAGGTGGACCATCTGCCTTGACTCGTGAAAACGTTCCAGGTTGTTGCGTGCAGAGATAATCACTCAAAGACAAAGATATCATCAGAAGGTTGTTCTTGGATTCCTGTCTCATGTTGTGATTCAACACAGTTTCACAGATGTTTGTGAAACTGTATTCTAATCTATTCTTTGTGTTCTGGGAGAGGATTTTCTCCTTTTTTTTTTTAGTGCACACAGACATACATATATACATATATACAGGTTTAAAGCATTTTGTGAAGCTGATAAAATGGGGATTACTACTTTTAAACAGCAAGAGTCTGTATCTGATCTTTAGTTTAATTCCAAAACCGCCATTTTTCTCTGAAAATGTTCAGATATTTCACTTATTTGCTTTCACTTGCTGTTTGAATCACTGCTAAAAACTGCATGTTAAGGTTTTGCCATTAAAGAAAATTGGGAAAATGGGAAATTCTTTTATATTAAATGAACTTTGAATGTCAGCTAGTGTCCTCCGACTTAACTGGAACTATTTTTGTGTTGTGCATATTTCCCAGTGAGCCCAGTTTGTGTGGTTCTGTGTTGTATCTAAAATAATCTAAAACATTTCATTTTAAAACATTTTATGTTATATAACAGTTTATCTGTCCAGTTGTACTTTTAAAATAATATTTTTTATGAAATTTCTGGTTTCAGCATGTGTTATTTTTAGGGCTGGGCAACAATTAAAATGTTTAATCTAATTAATCGCATGATTTCCCTGATTAATCATGATTAATCGCATTTGTACGCAGAATCCAAAACTGCCCCCTGCTTCCTGTCTCTCTGAACTTTCCATTAAAGGCACAAAAGCCCTAAAAAATAATTGTAAAAAATTAAAATAAAATAATAATAATAAAAAAAACTGTGTTAATGTGTGATAAAATATTATTAACGCAATAATAACGAGTTAACTCGCTAATTATTTTAGGCATCATTCATATGTAAAAGCACAAATTATAGTTTAGAATACAGAGTTTTTAGAGAAAACAACATATTTAATGTGTACACACAGTAAACAGATATATGTTTCTCCAATATTTAAAGGTATTTAAAATACAATACTTTCAATCTACTTTAAGAAATATGCACCAGATCTAAGATAATTAGTATTATTGATTAAACCTTTATGCAATACAGAGCAGAAGATGCTTAAATGTGTCATGGAAACCACTTTTAGCCTCTTGTTCCTATTCAGCCGCAGATTGCTTGTTGTTCTTTCTTTTTATTTAAAGAGAATATTTCAGAACAGAAATGGAACAAACCACGAAAGCTTGCCAAGAAGAAAATAATACCCTGTGCCTCACTCTCCCTCCTCCCATCTATTTGCTTTCTCTTTCCTCTCGTCCGATCTCCCTCGGGCTCACCTTCACTCATCACCTCATCTATTTTTCCCCTGCTGTTGCTAGGCAACAGACAGGAAGAGCATCACTTGGAGACGTCAAAACCACAGGAAGAGCTCCCAGAAAGATACACGAGTGCGTGTGCCAGGAAAGTTCCAGGGTCTGTTTGAATGAGCAGAATAAATTTTATAGTTTATGAAGATATAACTCTATGAATATTTATTAATTATTTCTCCTCAAAGGAAAATGCTGTGAGGTCCTGAGATATTGTCAAGCAGGATATAAAACAGGCCGATGATTAAACGTTTTGCTTTGGTCTGTTGATGCAGCTCATAAATCCAGGAGAAATATCCATACAGACGAATATATTTACTGATATCAAATCTGTCATTTGGTGAACAATCATCGGGGTTAAAGTTAACTCTGAGCCTTTCATTTTGGGAGTGCTTTCTTTTATAGAAGAAAAAAGTAGATTATGCTAATAATTAGCTGGGACTGACGTACTCTGCAATCTTTTTCTATTTAACTGCAGAAAACATCAGGTCCTCCTGAACTGAAATCAAATTAACATGCCTGCTCTTACCGGCCATAAAATTGATGCTTTCCACAGAGGACGAAGTAAGAAAACTACTGTAATATATACATATATATGATATATATTTAATATATAATATATACATTTCATTTAATGAAATATTTCAGACAAAATGGCATACTAGTGATGACAATTATTACACATTTCTTGTGTGGAATAGGCGCACGTTTCATTTCCAATAATTTACCAATGTCATCACTATTCCAGTAGGGCACATGAATGAAAAATAGGGCCAGACCGAGCCAGACTGGGCCAGACCGAGCCAGACTGGGCCACACTGGATCAAACTGGGCCAGACCAAGCCAGACTGGGCCACACTGGATCAAACTGGGCCAGACCGAGCCAGACTAAGCCACACTGGGCCAGACCGGGCCAGACTGGACCAGACCAAGCCAGACTGGGCCACACTGGATCACACTGGGCCAGACTGGGCCAGACCGAGCCAGACTAAGCCACACTGGACCAGACTGGGCCAGACCAAGCCAGACTAAGCCACACTGGACCAGACTGGGCCAGACAGAGCCAGACTGGGTCAGACTGGGCCAGACCGAGCCAGACTGGGCCACACTGGACCAGACTGGGCCAGACCAAGCCAGACTAAGCCACACTGGACCAGACTGGGCCAGACAGAGCCAGACTGGGTCAGACTGGGCCAGACCGAGCCAGACTGGGCCAGACCGGGCCAGACTGTCACACTGGGCCAGACCGAGCCAGACTAAGCCACACTGGGCCAGACCAAGCCAGACTAAGCCACACTGGATCACACTGGGCCAGACTGGGCCAGACCGAGCCAGACTAAGCCACACTGGACCAGACTGGGCCAGACCAAGCCAGACTAAGCCACACTGGACCAGACTGGGCCAGACAGAGCCAGACTGGGTCAGACTGGGCCAGACCAGGGCCCAAAAGAGCGTATTTTTTCAGGCTGTATTTTGACTTTTCATACTTCTCTGTTCTTCTTTTCTAGAAGAAAATAGTGTTCCTCTTTTCTAATGCTAACTTGGTTGGTGGGCGAGCTGAAGCTATGCTGTTGCATTTAAAGTTTAATTTGAGTTCAGTGTGTTTGTAAAGCTTTATGAGGTTTGTGTTGCATACTGTGTCATTTATCTGCTCTTTGACTGTTTTAGATTTTGCTGCAAAGTTAGTGGAAGCCATCGTTTGTGTGACTTCTGTGATGAGAAGAAGGTCCAGAGAAGCTTTAGAACTGGATCAGTATTACACATGTGTACCACAACACTGCAGGCTTGAAAACTATGTTACTATTAGTATAAATTACTATTACTAAGGTCATTATTGAGGTGATATAACCTTAGAATTAACCATCTATAAACATTTGTACAGCTGGTTCTTTTTCAGATGAAACTCCCCATATTACCACCAAATACTACTACTACTAATAATAATTCTTATTATTTTTGCACCAGTAATGAGTCTAGCTGCAGCATTTTGAACCAGCTGTAGATGGGGGAGGTAGCTACTACTATTCTACTTATTCCACTGATGTGATAATGTACATTATGGTTGAATAAGCAAGCCAAGAGTTACCATGTAACCGGAGAACAGAAGGAACTGACAACAGGTGGTGTAGCACAAGTCAGCTGAGCCTTTCCAGATTAAGTTTATTCAGAGTTACAGAAGTGGGCAGAGGTGGGTAGAGTAGTCAAACATTGTACTCAAGTAAAAGTAAAAAGTAGTCATTCAAATAATTACTTGAGTAAGAGGTGAAAAAACTACTCAAGTACTGAGTAACTGTTGAGTAACGTCTGATTTATTTGTTAAAGGATAAGACCGTTTTTTTGACATTGAGCCCTTGATTTCACATTATAACATGATGTTCTACTCACCCCTGCTTGTTGTTGGTCATTTGGAGCTGTTCCGAAGATATTCGCGAGGCGTCTGGCTGCTCTCTTGAGATATTCGGCCATGAAACGGTTTCCTATGGGCAAGCTCATACAGGCACAAACTATGCTGTTTATAATTTATTAATTACTCTACACTAGAACTGATAACGTGGAGGTGCGTCGCTTACTTAAAAAAAATCCGGGTTACTAATTTTGATTTTTTTGTCGTAAAGTGGGTGTTACTGACGTCCTCGTCGTGTTACTGCCACAGACAGCCCACAGACCTGCTGCCTATTTATTCATTCGGCTAAAATTCAAAATTAGTAACCCGGATTTTTTTAAGTAAGCGACGCACCTCCACGTTATCAGTGCTAGTGTAGAGTAATTAATAAATTATAAACAGCATAGTTTGTGCCTGTATAAGCTTGCCCATAGGAAACCGTTTCATGGCCGAATATCTCAAGAGAGCAGCCAGACGCCTCGCGAATATCTTCGGAACAGCTCCAAATGACCAACAACAAGCAGGGGTGAGTAGAACATCATGTTATAATGTGAAATCAAGGGCCCAATGTCAAAAAACCGGTCTTATCCTTTAACACAAGCATTCAATCAGACAGACAAAAATACTAAATAATCATCTTTAGGCCAATTAGAGTTCATCCAATTGATCAAATAAATGAAAATGAATTGATTAATTACAAAATAGCTTAAATTAAAAATAATCCAGGTAAATTCAAGAACTTCAATGAAAAATAAAAGAGACTTAGGAAATGTTTAAAACATATGTAACCCATATGTAACCTAAAAAACAAACATTCACCTATCCATGGGGGGAAAAACGAGGAAACTTAGCGCTACATGTTTCCTCAAGTTAGATGTTGAGTTTCTGCTGAAATGTGCGTTTGTTTTGGTTGACACAGAAGACACATAATGTAGCTGCTGTTTCTCACTCTTTGTAAGGTAAACATGCTTTCAGTATGAGGCCTCGTCTGCGTCTTCATTTCCCACCGTTGGTTCTGACATTTTTCATCTGTTTCTTTCTTTGTTTGCTACGACTGCTAATGCTAAAGCTAACCCGTCCCGCCGCTGAGATCGAGTACGGTCACGTGACCAGACTGCACGGCTGCGTCTGATTGGTGGAACACAGTCAGGTGGTAGAGCCTTTGGTGGAAGTCTCTCTCTCTGTCAGAATAAAACATTAAAATGAGGCGTACGCGGGGGGATAAAAATAATGAGGCGTAGAATACCAAAGAGGTAAGAAGAAAAGTAACCAGCTCATTGTAGCCTAATGTAGCGGAGTAAGAGGACAGTTTCTGCTGCACACATCTACTCAAGGAAAAGTAAAAAGTATAGAGATTTAAAACTACTCCTGGAAGTATAATGTTTTCTAAAACTTACTCAAGTAAATGTAACTCGTTACTGCCCACCTCTGGAAATGGGGCAATAGAGGAATGACTGTAATAAACTTGGAGCTGAGTCCTTTATTCCAATCCAGGATGATATTGTGATAAACAGAATCAAAAGCAGCGATTAAATCTATTAAATCCTCCGTCTGTATGCAGCAGTAGAGCTTTGGTTAACCCAACAAGTGCTGCCTGTCTCAAACCCAGCCTGGAAGTTGTTTGAAATACTCTTATCATTCATAAATTATATCAACTGTGCAGAGATGGTTCCTCCAGCACCTGAGATGAAAAGGTTTGAGATTGATCTGTTGTTGAAGATAAGGAGTCCAAATTATTGTTTTCTAGCGGTGAATGAACCGTGTTGGAAACTGAAAAGAAATCCTAAATAAATCAATTTTCTTCGAGTTATTAGGGCTGAATGTGGAGAAGACTTGATTAGGCAGCCCGGAGGGAACAATATCCAGAATTCCTGCAGGATGCTGTAACTCTGAAGGGAAATCTGCTGAAACGGTGTGAAAGAGGCCGAATTTACAGCAGGCTGGACTTCAGTTCTGATGTTTATTCTGAAAAATCAATCAGTAGAATTCTGTGGGGAACTTCAGTCAGCGTCAGATTCTTGAAAAGATGACAAAGAACCATTAATAAAACTATTTTATTTAGTTTAAGCTTTAGTTTTAACCACAGCTGGGTTAACTAAGTAGTTCCAGGCAGACAATGATCAGAGCAGCACACAGAACTGTACCAAGTCAAAGCAGAATAAAGATGTTTTTTTCATTGTTCTCCGCTCTGAACGTACAGTTTGTGTTAATAACCTCAAACAGCTCGACTGTTTCTAATGAATTCACATTTAATTCTTATGGACGATGTTTATTATTTCAGCTTTATTGGAATTCCACTAAGAGTCCTTTGAGTGTTTGAATGTGATCAAGGATGGAAACACAGTTTATTAGATAAATTTAACAATATCTCTGGCCTGAGCAGTGGCTCAACGGGAGTTAAGGATGTTGAATTTAAGGCTTCGCTGTGAATACGAGCGCAGACATCTGAAACATTCGGAGGAAGAGGCGCTGTAAGGCAAGGCAGGTTTACCTGTACGGCACAATTCAACAACAAGGTTTTTCAAAGTGCTTTACAGATGCATTAAAACAGTAGAAATAAAAAGCATGATTTAAATTTTAAACAAAAAAGAAAGAAAATAGAACAATAGATAAAATCAGTAGTTAAAATGTGATTAAGTTCTGAAACAAATATGCAAATATGCACTTCTACATATGAAACATCCCACAAAAAAAGAAACAACACAGCCAATACATTTTCAGTTAAGACCACATTTACCTTACTACTGGGATGAGCGGAAGCTGGCCTGCATGTCCTCGACTTTCTTCATGTTGTGTTTAAAGGAGCTAAAGGAGCTAGCGTGCAAGTGTGAGGTGGTTTAAGCGGGCTGCGTTGCCAGGTTTAACAGTGTGCCCCCTTTAGGAAACACCATTAAGCCTTAAATAATACTTAATAAAAATACTTAATACAACAAAAACGCAAACTTAATACAAATACCTAATACTGTGCAGAATTCGCTGTGTGTTATTTGAAAAAATGTATTGTTATTGTTACCATATTGTTATAAGCTACTATGCGAGTGCGAGCCACCAATTAAAGCTCGAGGAGCCGCACAATGAGGATCTCTGTGCTAGAGTAAGTGCAGTAAGTTAGGTACCGATACAAATGGGGTAAAAAAGACAATTTAGGAAACAAATAAATGCATAAGGAGCTGGGAGGAAAGAGGTGATGTCCTCAGAGGGCGGATCAGGGTAGTGTTTCCTGGTGCCAATGAAGCGCCAAATCACAACAAATGTCATCTCAAGGCCGATTCATTGTGTTACAATCATAATCCAATCAAATTAAATGAATCAAATTCCAAATTAGTCCAATTCACACATAAAAAGTTTCCCAGGAAACCAACAGACTGCAGCATCTGTGATCCAACCCCCGTCCTTTCAGCAGGAAGGAACCATTGATGAGCGGTTCTTATCTTTGGTGGCTTCACTTTGAGCTGATGTTTTTATGTTGGGATGCAGAGATTCTTTCTTTAACTTCCTGCATTAATACTAAAGAACATTTCCCCAGTCGTTGCTGTGGAGTTTAAAGCTAATCCCGTTAATAGTTGGAATAAATTTTGCGTTCACAGTAACTCGGATGAAGAAATGGTCGTGATAGCCGGTTGATTTGCATGTGTCTGTGCACGTTCATGTGTAAACCCGGCTCACACCGCTCATCGATGTCGGTGTATCCGCTGCAAAGCAAGCGTCCTCCCATGATTTATCTTCAGTCCCCTTTTCATGCAAGAATTCCTGCTTATCTCCCTGCAGCCGGCTTTCTCTCTGCTCTGCTTTTGAATATCTTTTTTCTTTCTTTGTGGTAAGCATGGCAGCGGCGTTTCCTTCGCCTGTGTGTCACCTCCACTCCCTCCCTCCCCTCCATCTCCCGCTGCTTCCATCCACCCTCCCTTTTCACTGTGTGTTTGCAGATGAAACGGGCAGCCTGCCAGTTTTTCATATTTCTTGGCAGCAAAGTGGCTAGCCAACTTCCTGGGGATGGGGAGTGGTAGGGTAGGGGGGTTGGGCCTCGCAAAAGGTTACATTTGCACAATGCGTCTGTGGAAAAAAACGGCAAAGACGAGGGAGAGAGGGAGGGAGTGAAAAGAGGGGAAAAGAGAAAGAAAGAGAAGGAAAGCTGGGCTGGATCAGCTAAATGACTCCCCCTTTTAGGGGTAATGGAAAAAGCCCTCTGGGGGAATATTCAGTATGCAAGAGTATCGAGTTGCATGCAGTCATTACAACCATGTCTATCCCTTTCTCTTTCTCTTTCTTCTCTGGAATGTTCCTCCAACGCACACACCTACTCCACCTTACCTCCACGCCCGTGTGAAGGTCCTCTGTGAGACAACAGCTCTGGTGTTAGGCAGCCATTGCAGCACTTTGATGGATTTGTGTGTGTTACTGATGCTGTATACCGACAAATTACAACTACAAAACAACTGCAGGCTCCGTCCTGCTGGGCTGTCAGAACTGACTGTGAGCAGATAGTGAGAGACAGAGTTAAATAGCCAAGCTGTTTACTTCTGTACTTCACTTCTCATGTATCTGTCAGCTGGAAGGTGATTGAGCAAACTAAAGGAGTAAAGGTATGTCCCTTCACAATGTTTTAGGATTGTTGGTTCCAACGACTCCTCCAGGAAACGGCAGGTTCCTTTACAGGTTTCTGGAGAACGTTCTTGCAGTGAACACGCAGCTTAACGGCTGATGAGCGTGTCCATTTAAAGGGACAGTTCGCCTCTTTAAAGGGACAGTTCGCCTCTTCTGACATGAAGCTGTGTAACATCCCATATCAGCAGCATCATTTCTGAACATCTTCTTACCCCCTGCTGCGTCCTGTGAGCAGAGTTCCAGCCTCGTTTTGGTGTTGATGAAGGTAGTCCGGCTAGTTGGCTGGGGTTTAAAAAATAAAGCGTTTTGCTTCTCAGAACAATATGCGTTCAACAGAGTAATACATTTGCATCACAAAATGGTTCTCCAGGAAAAAGTCAGAGCTCACAATCTCTTGGCCCTACAGTATTTTCTCTACTTTCATATCACTGCCTGCTGTGCAGACCGAGCAGCAAACACCGTAACAGGTGCGGCTATCGCTAGGTAGCTGATATGAAGGGAGGCAAAAATAGCGCCAAGCGATTGTGAGGTCTGACTTTTTCCTGGAGAACCATTTTGTGATGCAAATGTATTACTCTGTTGAACACATATTGTTCTGAGAAGCAAAAGGCTTTATTTTTTAAACCCCAGCCAACTAGCCGGACTACCTTCATCAACACCAAAACGAGGCTGGAACTCTGCTCACAGGACGCAGCAGGGGGTAAGAAGATGTTCAGAAATGATGTTGCTGATATGGGATGTTACACAGCTTCATGTCAGAAGAGGCGAACTGTCCCTTTAAAGAGGTGAACTGTCCCTTTAAGGCTCCAATGACTCTGTTGACAGAACTGCTGGATAACATTTGCTTTCAAATGTGCAAAATCTTATGAAAATAACAATCACTGAACATGTTTACATGACACTTGGGAGAAAAATGGTTGTTAGTCAGACCAAAATCTGACTTTTAAAATGCACAGAAACATAATATTCCAACCAAAATAAGACCAGATAAGAACAGCTGGGGTTCAAATGCATCTACATGCTCAACTAGATGTTCTGCACATGATCCCAAGTTTGATCTTTTTGCATTTTTCAGACTGTTACTCAGTCCTAATCAAACTCTATGAGCTGCAGTTCAACTCTCATTGACAGTTGGATTGTCCGGCATCACAGCCAGAAACATTCAAGCTACCCTCTACATCAGTGATACTCACTATTTTTTTCACCAGAGCCACATTGGCAGCAAAATCAAGGGAAGAGCCACTTTTACCACAACATACTAAAGTCCCCTTTTTGTAAATATGCATTTCTACATATAAAATATCCCACAGAAAAAAGAAACAACACAGCCAATACATTTTCAATTCAGACCACATTTACCTTAATACTGGGATGAGCGGAAGCTGGCGTGCATGTCCTCGACTTTCTTCATGTTGTGTTTGTAGTTTGTTGTTGTAATCATAATGAGACATTCAGGATGAGCATGGTTTCTGTGCTGGTTTCTGTGCTGGTTTCTGTGCTGGTTTCTGTGCTGGTTTTTGTGCTGGTTTTTGTGCTGGTTTTTGCCCTTTTTTTAATTAAAAACCGATCCATGGTGCCTGCATCTCGCGCTGGCTAAAGGAGCTAGCGTGCTCTGTGGTTTAAGCGGGCTGCGTTGCCAGGTTTAACAGTTTCCCCCTTTAGGAAACACCATTAAGCCTTAATTAATACTTCATAAAAATACTTAATACTACAAAAACTTAATAAAAATACTTAATACTGTGCAGTATTCGCTGTATGTTATTTGAAAAAATAATAATAATAAATTAAAAATAGATAAAAAATAAATAAATAAAAACAAATAAAAATAAAGAATATGTAACCATATTGTTATAAACTACTATGCAAGTGCGAGCCAGCAATTAGAGCTTGAGGAGCCGCACAATGAGTATCTCTGCTCTACGCCTACATGACCATTGGCACATATGTGATCTGCAGCACGATCGTGCTTGGCGGTGATGTTTTGCTGCGGTTTCTGGGTCTTCGGTGGGGCTGGGCAGGTTTCCTGCCTTCACACCTGCTCTCTTAAGGAGCTGCAGGAGCAACCAGCTTTCGTCAGATTGTCTCACTACACCGGTGGTAATTAGGCCGACTTCTGTGTTCCACAGCGAGTTTAACGTCTGGTTAGCCGTGACAATCTGAAGATGTCATCAGAGGACAGAAACATCACTTGTGATTAGCTTTGGGTCAGTTCATTTAGAAGAGAGTTAGTGATGGAGTCTTTTTACTTGGTGCATCGTTTAGATAACATCATGAGGCAGCATGGCATGAATGTAAATAGCTATGCAACTGTCTCTGAACCAGTCAGTAAAATTTCAAGCATGAATTACATACATAAAGCCCCAGAGAACTTTAGATTTTCTCATTCTAAATACACACACAACAGAAGAAGTTTTTGGCCCCAAACACATGAAAATCACTCATACCGTGAATTGCTCCAGATTCAGTTCAAAGAGAACCTCTCTATGTCGCTATATTTAAAACTTTACAAGAATTTCAGTGAGAGCTGAAACCCTTTGGATGAGAGGTGAAACATCTTCAAGGACCCAGAAAAGAAATCCACTCATCTTGTATTTTAGAGCTCAGGATCCCGTCTCAGTGGGAGGAAGAACAAACTAGTCCTTGATTGTGTTACTTTTAGTGTAGATTAGTGCAAAGTGTCAAGCTAAACCACAACGCTGCAGTGTGAACTGTAACAGGAACAGAGGTCTTATTCACAGTTTGAACTTCTCGTCATTGTTTTGATGTGAACCCAAAACTAAAATTTAAAGTCCTTTTCCTTGCATATAAAACTCTTAATGACCAGGCTGGTATTTTATAGAGCTCATAGCACCACATTACAACAGACAACCTATTGGGACAAGTTACTTCTGGTTTCTAACCCTAAGCTACCCTCAGCTAACCCTAAACCTAAGCTAACCTAACCCTTAGCTAACCCTAATGCTAAGCTAACCTAATCCTAAAATAACCTAACCTAACCCTAAACTAACCCTCAGCTGACCCTAAGCTACCCCTCAGCTAACCTAACCCTAAGCTAACCCTCAGCTAGCCCTAACCCTAAGCTAACCCTAAGCTAACCCTAACCCTCAGCTAACCCTAAGCTAACCCTAACCCTCAGTTAACCCTAACCCTAAGCTAACCCTAACCCTCAGTTAACCCTAACCCTAAGCTAACCCTAACCCTCAGCTAAACCTAAGCTAACCCTAAGCTAACCTAACCCTAAACTAACCTAACCATAAGCTAACCTAATCTTAAACTAAGCTAACCTAACCTAACCCTAAACTAACCTAATCCTAAACTAAGCTAACCCTAACCCTAAACTAACCTAACCCTAAGCTAACCCTAACGCTAAGCTAACCTAATCCTAAACTAACCTAACCCTAAGCTAACCCTCAGCTAACCTAACCCTAAGCTAATCCTCAGCTACAACTGTTCTCATAAGGACGACAGTTTTTATTGTTTTCTTTTTTCAACGGTTGAATTTGTTTAATTGCTTATGCTGTTTAATCATTTATTGATAATGCTGCTAAGTTGGTGGTTGGTGCCAGACAAAATCTAATTGTGCAGAAATATGCAATGACAATAAAACAACTTATTTAGCTATCTGGCTGGTTAGCCAGCAACCAATATGGGTTTGGGAGCAGACAACTTTTCTACCTTTAAAATCAGTCAAAAAAATGTAAAGCATGTAGTTTGTAGCGTGCAATGCTGGCACTGAATCCAGTCCAGCCTGTTTTAGGCTGTTTAGACAGATAGACTGAGCACTCCTCTGCAGCCACCCACCCTTAGACTCACTCTGCTGGAGGTGCCATTCTGTTTAAAGGAAGGTTTTCCTTCCACTGTCGCCAAGTGCTAACTCTCATGGGGTTGTTGGGTTACTCTGAGTAAAGGGCCTGGAAATGGCTTGTTTTTCTTTGAATTGGTTTGTTATTTTGCTTCATGAAGGACTGTTGATAACGTAGCCTGCTGTAGCATATAAAGCTAGTTTTAGACATGGGATCCATAACATAAATGGCTTCTTCACTCTTTTGAAGCGTCTCTTTTGGTCATTAACTTTCATTTCAAATTCCTCCACGTTTCACAGTGGGACCAATGACCTGAGCTTGGGAAGCCCATTAATGTCGAGCTCTTCCAAGCTAACATATTGCCATCACAGTTCAGCGTTGGTAGAATTAAAATATCACCTTTCTGCATGTTTCAGCGTTAATGTGACTACAATTCAGATTTGGATACAGTTAAAAATTAAAGATGAGTGCTGAAACATCAGAACTACTTGGATTGTTGTCTTACTTTCAAAGAAAAAAATGCCCCCCAAAAACATGTCACTGGGCAAGACTCTGAATTCCAACAATACCACCAATATGCCACCACTATTGTGTTGAGTGTAAGTTTGAATGTATACTAATGAAAGCTGTATAGGTCCTCGTGTGAATCGATGAGAAATACAACTGAAAAGCTTTTTGGTAAAACCTGAATAAGATGGAAATACTATCTAACTTCACTGAATAAAGTTGGCATAATGCTAAGAAAAGATGGTGATTACAACTGGTACCTCAGAGCTTTAATCAATGGGGTTTTGTTTGGATGCTAGTTATTTAAACAAGTACCAAACAGTCTTTATTGTAAATTAAATTAATGAAAAATTAGCTGTGAAACACGGCTCTGAAACAGCGTTTCAACGACTCCTTCGGAATAAGCGCCTCGGCTGCTGAAACGCTTCTGTGTTTCCTCGCCACACAGATACAGACTCACGTACACACACACTGAAACACCATCACCCCATCCCCTCCCTCTCTCCTCTTTGCTGTGCTGCTTCTATAATTCAAATTCTGTCATGCTTGTTCCAGACTGCTGGCTCCAGCCCCCCCACCACCGCCACCTTCCTCCCATCCTCCAACCTCGCTCTCTTTCCCTCTCTTTCTCTCCCTCTCTAGGAAAAGAAAAGGCGACGAGGAAAAACAGCTCTTTGAGGGACAAAGCTGACAGAACCACACACAGACGAATACACCAAGCTGAACTAAATAGTAAATGTGGAAAAATCCACGCTGTGCAATTCGGATTGTTGCAGGAGCAATGATCGCCGTCTTTCCCTCTCATTAGCTCACTTCTTGTTCCCCTCATCCCTGATTTATTGATCGTTTTCTTTTTTGATCATGTCAGTTGCCTTCTTGAGAAGTTATTTGTCCATTTGTGTAGCTGCTGGGGTTATTTAAATCTCTTTTCTTTTAAAAAAACATGTGTAATATCACCAGTAATGCCAGTATTATTGTACATATGTTTACTGCTAACTTCTCCAGACCCAAAGACTTGTGATCTTATGTTCAGCAGCTGGCATTTACTCATTTTTCTCCATTTCCAAACAAATATAGTGCATCATGTATATGTATCTTATGTAAATGTGCTATAAAAGAACATTGAGTGACACCATCGTTTTCTTTTTTGATAATTTCAGTTGCCTTCTTGAAAAGTTATTTGTCCATTTGTGTCGCTGCTGGGGTTATTTAAATCTCTTTTCTTTTAAAAAACATACATAATGTCACCAGTAATGCACAAACCTTTGAATGTATCAGTTATTATTGTACATATGTTTACTGCTAACTTCTCCAGACCAAAGACTTGTGATCTGATGTTCAGCAGCTGGCATTTACTCATTTTTCTCCATTTCCAAACAAATATAGCGCATCTTGTATATGACGCATCTTATGTAAATGTGCTATAAAAGAGCATTGAGTGACACTGTGTGCTTTATGGTATTGTGTGGATCATAAACCACCCATTGACCATTCATGGTCTATCACCAGGGTGTTATAACATCAATCTGTTTTTATGGTGTGATAAAATTGCAGTTAAGGTTTGGTTATTCTAAGGTCCAAAAAGGACTCGGGAGACATTGTACGTGTCCTCTTACTTTTGAAAGAAAAAGTCTTTATGGTTACTGTAAAATTGAACTTTTTCGCCCACCGAAAACAGACTGTGCAGACCGAAGTGCAGAGCGAGCGGTCCCCTGCTTCCGAGCAGCAAACACCGTAACAGGCGCGGCTGTCGGCAGGCGGCAGCAAGCAGCGATACGAAGGGAGAGAAAATAGGGCCAAGAGATTGTGAGGTCTGACTTTTTCCTGGAGAACCATTTTGTGATGCAAATGTATTACTCTGTTGAACGCATATTGTTCTGAGAAGCAAAACGCTTTATTTTTTAAACCCCAGCCAACTAGCCGGACTACCTTCATCAACACCAAAACGAGGCTGGAACTCTGCTCACAGGACGCAGCAGGGGGTAAGAAGATGTTCAGAAATGATGCTGCTGATATGGGATGTTATACAGCTTCATGTCAGAAGAGGCAAACTGTCCCTTTAAGGCCTCAGTATGCTTCTCCGTGGTCACGCAGAGGTTGTTAAACCTTTCAAAGTTCTCCGTCGGGCTGTCGGATACCAAAGGCAGTTCACCTCCCGATCAGTAGGCGGCGCTACGTTAGACGACCCAATCTCTTACGTCTATGGTGAAAGTGGCTGATTGGTTGTTCACCTTCCGGCTCCGTTCCACTCCTCACAGAGAACGATGGCGACCGAGAGAGAAAGACTGTTGTTGGAGTTGGAGCTCGTTGATGTAGAAATGCAAATAATTCTGACCAAATGTTGACCGGCACACAGTAAACTCTTTCAGAAATGGCGGTGTTGTTGTTCTGAGAGGAAGGAGCTAAACCGGAAAAGGGATTCCGGAAATGATATCGTTAGCCGACCAATCACAACCTTCGTGGTCTCCGTCTCCTCGACAGATAGATAGGAATGTTGGCCTAAGGCTGACATTAAATCAGCCTTAAATCAGCCTTTAGGTGGCTCCACAAAGGACTGACTCTGGGGCGGTGAACAGTTACGCACGCTGAAGTTTTCTGTTCTTTTGTTGTTTGCTTTACAATTAAAAAAATAATGCATCTTCAAAGTTGTAGGCATGTTCTGCAAATGAAATGCTGCTAACTCTCAAACAATCCATTTTAATTTCAGGCTGTGAGGCAACAAAACATGAAAAAATGCCAAGGGGGGGGGGGGGGATGAATCCTGTTGCAGGCCACTGTAGTCTGCATTAAGAACTCAAGGTATGAGCAGTGACACCCATGTTTTGTTGTGGCATTTAAAAAGGAATGCCACATATTAAAGGCCTCTCTCTTTTGCAACAAGGTGTTAGTCTGTGCAGGAACCTGTCAGTCCCAGGAGACTAATGGACAAAATGTCCTCATCGTGTGACGACCTCAGAACCTGATTGGCAGGACTCTTTAGCCGCTTTCGGACTGTAGGAACCTTTGGCAGTTCTAATAACCTTTTAATCCGCGGGGCCGTTTTCTCCCGTGTTCGGACATACAGGAACTCGGGGCTTTCTCCCTTAGTTCCTTTAACTATTTAGCTCCTTCTCCGAGGTCGGGTCTTTTCATGGTTCTATAGAACGAATCTAACGGAGGTGTGTGGTGGTCGGTAGCTACGCCCCATGTCATGCTATCACGGCTGAAATGTTTCCTCATACACGGACACAACCGGCGGGTGTTTAATAAGTTAAATTTACACTGGTCTCATTTGTCTGCAGCGCTCTGCTCTCCTTTCTTCCTTCATGAAATGAAAAAGTATCTCCTGACTCTCTCTGTGAGCTTTTCCAGCCTCGCTATTAGACGCCTGATGTGATTGTCCATGATTAATATCACCATCATGAAGACCATAAACACAGTGGACTCCCCGCTCTCCATATTAGCTTCTTGGTGGTGTTTTTTTCTTCTCTCCTTACTTTTACCGTTTTGTTTTGTGTTTGAATGTAGCGCTAAACGGCTAACGGCTAACGGCTAACACGTCACTGAAGCAGACGGCTGCGCGCGGCGCATCAGTCCCTATCAGGTCCCGACTCATGTGCGAATGCAGACTGAAACAGTTCCGCTGGGAAAGGATAGTTATCAGAACGAAATTCGAGGAGGGTAGTTCTGATAACTACTTTCTTAGAACGGTCTGTCCGAAAGCGGCTATAGTTCACATACTGTGGCTAACTCACTGTTAGCCTCTCAGGGTAATGGAATCATAATGGAACATTTCCTCTGGCTTGGCTCAGCTGATTGATCCTTCTCACTTTGATGATGCAACAGTTTAAGCTTCGGTCACATCTGAGGTAGCCATGCTATGGCTTTACTTCTGCAAATCCAAATAATTTAACAAACTTCTATGCAGAGGTGGGTAGTAACGATTTACATTTACTTGAGTAAGTTTTTGAAAACATTATACTTCTAGGAGAAGTTTTAAATCTCTATACTTTTTCCTTTTACTTGAGTAGATGTGTGCAGCAGAAACTGTCCTCTTACTCCGCTACATTAGGCTACAATGAGCTGGTTACTTTTCTTCTTACCTCTTTGGTATTCTACGCCTCATTATTTTTATCCCCCGCGTACGCCTCATTTTAATGTTTTATTCTGACAGAGAGAGAGACTTCCGCCAAAGGCTCTACCACCTGACTGTGTTCCACCAATCAGACGCAGCCGTGCAGTCTGGTCACGTGACCATACTCGATCTCAGCGGCGGGACGGGTTAGCTTTAGCATTAGCAGTCGTAGCAAACAAACAAAGAAACAGATGAAAAATGTCAGAACCAACGGTGGGAAATGAAGACGCAGACGAGGCCTCATACTGAAAGCATGTTTACCTTACAAAGAGTGAAAAAACAGCAGCTACATTATGTGTCTTCTGCGTCAACCAAAACAAACGCACATTTCAGCAGAAACTCAACATCTAACTTGAGGAAACATGTAGCGCTAAGTTTCCTAAACTCGTTTTTTCCCCCATGGATAGGTGAATGTTTGTTTTTTAGGTTACATATGGGTTACATATGTTTTAAACATTTCCTAAGTCTCTTATTTTTTATTAAAGTTCTTGAATTTACCTGGATTATTTTAATTTAAGCTATTTTGTAATTAATTAATTCATTTATTTTATCAATTGGATGAACTCTAATTTGCCTAAAGATGATTATTTAGTATTTTTGTCTGTCTGATTGAATGCTTGTGTTAACAAATAAATCAGACGTTACTCAACAGTTACTCAGTACTTGAGTAGTTTTTTCACCGAGCACTTTTTTACTCTTACTCAAGTAATTATTTGGATGAATACTTTTTACTTTTACTTGAGTCATATTATTCTGAAGTAACAGTACTTTTACTTGAGTACAATTTTTGGCTACTCTACCCACCTCTGCTTCTATGCACTGGTTGGACTAGCAACCAGTCCGAACTGAATCCCGCCTCTAGCCCATCTCCATTAACTAATGTGTTCATCACTGCTGAAAATTCCCATGAAATAGTTTTCAACGAGCTCATGTGGCACCTGTGAGTACAGTTACTTCAAAAGGAATCTGTTAGCATAAATACTGACTGGCTGCCGCCCTCCTGTCACATCTCCTCCAGCCCACAGCCATGTCATGTGCTATTAGCTGCAAATTTGTTTGATTTCTGAATGCATATGAAGTATAGCCCCTGACCAAATCAAAGTTTAACTTAAAAAGCTAGAGTTTAGCATTGTGGGGACCTGTCTGGGGACAAAAAGCACGTTTCCATGGCAGGAAATGGAAATCTTTCCATTTTCAGACCTGGTTTAAAGTAGGTCAGCTTAGTTTCAAACTAAAAGAGTAAATAAAGTAACTAAACTCTTGAAATGAATTCTACTGGTCTGCATTCTGTCTCCACTTATGGAGGAGAAGCAGCTGCCCTGACACAACAGTAACAGTCCTGACTCAGTATGAGAAGCTTTTGCATCTTTGGCTGTTTCATGGGAAACCTAATACTCTGCACAGTCTTGCACAAGCTAAAAGTGCGCACACAATGGAACAGAAAGCCTTCTCCGTTCTCCTGTCCAGCAGTAATCTAGAACATGCAGTCGTTCCAGACGGGACAGATGTTGTGTTTGTGATGTGATATTATGTGTAAAGTTCATCTGGGTGGCAAACCTTTGGCTTCCAGTAACACTGTGAGGAATCTTCTGAGACTGCCTTATCTGACGGGGAAGACACTGTCCCTTATAATTTAGAAAAATAAGTTCATGCTTTTGTTACCTAAAGATTGAACTAATTATTTTTTAGACTGTCCCCAAAATTCTCAGAAAAATCTCCTTCTGATCCAAAATGCTGCAGCAAGAAGAGCAGAAGAGATCTTACATCCCCAGTTTCTGCTTATTTTCCTTGGCTGCTCACTCACAGAATTTAAAATATTTCTCCTCAAAGAAACCACTTAATGACTGAACTCAATAATATCTTAAACACTTAATTTGTCCATATTTCACTGTTTGATTACAGGCTTGTTTGTCCCAGAGTGGGATGGGAGGCAGGATCTTAAGCATCCTTTGGAACCAGCTCCCAAACTGGGTCTGGGAGGCAGACGCCTTCTCCATCTTTAAGTAATCTGGGCTTAAAACTTTCCTTTTTTAATAAGCATATAAATTAGGGCTGGGCGAGTTAACTCGTTAATTATTTAACGCCGATAAATATTTTATCAACGCAGGTTTTATTTTTTATTTTTATTATTATTATTTTTTGGGGCTTTTTTGCCTTTAATGGATAGGAAAAGTTCAGAGAGACAGGAAGCAGGGGGCAGAGAGAGGGGGAACAACACGCAGCACAGGGCCGTCCGATGCGGGACTCAAACCGGGGCCAGCTGCAGCGAGGACTATAGCCTCTGTACATGGGGCGCCTGCTCAGCCCACTACGCCACGGACCACCCCTGTTTTATTATTTATCTTATCATTGTAAAAGTCTGTTGCTCACAGGCTTTTATTTTGTAAAAGTCTGTCGCTCACAGGCTTTTATTTTGTAAAAGTCTGTTGCTCACAGGCTTTTATTCTGTAAAAGTCTGTTGCTCACAGGCTTTTATTTTGTAAAAGTCTGTTGCTGTCTGCTGTGGAACAGGAAAAGAAAGTAATCGGCGGATCCACCAAACCTGGAGAAGGGTACGGAACTTTTACTCGGCCAATTTCATTTTAAAGTTCTTCCAGACGGCAGAGTCGACAGAACCAAAGTCATCTGTAAACACTGCCAAGTTGAATTGTCTTCTCAGCGTAGTAGTTCCAGTCTAAAATATCACTTAAAGGCAAAACACACAACTGATAGCAGCAAGTCATTCAAGGAAACAGACAGTGGAGCGAGGCTTCTACATAAAAACTACAGAAAGATGCTGATGTTAAAAGTGTGTTTGCACAACAAATGTTATGGCACTTTCATTCATATGGCAGCACATTTAAAATAAAGCTAAATGCTAAAAGCTATACACTACTTTTGGATTCATTTTTGGATTCTGCGTACAAATGCGATTAATCGCGATTAATCAGGGAATTCATGTGATTAATTAGATTAAACATTGTAATCGTTGCCCAGCCCTAATATAAATATGGCTAACTTGGGGATCCCTCGTGCACCGAGCATGTCTCCTCATGCTGCTGATTTCGCTCTCCCTGTATGTACGTGTCATTTCTGGGGTTATGACTTGTGTTTTTCTTTCCCGTAGCAGGTGTTCCCGGCCTCTCATTTGTGTGCTTGCTTTTAACTCGGTCCAGTCCAGTAACCACTGAACTGGTGGAGGCAGATGGCCGCCCTGCCTGTCTGGTTCGGGTCTCTATTAAAATGCATTTCCACCGTCACCAGCTGGGCCGTGCGTGCTCAGGCTGGGATCTCTGTTGGATACAGTCGTTTCCTTAGTTATGCTGCCGTAATGAATGGATGCTGCATGGAAGGCATTATATATTTAGCTGGATTGAATTGGGGTTATATTGCATTGGTTTCTCTTGAATTGGCTTGTATGCAAACTGAGTTAAACTGAATTTATTTCACAAGCAAAAGGTCCATGTGTTGTAAAAAGTTGCTCAAAATTCCTTATATACACACTTCTCTTATTGTGCTGACACGTAACAATAATTTTATGAGAAATGGAAATACTTTGGATGGGGCTCTCATAGATACTAACTACTGCAGAATATTTAGCTGAAATTGATCAATTTCTGTACAACTGCATACAGTTTTATATACATATACGTACTTTTATTTTGTGTTTTTATGATATATATATTTATAGTGTGCAATTATACTCTTAGTTAAATTGCATCCGCATTACCTTCCATGTTATTTATCCATTTTTTATTATATAGATACCTGTAGCAGCTGTTTTACCCAGCTAAAACAGCCAACCTGTCCACCCCGTATTAAATCAAGCTAACGTTAGCTAACTACCGACTAGGCTAACAGGATAATATTAGCTAATTTGACAAGCAGTTACTGGTCAGAATGGATCTTCAAATGACGAACAAAGTTCGAAGTTGTCGTCTGGGCACATGTCTTGCTCTGTGCTGTTCGTCTTTTGCCGTCAAAATGGTAATTACGGAAGCCGAAGACCATGGCTGTGTTCAAAACCGCATACTTCTCCTACTTCTCCTACTACTCATACTAACTTTCTGAGTTAGAATGCGAGTTTGAGTAAGCGAGAAGTTCCCGGATTCTCTGAAATGTTGGGTATGCATCATGAGGTTACTACTCATACTCAAACTACCCAAGATGCAACGTAACGTGACGTCGCCGATCATCATTTCCTGTCAAAACGGCAGTTTTCAAGCTAGCTACAACGAGGGTAGGTTCACTTCCTGTTTTCAAAACAAAAGCACCAATAGTATCGTCATGGCTTTCCCTATGATAAAAGGCAACGGGTATTTTATTTAGTGAAAATAACAGGAAGTGCTTTGCTCACTGCGGCTAGCTTTAGTAGCGCCGAATTCGTGGGAACAAAATTGTAAACAGCCGGTATTTTGTCAGGTTTTCAACACGTTGGGGATCTAAACGACTACTTTCTCGCCTGAAAATGTTTCAAATGTTGCTAAAGTTTACAGAGTTTAGAGCTTAAGGGAAATCAGCTTCAGGCCGGCTGATTTCGGCTCGGGCAGGAGCGAAATGCATTGTGGGTAAACGCTCTGCATACTGTCTGATCGATGAGTATGCAGTATGGAAGTATGTAGTATGTAGCATGTAGCATGTAGCATGCAGTATGTAGTATGTAGTGTGTAGTATGCAGTATGCAGTATGTAGTGTGTAGTATGTAGTATGTAGCATGTAGCATGTAGCATGCAGTATGTAGTATGCGGTATGCAGTATGTAGTATGTAGTAGAATGCAGTATGCAGTATGCAGTTTGTAGTATGTAGTATGCAGTATTCAGTATGCAGTATGTAGTATGTAGTATGCAGTATGCAGTATGTAGTATGCAGTATGTAGTATGTAGTATGCAGTATGTAGCATGTAGCATGTAGCATGTAGCATGTAGCATGCAGTATGCAGTATGCAGTATGCACTATGCAGTATGGAAGTATGTAGTATGTAGCATGTAGCATGTAGCATGTAGTATGCAGTATGTAGTATGTAGTATGTAGTATGTAGTATGCAGTATGTAGTATGCAGTATGTAGTATGCAGTATGCAGTATGCAGTATACAGTATGTAGTATGTAGTATGCAGTATCTAGTATGTAGTATGTAGTTTGCAGTATGCAGTATGTAGTTTGCAGTATGCAGTATGCAGTATGTGGTTTCGAACACAGCCAAAGACTCTTGGCCCCCCTCCCGCTGACATCTCGAGTATCGAGTCTTTTATTTTTTGTCAAGTCAAGTCAGAAGTCATCAAAACAGCAACTCGAGTCCAAGTCACAGTGACTTGAGTCCCCATCTCTGCTACATAGAAGCTGCTGTCTTCTCCAGTTGTTGGTCCAGCTCCCAGGCCTTTGCCTGAGCCTGCATCAGAGCTCCAGCCCTCTGAAGTCCTCTTCAGGGTCCCTGCTGGCCCACGCTGCCTGCTTTACAGGTCTAACACGCACTGAAATCTGTGTAAACCAACAGAGGACCATTTTTCTTTTACTCCTGATCTTTGTTTAGTCAATAAGTCTACGACACTTTACCAAAAACGGATTCACATCAACTTGGGGCAGAAGTTCTTCCTTTTAACAATGTAAGCATCACCCTGATAGGCACCATTTGCTGGTTGCCTTGGTGATACCACATGTCACGACGAAACTGTCACTTCCTGTTTGAGTGTAGGCACTAACTTCACTTGGTAAGGATTGGAAATCAAAACAACTTGGTGAAGGATAATTAATAATGAATTGACTTTGCTGTCGAATGTTCCTCTCGTGTAATTAAGAGAAGATGTAAAGCTTCTCAGCCTCCAATCCGAGAGAAGGAAAGTCTCTTTCTCCCTCTGTTTTTAAACATCTTCAGGATACAGAGATTCATTTGCATGGATAGATGCCACCAGTGATGAGTGGGATCTTTCCTTTTGTTCTAAGTTACACGATTTGCAGTAAAAAAAAAACTGCTTCTTTTTTCACCATCTTTATTCTCCTGGTGCATGTTTTTAATACCTGCTACGCATGCCTGAAAACATCACCGGGTGTTGATCCTAATACGTCTGATTCGTGCAAACAGGACCGTTAGAACCATTTCTGAACGGCTGCTGAAATGAACCGACAGCAGTCTTCATTCAGAAACAGAAGGCGAGCAAAGAGAGGAGACAAAGCTGTGAGCAGAATGTTTGCAGGCTTTCTTTCTGTTCACCCCCCTCCCTCCTCCCTCATTCCCTCCACCCCAGTTAGCTGGAGACACCCAGAAAAGCAGAGGCTGTTTGAAAAAAAAGGAAGCAAAACGCAGCCACATAAAGGCAGCGCTTGCTTTCTCCATCGCCAGCTTACTAATCGGCGTCTTTCCTGTTCTCGATGCATGCCTGTTGCCCGTTACACGGCAGCATTGCCATGGCAACCGGGGTCTGAGTAATCATTTGTGCAATGACCCCTATTCTCCAGAGGGATGAGGAGGGGGTGGTGCAGTTGGGTTGGTGGGGGGGGGGGGGAATGAAAGCACAGCCAGCAAAAGCAGAGGAAGAGAGGGAGGTGGAGGAGGGAGTGGAGCAGCAGGGACCCAGACAGAAAAAAAGAAAACAGATTTTCTTTCTACTGCCAGCAGGGAAAGAACCTTTTATGTTTCTGTAGAACAGCAGAACTCGCACTCAAAATTAAGGACGAGGAGAATTTGGCTTTATAAACACTGGGATTCAGCAAAAAAGATAATAGGAGGTTAAATGATGGACCAGAGGCTGATGTAAGGAAGCACCAGAGAAAGACAAAAAGGATCTTCTGACAGTAACCGAGCTAATGTGTAGCAGTTCGTTACAACCTGCAGTACGGCGCTAACGCTGGTGAAGGTGCTTTTACAGGGTCTGGCCTGCAGATGGTGCAAGAGAGGCGGCATGATGTCATTGGAAATGGTTCATCCAATTAGGAGCATGCATGTGTGAGTTCAGTGTCAGTAAATGTGTTTCCATTTACCTGCTGAATGCAATCCAGTTTTCAGTTTTGACCCAAAAAATTGGAAAGGTGGCAAAATTCTAAAAAAAAACTGAATGAAACTGAATGAATAATACTTAGTATATCCAAAAATGGAAATTAGATTGTTGCAGAATATTGTTTAAAGAGTGTGTTTGTTGGATGATGCACAGTCCTGCCCATGTTGACTGAGTCTCAAGAACTCCAGAGCTTCTTTGTCAGCTTGTTCACTTTCTTTTAGTCATTGGGCTGATGGGTTGGGTTGATGTTGCTGCCCCAACAAATCGCGGCCAATCAAATTACCCTCCTCACCAGACTAGATGAGCTCCATCTTGAAAATACTTTGTCAAGAAAGGCTGTGTTCGAAACCGCATACTTCTCCTACTACTCATACTAACATTTTGAGTTAGTATGCGAGTTTGAGTAAGCGAGAAGTTCCCGGATGCATACTAGATTCTCTGAAATGTTGGGTATGCATCATGAGGTTACTACTCATACTCAAACTACCCAAGATGCAACGTAACGTGATGTCACCGATCGTCATTTCCTGTCAAAACGGCAGTTTCAAGCTAGCTACAACGAGGGTAGGTTCACTTCCTGTTTTCAAAACAAAAGCACCAATTGTACCGTAATGGCTTTCCCTATGATAAAAGGCAACGGGTATTTTATTTTGTGAAAATAACAGGAAGTGCGTTGCTCACTGCGGTTAGCTTTAGTAGCGCCGAATTCGTGGGAACACCATTGTAAACAGCCGGTATTTTGTCAGATTTTCAACACGTTGGGGATCTAAATGATTACTTTCTATGTAGTATGTAGTATGCGGTATCGAACACAGACATAGTCTGTTTTGTCCCTTCTTGAAAACAGCCTCCATGTTTTATTTCCAGTCCAGACTGTAGTCCTCTATCACCTCTTGGTACATACACTGCCTGGCCAAAAAAATTGATAGATAAATGACAATAAATGGAAAATAAAGTCACCTCCAGAACTAGGCTAATCTTCTGGGGTTGCTTCAGTTGGTCAGATCTATGTTTAGCGATGTGTCAAAAAATTAGGACAGCTGACGACCTGAAACTGACCAGTTTCCATCAGATTCATTTCTAGATTTTTTTCCCCTGAAGGCACAGGCCCTAATTCAGAGTTTTTATCCCAGTTAGTGCTGTTACACTGTTACACATTTTCAGGGGGAGATACTTTAAATGTAAGATCTAGTCTTAATGGGATCTGGATCATCTTCAGTACTGTTTCTGGAAGAAAACGATGATGTTGACTTGAGGTTTAAGCAGCAAAGGCAACGACAGCATTTCTGCTTTTTACTCTTCTTGTTTAGATATTCTCTTTCATCGTGCTTCTTCAGCTATCGCAGCCTTTAGCCAATAGAACCACAAAGTATTAAGTTTAGAGCTTTGCCACACTCTGCCTGATGCTTTTCACCAAAGTTTTATGTCTGTACACCAAGTATGAAGAGACCAGGTTCCTGTTCTCCAGTCAGAGGCCATAGAAATGACTCCCACACTACAGATTCTCTGTTAGACCCACATTACATTACATTACATTACATTAGGGCCGGGCAACGATTAAAATGTTTAATCTAATTAATCACATGATTTCCCTGATTAATCACGATTAATCGCATTTGTACGCAGAATCCAAAAATGAATCCAAAAGTAGTGTATAGCTTTTAGCATTTAGCTTTATTTTAAATGTGCTGCCATATGAATGAAAGTGCCATAACATTTGTTGTGCAAACACACTTTTAACATCAGCATCTTTCTGTAGTTTTTATGTAGAAGCCTCGCTCCACTGTCTGTTTCCTTGAATGACTTGCTGCTATCAGTTGTGTGTTTTGCCTTTAAGTGATATTTTAGACTGGAACTACTACGCTGAGAAGACAATTCAACTTGGCAGTGTTTACAGATGACTTTGGTTCTGTCGACTCCGCCGTCTGGAAGAACTTTAAAATGAAAATGGCCGAGTAAAAGTTCCGTACCCTTCTCCATGTTTGGTGGATCCGCCGATTACTTTCTTTTCCTGTTCCACAGCAGACAGCAGCAGACTTTTACAGAATAAAAGCCTGTGAGCAGCAGACTTTTACAAAATAAAAGCCTGTGAGCAGCAGACTTTTACAAAATAAAAGCCTGTGAGCAACAGACTTTTACAATAATAAAAAGCCTTGCCCCTCCAAAAATAAGTATGGAAAACAACAAATCCAAGACGTTTTTGCTTTAAATACACAATCGCTTGGCCCTATTTTCTCTCCCTTCGTATCACTCTGAGGTCTGACTTTTTCCTGGAGAACCATTTTGTGATGCAAATGTATTACTCTGTTGAACGCATATTGTTCTGAGAAGCAAAACGCTTTATTTTTTAAACCCCAGCCAACTAGCCGGACTACCTTCATCAACACCAAAACGAGGCTGGAACTCTGCTCACAGGACGCAGCAGGGGGTAAGAAGATGTTCAGAAATGATGTTGCTGATATGGGATGTCATACAGCTTCATGTCAAAATGGGCGAATTATCCCTTTAAAACAAAAAGACATAGTTAAGTCATTTAGATAAATTTTAATTCGTAGATTTGGCCGCCATGTTGTCTGTCCCTTCCATTGGGGTCAGTTTTGTTCACTCCAGATAAATACGATGAAAGTTGTGTTAAACACCCCAACCAGCCCAGGCAGATGCCCCCCTGGAGCTCTCCTCTTCTTATCAGACTTCAGGAACCCTTCAGGTGACTTTGTCAAACAATAAGGTGGATCATTTCTGAACAGCTGTTCCAACAAACTTGTCCCCCGGACTCAGGTTGTCCAAAATGTTGCTCGATCCGATCAGCAGGGCGCAGTAACGAGCACAAACTCCCGATCAGTGATTACAGCCACGGCAGGATCAGATTAAGTTGCTATGGTGACCGTGTCCTACTGAACAGTCTTTGCACCTCATCCATGATTTCTCATGTATTTTTAAATGTTTTTTGCTGTTGGTTTTGTTGAAGGTATTGCAGTAAAAATGAAAACCGTCTTCAAGATTCAGCGACGGAGAAGTTTGTTCTTTTATTCGTAACTTAAGACAAATTAACTGAATACGTATCGTATTGATTTGAGTATCTTTTTTGTAATTCATTATAAGCAGAAATAATCAACATATACCATCTTCTGGCAGTGCATGTTACTGACAAATAAACAAGCCCCAGATATTGCATAAGATTCCCAGTCAGTGGAGCATCGTTCCTTCTGCCCCGAGGCCAATCACAGACACGCATCATTCTTTAAAGCCTCATTAAAATCCAATCAGCAGCATCTGATGTATTCTGTGTGATGGACGTAAAAAGGCTGGGAGGAAAAAATCAGGCGCGATTGTCCCTCTCAAGTGATGTAAGTCTTCGTCAATAAATCATTATACTCCTCGTTTTTTCACAGTTTATTACCTTCCTCTTTGGAATACGTTGCTAAAATGAAATTCCCCTTTAAGATTTGCACCAAACAGTTGCCCCTGAGTGGATAACAGTGAAAGGCTGAGCAGGACAGATAGAAGGGATAATACTGGAAAGTGGTGCAGCAGCGAGGCACAAGCTGTCCAGCTGCAGAGGAGCGAGATGTTGAGAAAGCAACAATAAAACAGACTGTGGGTGTGGATGCAGGACTGAGGCAGCACACACAGGAACAGTGCATGCAGAGCAAACTGGAGAAAACCTAAAACTGTTTCTGCAGTGCTGCACGCAGAGAAACAAACATGCTTAGGAAGGGGGGGAATAAGAGAGCACAGATAGGAGTGTTAAAAGGAACCAGAGAGTATCGAGCGGTGAGGCTGAAAAGATGAGGGGAGAACATAAGAGGAGGAGATGAGCGAGGGTGGGAGGAAGGCTGAGAGCAGATAGAATGAGGACAGACTGAAAATAGAGACGCAGCATAATGCAAGGATGTGTGGAAGGAAGGCGAGCATGGTAATGGAGTGGAATCAGTAGTTTCTGTGGAGGCAGATTAATGCACATAAAGCACATGGAAACCGTAGAAGTGCAGGGAGCCCATCTGAAATCCTTATCGGAATAAAATCACATTATTTATGCAGGTATTTGTTTTAAGAAATGTACTTATTGTCTTCACCTCCAGGGAGTGAGAGAAGGACACCGACTGCAAATGTGTAAAGTGAATATGGAACAAGCATTAACCTCATTTTAATCTCTTTTATACGACGGAAAACAGCAATTAGATGTTTTCTTTCTAAAAGAGATCATTTAAAAAGGTGGAAAACTGATGTTTAGCTAAGAATAAAGCATCTGAAACTAGCTTCAATATATCTGAAACTAACTTTCATCATCAATCAGAAATGTCCCTTTATCAGCTTTACTGAAGTCCAAAACGTGTACGTTGGGTTAACTGACTTTGAGTGTGCATGGCTGTTTGTCTCTGTGGCCCTGAGATCATACAGTTATATATTTTTTATAATATATAATTTAAATGCTCATGCAAATAAAATAATTACTAAAACTAGTTTTAGTTTCTTTATTTGCGTATGAAAAAGTGCAAAGCACAGCAAATCCAAAAATGCAGAGGAAGAAAGAAGCCCTGAAGGTTTTTGCTAAGCTGCTAAATGTAAATGTTGGTCCATTTAAATGGAAAACTCAACAACCAAATCATTCAGAAATAAAACACTTATTCATTCAGATTATGTGTAGCTTCTCCTGCTTTAAGAAATGATAATGATTTTACATCTGTTAGGGTTGTTAAGACAGCACCAACGGTCAATGCAGCAGCCCCACGTGCTAATCCGCATGCTAACCCCGCATGCTAACCCGCATGGTCCCGCCTTTATGCACAAACTGTTCAGCTCTAAAATCATGTCTTAGTTCACTTCTACACAACATGACGAAATGATAAACATGTCGGTTTGCTTCAAGTAAATTTAAAAAAAAACTAGATTGTAGAAAATCTTTATTAAGATTTTAAGTAAAGTGCTTCTCAGTTTCTGCTCTGTGGTACAGATTGAATGAACTTTCAATTAAAAACTATTAAATGAAAAACTTTGATGAGTTACCCGACTGGCTCCTAGTAGCTCTTGATTTTGCCTGTTTCCTTTGGGACGGTATTCTGATGCACGGATGCAGAAGCGTGTCATCTGATGGTTTAAATATCATGTGATCTGTGTCAGACCTCCATGACACATCACTGGCGTGGCTCAGCTCCAGTCACTAATCGAGTTACACCACAGTCATCCGTGTTGCACTGTACCATTAAAGGGACAGTTCGCCTCTTCTGACATGAAGCTGTGTGACATCCCATATCAGCAACATCATTTCTGAACATCTTCTTACCCCCTGCTGCGTCCTGTGAGCAGAGTTCCAGCCTCGTTTTGGTGTTGATGAAGGTAGTCCGGCTAGTTGGCTGGGGTTTAAAAAATAAAGCGTTTTGCTTCTCAGAACAATATGCGTTCAACAGAGTAATACATTTGCATCACAAAATGGTTCTCCAGGAAAAAGTCAGACCTCACAATCTCTTGGCCCTATTTTCTCTCCCTTCGTATCACTGCCTGCTGCCGCCTGCAAACAGCCGCGCCTGTTACGGTGGGAAAAAAATCAAAGTCTTACCAAGTAAATTTGTCTCATTTCTAGTCAAAATATCTCATTACACTTAATATAAGACACAACTGCCTAACAAGCACCATTTCAGCCAGATATAGGGACTTGTTTGAAGACAATACATCTGGAATATCTTGTTAAATTAAAAAGTCTTGAAAACAAATTGTTTTGAGTCACATATCATATGAAACAAGCTTTTTTTTACATTTGAAGAGGTTTTTCAGCTAATTTCAAGATCACTTTTATCTCAAAAGTCCTAAATATCACATCTTATTTCAAGAAATGTTGACAAGCCGATTTTCAATAGTTCCATTGGCAGATTTTTTTTGCTTATTTCAAGCAAAAAAGTCTTGTATTTGTTGTTTTTCTTACTTATTTTTGGAGGGGCATTTTTTCCAGTGTATGTTGTTTGCTGCTTGGTCTGCACAGCAGGCAGTGGGCCAAGTGATTGTGAGGTCTGACTTTTTCCTGGAGAACCATTTTGTGATGCAAATGTATTACTCTGTTGAACGCATATTGTTCTGAGAAGCAAAACGCTTTATTTTTTAAACCCCAGCCAACTAGCCGGACTACCTTCATCAACACCAAAACGAGGCTGGAACTCTGCTCACAGGACGCAGCAGGGGGTAAGAAGATGTTCAGAAATGATGTTGCTGATATGGGATGTCACACAGCTTCATGTCAAAAGAGGCGAACTATCCCTTTAAAGAAGAGGAAACTATAACATGTACAAACTCTGGTGGTACGATGGAACAGTTTCCATTTCACCGTGTTGACTTTTATTAAAATTTGCTGACGCCAGCCAATGAACAAACCTCAAGTCCTGGTCTGTTACTCATAACTTTGGATATAACCGATTCCCTTTGTAAACATGGATTATTACAGTGCATATATCCTGAATATAGGTTGGATTTGCATGACTAAAAGCTCTTCTCCTTCACTACTGATCACGTATTTGATACTTTTGTGATCAGATGTTGAATTTCAGCTCCGGCTCCTCCACTCGGACCTTTTTCTAGTGAACACTAATCTCATGACATGAAGCTGAAGGAACCCTGCACCATCACACAGCTCCATCACAGAGCTCCATCACAGAGCTCCATCACAGAGCTCCATCACACAGCTCTATCACACAGCTCCATCACACAGCTCCATCACAGAGCTCTATCACAGAGCTCCATCACAGAGCTCCATCACAGAGCTCCATCACACAGCTTTATCACAGAGCTCCATCACAGAGCTCCATCACAGAGCTTTATCACAGAGCTCCATCACAGAGCTCCATCACAGAGCTCTATCACAGAGCTCCATCACACAGCTCCATCACACAGCTCCATCACAGAGCTCTATCACACAGCTCCATCACACAGCTCCATCACAGAGCTCTATCACAGAGCTCCATCACAGAGCTCCATCACACAGCTCCATCACAGAGCTCTATCACAGAGCTCCATCACACAGCTCCATCACACAGCTCCATCACAGAGCTCTATCACACAGCTCCATCACACAGCTCCATCACAGAGCTCCATCACAGAGCTCCATCACACAGCTCCATCACAGAGCTCTATCACAGAGCTCTATCACACAGCTCCATCACAGAGCTCTATCACAGAGCTCTATCACACAGCTCCATCACAGAGCTCTATCACAGAGCTCCATCACAGAGCTCTATCACAGAGCTCCATCACAGAACTCCATCACAGAGCTCCATCACGGAGCTCCACCACAGAGCTCTATCACAGAGCTCCATCACGGAGCTCCACCACAGAGCTCTATCACAGAGCTCCATCACGGAGCTCCATCACAGAGCTCTATCACGGAGCTCTATCACGGAGCTCCATCACGGAGCTCCATCACACAACTCCATCACGGAGCTCTATCACAGAGCTCCATCAAAGAGCTCTATCACAGAGCTCCATCACAGAGCTCCATCACAGAGCTCCATCACAGAGCTCCATCACACAGCTCCATCACGGAGCTCCACCACAGAGCACCATCACAGAGCTCCATCACGGAGCTCCATCACAGAGCTCTATCACAGAGCTCCATCACAGAGCTCCATCACAGAGCTCCATCACAGAGCTCCATTACGGAGCTCCACCACAGAGCACCATCACAGAGCTCCATCACGGAGCTCCATCACAGAGCTCTATCACAGAGCTCCACCACAGAGCTCCATCACAGAGCTCTATCACAGAGCTCCATTACGGAGCTCCACCACAGAGCACCATCACAGAGCTCCACCACAGAGCTCCATCACAGAGCTCTATCACAGAGATCCATCCCAGAGCTCTACCACAGAGCTCTATCACAGAGCTCCATTACGGAGCTCCACCACAGAGCACCATCACAGAGCTCCACCACAGAGCTCCATCACAGAGCTCTATCACAGAGATCCATCCCAGAGCTCTACCACAGAGTACCATCACAGAGCTCCATGACAGAGCTCCATCACAGAGCTCCACCACAGAGCTCCATCCCAGAGCTCCATCACGGAGCTCCATCACAGAGCTTTATCACAGAGCTCCATCCCAGAGCTCCATCACAGAGCTCCATCACAGAGCTTTATCACAGAGCTCCACCACAGAGCTCC
Organism: Odontesthes bonariensis; assembly: GCF_027942865.1. Lineage (NCBI taxonomy): Eukaryota > Metazoa > Chordata > Actinopteri > Atheriniformes > Atherinopsidae > Odontesthes > Odontesthes bonariensis. Next base: position 1,654,073 of record NC_134527.1, read on the forward strand.
ATCACGGAGCTCCATCACAGAGCTCCACCACAGAGCTCCATCCCAGAGCTCCATCACAGAGCTCCATCACAGAGCTCCATCACAGAGCTCCATCCCAGAGCTCCATCCCAGAGCTCCATCACAGAGCTTTATCACAGAGCTCCATCACAGAGCTCCATCCCAGAGCTCCATCACAGAGCTCCATCCCAGAGCTCCATCACAGAGCTCCATCATAGAGCTTTATCACAGAGCTTTATCACAGAGCTCCATGACAGAGCTCCATCACAGAGCTCCACCACAGAGCTCCATCCCAGAGCTCCATCACGGAGCTCCATCACAGAGCTTTATCACAGAGCTCCATCCCAGAGCTCCATCACAGAGCTCCATCACAGAGCTTTATCACAGAGCTCCACCACAGAGCTCCATCACGGAGCTCCATCACAGAGCTCCACCACAGAGCTCCATCCCAGAGCTCCATCACAGAGCTCCATCACAGAGCTCCATCACAGAGCTCCATCCCAGAGCTCCATCACAGAGCTCCATCCCAGAGCTCCATCCCAGAGCTCCATCACAGAGCTTTATCACAGAGCTCCATCACAGAGCTCCATCCCAGAGCTCCATCACAGAGCTCCATCCCAGAGCTCCATCACAGAGCTCCATCATAGAGCTTTATCACAGAGTTCTATCACAGAGCTCCATCACAGAGCTCTATCACAGAGCTCCATCACAGAGCTCCATCACAGAGCTCCATCACAGAGCTCCATCACAGAGTTCTATCACAGAGCTCCATCACAGAGCTCCATCCCAGAGCTTTATCACAGAGCTCCATCATAGAGCTCCATCACAGAGCTTTATCACAGAGCTCCATCACAAGGCTTTATCACAGAGCTCCATCACAGAGCTCCATCACAGAGCTCCATCACAGAGCTTTATCACAGAGCTCCATCACAGAGCTCCATCACGGAGCTCCATCACAGAGCTCCATCACAGAGCTCCATCACAGAGCTCCATCCCAGAGCTCCATCACAGAGCTCCATCCCAGAGCTCCATCCCAGAGCTCCATCACAGAGCTTTATCACAGAGCTCCATCACAGAGCTCCATCCCAGAGCTCCATCACAGAGCTCCATCCCAGAGCTCCATCACAGAGCTCCATCATAGAGCTTTATCACAGAGCTTTATCACAGAGCTCCATCACAGAGCTCCATCACAGAGCTCCATCACAGAGTTCTATCACAGAGCTCCATCACAGAGCTCCATCCCAGAGCTTTATCACAGAGCTCCATCATAGAGCTCCATCACAGAGCTTTATCACAGAGCTCCATCACAAGGCTTTATCACAGAGCTCCATCACAGAGCTCCATCACAGAGCTCCATCACAGAGCTTTATCACAGAGCTCCATCACAGAGCTCCATCACAGAGCTCCATCACAGAGTTCTATCACGGAGCTCCATCACAGAGCTCCATCACAGAGCTCCATCACGGAGCTCCATCACGGAGCTCCATCACGGAGCTCCATCACAGAGCTCCATCACAGAGCTCCATCACAGAGCTCCATCGCAGAGCTCCATCATGGAGCTCCATCACAGAGCTTTATCACAGAGCTGCATCACAGAGTTCCATCACATAGCTCCATCACAAAGCTGCTCCATCACAGAGCTCCATCACAGAGCTCCATCACAGAGTTCCATCACAGAGCTCCATCACAGAGTTCCATCACAGAGCTCCATCACAGAGCTCCATCGTAGAGCTCCATCACAGAGCTCCATCACAGAGCTCCATCACAGAGCTCCATCACAGAGCTCCATCCCAGAGCTCCATCACAGAGCTCCATCACAGAGCTCCATCACAGAGCTGCATCACAGAGTTCCATCACAGAGCTCCATCACAGAGCTCCATCACAGAGCTGCATCACAGAGTTCCATCACAGAGCTCCATCACAGAGCTCCATCACAGAGTTCCATCACAGAGCTCCATCACAGAGCTCCATCACAGAGCTCCATCACAGAGCTCCATCCTCCTCCTCTGGATCAGGAGTGTGTGTCCTGCTCTGCGTTCATCACCCACAGAGAACATTACAAGCAGATGACTTCCCCACGTCCCTCGGGGTGGTCCCGGTCCTCTCCGGGGGGGGGGTTACACACTTGCATGACTTGCAGTTGATCCTGCGCGATGCTGAATATCTCGTCCCACTCGGCAGGCTGTAGAAGCCCCGTTCTACTTCAAAGGGAGAATTTGGAGAGAATAACAAAAACCCTAATCACACAGGGCAGAAAACTGGTGCTGCACTGGCCTCTACAGGTTCAACGCAGGTTACTGCATTCACATGGAAGCGTTTTGTCCTGCTTTAATCTGCAGGGGCCACTGCAAGGCTGGTTTCCTGCACACTGGGTTGAGGGAGTGTGCTGCTCAGGCTGCTCAGGCATACATGGGTCCTCTTTTATCCACATCCTTTATCTGTTCTGCTCACTTTAGAATCAGACTGTGACTTATAGATTTGAACATTCAAGTCTGCAGATCATTTTTATGTTTCTTTGGAGCCTGGGTTTTTGACCTGATTGCTGCCATCTGCAGCCAGAAAGCTGCTATTCAGTCCATCCCTGCTGACTGTGGCAGCCTTAGCTGTAATAACGGCTCCTAAAACATGCTTCTTGTTACCTTAGTTTTCAGATGCCCACCAGAAAGAGTGATCAGAAGCTTTGTGGGAGGATTGGGAGCCACCATCTAGTGGCCAACATGCATTTCTGCATCGCCATCACTGTTGGAAACGAGCGCCTGTGTGCATCTGCTGCTGAGGACGTGTAGGACATGTGTGGCTGAGCCGTAACTATGGTTTCCACTCAGAAAAGCACAGAAATATTTAGCTCGTGACGGCCTAAATACGTAAAAAAAAACGTCTAACAACGTCCTCTTGCATGTAAAAAGCCACAGATGTCTTTAACTGGTAGAATAAATATATAAATATATGAGTTTGTGTGAGAATTAAATTGAAAAAGCTGCTAATTTTCCCTCAATATGCAGTTTCCAACAGTCTGTGGTGCTGATGAATGACAGAGCATTTCCTCTTATCAGTGAAAATGCTGCAGAAGATCCTCCACCTCCACCTTTCCTCCACCTTCCCTCCAACATTCGCTTCTTGCCTGGCGGCCTCACCTCGATGTGCACACCCATGATTTCCTTCTCCCAGAATACGCTCGTTACTCGTTTCTTAATGAAAATGTTGCGCCTCCATTTGAATCGGAACACAACTTATCAGCTTTTTGTTGTTTCAGATGGAATTCTTCCAGTTTTCTGGAGGAATTTGGCCCATTACTCGACTTATTTACTCAGTAATTATTACTCTAACGGGAGCTCTGGTAATATGTTGGAGAAAAAGTCCATGATTTGCTCTTTTTTGCTTCAGATTAAACTCACAGGGCTGCTTTATTCCTTCTTCTTTAATCTGGAAAACTTTTCTGCAGGTCCCAGCCACAGGCAGCTGAAATGAGGACATTCCTGTTAGGCAGCCTGGGTGGAATTTGAATGGTTCGTATGAACCGCCTGCAGCTGATTGGTCGGAGAGCACATCTTTTTTCAGCGCGCTTGGCTGTCAGTCAGAGGATCGCAGGCGGCTGATTGGCGCGTCCTGCTCGGGGCGGGCTCTCTTTCGGAGTATATAAGCGCGCTCCTGTTTCACAGCATCTGCAATTGATTGTTGGTTTTCGGCACGCTCTGGGGTGTGTTCAATGTTTCCTCTCAGAGCTGACTTGAACGCTTCTCCCAGAACAAAACGAGCCGCTCTGAGAAAGCCGAAAGTTGGCTTCGCGCTCCCGGAGAGGAGTCGGAGGTGGACCGGGGGGGCACGACCATGATCAACACTATGGAGTGCGCCGCGGACGCGCAGAGCTTGATCTCCATTTCCTTAATGAAGATCCACAACTCCAGGACGCAGAGGGGGGGAATCAAGCTGCACAAGAACCTGCTGGTGTCCTACGTGCTGAGGAACGCCCGGCAGGTCTACATCAAGGAGAAGTACGCGGAGATCTACCGGATGCAGCAGTACGAGGAGGTGATGGCGGTCTGCAACGAGATCCAGGAGCTCAACCCGCTGGACCTGGACGCGGAGAGCGAGGACGAGGAGGAGCAGGCGCTGGCTGCCTGCTGTGGCGAGGAGGCGAGCGCGTGCGGCTCCCCGTGCCAGCGCGGCGCGGAGCATCCAGCGGTGCATCCAGCGGCGCACGGCCGGACTCTCCCCGGCTGCGCCCCGCTCTGCGCGCCGCTCTGCGCCCCGCTGGAGGAGGGCAGCCGGGACCCGGAGCCCCTGTACTACCGCAGCTGCTGCATGGAGCTGCCCCCGGTGCCGCACTGCGAGCAGCTGCCGGCCAGCAGCAGCGCGCACTGCAACAAAACCACGGTGCTGGACCTGGACACTCATGTGGTGACCACGGTGGAGAACGGCTACCTGCACCAGGACTGCTGCTGCGGCCAGGGCGCGCAGCCTCCGGCCAGGAAGCGGAAGGTGGAGTTCGGCTGCTGCGTGTCGGACGCGGAGGAGGTGGAGGAGGTGTCGGACTTCACCGCGTCCCGCAAACGGGCCAAACGCGAGGACTGCTCCTTTCCTCCGCCGGACTACACGGACACCTCCAACATCTCCAACCTGATCTCCATCTTCGGCTCGGGGTTTTCGGGGCTGCTGAGCAGGCAGGCGGACCTGGAGCAGATCTGCAGCAAGCAGGCTCTGGCCAGCCTGGGCGCATGGACGCGGGCCATAGTGGCTTTTTGAGTCAAACTCTTCATTCCAAGGGAGTCTGGTGTCAGCTGTAACGCCTTTTCCGTCCAACTTTTACCCAACTAAACCTAACCAAGAACTCTGTGGTTCCTGCCAACACTTAACTTAGTTCAGAGCAGTGTTAACAAATGTTCCCTCACTCCCCCCCCAGCTCACAGATCCACAGCATCACAGAGGAGAAAAATGTCATGTGCGGATTGGTTTGGTGCATAATTGCACATTCAGTGAACTCAGTTACTTAAAAAAACACACAAGTTGCTTAAACAAGTTCAACCGGAGGGTACCCGTGAAGATACCGACACTATGACCCAAAGGGATGTGATGGGGACGTGGCAGCTGCAGTGGGAAAGTTGTGAGAGATTACTTCATCTTTTTACAGACTCCATGTGCCGCGGCCGGGCAGCGCGTGTCACGCCCCCAGAGGCGCGAGGAACACCAACACAACACATCTGAGTGGAGCATGCAGAGGAAAACACATCTGTAAAATGATTTCTGTGTTTTCTGTAGCGTCTATAACGTCATCAGCTGCGTCCCGGCCCCGCCCCCCGCAGCCCTACGTCACCTTAACTTTCCCATCAGCCTCCTCCAGAGTCTCACTGATGTGGCCGACAGGACGCAGAATTATACCTCAGAGCACACTTGTGTCTTAAAAATTAAACGTGTGAGGGAGTGTGTGTTGGGTCGGATGACGTCACTTTCACCTGATTCTGATTGGAGGACGCATAGGCGTTACACCTGGGCCCAGCCGCCACCTTTGATGTCTAAATCCTCTTTATTTTTGCAAGAAGAAAAGATATTTATAATGAAAATTAGTGATTTTTTTTTTAAACAGGAAAGTGTTGGTGTCATACCAGCCACGTGCTGGCTTTTTTTTTTCAGAATTAGAGTACACTTGGTGACTTATATCTAATGAAATGGATCAACTTTCATTGCCTTAAATCGGATGCACACTACTGCTAGCTATGGTCATAAATTGAAAGTACATTGGAAGTGACTGAATGTCTCTCATCCTCTGCTATCCTGGGCTCAGGGGCCCCACTTAGAGATGGATCCTGCACACCCTGAGCAGCTTATTGGCGTGTGAAACATGGTCGAGTCCTCCTCAGCCTTGAGAAACACGCAGGCTCATTCCACTCATTTCACTTTTGGTTTAACTTATTTCAGGGGGAAGCTTTCGATGTTATTGTCAGAGCTCCTCCACTCTTTTAACCCAGTAGGACATCCCTGTTGCTCAAAGCTTTTCACCAGAATTCCAGCTTGGTTTTGTGAGCTTCACTTTGTAAAAAAAAAATAAAAATAAATGATAAAAAAAGATAAAAGATTATAGTCCTTTTGTTTTAAAAAGGAAGCGTCATGATTCAGCCATAGCCTGAGAATCCATGCGTTAGCTTTATGAGCACTATGTGTACCAAAAGAAAGAGAGTATTCAGCCATTCTCTACATATTTGTTGTTATCCTTGTATTTTTTTGCGTCTAATAAATTGTATATCACCGGATAAAACTGTTCAAGAAAATATTTGTTAAAATTTATAATCTTAATAAAAAAATCTTTCATCCTATCTGTTGTGTCTGAATGGAAATACGATGCAGTGAAGCAGATATATCTGTAATAAACCCTACATTACATGCATTATAAATACAGTTCAGATATTCACCTTCATTCACTCTTATGTGCACATAGAAGTGGATCCAGCACCTAGCATGTGAAGCTAAGCTAGGCAGGCTAATGAACTCAAAATGGCCTTATTTTCACATTCTGGAAATAAAAACGTATTTTATTTTTATATATATGTATTATATCAGTTTTTCTAACAGTTGGGTACCATTTTAATGTTTGGCTTTTGTGATAGCACTTGGTTTGATGAGCTTTCAGATAAAAACAGGCTTCTTTGATCGAGCTAAGACGATCTAAGCTAATCGGCTGATGGTTTCAGCCAGTTTCCAACCACAGTGTATGCTGGACTTCTTCATTTCTGAGGCCTGTTTGACACTTATCATGAAACAATGCTGTAAATCTGATCCATTATGCAAATAAAATGATTATCAATGCAATTTGGCATGATTTGATCCAACACAATAGTATTCATCACAAGACCATACAGGCCAATAAACAGATAGTTTGATTTTCATAAATCATCTGAAGAAGTTCCCTCTTTGTTTCCCATCAGCATCTTATTTATGAGCTTATTTATCATCTTATTTATGAGCTTATTTATCATCTTATTTATGAGCTTATTTATCATCTTATTTATGAGCTTATTTATCATCTTATTTATTATCACGAGTCGTCTCTGATAAAAGATCAAGTAAAACACACCTTCCACACATATTCTCTGTCTCCACACTCAGATGTTTCAGGGATACTCTAAATTAATCGTGAACCAGAGTGCAAAATGCCTGAACCCCCTGTTGGATATGAATATTTTAAGCACATGTGAACAGAAAGCAGAGGACGTTTTGTTGCATATCGCAGCTCAGGAGAGTGTAGTTAAGTCGGCTGTATCACACGTGCATGTTTCTGTTTATCCAGATATCTGTTGCACTGCCAAACATTTGATGTAATCTGAACTCTCACATCCAAACACACCAGTTTAAATAGCACCAATCCATTATAATCCAAACTTATTGGTCACAGTGATAAACAATAGGACCTCTGCTTATATATTAAGCAGGATTTTAAGGAGGCAAAGTGGGATGCGACTTCAGTCCGGTCCACAGATTCAGAAATTATTTTTATTATGAATCATTTATGGAAGAAAATGATGTCATTTTTAATTGTGAACAGATTTGAACTAGAAAACTATAATATACACTGGAAAAAATGCCCCTCCAAAAATAAGTAAAAAAAACAACAAATACAAGACTTTTTTGCTTGAAATAAGCAAAAAAATCTGCCAATGGAACTAGTGAAAATCGGCTTGTCAAGATTTCTTGAAATAAAATGTGATATTTGGGACTTTTGAGATAAAAGTGATCTTGAAATTAGCTTAAAAACCTCTTCAAATGTAAAAAAAAAAAAGCTTGTTTCATATGATATGTGACTCAAAACAATTTGTTTTCAAGACTTTTTCACTTAACAAGATATTCCAGATGTATTGTCTTCAAACAAGTCCCTATATCTGGCTGAAATGGTGCTTGTTAGGCAGTTGTGTCTGATATTAAGTGTAATGAGATATTTGGACTAGAAATGAGACAAATTTACTTGGTAAGACTGATTTTTTCCAGTGTGGTCAGTTTAAATGAACATGAATTGGACATTAGTGTCACTAAGGAAATATCCAGAAAACATCCCAGAAACAGATTAGTACAGTTGATTCTGCTCTGCTTTGAGCCTTTATGGCCCAGCCCACAGCAAACAGCTTCCATCCCTCAGAAAAACTCTGAGCGCTGTTATCTCTGCTCTGTGCCACTTGGTGGTGTTCTTTAAAATCAATGAATGAACATATCAGTGTGTATACGGAGCAGAGCCACCTCACGCTGACCCTCCCTCAAACGCTGCAGGCTCAACACCCTCCTCCCCCTCTCTGTCATCCTCCTCCTCTTCCCGGCCGGCTTGTTTTTTTTTTCCAGAGTGAGGCATCGCTCTACCCAATGCATCACATCCACCGCTGCTGCTGCTGCTCGTTTGCTTCTCCGAAGCCTTTTTCCAGCTTCTGCAGGAACAATGTGATGCAGACAGATTTGATATGAGGGTTTTTAAACCTACTAAACCTAAAATGTGTTAATAATGACAAATCCATCGAAAAGAAAAACAGTGAAATGAGATCAGAAGCACGTCAGCTCAGTTTGTACGCTGTGGACAATGGTTTGGTTTCATGGTGCGTACACAGCTCCTCCATCTGGAGTGGGAAAGACTGACACCTAACACACATGCACACGCACACACATGCACACACACACACACACATGCACACGCACACACATGCACACACACACACACACATGCACACACACACACACACATGCACACACACACACACATGCACACACACACACATGCACACACACACACATGCACACATGCACACACACACACACATGCACACACACACACACACACACACACACACACACACACACACATGCACACACATACATGAACACACACATGCACACACACATGCACACGCACACACATGCACACACACACACACACATGCACACACACACGCACACATACACACACATACATGCACACACATGCACACACACACACACATAAACACACATGCACACACACACACACACACATGCACACACATACATGAACACACACGCACACATGCACACACACACACACACACACACACATGCACACATACATGCACACACACATGCAAACACACACACACAAGCCAAAACTGGGATTCTTTCATTCATCGACTTCATTTTTATCAAATATGCTGCATAACCCAGATTTATTATTATCATTATTATTTTTTTTAATCTTTTTATTGAGAAAAAGAAACAAGAGTATAGTGACAATGACTTATCTGTAAGTTTACATAAGATATATCTTTCTTTTTTCTTTTTTTTTAAACACACAGAACACCCACCTCCCACCCACCCCGACTTGACCAAAATACTACTACTAATAATAATAATAATAATAATAATAATAATAATAAGGTTTTAGTAACAGGTAACTATAAATAGATACACCTGAATAAAATGAAAACACAAATAAATGAATAGGATTTCAGTGAGGGATAGCATGACTACAGAGCTCTGCATGCCGGGCAAAGTGTGCTGTAGTGCGGCTCAGGCCTACTGACATCTTCTAGCTTAGTCTATCAATCCAGATTTAGTTTTTATCTTTATTTATTTATTTATAAAAATACTGAGAGACACGGCAAAAACAAACAGATTCAATTCAATTCATTTTTATTTATATAACGCCAAATACAACAAATGTCATCTGAAGGCACTTAGATACTAAAGTCCAATTCAAGCCAATTGGAATTCAATTAATTGTAATCATAATTATTTACAAAAAATTATAATAAATGTTTTAATTTATAAATAGATAAATAAATAAAAAGTAAAAATGTAAAAATGTTTATGGAACTATTTCAGAGACAAAATGATCACCTGATCCAAAAGAAAGGGCAGCACCAGGTGGTGGGGATGACTCGGGGGGTGACTTGGGGGGTGGTGTGGGTGCTATAAGGGGGAGGAGGAGGTGGCGAGGACAACAGAGGGAGTGAGAGTCAGGAGGGGGTTTCTGGCACTGATGAGGGGGAGGCATGCTTTTTCAGGAGGAGGGGGTTGATGTGTTTGGGGGTGCAGCGGGGGGGAGGGGGCCAACAGAAGGGAACAGTGTGGATAGGCTGTGGGGAATAGGTGTACCGGGGGGGGGGGCAGCAGTGACCATGGGTCAGCCAGGTTGTGAGGTCCTGACGGCTGGGGGGAAAGGAGGTTATGGAGGGCTTTTGTTTGAGGGATCGAATGCAAACCAGGACGAGGAATTAAAATCTTTAATCCGTCATTTAACCAACACCCTGAATTACTGAAATTACATCGACTGTGTTCGAAACCGCATACTACGTACTACATACTACATACTGCATACTACATACTACATACTGCATACTACATACTGCATACTACATACTGCATACTGCATACTACATACTGCATACTACATACTGCATACTACATACTGCATACTGCATACTACATACTGCATACTGCATACTACATACTGCATACTACATACTGCATACTACATACTACATACTACATACTACGTACTACATACTACATACTACATACTGCATACTACATACTGCATACTGCATACTACATACATACTAGATACTACATACTACATACTACATACTACATACTGCATACTACATACTACATACTGCATACTACATACTACATACTGCATACTACATACTACATACTACATACTACATACTACATACTTCCATACTACATACTTCCATACTACATACTACATACTACATACTACACACTACATACTACATACTGCATACTACATACTACACACTACACACTACATACTGCAAACTGCATACTACACACTACATACTACATACTGCATACTGCATACTACATACTACATACTACATACTACATACTGCATACTACATACTACATACTACATACTGCATACTACATACTACATACTACATACTACATACTACATACTGCATACTACATACTACACACTACATACTACATACTGCATACTACATACTGCATACTGCATACTACATACTGCATACTACATACTGCATACTACATACTACATACATACTGCATACTACATACTACATACTACATACTACGTACTACATACTACATACTACATACTGCATACTACATACTGCATACTGCATACTACATACATACTGCATACTACATACTACATACTACATACTACTTACTGCATACTACATACTACATACTGCATACTACATACTACATACTGCATACTACATAGTACATACTACATACTACATACTACATACTTCCATACTACATACTACATACTACATACTACACACTACATACTACATACTGCATACTACATACTACACACTACACACTACATACTGCAAACTGCATACTACACACTACATACTACATACTGCATACTGCATACTACATACTACATACTACATACTACATACTGCATACTACATACTACATACTACATACTGCATACTACATACTACATACTACATACTACATACTGCATACTACATACTACACACTACATACTACATACTGCATACTGCATACTACATACTACATACTGCATACTACATACTACATACTACATACTGCATACTACATACTACATACTGCATACTGCATACTACATACTACATACTACATACTGCATACTACATACTACATACTACATACTACATACTGCATACTACATACTACACACTACATACTACATACTGCATACTGCACACTACATACTACATACTGCATACTACATACTACATACTACATACTGCATACTACATACTACATACTACATACTGCATAATACATACTGCATACTACATACTACATACTACATACTACATACTTCCATACTACATACTTCCATACTACATACTACATACTACATACTACACACTACATACTACATACTACATACTACATACTGCATACTACATACTACATACTACATACTACATACTTCTATACTACATACTTCCATACTACATACTACATACTACATACTACACACTACATACTACATACTGCATACTACATACTACATACTACATACTGCATACTACATACTTCCATACTACATACTTCCATACTACATACTACATACTACACACTACATACTACATACTGCATACTACATACTACATACTACATACTACATACTACATACTTCCATACTACATACTACATACTACATACTACATACTACACACTACATACTACATACTGCATACTGCATACTACATACTACATACTACATTCTGCATAATACATACTGCATACTACATACTACATACTACATACTTCCATACTACATACTACATACTTCCATACTGCATACTACATACTACATACTACATACTGCATACTGCATACTACATACTGCATACTGCATACTACATACTACATACTACATACTGCATACTACATACTACACACTACATACTACATACTGCATACTGCATACTACATACTACATACTGCATACTACATACTACATACTACATACTGCATACTACATACTACATACTACATACTACATACTGCATAATACATACTGCATACTGCATACTACATACTACATACTACATACTACATACTGCATACTACATACTACATACTACATACTTCCATACTACATACTACATACTACATACTTCCATACTACACACTACATACTACATCCTACATACTGCATAATACATACTACATACTACATACTGCATACTGCATACTACATACTACATACTACATAGTACATTCTACATACTACATACTGATCGATCAGACAGCATGCAGAGCGTTTACCCACAATGCATTTTGCTCCTGCCCGAGCCGAAATCAGCCGGCCTGAAGCTGATTTCTCTTAAGCTCTAAACTCTGTAAACTTTAGCAACATTTGAAACATTTTCAGGTGAGAAAGTAGTCGTTTAGATCCCCAACGTGTTGAAAACCTGACAAAATACCGGCTGTTTACAATTTTGTTCCCACGAATTCAGCGCTACTAAAGCTAGCCGCAGTGAGCAACGCACTTCCTGTTATTTTCACAAAATAAAATACCCGTTGCCTTTTATCATAGGGAAAGCCATTACGATACAATTGGTGCTTTTGTTTTGAAAACAGGAAGTGAACCTACCCTCGTTGTAGCTAGCTTGAAACTGCCGTTTTGACAGGAAATGACGATCGGCGACGTCACGTTACATTGCATCTTGGGTAGTTTGAGTATGAGTAGTAACCTCATGATGCATACCCAACATTTAGGAGAATCTAGTATGCATCCGGGAACTTCTCGCTTACTCAAACTCGCATACTAACTCCAAAAGTTAGTATGAGTAGTAGGAGAAGTATGCGGTTTCAAACACAGCCTTGCACTATGTTTACATTTCAGATTTTAAAGCCTGATTTACAGTCGTCCGGGAAAGGCGGTACAAACGCAAATAATTTTGACCAAATGTTGACCGGTATATGACACCTGAAAGTGTTTTATCTGCACTCTTTGCCTTTAATTTAATTAATTCATGATTATTTCTTATGTTTTATGGAATGATTTTATTTGCCTTCTTGTGATTTTATGTAGCTGTAAAGCACTTTGAACTGTGCTCTACAGATAAACTTTATTTAGATTTGTTTTGCATTGAAATGGCACATCAGGACAGTTAGACCAAACCCTCGTTTTTATAAATTAAAGGACAAAAAAAGAGCCCAAAGAGGTGCATACTGACTAACTGGGAAACCCCGCCCACATTTTCTAAAACAAATAGGCCACACCCCCTTATAAGTATCTGTTGGAGCTCGATGCGCACAGACAACGAGGGTGTGCCCTAATTTTCATAATGAGAACAAATTATGCTGTTTAGCTTTTCTCACCAACTCGTTCACATACTTACTTTAATAGAAAGTCAAAAAGGCCACGTCCATGCAGGAAGTGCTGACAGAATCAGCCAATGGGACGTGGCGGGAGGGATGCTCTGCTGTGATTGGTGCTCAGTGTCTGTGTGGGTTGGTTTGGTTCATTCAGCCGAGCACCAAACGTCAGAAGAAACTTTAGAAATTATAATCTTTACCTAATTAAATCATGATATGACTAATGTTGCTGTACTTTAACCCTGTAAAGATATAAATAATTAATTTTTATATGCTCTAACCTTTACTTTTTGTAAAATAAACTGAATAAACCTTACTTCTCTCACAAGAAAGTTTTACATTCTTTAACTTTGAATGCCAAAAAATAAGATTTTTAAATCTTTGGTGTAAAATGTTGAATTAAAAAGTCATATTAATTTAATAAATCAATTTAATTTAATCAGCCTCTTCAAATCTAAGCTAAAAACCTACTTATTTAGGATGGCTAGTAGTATGATGACACTTTTATCTTATTTTATCTTATTCGATTTTGTTGTACTTTATTGCTTTCACTGTTCTAATATTGTTTTTATTTGTTTTTACTTCTTCTTCTCCTTATTTATTTTCTTCTGTAAAGCACTTTGGTACACCGTAAGGATTGTCTGTAAAGGGCTGTATAAATAAAGTATATTTACATTTACATTTTTACTGTAAAGTAAACGTAGAAGAGTAAAAAGTTCCCACATCGAACTCCCCTAAAACCTTATATTCAGGCCTTTTCCCTGCTGCTCTACATCTTCTTTGTCTGCAGCTGCATCCCGTTTCAGAAACCCGCTCTCTGGAAAAGTGCCTCTCAGGCCCAGACATGTCAGAACGGGTCGAAGCAGCTGTCCCATTCCAAACATTCCTCTTAATGAGGACCACAAATTCAACCCTCTGCTCACATTTATATCCAGCAACACCAGCTCCAGGACCAGGATCTGCTCATACGTTTGGCCTTGTTCCTGGAAAACAATACAGTGATGTTCCCTTTCAGAACGGTGAAAGAGTGTAGAAGAGGCCGAATGTCGTGTTGAGCAACATGTTCGGACTGTTTGACAGGAACAAACAGGGTTGCGTATGCCTGGACTCTGTATTTCACTCAGTTCTGTGCAGAAGTCTGAGGAACTGGGAGCCCAGCCAGGCAGCACTTCCAGTAAGAATGCCATTTTTAGCTTTTATTTACTGTTCCCCCTCAGCCGCTCGACAGTTGTGTTGATCCAAGTATGTAGAAACTGCTCCGGTTGTTCTGTCAGCATCTGCTGGATCTGCTCATGTCCGAGCCTGGTTCTGGTTCTGGTTCTGCTGGGTGTCAGCCTCTTCCTGTCCCCCTGCAGCCCCTCACTGCCCAACAGAGGTGGGTAGTAACCAGTTACATTTACTTGAGTAAGTTTTTGAAAACATTATACTTCTAGAAGTAGTTTTAAATCTCTATACTTTTTACTTTTACTTGAGTAGATGTGTGCAGCAGAAACTGTCCTCTTACTCCGCTACATTAGGCTACAATGAGCTGGTTACTTTTCTTCTTACCTCTTTGGTATTCTACGCCTCATTATTTTTATCCCCCGCGTACGCCTCATTTTAATGTTTTATTCTGACAGAGAGAGAGACTTCCGCCAAAGGCTCTACCACCTGACTGTGTTCCACCAATCAGACGCAGCCGTGCAGTCTGGTCACGTGACCGTACTCAATCTCAGCGGCGGGACGGGTTAGCTTTAGCATTAGCAGTCGTAGTAAACAAACAAAGAAACAGATGAAAAATGTCAGAACCAACGGTGGGAAATGAAGACGCAGACGAGGCCTCATACTGAAAGCATGTTTACCTTACAAAGAGTGAGAAACAGCAGCTATATCATGTGTCTTCTGTGTCAACCAAAACAAACGCACATTTCAGCAGAAACTCAACATCTAACTTGAGGAAACATGTAGCGCTAAGTTTCCTAAACTCGTTTTTTCCCCCATGGATAGGTGAATGTTTGTTTTTTAGGTTACATATGGGTTACATATGTTTTAAACATTTCCTAAGTCTCTTTTATTTTTTATTGAAGTACTTGAATTTCCCTGGATTATTTTAATTTAAGATATTTTGTAATTAATTGATTCATTTTAATTTATTTTATCAATTGGATGAACTCTAATTTGCCTAAAGATGATTATTTAGTATTTGTGTCTGTCTGATTGAATGCTTGTGTTAACAGACTTTTATATATCTATTTATCTATATATATATTTATCGGCGTTAAATAATTAGCGAGTTAACGCGATAATAACAAGTTAACTCGCCCAGCCCTAAGTTAAAAGTTGTGACTGGATTTCAAATTAAATTAAAGTAAAAAAGGCACCAATTAAGCACCAAAGAGAACCAACACTTTTACACCTTTTACATCTGACCACTGAGGCTTATTGAGCTGAACTGGGAGCAGGTGGTCTCTCCCTGCTCTCTCTGGTGGTAACACAGGTAATCTATTCACGTAAAGGGAGCTAACTTCAGATCTTTTATCTTAACGAATGGTTTTTAATGACAGAATAAATCAGCTCGACACAAAGGCCTCCTGCACCGTGGCTTTATCAGCCCGAAGGGAACATTAAAACCAAAATCAGACACAGCTGACTTTCTGGATCGACTACATTTGTGTTCAGTTTATTTTAGCATCCTGTAAGTTTGGGGAATTCCGCCCGTTCTGCTCAGACTGCAGAACGATAGTGAGTTAAAAAAAGAGCCTTGTGAGTTTCTCCTGGAGTTCCCCCGGCTCCTGATGACCACATCCACAGAAATCTTCCTTCACACGGGGGAGTCGTGTAAAGAAGACTTACTCATGCAATATTCAACGCTTCTCTCCCTCATCTCAGAACCCATCTGCCTCTCTGCTGGGTTCATCTCTGGGTCACATACAGCAGTGGTGCTCGTGCACGGATCACGTGCTCCAAAGAAGAGCCGAATCCTCCGATGGCGTCCGGAAAACAATTGATTCAGGTTACTGCTGCTCAGGGTGGTCCGACGGGCTTCTTTCTGTTTCACACGGGGTCTCACATGCGACATATCTCCTGTGGTGTTGTTCAGCTGAGGTGGTATTTACCTCATTTTAAGATCTTTTAAGCACCAGATGATTTATGTTACGTTCTGGTGTGTAAAACCTCAATATCAGGACCTTTGAAGGAGAATAATCCCAACATATCGAGTTGAAAGAAAGTTCCTGAAAACCAATTTTCCATTTTTTGTCACAGTTTGCTTAGACGACTGCTTTTGTTTGCCTTCTTCCTCAAGGTCCCGAGGTTCTGACGACAAATGAACCAGGACAAACTGGCTTTTATGGTAGTTTCAACATTATTTTTCAGGGGAATTTTTCACATATATATATAAATATAATCCATCTTTTAGGGCTGGGCAGCGATTAAAATGTTTAATCTAATTAATCACATGATTTCCCTGATTAATCACGATTAATCTCATTTGTACGCAGAATCCAAAAATGAATCCAAAAGTAGCGTATAGCTTTTAGCATTTAGCTTTATTTTAAATGTGCTGCCATATGAATGAAAGTGCCATAACATTTGTTGTGCAAACACACTTTTAACATCAGCATCTTTCTGTAGTTTTTATGTAGAAGCCTCGCTCCACTGTCTGTTTCCTTGAATGACTTGCTGCTATCAGTTGTGTGTTTTGCCTTTAAGTGATATTTTAGACTGGAACTACTACGCTGAGAAGACAATTCAACTTGGCAGTGTTTACAGATGACTTTGGTTCTGTCGACTCCGCCGTCTGGAAGAACTTTAAAATGAAAATGGCCGAGTAAAAGTTCCGTACCCTTCTCCATGTTTGGTGGATCCGCCGATTACTTTCTTTTCCTGTTCCACAGCAGACAGCAGCAGACTTTTACAAAATAAAAGCCTGTGAGCAGCAGACTTTTACAAAATAAAAGCCTGTGAGCAGCAGACTTTTACAAAATAAAAGCCTGTGAGCAACAGACTTTTACAGAATAAAAGCCTGTGAGCAACAGACTTTTAAAAAATAAAAGCCTGTGAACAACATACTTTTAAAAAATAAAAGCCTGTGAACAACAGACTTTTACAGAATAAAAGCCTGTGAGCAACATACTTTTAAAAAATAAAAGCCTGTGAACAACAGACTTTTACAAAATAAAAGCCTGTGAGCGACAGACTTTTACAAAATAAAATAAATAATAAAACCTGTGTTAATGCGAGATCAAATTGTTATTGACGTTAAATAATTAACGAGTTAACTCGCCCGGCCCTAATCACAACATATCGAGTTGAAAGAAATTCCTGAAAACCTTTTTTCCATTTGTCACAGTTTGCTGATACGACTGGTTTTGTTTGCCTTCTTCCTCAAGGTCCCGAGGACAAATGAACCAGGACAAACTGTCTTTTATGATAGTTTTAGCATTATTTTTCAGAAGAATTTTTCATTTATACGTATATAATCTATTTTTCATCACACTTTTCACTTAATGCCTTGTTTTAGAATTCCAAAAGAGTCTGTTTCTCTTTTTTCTGGGTTTGTGAAAAAAAAAACAGTTTATTAAATCTTCAAATCATTGAATTAATCAGTTTTTTTGTTTACATTTTACAGTTTATGTGTATTTGTGCTCAGGTTTCGGAGACAAAAGTGTTATTTTCTGTGCTGATTATTAAGCCCTGTGAGGCAAATCTGTCATTAAGGGCCTGAAGAGCAAATCGATTTATTTAC
This sequence comes from Odontesthes bonariensis, assembly GCF_027942865.1. Classification (NCBI taxonomy): domain Eukaryota; kingdom Metazoa; phylum Chordata; class Actinopteri; order Atheriniformes; family Atherinopsidae; genus Odontesthes; species Odontesthes bonariensis. The sequence goes on from NC_134527.1 coordinate 1,672,638, forward strand.
CACATCTTTTAAAGTGGAAAATCCTAAATTTGTTGCACCGTACCCGAGTTATAAGCTCCCAAAAAATAGCTTTTACTTTTCTTTTATTAAATTATAAAGCACATTTTGTGATCTTTAAAACACGCTAATGGAAACACATGCTAAACCTTTTAAACTGGAGCTAAAACTATAATTTTCTGTTAGAAAGAATAACCATCACTGCACAACCACAACAATTTATTTAAGTTCTTTTCAAATTACAGAGTCTATAGGAACCAAGCGGATGAATCTGGGAAAAAAAAAAAGAATAAACATGTTGAATGAGCTGCGATGGAAGCATTAAATTCTACAGCCGTTACTCAACAAATAGCTCATTCAAACATTTGGCATTAATAGCAAAAAAAAGGAAAGAAAGAAGAAGAAAGTGTCACAGTAGATGTTCTTATTCAGCTCTACTGTGTGAAGGATCTCACCAGCACCTCATTAAACTCGAGCCGTTATATAAATAACACAAAAATACAAAGATGCTCAAGAATCAGATAACATCCAGAACATGCTTCACACTAAAGTTATGGATGTCTTTCAGGGCCTCCACATGGCGTGCACATGTGGGAGCGCTGGTGTCAGACAACCTTCTGCTAACGCTGGACTGTGAGGATGCTGGAGGAAGGGAGCGCTGTCGGTTAGATGGTTGGGGGCTTTGGTCATTTCCTCCACGGGCGTCGTATCAAGGCTTTGCTGGCTGGATGGACAGCAGGCTGCCGAATTTGAAATGCTGGATCACCGGGAACTTCTCCAAACACTGCAAATGGAACACAAACACAGAGTTTATGCTCACAGGGTATAAATGCTGAGGAGGACCTGAGACTGATTGTGGTTAGAAAGTCATTTTTTTACTCTAAAACTGAGTGAAACAGAGATATCAGACTGTGGAATCTTCTATATATCTATACACCGAAGAAGAAAGAATATGAGGCTGTCCCACAATACTTTGTGAAAGAAACAAAAATGATGACCGTCTTGTCTTGTCAGTTATCTAACTAATAACTCTGACTCTCTCTAACAAATATGAGCTTATTTAAAATGGAAAGTTGAACTTTTCCACATGGATTTACTTCACTTCTGTGTAGGGCTGGGCAGCGATTAAAATGTTTAATCTAATTAATCACATGATTTCCCTGATTAATCACGATTAATCGCATTTGTACGCAGAATCCAAAAATGAATCCAAAAGTAGCGTATAGCTTTTAGCATTTAGCTTTATTTTAAATGTGCTGCCATATGAATGAAAGTGCCATAACATTTGTTGTGCAAACACACTTTTAACATCAGCATCTTTCTGTAGTTTTTATGTAGAAGCCTCGCTCCACTGTCTGTTTCCTTGAATGACTTGCTGCTATCAGTTGTGTGTTTTGCCTTTAAGTGATATTTTAGACTGGAACTACTACGCTGAGAAGACAATTCAACTTGGCAGTGTTTACAGATGACTTTGGTTCTGTCGACTCCGCCGTCTGGAAGAACTTTAAAATGAAAATGGCCGAGTAAAAGTTCCGTACCCTTCTCCATGTTTGGTGGATCCGCCGATTACTTTCTTTTCCTGTTCCACAGCAGACAGCAGCAGACTTTTACAAAATAAAAGCCTGTGAGCAACAGACTTTTACAAAATAAAAGCCTGTGAGCAACAGACTTTTACAATAATGAAATTAGTTAATGCACAATAAAATATTTATCGGCGTTAAAAAACGACTTAAAGGCAGGGTAGGGGATCTTTTTCTGGAGCATTTTTTTTACATATTGCTTGAAATACTCTTCACACCCCCATTGCAACCAATTAATTAAAAGTTTTGACACAAAAATTTAAAGTTTTAGTGGCCTCTAGAACAAACAATCCAGGAAAAACACTATCCAATCATACTGAACGGACTGTTAACGATGATTGGATTCTGATGCCGTCTATCAAACTGCAATCTGCTCCTCCCTCCCCCTCCTTCCCCCTGTGCGCGTACCCTGCTCCGTGAACGAATTACGCGTCCAGAAGCTAAACTAGAGCCAGCTTGGCTAGCACCTAGCATTATTAAACGGTTCATTATGATGTTGAAAGGTATTTTCTTACCTGTGAATCCGCCATGAGAAAAAGTTAGCAAAAGTTAGCCAAACCAGTCGATGCTTGCTGTCAGAACAGCGCTCGTGCACCTTCGTGCTCGTGAACAAGCATTGCGCGTTCATGTACTCTAGAGGCGTGGCTTCGGGGGGAAGTCTGAAGAAAGGGGTTGGGACTTTTGACCTGTGTATTTTCAAAATGCAGCTCTATCCAAAAAAAAAAAAAAAAAAATCCAGCCCTACTTCTGTGCGATTCCACTGAATGTTGAAGACAGAACATTTCTATTTAAATCCCGGTGAAGACAAAGTTTAATGTATTCTGCAGGTTTTAACCTTCCAAAGTTGATGATCAACCATACTCTTCCACTCAATCATTCACAGGTGGAATCCTTCACACTTCTGAAGTCAAACATGGACTTTGAGCTACATCTAAACCCATCTTAAAATATATGTAATTATGACAAATGTCATATTTTATGGCTGAATTTTCAACCCAACCCAGCTGGAAACAAGATAATTACCAGTGCACGAAAAGCTGCATCTGTCTTCTGAGCTCCGCTCAAAGTTTAATCTTAATTCATCATTTTACTGTTTCATTGTTAAAACAGTAAAAGCATACATTTCATATATTTTACCATTTCTTTTTTTGGACATCTTGCTTCTCCAATAGGGCATTTTTTAGGGGCATTTTCCTACATGAGTCTTGATGTGCTACTGGGATGCTTTCTGCTAGTAATTCTGGCATTTTTATTTAAACATCTCTTACGACATGCAACCATCCCGACTCAGACTGGGTTTCCTAACCCCAAGTAATGACTGGAAAAGATGCAAAATCCAAATGAGCCTAACAGGAGAAGATGTCTGGGATGCAGAGCAGGAACAAAACGAAGAGAAAAAAGGAGGAAGTTTAAACCACTTCTTCCCTTTTTCTTCTCGGGAAATGTGAGGTAAACTAGAAGAACCAGCAGGAATAACATGGCTGCAGGAACAACTGACTGCTCTCTGCGTAGGTTTCAGACGTTACAGGCAGACAGAGACTGCAGAGAAAACGGTAAAAGTAAAGGAGGAGGATCTAAACCCCTCTTGAAAGACATTTTGTTAAATTTGTAGTCAAATTTTCTCCCAACCCAACTGGAAACAACATAATTACTACTTTTACTTGGATTATATGTATTCAGTCTGCATCATTTTACCATGGTAACCGTTTCCAGTCCTTAATTATACAGGGTGACGATGGCTTGTGCAATACCTAAATTGGTTTAATTCTTTTATAACAGATAAATATTAGTAGTAACGAGTTACATTTACTTTTGTAAGTTTTTGAATTGATTATACTTCTAGGAGTAGTTTTAAATCTCTATACTTTTTCCTTTTCCTTGAGTAGATGTGTGCAGCAGAAACTGTCCTCTTACTCCGCTACATTAGGCTACAATGAGCTGGTTACTTTTCTTCTTACCTCTTTGGTATTCTACGCCTCATTATTTTTATCCCCCCGCGTACGCCTCATTTTAATGTTTTATTCTGACAGAGAGAGAGACTTCCGCCAAAGGCTCTACCACCTGACTGTGTTCCACCAATCAGACGCAGCCGTGCAGTCTGGTCACGTGACCTTACTCGATCTCAGCGGCGGGACGGGTTAGCTTTAGCATTAGCAGTCGTAGCAAACAAAGAAAGAAACAGATGAAAAATGTCAGAACCAACGGTGGGAAATGAAGACGCAGACGAGGCCTCATACTGAAAGCATGTTTACCTTACAAAGAGTGAGAAACAGCAGCTACATTATGTGTCTTCTGTGGCAACCAAAACAAACGCACATTTCAGCAGAAACTCAACATCTAACTTGAGGAAACATGTAGCGCTAAGTTTCCTAAACTCGTTTTTCCCCCCCATGGATAGGTGAATGTTTGTTTTTTAGGTTACATATGTTTTAAACATTTCCTAAGTCTCTTTTATTTTTTATTGAAGTTCTTGAATTTACCTGGATTATTTTAATTTAAGCTTATTTTGTAATTAATTCATTCATTTTAATTTATTTTATCAATTGGATGAACTCTAATTTGCCTAAAGATGATTATTTAGTATTTGTGTCTGTCTGATTGAATGCTTGTGTTAACAAATAAATCAGACGTTACTCAACAGTTACTCAGTACTTGAGTAGTTTTTTCACCTCTTACTCAAGTATTACTTGGATGACTACTTTTTACTTTTACTTGAGTCATATTATTCTGAAGTAACAGTACTTTTACTTGAGTACAATTTTTGGCTGCTCTACCCACCTCTGGTAAGTAATGGCCTGAAAAATCAAACATCAACATATTTACAGCTTTGATGGCAGTTAGTTTAGCTGTGAAGGTACCGGTTACTACAGACGGGTAGAAAAACTCCCAAGCTGACTGGTCACGGCTGAATAAAGTCTCTGAGGCTCATAAGATTTTTAAGAATGCATTCAGTACATGTCAGGTTAAGTCGACTGTAACCCCTTAAGGCAGAGCCATGAATTCCTCCGGCTGGTTTTAAACCCACAAATGGAGAAGATAAAACAAAGATCAGTTGTTTTTGTTTGATGTTTGTTGTAAGAATGGAGGATTCTATAAAAGGCCTCTTCATTGGTGGATGGATAAAAGTGATTTTGGTGGACCTGAAGCGGGTGCAACTGTTTCCACTTTTACTTTGACCGTGTTCAAAATGGCTGCAGACGAGCCCAGAAGGAGGCTCTTTGTGTGCTCTGAAAACAGACCCAGTTTTTTGGGGGGGTAATGGTGGGGGTCTTGGGTGGGCTGCAGTGGGGGCTGGGAGGCTGGAGAACACAGTCCAACCAAACTCCTGTGCTCAGCCTGTCTGTGCAGTGACACTATCAGTCACGATCATCTGGGCAGAACTGGGGTGGAAACACGCCTCAGAGACCCTTTGTCTTAGCAGATACACCATCCAGAGGGTCACTGGATGCAGATCAATTATTATCAAAGAACTATAAAAAAAAAAAAAAAAAACATTCTTAGAAATGATTGTATAATTTAGATGTAATTATCACTGCTGAAACCTTATGGCAGTTAGTTAACCCGCATCTGTATCCGTCTGTGCTGCTCATTCATTTTAATGTTTGTACACCATGTGGCTAAAGTTTAGGGCTAAATTCTTCTTTTTTTTCTGAATTATTAGTTAATTATTAGTTAATCTTACTCTTCTAAACAATAGAGCTTCACTGTGCCAAAACGATTCAAACTGAGCAAATAGATTTGATCCCATTCAGACGAAAATTTAAAGGTGGTTCACATTCATTATAAAAACATCAGCATCTTCCACCTGAGTACAGAACAGGTAAATTAATGCATTTACTCCAACCAAAATCATACAAAATTGAGCTTCTCAGAACACACAAAGATGATGCATCCATCCATTCATTCCACTTATCCACGTTTTCTCTATGCAGTGATACAAAGGGAGAGAAAATAGGGCCAAGCGATTGTGAGGTCTGACTTTTTCCTGGAGAACGATTTTGTGATGCAAATGTATTACTCTGTTGAACGCATAATGTTCTGAGAAGCAAAACGCTTTACTTTTTAAACCCCAGCCAACTAGCCGGACTACCTTCATCAACACCAAAACGAGGCTGGAACTCGGCTCACAGGACACAGCAGGGGGTAAGAAGATGTTCAGAAATGATGCTGCTGATACGGGATGTCATACAGCTTCATGTCAAAAGAGGCGAACTGTCCCTTTAAATTCCTCTGCCTGTGCCCATCACCACACTCAGCTGCAAAGCACGCTGAAAGTCATGGCCTGAAGAAGCCAACATAACCACATCATCTGCAAAAAGCAGACTACTGACCCTGAGGTTCTCAAACCAGACACCAAAAATCAAAAACAGGATCGGATACAAGGGGCAACCCTAAAAAAGGAGGAGGTAGTAAAGGAGGTAGCAGTAAGGAGGAGGTAGCAGTAAAGGAAGTAGCAGCAGTAAAGGAGGAGGTAGCAGTAAAGGAGCTAGAAGTAAAGGAGGGGGTAGCAGTAAAGGAAGTAGCAGCAGTAAAGGAGGAGGTAGCAGTAAAGGAGGTAGCAGAGAAGGAGGTAGCAGTAAAGGAGGTAGTAGTAAAGGAGGGGGTAGCAGTAAAGGAGGTAGCAGTAAAGGAGGTAGCAGAGAAGGAGGTAACAGTAAAGGAGGTAGTAGTAAAGGAGGGGGTAGCAGTAAAGGAGGTAGCAGGAAAGGAAGTAGCAGGAAAGGAGGTAGCAGTAAAGGAGGAGGTAGCAGTAAAGGAAGTAGCAGGAAAGGAGGTAGCAGTAAAGGAGGAGGTAGCAGTAAAGGAAGTAGCAGGAAAGGAGGTAGCAGAGAAGGAGGTAACAGTAAAGGAGGTAGTAGTAAAGGAGGAGGTAGCAGTAAAGGAGGTAGCAGGAAAGGAAGTAGCAGGAAAGGAGGTAGCAGTAAAGGAGGAGGTAGCAGTAAAGGAAGTAGCAGTAAAGGAGGGATAGCAGTAAAGGAGGAGGTAGCAGTAAAGGAAGTAGCAGGAAAGGAGGTAGCAGTAAAGGAGGAGGTAGCAGTAAAGGAAGTAGCAGCAGTAAAGGAGGAGGTAGCAGTAAAGGAGGTAGAAGTAAAGGAGGAAGAAGTAAAGGAGGAGGTAGCAGTAAAGGAAGTAGCAGCAGTAAAGGAGGAGGTAGTAGTAAAGGAGGTAGCAGTAAAGGAGGTAGCAGTAAAGGAGGTAGTAGTAAAGGAGGGGGTAGCAGTAAAGGAGGTAGCAGTAAAGGAGGTAGTAGTAAAGGAGGAGGTAGCAGTAAAGGAGGAGGTAGCAGTAAAGGAGGTAGCAGTAAAGGAGGTAGTAGTAAAGGAGGGATAGCATTAAAGGAGGTAGACGTAAAGGAGGAGGTAGCAGTAAAGGAAGTAGCAGCAGTAAAGGAGGAGGTAGCAGTAAAGGAGGTAGCAGTAAAGGAGGAGGTAGCAGTAAAGGAGGAGGTAGCAGTAAAGGAGGTGGTAGCAGTAAAGGAGGAGGTAGCAGTAAAGGAGGTAGCAGAGAAGGAGGTAACAGTGAAGGAGGTAGTAGTAAAGGAGGGGGTAGCAGTAAAGGAGGAGTAGCAGTAAAGGAGGTAGCAGGAAAGGAGGTAGCAGGAAAGGGATTTCGGTGCTCGTTAACAACAGATGTAATCCTGGATGTTCACCAGTCGTGACCCGTTAACATGGTGAGTCACATGATCATCTAAGCTGTTACCAAGCAACAACACCACAACCAATAAGATTTCAACCACACCTCTCTTTGCTAAATTTTGACTTTCCAAAAGCTTTCAAGTTTTTATTCTTCTTCATTAACTATATAAATCCATACAGACCTAATAAAATAAATCATCATTAAAGTAGCTTAAAGACAACATCTGTGCAGTGAATTAGGAATCCTTTATAATCTTAGCTTTTCAGGTACTTTGTCTTTAAAGCTTTAAAGTGGTCTTTAACTTAATATCTTTCACAGTTTTCTTAAGACATTGGCTGCTTTCCACTCATCATCAGTCCAGGTTTCCCTGACTAACTCAAGAGATGGACCGATGTTATCTCTGCACATACCAGACAACTTAGCAAAGCTTTAAACTGCATCTCTTAATATTTGTTTCCATTTGGTTTTTGTAGCGCCATCTATGAAACATGCCGAGCAGAACGCAGTCTGACAGACATAACGTCCTTTGAATCAACGCGGTCTTTCCCTCAGAGCTCTTTGCCAAACCTTGGGTGGATCAGCTGAGGTGGCAGACAGTCCTGCGTCTCTCAGGTCTGTCAAACAAGTAAAGAAGCAGCAAAAGTCCAAAGAAAAAAAGCTTTGAAAGACCTTTTCAAAGCTTTAAAAGAGCTCAAGATACTCTGGCTGCTCGGCAACAGCAGATAAAAACATTTGGTTCTGCATGTATTGTGACTTAAATAATAAATTATAATGAGCGTATGTTTGAAAAGGATTAAAATGGGTATCAATGTGCCACTGAAATCAGCTTTACTATTAAAAAAATAAAGATTTATTCTTTTAGCTGAGGAGGAAAGTGTAAAAGCAACGAGGCCGACGCAGGTTTGGATTCGGCCTTTTTTAGGGGTTTTACCCCAGCTTTCATATTCCACATTATTTCACTGAAACTTTACTCGTATTTGACAACAATACAAGTAAAAATCAGTCAGTGGACGTGTGGGGAAGCAGTAGAATTAGGCCAAATTAGAGAAAAGAAGAGAATAAACTCCACTTGACTCATGCTTTACTCCAGTTATGGACAATTCTTTCTGTGAAACATCATCCCTCAAAGATAGTTTCCACATTCGCAGCTCGGCCCCAATTTGACTCATTTCAGAGTGAAAATGGAGGATTGTGCTCGACTGCAGCTCGGCTCGAAACCCTGTGTGGGGCCAGGAAAAGGGAGAGAGGAATGCAAGTCTGCTGATGGTTGCTCCAGGCTCGGAGGAAGGTCGGGACAGAGGGAGGGGAGGATTTAATGAAGGGGATGGGGGGAGGGAGAGGCAGACAGCTTGGCCCCTCAGCTCTTTGGGAAGACTCGCAGGCTGCTCTGAAAAACACAGGATGTGGGCATGCAGGCGGGGAGAACGGGTTTAGACATCCCTCCAACCCCACCCCCACCCGCCCACACACACAATTCCATTCGCTCTGTTCCTGCTTAACCCTTTCCTGCCAAAGAACCGGTCCGTCTGGGTGTTTTCCTCCCGAGGAGCCTGCTCACAGCTACCTGATTTCTTAAAAGTTGTGAGAAACAAGAGGACACAGTTCCCCCGAGCCGCAGAACGAGAATTTCAGTCAAGAAAACACGTTTTTTTTCATTTTAGTTTCTTGGTCATGTAGTGCCTGAACGGGTTTCTGACTGGACTTTATTCAGATAAACACATTTCAAAGAAAAATTATATATATAGTGAGAGAAGTGGGAAGCTTTTGAAGAGATTTACATGTTCTCTGACCTAAATGTTCTTTCTTTTTTTTTTTTTTATTTACTTTTTAGTCGTTTTTACTTGGTAACATACACATATGTGCCAGTTGGGCACAAAAACATAACATGACATGACGAAGGGAGGATTGTGCACAAAGTAAAATGGCAGAATCAACATAAACACATTATTAGGTACTGAGCAGCATTGTAAATACTGTTTATTGTATATACTGAGATTTTCCTTATCTTATTCTTATATCTTATTTTTTCACTGTTTATATGGGAGGGGTGTAATTTTATTTTACTGTATGGGGTTGTAATTTTTCTTTTTTCTTTTTTTTCTTTACTTTATCTTATTTTGTCTTATTGTATTATATTTATTTTGCTCTATTGTATTTACTGACTTAATATTTTTTCTGTAAACGAGTGTACTGCAGAAAAGGAATTTCCCGCAAGGGATTAATAAAGTAATTCTGATTCTGATACACAGAAATATAAGGATGCTGCTCAAAAATAGGGACATTTTTTTTAAAATAAAATCTTAATAGAGGGTTTGAGCTCGATCTGTATTAATTTCAATGTAATACTCTCCATAACATATATACAAAGTATTATATATGACATCAATCCACTCATTTATCGTTGTTTTTTCTTTCTTAAGCTATTTTCTGGTCAGAGCCTTTTTACATCCCACTAACAACACTTAAATGTTCTTTCTTAACATGTTAAAAGGTTCCCTGAGCTGCAGATGGAAACTGATGTAGAGAAGCCGCATGACCAGGTATCAAAAAGGTGGGAATGTATGCTGTAGGTTAACGAGTCGGACATTTAACTGACACGAGAAAAGAAAAAAAAATTATTATGATGTAAATATGTAAGTCAGACTGAAATAAAGCTAAACTCTTCGGAGCCTCTAGCCTGGGAATTCCCATGCTGCTTTGCGCTCGATTTCATTCTCACTGCAAAGTCAGCCTGGAAACCACCGCCCTTATTTTTGCCTGAGTTTGGGAACCAATCACAGAACGGGGGGGGGCAGCAAGACGATGACGACGTCTATGCGCTACACCGAAGCTTGTAGAGCGTTAATCCAACATGACAGCAGACACAACGTTACCGTTCGATGCAGCCTTAGAAAGTGTTTCGGAGTAGATTCACCCTGGGGTCATTTGAACCGTGACATCCAGCCAAGTAGCCCACCCGCAGTTTTTCCGATATTGGCTGAACATCAGCTGAGTTACTGAGTTATCCCGAATAGCTTAGTACAAGCGCTAACGGACCCTGGCAGTATCTCCAAAATGACCACACTAAAATCACATGCCATGACACCAAACTTCTACAGTAGTACAAATATGGTCTGTACTCACAAAACGATGCATTTGGAAGTTTGTACATAGTCCAGGAGTTTATTATTATCATCAACACAAGCCTGATAGCTTTTCTGCTGCTGAAGCTGCGTCGACGTCACTTCCTTGATCTGGGAGCTTCAAAGTAAGATGAGGGTTGATCTACTACTGTAGACAACAAAGCAAGGCTGCTCAATTTCTCCATTGATAAAATAATTTCACTACTCTACAACATAAAAATTCATGTAGAATATAGCATATACTTTGTTGTCTACAGTAGTAGATCAACCCTCATCTTACTTTAGCTCCCAGATCAAGGAAGTGCAAAGACGTAGTAGAAATGTGCCTTAGCTGTTCATGTCACTGCCTGCTTTAAAGACCACTGATCACCACTGAGTTGTGTCTGCAGACTTTAACAAATAAAGTTAGTAGTATCACCCCACAATATAAACACATTCCCTCAAATTACTCTATGTGGATATTTAACTTTGTTCTTTTCATTCTGATTGAAATTTTGGGAAGAGGGGGAGGGGGGCAGCCGGCGTACCTCTGCCTTGTACATTTTGATCAGACCCTGGTTGACTTTGGACCAGGAGGGAACGGCGCTGATGTTCCAGAGCTGGTTGGAGTGCTCGGCAAACGGACCCGTCTTCATCTGCAGGACACACAAAGAGTGGCAGAGTGAGAGAGGAGAAAGTAGACAGCACATCTGGAAGGCAGACTGCAAAAAACATAAAGCTGACACCAAACATCCCAATTACTGATTAACTTGGAAATGAATCTGGATTTTTAACTGAAGTTAATGAAGGATTCATTCATAAAACACAAGTTTCCCTCCATGGAACAGAATCCTCACCTTCTGTATTCATTTGTAATTTAAGACGAAACATTTTGTCACATTATTTTAACATCTGGAGGGAACATTCTACTCGTTTTTTTATTCCTTCGCAGGATGTTTTAGAGGCGATAGCTGGCGTGTCCCCAACTTGTTCACCTGCAGAAATGTTTCACCTCAGGGATGCTTCCAAACTGCTTCCAAACTGCTTCCAAACTGCTTCCAAACTGCTTGTTGCACAACTTTTCCAACGGTTAGACTTTAGCTCATCTGAAATGAGCAGCTCCACTCTTTTTCCAGCATTCTTTGGTAGAACAACTTGTGTTCTTGGGGTCATCGTCTCTTAAGATTTAGTTCATGGACAAATGTGCCGGCATCTTCCTTCAGAGCTGCTGTTACAATGTTAAAGGGACAGTTCGCCTCTTTTGACATGAAGCTGTATGACATCCCATATCAGCAACATCATGCAGCAAGCAAAACGCTTTATTTTTTAAACCCCAGCCAACTAGCCGGACTACCTTCATCAGCACCAAAACGAGGCTGGAACTCTGCTCACAGGACGCAGCAGGGGGTAAGAAGATGTTCAGAAATGATGTTGCTGATATGGGATGTCATACAGCTTCATGTCAGAAGAGGCGAACTGTCCCTTTAAAGTGAACTGCTCCATCATGACAGCTCTGCTCTTCTTCTGCAACTAAGTGTTTGTCTTTCTCCGAACATGAAACCTCTCAAATCAACCACTTGGTTCTTTTTTTGATCCCATTTTCCTATGAAATCCTTCGGCTTCTCGCAGGACCTTCAGCAAACTGCACACCTGCAGCTCCTTTTTGAGAGAAGAGCTTCTCTCTTTGCAGCTGACGATCAGCATTGTGATGAAACTATTGAACATCAGTAATAATTAATGAGATAGACGCTTCTCTCCTTTGCGACTTCTTTCTGTCACACACATTCTCAACGACTCCTGTGGGCTTCGGTCTTTAACCGAAACTCTTTGGGTTGGTTAAAGCCGAACTGTCACCGTTTAACACCGACGGTCTTCTGTTCATATTAGGGCTGGGCAACGATTAAAATGTTTAATCTAATTAATCACATGATTTCCCTGATTAATCACTATTTAATCGCATTTGTACGCAGAATCCAAAAATGAATCCAAAAGTAGTGTATAGCTTTTAGCATTTAGTTTTATTTTAAATGTGCTGCCATATGAATGAAAGTGCCATAACGTTTGTTGTGCAAACACACTTTTAACATCAGCATCTTTCTGTAGTTTTTATGTAGAAGCCTCGCTCCACTGTCTGTTTCCTTGAATGACTTGCTGCTATCAGTTGTGTGTTTTGCCTTTAAGTGATATTTTAGACTGGAACTACTACGCTGAGAAGACAATTCAACTTGGCAGTGTTTACAGATGACTTTGGTTCTGTCGACTCCGCCGTCTGGAAGAACTTTAAAATGAAAATGGCCGAGTAAAAGTTCCGTACCCTTCTCCATGTTTGGTGGATCCGCCGATTACTTTCTTTTCCTGTTGCACAGCAGACAGCAGCAGACTTTTACAAAATAAAAGCCTGTCAGTGACAGACTTTTATAATATTAAAATAAACAATAAAACCTGCATTAATGCGCGATAAAATATTTATCGGCGTTTAATAATCAACGAGTTAACGCGATAACGAGTTAACTCGCCCAGCCCTAGTTAATATTCATAATACATTTTTAGGGCTGTATTTATAATTGTATCATATAAATGTATATGTAATTGTATCGTATTATTATTGTAATTGTAAATATTTATAATTTTTTTGAGCTACTTGACTAATTTGAATTTCCCCCATTGGGGGAAAAATAAAGTATTTTTCTATTCTATTACTATTCTAATCAGAGTTTGATAGATTCCTGCTCTTATCAGGACACCTACACACACCTTATCTTTAAACCTTGTCATTAAATTGACTGAAAACACTTGACTAATTTCTCCATCACATTAACCGCGGATCATACGGGTTCACATACTTTTTCCACAGAGATATAGTTGAATATTAAAGGATAATTTGTGTAATTAAAACACCTAAACTTGAAAATTCCCCACTGTCACATTCAGAATTATTTCTCCAGTCCAGCTCGTCCTTTAATTAAAGCCCCAACTCTCAAAACTGGATTCATCATCCCAGTTTTAGCCAAGTCGAACCGTCTGGTTTCCCTTCCTGAGAAGTGGTTCAGAAGCTTTAACCTACAGAAACTATTTTCTCCCTTTCACACACAGATTTTTTCTTTTCAGCAGCTGTTATAAACACGTATGCGTGCTATCAGATAGCAAACTGGAGGTCTGATGGCGTCTGGATTGTTTATAACACCTCTTTAACCACGTTAAAGGTGCAATGACCAGTCCAAACACAGGCAGAATAAAGGCTAACGGGCCCGGGTTGAACAGACTCTGGACTGTCTTAGTTACCCTATAAAGACCCCAATATGTTGAACTTGGTTTTGTATCTTCTAAAACTATCATTTTAGTCCAGTCCAGAGTCCAGACTAAACATGGAGAAGCAGCATTTAGCTGTTCTGCTGCAAACAAGTGGAACAAACTGCCAGTGGAGATTAAACTTTCACCAAATGGAGACATTTTTAAATCCAGGTTAAAAACATTTCTGTTCTCATGTGTCTATGCATGAAATCTGCACGATATCTTTGAACTTATCTGGACTGTTGCTTGTTTTTAAATTCATTTAAATTATTTTATTTGTTTCTCTTTATATTCTTTTATGTATTTGTAATGCTTCTTCCACTCCCTGCTGCAATGCTTTTATTTTATGTGAAGCACTTTGAACTGTTTTGGACATGAAATGTGCTATATAAATAAATTTGATTTGATAATAAAAAGGTTGTTTGTGCATAATTTGTTAAGCTATTTCAGAAAATCTTGTTTTCTATTTTCAAAAACATCAAATGTAAAAACATATCTAAGCAAAAAAAATGCAATAAACAAACAAACTGCTTTTTTGTGCTTAAAATGTTTCTAATATTGATTTGATTATCGTAGATAAAAGAACAAAAGGTTTGAATGATTAGAAATTAACATTATCAGCTTACAGACAGACAAAAAATAAATGTAAATGTTTTAATATTAGGATAAAAAAAGTGAGGATTGTGCACAGCTTTCCCACTGTGTCCCCCCCCCAAGAGGCTGAGGAGCCCAAACCCAGACCCTGGAGCATTAATCCAAATACCCTCTCCGTTTTCCATCCCCCCCACCCAACCCCCATCTCCCAAACACTGCTCGACACTTTCCAAGCCTTGCATGAGAACGCATGGGGGAAGGGCATGGAGGAGGGTGGAAAGGGAGGGGGTGGAGACAGCTCGTATTCCCTGGAGGAAGGAGTGATTCATAGCAGCATGTGGGGAAGGAAGTGACTCATGTTCAGGGCCCGCGTGCACACACTCAAATCTTGTGTCTGAAGGAAAGAAAAATCCAGCGTGAGTTTGAAACATCCACATTTATGTAAATGGGAGGAAAATAATTGGGCGTGGACGCTGTTTATGCTACATACGCCTGTCTGAATAACCGTAAACAAAGGAGGACAAACAGCCTGGAAGTCAGGCCGACACAAGGCCGTGAACAGACCCAACGAAACAAAGAATGCATCAGGGTGTGTTAGCATGAGCATTCCTGTTGGTTCACTTCACCAGAGACGGTTACCTGCAGTTAAACCAACTTTGCACACTCTTATAGACCCCGATAATCACAAAAATAAAGTCCTTGGCTGTGTTCGAAACCGCATACTACATACTGCATACTACATACTACGTACTACATACTGCATACTACATACTACATACTGCATACTGCATACTACATACTGCATACTACATACTGCATACTGCATACTACATACTACATACTGCATACTGCATACTACATACTGCATACTACATACTACATACTGCATACTACATACTGCATACTGCATACTACATACTACATACTACATACTGCATACTACATACTGCATACTACATACTACATACTGCATACTACATGCTCATCGATCAGACAGTATGCAGAGCGTTTACCCACAATGCATTTCACTCCTGCCGAAATCAGCCGGCCTGAAGCTGATTTCCCTTAAGCTCTAAACTCTGTAAACTTTAGCAACATTTGAAACATTTTCATGTGAGAAAGTAATCAATCAATCAATCAATTATACTTTATTAATCCCCGAGGGGAAATTCCAAAAGTAGTCGTTTATATCCCCAACGTGTTGAAAACCTGACAAAATACCGGCTGTTTACAATTTTGTTCCCACGAATTCGGTGCTACTAAAGCTAGCCGCAGTGAGCAACGCACTTCCTGTTATTTTCACAATAAAATACCCGTTGCCTTTTATCATAGGGAAAGCCATTACGGTACAATTGGTGCTTTTGTTTTGAAAACAGGAAGTGAACCTACCCTCGTTGTAGCTAGCTTGAAACTGCCGTTTTGACAGGAAATGACGATCGGCGACGTCACGTTACGTTGCATCTTGGGTAGTTTGAGTATGAGTAGTAACCTCATGATGCATACCCAACATTTCGGAGAATCTGGTATGCATCCGGGAACTTAAAAAAGTTAAAATTAGTAGGAGTAGTAGGAGAAGTATGCGGTTTCGAACACAGCCCTTGATTATGCATGGATGAGCGGGTTTGTATTAAACCAGGAAATCCCAGTGAGTATAGAAGTATAGACTACTGAGCTGCTATTGAGCCGCTGTGTTGGTGTTATTTGTCCAACAGGTCACACGGATCTGAATCCGTTTCACACTAACTGCAGTCACTAAATAACACGGATGCACTGGTTTATTCATAGTTTCATTTGATATATGAGAAAAGTTAAAGTCTTAAACATAAGTTCTAAGGATTTAAGGTCAAACTGATTCACTGAGTGAAAGGTTTAGAAGATATTTGTCCCGACAGCCGAGCCCCTCAGCACGGACGTACTAATAAAATATGCAAACTAGGAGAATACGAAATAATCCTTTATTTTACCTCCACTGTTTGCATTGGATCACCTCAGATGGGACTCCATGGAGGTAGAGTCCCCAGGATAGATGCTCAGATTAGGGCTGAAGGTTCCTGGACCACCTTAATGTGATCATATCTGAATGTGTCCCGATTCTATCCTGTTCACACCTGCAGTCGGTGCTGTCCAGTCATTATCAGGTCACACAGGACTAGGGCTGGATAACGATTAAAATGTTTAATCTAATTAATCGCATGATTTCCCTGATTAATCACGATTAATCTCATTTGTAAGCAAAATCCAAAAATTAATCCAAAAGTAGTGTGTAGCCTTTAGCATTTAGCTTTATTTTAAATGTGCTGCCATATGAATGAAAGTGCCATAACATTTGTTGTGCAAACACACTTTTAACATCAGCATACAAAATAAAAGCCTGTGAGCAACAGACTTTTACAAAATAAAAGCCTGTGAGCAACAGACTTTTACAATAATAAAAGCCTGTGTTAAACAGACTTTTACAAAATAAAAGCCTGTGAGCAAGAGACTTTTACAATAATAAAAGCCTGTGAGCAACAGACTTTTACAATAATAAAACCTGCGTTAATGCACAATAAAATATTTATCGGCGTAAAATAATTAACGAGTTAACGCGATAATAACGAGTTAACTCACCCAGCCCTAACAGAAACTCAAGAACTTTGGTCCGTTGCATGTGGATCACTTTACACTCATCAGTTATATTCAGTAAAGATGCGTTTCCATACTTTAGCCTAAAGGAAACGTTTGGTCCATCAGGCAGTGCGTAACAGTTATGACCCAATGAGCTTGTAGAGCCACATTTTGCAGCGATAACTTGGAATAAAGTTTATTTTGCATGTTATCAGTCTTTCTCGTGGTTGTAGAGGAACTTTGGGCAGCTGCTTCAGTTCCCTCCAGGTTTCAGGACGACCTTTTTGATCTGGTTTAGGGTTCGGTCTAAACTTTGACAACGACTTTCACCTTTAATGAGAGCTGGCGTGCAGTTATGATGGGGCAGACCTGCTGTGACAGACTTTAGCCTCCATAATGTGCCTCTGAGGGCTTTTTTTTGGTTCCTTCTTCCTGTTTAGACCCGTTTCTGAGACGTCAGCAGATGCATTAAGTTTGAGCACATTTGTTCCAACCTGTCATTTGTTTCTAAACCGTCTCTTTGCCTGTGTTTTTATGACATCATCAGCCGACTCAACTTTCACTGTCATGGCTGCTGACTTAAAGAATGTGAAGTCACGCAGAGCCTGTTGCTGTGCTGAAAGTGATGAGTAAACATCACTGTGGGAGTATGACAGTCTGAGGTGAGTGGTGAGTGGTCAAAGCAGACATGGCATCCACAAACGGTCATCTGGTTTATGGAAAACGCTACAAAACATGACGTAAACAAAAACTCGTTCACACAGTGCAACTCGCAACAGCAAATACTTCATCCATATAACCGGCAATCGAGTTTAGTCCCTGAGCAGAGGTGTGTAGTAACGAGTTACATTTACTTGAGTATGTTTTTGAAAACATTATACTTCTAGGAGAAGTTTTAAATCTCTATACTTTTTACTTTTACTTGAGTAGATTTGTGCAGAAGAAACTGTAACCTTTCCCTGAAACATATGCATTTATGTGTGAAACACCCATTTCCCCAAACAAAAAAATTATTAAATTAATTACAAACCAATTTATCCTAAACAACTAAAATTACACAAAAAATACTAATTATCAACCAAAAAATAAACAAATAATATAAAATAAATCTAAATTCTAAGACTTAACTAAAAATAGAGAAATAGCTCCTACAGCCGACATTAAGGAATCCTGATGTCTCATAAAACATAAAACACACAGGAAGTTCCTCACAGCAGAACTTATTCCAACGTTTTCTTCATTTTTCTCACTTCTTCTGCAAACTTTTTTGTTTTAACGATAGCCAGAGGTGGGTAGTAACGAGTTACATTTACTTGAGTAAGTTTTTGAAAACATTCTACTTCCAGGAGTAGTTTTAAATCTCTATACTTTTTACTTTTACTTGAGTAGATGCGTGCAGCAGAAACTGTCCTCTTACTCCGCTACATTAGGCTACAATGAGCTGGTTACTTTTCTTCTTACCTCTTTGGTATTCTACGCCTCATTATTTTTATCCCCCCGCGTACGCCTCATTTTAATGTTTTATTCTGACAGAGAGAGAGACTTCCTCCAAAGGCTCTACCACCTGACTGTGTTCCACCAATCAGACGCAGCCGTGCAGTCTGGTCACGTGACCGTACTCGATCTCAGCGGCGGGACGGGTTAGCTTTAGCATTAGCAGTCGTAGCAAACAAACAAAGAAACAGATGAAAAATGTCAGAACCAACGGTGGGAAATGAAGACGCAGACGAGGCCTCATACTGAAAGCATGTTTACCTTACAAAGAGTGAGAAACAGCAGCTACATTATGTGTCTTCTGTGTCAACCAAAACAAACGCACATTTCAGCAGAAACTCAACATCTAACTTGAGGAAACATGTAGCGCTAAGTTTCCTAAACTCGTTTTTCCCCCCATGGATAGGTGAATGTTTGTTTTTTAGGTTACATATGGGTTACATATGTTTTAAACATTTCCTAAGTCTCTCTTATTTTTTATTGAAGTTCTTGAATTTCCATGGATTATTTTCAATTTAAGTTATTTTGTAACTAATGAATTCATTTTAATTTATTTTATCAATTGGATGAACTCTAATTTGCCTAAAGATGATTATTTGGTATTTTTGTCTGTCTGATTGAATGCTTGTGTTAACAAATAAATCAGACGT
Source organism: Odontesthes bonariensis (assembly GCF_027942865.1). Taxonomy (NCBI): domain Eukaryota; kingdom Metazoa; phylum Chordata; class Actinopteri; order Atheriniformes; family Atherinopsidae; genus Odontesthes; species Odontesthes bonariensis. The sequence continues at coordinate 1,691,589 of NC_134527.1, forward strand.
TACTCAACAGTTACTCAGTACTTGAGCACTTTGTTTACTCTTACTCAAGTAATTATTTGAATGACTACTTTTTACTTTTACTTGAGTACAATTTTTGGCTGCTCTACTCACCTCTGGTCCCTGATTAATTTTGATGACCATCTTTAACCCAGCTGTAATAAGCTATAACGTAACTCAACAAGAGCACGGAGAATGATGAAAACCAGAAAAGAGAAGAGTGATGAGTACAAATATTGAGAGAACCCACGAACAAAAACCTTTGATGAGAGAGATCAAGCGAGAGGAGAAGATGCAGAAGAAAAGGGGAAAGGAGGCGGTGTGTCTGCGCTGGGAAAAGGAAAAGGATGTAGCTGCTCCAATGACGCCCTCTCCTACTTCCCTCCCCTCCTTTTTCCTCCAAAAACCCAAAACAAAGCTCACAGTTCCTGCTCTGGCATCACACCAAAACAATCCATCTGCCTTCTCCCCTGCTTCATCTTCCCCTTCCCGGACAAAACCAACACTCAGCTGTAGGGCCGCAATTTATTTCCACAAGCTGCGTGGGCGTAAAAACCAGAACAAGGTGATGCTAATGTTTAAGAAGATCATGTGTGTGGTGGACAAAGCTTAACATTTAAACATATTTAAGAAAATGGCATTGTTAAATCATACAGATGTTTTCCCATTGAGGTCATCGATGCAAATTAACTTTGAAGAGAAACTTCTGAGACAAATCAAACTTCTCTGCATGGAAAAATAAAGACTGATATATTAGGCCCTATAGTTTATATTACGCCCTATAGTTTATATACTATATATGCCCTATAGTTTATATTATGCCCTATAGTTTATGTTACGCCCTATAGTTTATATACTATATATGCCCTATAGTTTATATTATGCCCTATAGTTTATGTTACGCCCTATAGTTTATATTACGCCCTATAGTTTATATACTATATATGCCCTATAGTTTATGTTACACCCTATAGTTTATATTATGCCCTATAGTTTATATACTATATACGCCCTATAGTTTATATTATGCTCTATAGTTTATATTACGCCCTATAGTTTATATTACGCCCTATAGTTTATATTACGCCCTATAGTTTATATTATGCCCTATAGTTTATATACTATATATGCCCTATAGTTTATATTATGCTCTATAGTTTATATTACGCCCTATAGTTTATATTACGCCCTATAGTTTATATACTATATATGCCCTATAGTTTATATTATGCTCTATAGTTTATGTTACGCCCTATAGTTTATGTTACACCCTATAGTTTATATACTATATATGCCCTATAGTTTATATTATGCTCTATAGTTTATGTTACGCCCTATAGTTTATATACTATATATGCCCTATAGTTTATATTATGCCCTATAGTTTATGTTACGCCCTATAGTTTATGTTACACCCTATAGTTTATGTTATGCCCTATAGTTTATGTTACGCCCTATAGTTTATATTATGCCCTATAGTTTATATACTATATATGCCCTATAGTTTATATTACGCCCTATAGTTTATATACTATATATGCCCTATAGTTTATGTTACACCCTATAGTTTATATTATGCCCTATAGTTTATATACTATATATGCCCTATAGTTTATATTACGCCCTATAGTTTATATACTATATATGCCCTATAGTTTATGTTACACCCTATAGTTTATATGCCCTATAGTTTCTATACTATATATGCCCTATAGTTTATATTATGCTCTATAGTTTATGTTACGCCCTATAGTTTATATTACGCTCTATAGTTTATATACTATATATGCCCTATAGTTTATGTTACGCCCTATAGTTTATGTTATGCCCTATAGTTTATATTAGCACAGGAAAAGAAAGGGAAACGAGACAGAGATACAAAGAAATTATATGAGAAGACGATGAGAAAAAACAGGTAGAACTGGACAACTAGCTGCTTCATCTGTAGAAGGACTAAACAGAAAACATCCTACGGCCTCTGTAGGGAAACCAGGCAAAGAATCATCAGCAGAACCTGAAGAAGACAAACGGAGGGAAAAAAAAACGCACAAAACAAACAAAAAAACAAAAACAGCAACAACAGCAGCAGCAGCAAGTACATGGATCATAACTGTGAATGATGGTTGGAAACGACACAGCAATGTGGCACCTTGTGTATGTTATTATGTAATTTACAATGTACGGAACTTGTGTCCTGAAAATGCTCTTTAAAAAAAATAAGCGGTGACTTTTACATTTTCTTTGCAGACACGATGAACCTGCGATTTTTCTTGTCTCGTCTCTATAAATCTATATATGTCATGTTTGCATTTTAAGAATGCAACATATTAATAATAACATTGGCACGGGGGCAATTAATAACAATGAATAATTGACCTCATAAAAGTACAATCCGCAAAAGGCAGTCTTTAAAGAGCTAAGACGGGCAAAGAATCTGGAATATGTTAACAATTGTTTGAGAAAATCCACGAGCTCTGATCCCTAAAGTAGCATCAAGAACCATCATTTATCAGGAGCTGAAACGACTGCTGTGTCGGGGGATTACTGTGATAAACTTTTGTGAAGCACTAAAATACACAATTACATGAGAAGATGCCACTTAAAACTAGGGCTGGGCGAGTTAACTCGTTATTATCGCGTTAACGCATCAATTATTTAACGCCGATAAATATTTTATCGCGCATTAACGCATGTTTTATTTTATTTTATTTATTTATTTTAATTTAAAACATTTTTTTGGATAATGGATAGGAAAGTTCAGAGAGACAGGAAGCACAGGGCAGAGAGAAGGGGAACAACATGCAGCACAGGGCCGTCCGATGCGGGACTCGAACCGGGTTTTTATTTTGGCTTTTATTATTGTAAAAGTCTGCTGCTCACAGGCTTTTATTTTGTAAAAGTCTGCTGCTGTCTGCTGTGGAACAGGAAAAGAAAGTAATCGGCGGATCCACCAAACATGGAGAAGGGTACGGAACTTTTACTCGGCCATTTTCATGTTAAAGTTCTTCCAGACGGCGGAGTCGACAGAACCAAAGTCATCTGTAAACACTGCCAAGTTGAATTGTCTTCTCAGCGTAGTAGTTCCAGTCTAAAATATCACTTAAAGGCAAAACACACAACTGATAGCAGCAAGTCATTCAAGGAAACAGACAGTGGAGCGAGGCTTCTACATAAAAACTACAGAAAGATGCTGATGTTAAAAGTGTGTTTGCACAACAAATGTTATGGCACTTTCATTCATATGGCAGCACATTTAAAATAAAGCTAAATGCTAAAAGCTATACACTACTTTCGGATTCATTTTTGGATTCTGCGTACAAATGCGATTAATCGCGATTAATCAGGGAAATCATGTGATTAATTAGATTAAACATGTTAATCGTTGCCCAGCCCTACTTAAAAGGTTACAGTACAACACAGACTTATCCTCATTCAAGGGTTTGACTTCTCTGGGCTCGGAGGCGTCCCAGGTGACATCAGAGGAAATCTGTAAATGTGGCCATTGTGACACATCTGTATTCCTGATTTTCTTTTTCTTTTCAATGGACGTGGACCAAAAACAAAATGGAGGCTGCAGAATGTTATCAACAGCATGGATCTGCGATAGCGTGCGGCTTTAACAGCTTTAACTTCTCTGATGGCAGTTTAAGTTCCAGGAGTTTTTTAAAATGGGATTAAACATTGACGTTTTGGGCCGTAAAACCCAAAAAGAAGAAAGTGAAATGTGCTAAAATAGTGCAGTTAGAGCTGAGGGAGCAGCAAAATGGAATAAATCTGTCATTGAGAGTAAAACCTTTCATACTGCACTAAGGGATCTGTTACTTGAGCCTCATAAAAGGAGTCTGACGCCCCTATAAAGCGGACTCACATCAGACAGTCGGGGGGGGAAGGTACGATTATTGTGGCATTAAACAGCAGAAACGAGATAAATCTTCCTGTTGCCTCCACTCATTTTTCCAAAGACATTCAGAAAGAAAAGATGAAGGACTGGAAGGAATCCTGATAACTTTCAGGAAAACATTCGATTGTTCATTTTCTTTATTTTCTTATCAAATGAGCTCAAAATTAGCTCAAATATAAAGGTCCTAAAACAATGTGCGTGTTTAAATATGAAACACAGGAGCCGACAGAAGAACAGATTCAGAATAGGATTTAGAGTGTAGAGAGAGTTTAATTTTCCCACCTCATTTATGAACTTGATGCACTCCAGGAACATGAAGTCGTGGTGGTGCTCGTTCACCACCCTCTCATCGATGAAGTGTCGGGGCTCCAGTGTTGGGTGATCTGAAGGCAGACCAGCTTGTAAGTCAACATGGTCACCACCAGGTGTTCCCATTCACCAGAACATTCAGCAACTCCAACAGGCACACAAGAGATCCAAAGACGTGTCTAAGAGTAATATAATAGTATTAATAATAATAATAATAATAATTAAAAAATATAATAATTTATGAAGAATAATATAATAAGAATGATATGAAGAGAATAACTTGATAAGAATGATAATATAATAAGGATAATATAATAAGAATGATATGTGACATGTGGACAGTATCTCAAATACAAAGCCAGCTGCACCTTTAATCTAAGTTTCACCCTTTAGAAATTTGGGAAAATGTGTTCTAAATAGGTGTACTGCTAAGTTTTTACTCGTCTTATTGAATCTAAGTTTTTAAACAAAGTAATATCATCAGATTTAGCAGAATCTGCTGTTTAAAGGTTAAAATCCTCCAACTGACCTGTTTTTAATGTGTAAATAAGTAATAATAAATAATAACACAGAGCAACTTAAGGTGTTGTCCTTGTTTCAGCATCGGCACAAAGATCCACGCTAACAGAGAAGATGCTCGGACACAAACTGATGTTACAGGTAAATTAAATGGACCAGATTTAAAAACTGATTTAAAACAGACTAAGTGGAAAACTTTACCCAAGGTTAAGAAAAATATATATATATCAGCCACTCTATGGAATTAAATCCCTGAAGGGTGCTTTCACACCTAACTGTACATAGTCTGTGTTTATGCAGGATAATATGGTAACCATGGTGACAGCGCGGCCATATTGGGCTCCTCGTCTCAATCAGAGATGGTGATGAGTTTGTGTCTTCTGTTTCTTTTACGATGTTATGAAATTATTATTTCTGTTTCTTCTTTCATAAGGATACAAAAAGGTAAAGTTAGGGTCGTCTTTTCTCCTCATCTGGTGGTTAAAATATCCTCCGATCTGTCGTCTTTTAGCACCACGACAGCAACATGACTGTCCAATCCGGGGGTTTCTCATAAGTTTCTCAAGTTAAAACCACTTTTGTTCTAAATAGGTAAATAAAAAAGGACCGGAACTGAAAGGAAAAGGCTTTTTAAAGCCAGTGCACAGACAGAGAGAAGGTTTCCCTGATGGAAGGACACTAACTAATTTAATAATGTAACTGAAGCTGTAAACTTAGAGATAAAACACTTGTTTTTAATGGGAGCAGCTGCACAGCTCTGTGTGCAGGATGAGTCCGACGTTGGACCGATGACCCCTAGTGGACAGAACCGTGCACTACACCACACTCTGCTGCTCTAACTGCCAATAAAAGGCAAAACACACTTCATATGTTGTTAAACATTAAAAAAATTATCTGTAGCAGTGTTTCACTCTCACTACGGACCGAGCTGCAGCCAAGAAATCAGCCGCAGCCGACCTTCAGGTTGTTAAAACTGGACAAGATCCAAAGAGTCTGTCCACAGGTGAAACCCAAAATAGGACTCCTAGTGGCTTGTTAACAGTGAACAAACAGAATGCCATGGCAACGTGTTTTCAGCAGTAGAGGCATCAGTAGCACCATGACGGCACCGTGTCGGCTTCGCCTTACATCCTCATATTAACCGAGCTCAGTAACCGGCTCTGCCAGAGGGTCAGAGATGCAGCAATCTGAATCTCTTTTAGTTTAGCTGAGATTTCCATGAGCTGATCAACTGATCAATCACAAAGAAGTCGACCCTTTTTTCGGACTCTGCCGGATGTTTTTGGAAGTTTCGAAGGTTTTAAACACTCATTTGAGAGGGTCTCCAGACAGAGGACGCTGTAAAGCCAAACTTAATGTCTGCTGCCTCATACTTTCTGATTTTAGTTGGCCAGTTCTTAGGTTTTTTTTGCAGCAGTGTCCACCACAGCAGGGCTGTTGGTCTGTTCCTTCGGTCTCTTCCTGGTCAAAAACAAATTTTGGCTAGCTACCTACACTCTAGCTTTAGGAGCAGAGCAGCTTGAGAGCTACGATGTTTTGACTGGCAGCCAATCAGAAAGACAAGCATGGAAAATAACATTTCGATATATTATTATAAATTGTATTTTACAATACTGAATAAAAAAATGTGACTATTTTTTATAATGATGTTTAAAAAAATTTGATTCTATTTTTGCATTTTTTTCTTATCTTCCCTCCAATTTTCTGAGCCCCCCCCAGCGCCCCCTGGCGGGCCCCCACTTTGAAAACCACTGTGCTAAGCAACGCCAACCTTCTGTTAAAAAGCAAATGTTTCGGTTATTCTTTGCTTATTGTAGAAGATTGTTGTTTATATGATTAAAATAAATGTACCTAATCTGTGAAATATAAATATAATTTTATAAATTGATATAAATATAAATGCAGTCATATTTAGCGCTTTACTGTCCACCTCCACACATGAACCCCTGCAGTGAACGGCACCATGTTACCTAGAAACTGGGAGCTTCCCCAGATGAAGGGCAGAAACTGGAAGTCATCCAGGCCCCACACCCCTTGGCTCCCAGCCGGCTCCATTCTGTAGGTTTTCTGCAGCTTCCGCATCACTGAAAGATACCTTCAACACACCAGCAGAAGGACGGGGGGGGGTCACCAAAGGGTCAGATTAACCAGAGGTTATTACAGAAACTAAAGAGAGGTGATGGGGAATCACAAGTTTGTGTTATCAAGCAAAATAAATAAAAATCTAAATACTCAACTCAACTCAAACTTTATTTATAGAGCTAACATTTAAAAACAACCAAAGTGCTGTACAGTTTAAAGCAGCATGGCTGATAAGAGAAAGAAATTAGGATAAATGCTAAAATACATAAACACAATGCCAGAAAATAAGATTAAAAAAAAAATATTTAAAAAAATTAAATAATACATTTTTGGAAATCATTTGATCACATTTTAACTTGCATTTCAGCATCTTTTAATTGTTTTTCTATGTGATCTGGACTACGAGTCTTTTAATAAAATCTATCTCTAATAACATTCATTTGATGGGAACACCAGTTTAACTGCACACTGTGGAACGGTTAACAGAAGCTGCTCACCTGTCGAAGACTTTAAAGACGATCGCGAGCTGATCGTCGACCCTGAGAGCGCCGACCTTACAGAGGCAGCAGAGGAAAGCTGCGAAGGCTGCTTCATGACCTGAAGAGACGGACAAACTGAGCAGCTGTGTGCAGCTTCACACCAAGTCACCACAGGCGGCACCGTTCTGCTCGAAGTTACGATGAGTGAACATCAACAACAAGAATCAGTTTGCTTCCGTTTTCCTCGTTTTACCACTGAGAAATTCTACCCAGTTCAAGGTAACAAGGTTCACCTGAGGATGGATGGATGGATAGATAGATAGATAGATAGATAGATAGATAGATAGATAGATAGATAGATAGATAGATAGATAGATAGATAGATAGATAGATAGATAGATAGATAGATAGATAGATAGATAGATAGATAGATAGATAGATAGATACTTTATTCATCCCAATTTGGGAAATGATTGTGTTGCAGCAGCGTACTGTATAAAAGATATGTCGGCAGGCGGCAGCAGGCAGTGATATGAAGGGAGAGAAAATAGGGCCAAGAGATTGTGAGCTCTGACTTTTTCCTGGAGAACCATTTTGTGATGCAAATGTATTACTCTGTTGAACGCATATTGTTTTGAGAAGCAAAACGCTTTATTTTTTAAACCCCAGCCAACTAGCCGGACTACCTTCATCAACACCAAAACGAGGCTGGAACTCTGCTCACAGGACGCAGCAGGGGGTAAGAAGATGTTCAGAAATGATGTTGCTGATATGGGATGTCACACAGCTTCATGTCAGAAGAGGCGAACTGTCCCTTTAAATATGGGCAGGGGCACGCAGCACGGGTACCTGTTCCGTAGTCTATCCTGGTGGGGTTCCCCACAGACTCCTTCAGGTAGACGGCGATCTCCGGAGCCGCGGCGGTTCTGTCAGCAGGAAGCACGGCGGACACCAAGGCCTCGGCTTCCTGCACACACACAGAAATGTGAGCCGCCACCTGAAGCCGTTCATGAGTGCGCGTGATAAAAAAAAAAAACATGTGCAACCAACCTCCTCCAGTTTGGCGAACCAGGTTCTGTAGGCCTTGTTGCCAAAACGTGAAGGCTGGTCGACGGGAGGCGTCTCATCTATCCATCGGTTCAACGTCTCCAGAAGATCCAGCAGCTTCTCCACCGTCTGTCACACAACACAGGAAAGTTCCAAAAGCTAAGCTGTGCATTTACTTTGAATTATCATCAAAAACTGAGCTCAAGTAAGCGCTTTTAACCCGACATATTATCATAATCATGAATGAAAAGTGCAGATATCAGTATTGAAAACTGTGAAGAGTAAAAACGCTCCGACGCTGCTGAATGACTGACACACAAATGTAAATGTATTTTATTTCTACAGCCCTTTACAGACAATCCTTACGGTGTACCAAAGTGCTTTACAGCAGGTAATAAATAAAGAGAAGGAGAAGTAAAAACAAATAAAAACAATAAAAGAACAGTGAAAGCAATAAAATACAACAAAATCAAATAAGATAAAAGTGTCATCATACTACTGGGTATTAAAAGCAATGCTTTCAGTGAAGAAAATGATTAAACAAATCCATCAAATATTTTTGTTTCCAGCCTCTAAAAGGTGAAAATCTGCTGCTTCAAATCTGTTTTAAACAAAAGGATTCGATGTTGTGATCTCAGAAAAAAACTGATCTTTAGCCAAACGAATCAACAAATTGAATAAAAATCTAAAAACGAATCGATCGGTTGCAGCTTTATTTAAATGACCTATGAATCCATATGTAAATGTGGATGTAAATGTACTTTATTTCTACAGCCCTTTACAGACAATCTTTACGATGTACCAAAGTGCTTTACAGCAGGTAATAAATAAAGAGAAGAAGAAGTAAAAACAAATAAAAACAATAAAAGAACAGCGAAAGCAATAAAATACAACAAAATAGAATAAGATAAAATAAGATAAAAGTGTCATCATACTACTGGGTATTAAAGCCATCCTAAATAAGCAGGTTTTTAGCCTGGATCTGAAGAGGCCCAGGTCAGAAATAAGACGCAGCTGGACGGGGGGCTTATTCCAGAGCCTGGGGGCAGCTTTGGGAAAAGGCTCGCTCACCCCAGGGTTTGTATTCTGACCTGGGCACTTCCAGCAGAAACTGATCTGCTGACCTCAGAGCTCTACCAGGACTGTTAAAAGCTCAGATAAATACGATGGGGCGAGACCGTAAGAGCTTTTTTTTCACAAGTCTGTAAGGAGCAGCAGAAGGAGGCAGAGTGAGGGTCTCTCTCCCTCACACACAGCAACACAAAGATCTTTTACAGCCAAACAAAATGTTTAGAAAGACTTTTAAATAAGCCGGTGACAGTAAAGACGTACCTCTGAAACTTTATATTCACATGTGAGCTTCTTTCCCTTCACACCCTCATTCAGCGTCAGGATGAACCCTATGTAGTCTGCATAGGCCTGCAGAAAGCAGGCATGTTGGAAAATGACATGTATCAAGATGTGCATCAAAAATGTACAAGCAAGTTTTAAAATAAAGATCAGGTAAAATAATTTGACTGATTCACTGCCCTAAACTACAGTATGTTCCAAAATGAGAGCCTAAAACAGACAAAAAAAGTCATCACACAACACAGTTTACTTCAAATTAATCTCAATGTTTCATACATAAATGCAGATTTATCAACATTTTCAGAACTTTCCTTGAACCCTGCTCTGAGGAACAACACGATTTACAGGCTGCATGTGATTTATAAACCCTTTCATCGTGTAGTTTGAAGGGAAAAAAGCCTTCTGGATGCGACCTACCTGAGATCGTTTCCATTTTCCCATGTCAGGCACCATGCTGACTTCTTTTTTGGGCACCATGAAGCTGATGCTGAATGTGACTTCAGGTGCTTCATCTTCAGGAGTGGATCCTAAAATAATTAAGAGCCAAAACTTTATCTTCAGTAAATTACAAATCCAGATATTTAGGCCCAAATACGACAAAGCACTTCTTTTTTTTTTACCAAAATATTCATGGAAATAATGTAAGCCAGTGAGCAAACTGAAGTGAGATCTTATTGATTGAGGATTTTCCATGACTAATTCATCTTATAGTGTGTCTTAGATACAATACCAGTTACTGGGCAACAGAGTGGATTAGTTGGCAAAAGTTTAGAAGCATTTATCCAATCCAATCCAATTTTATTTATAAAGCACTTTACAACAACCTCAGTTGACCAAAGTGCTGTTCAGAAAAATAAAAACAAAAAAATTAAAAGAATAAAATACAAGAATAAATGAAAAGACATAAAACAGCTATATAATCTAAAAATAAAAATAATACTAAAATATAAATACTAAAATATTTATAACCCGTTCTGATTCACTAATTGAATGCATGGTTCCCATGGTAACGCACGACCTACATATTGTGTGACCGCCAATCCTTTTTGGGTAATTCTACAGGTTTTGACAGTTGTAGTAGGCGCGCATTGATGACGTCATAGACGCGCGCCATGTAGAAAGCCCCCGATAGCCCCGGATAACAACAACACGGCAATTCTGAGCTAACAGTGCAATAGTACGCTTTCATTCATTCATTCATCTTAAAGTACTGGTGAAATAAAGACAGATAATGCCTTATTTAGAGGCTGTATTGTCTCTGCCCTGTTCTCTCCCGTTATATGGATAAACGACTGTTATCGGTGAGTAGATTAACGTATTTAATGCCAGAAATAAGGTCCAGGTTTAAAAAAAAAATCGAACTTCCCCTTTAAGTTAACTGGAGTATTACCATTTTAATGCGCTACTAATTACAACAGACGTTAACAAATCAGGCATTAAAGAGGTTGGAGCTCCTTATTTGGTTAAATTAAGGTCTAAAAGTTCACCTCTGCCTCCAAAGTTCTACTCCCTGTATCTCACTCAGCTTCCCCCTGACCCAGAACAACAGCAGCACACCTTGTTTAGGTTGTATTACCCACAGACTTCTAAATACGGATTATCTAACACATTCATTTAAAATAAAAACATTCAAATTAAGGGATGCAGCAGTGAAAACTGTCTTTTGCTATTTCATCCTCTGCGCGACCCAAACTCCTCTTAACAGCCGAGAAGCTGTTTTTTTTTAAGTCTGTTAAGCAGTGCTTAATAATGCCAAGAGTACAAGTTCAAAACAATGAGCAAATTAAGCACAACAGCAGGTCTGTGGGTGACTATGGGTCCAGCTTTTTGCATGGCATACGCAGGCACGTGCCTTCCTGAGTTTAACAAGTTGATTCCCACGTGGTAAAGCAGAGCATCTGCTCGCGCTGAAGCTTTTTCACAAGTGGGAGCAAAAAGCAGCGCAGAACTTGGAAGTCCTGAGCAGAAGCATCCATATCAGCTTTACCTGACTGCTGCTCTGTTTCCGCCATGGCGAAGCTGACTGTCTTCTTCGTGGAGTTTTTTCCGGTAGATTTAAAAATAGCCGATGCTCATTACTGCCACCTAGAGGTCAGGGGCTCTTGTGTACTGACAACACAAAGTATTGGAGGTTTAATTTGAACTATTAAATTGAACAATAAATTCTAGCAAATAGTTATTTTGTGTTTTCACAAAATGAATATATATATGTACATATATATGATATAAAAATGTATATATGTTAAGTAGAAATGACACAAAAATATAAACAACATACATCTATTTAATCTAGTTTAACGTTTTGTAGTGTATGTCGGTTCTTTCAGCACCCGCAGTATTCAATGGAAGTGCTCCTGCTGCATTAATAACTCGGTAACTCGGTCATGTATCCCACCTAGCTCTTATTTATGGCAGTATTTATGACACCTGACTTTTACAGCTTGGTCATTTTAAGCATGCTTTCTGTGCAGCGGCTGCGTTGCTTTGTGCAGTGAGCGCAGCTTCGGGGTTTTACACCGCTCTGCCTCCGGGTTTGTCTGCAGACTTTCTGGCTGTTTCCACACAGAACAAACACACCGGGCGGAGGAGCTACACCTTGCTGGACTTGGATCCCAGATCGCAGCCTGTGGGCGGATCTTTCACCGGCGCAGAATGTGGGGCATTTGCAGCAGAACTGTGGTGAGTACGAACAACGTCATGTCTGCTTATGTTGTTAAACTACCTTTTTCTGACTGCCTGCGAATAATGACATTGACTTGAGTCTCGTTTATCCTTTTTAAAATAGGTTTAATGACTCTAAAAAAATATCAGTTAATATAATGGTAGCTAAATAATGCCGGAAAGTAGAGGAACGTTTGATAGCTAGCTGTTAGCATAGCTGTTAGCATAGCTGTTGTAGGAGATAACGGTCGTTATTGAACAAGCTAACCGAACTGGGTCAAAGGTGACTCGTGTTAGCCAACAACAGACCCAGTTCTTCTTCTTCTTCTTGTAATTTATTGGCGGTTAGCATCCGTAATGTTGTATTACCGCCACCAACGGTACAATTATGTAACTGCGGGTGTGGCGCGTCGACGAAGGAGTGACAAAATCAAATTAAAAAAAAAAAAAAAAAAAAAAAAAAAAAATATATATATATATATATATATATATATATAAATAAACAATTCACTAAATAAAAAAAATAAACTAAATCCTTTCAAAAAGTCCTGTAGTCTTTAAGAAATTAAACACAAATCTCCAAGCTGAGGGCACAGAAAAGGAAAGTAGTCCTGGTACAGACCCAGTTAAAGCATGACTGACAACATATTCACTTTATTTGTTCTAAGCATCACGAATAAGAAAACTTTGAGGACCATTTAAACACATTATGGTTGCATGTGTGTTCCTACCAGCTGTCACACATTTTAGTTGGTTTGAACTTGTTGCTTTTTGATGTGTTTTTATTACTAAAAACTGCACCTGGTTAGGTTTTTGATGGGTTTGAAAGTCTGCAAACTTTGTCTGTTTATGCTCCAACTTACAATTTAAAGATCCGTGATCAAATGCATTTATCGAGCATCTGCTGTTCAGTGTTTTTGGTCAACATTAGTTGCCTTTTTAGTGATGTGAAATAGAAATTCACAGTTAACCCTCCTGTTGTCTTGCGGGTCCAAAGTGACCCACTAGCATGTTTAGCTGTAGAAAAAATACCTTAAACTATCTTTTTCCAACTTGAAATGTTCTGACTTTTCCTAAAGGGACCCCATCATTAGAAAAAGTCATACTTTATTTTTGTTTATGTTTCCATGTGGGCTGTACACCACTAGGGTACAAAGATTGTCTCATGGGTCATTTTTGACCCGTGAATTATTTAAACACCAGAAAAAAGTTCACTGTTTTTTTCCCTTTCTATATAATTAATTCAGAAGTAATTACTTCACATTTATATAGTTGCAATAATAAACCTTTATTATGTAAAAGAAAACTGAGAAAACAAGAAAACTGTTGGTCCAACAGTTTGTGGTTAAAAAAAAAAAAAAAAAGTGTAATCCTGAAAACTGGTGATTGTCTTTTTGTATTGTGTAACAAAAAATACATGATAAAAAATGTATTCAATTGAGCTGAATAGATAAATAACAGGTGGTTTCATCATACAAAATAGATTTTTGATTTAAAATTCAATTAAGTTGCTTTATTTTGGGGCTTTGGTAGGACGGGTCATTTTTGACCCGTAGGACAAAGGGAGTAAACACAATGTTAAGACCTCACAAAGGGTTAATACTTCTGACCACAAACATGTTGGCATTTAAAAAATACTTTTTGCAACTGACTCGTAAACCTGCATTTATTATATGCTATATATATATATGCTATGTGCTATATACTATACTGTAGATTTGTTTATAGCGAATGTTTATTCTCTATTTTTATTCTATTCTATTTGCTTGTTTCTCCTTTAATTGTTTACATATCTTTTATACTGTAGGCTGTTGCAACACAATCATTTCCCAAATTGGGATGAATAAAGTATTTATCTATCTATCTATCTATATTTGTGTATTTTTGGGCAAGGTGGGAATGGCGAAGACCGGCGGGTCCGTTCGACCCCAACACCTGGTCAAGCCCGTATCAGCGACTCGGGTGGCTGGCAGATACCTGAGCCACCAGAAAGGGTTGCCATGTCTGCCCGTGCCCCCTCTGCAGCAGACCTGTGAGCGGTACGTCACCGCTCTGGAGCCCATTGCAGACGCCGATGAGCTGATGCACACCAAGAAGCTGGTGGAAGAGTTCCAGAAAGCAGGAGGGCTGGGAGAGAGGCTGCAGAAAGGCCTCGAAAAGAGAGCCCGCAGCACTGAGAACTGGGTAAAACTGAGCCAGAAACTTTGGGCATTTCCATATAATCTGCACATATCAGAGGCTTTGTGACTTGGTACTGTATAAATGAATGATATATCTGATTTAATTAAATGTAAAAAAAGAACTTTACATGAAAAAAACGTCTAATTTTCCTCAAATCTTCGAAGGCAAACTTGGATTGTTCCTGTTTGTCTGATAAGCTTCTTTATCTCAGCCTGTGATTCACTCAGTCTGAGTCTGTGTCTCTTTGTTTCTGGAGCTGTCAGAGTGGTGGGTGCAACTCGCTTATCTGGAGTACCGAATGCCTGTGGTGGTCCACTCCAGTCCCGGGCTAGTCTTGCCCCGCATGGACTTCAACGATAAGCTGGGACAAATAAGGTGATCAAACACAAAGTGAAGGTGGTTCCATGTTCGGGGACTATTTTACTGTTTCGTTTTAGTGTTTCTTTCTTTTATGTTTACAGTTATTGAGGTTAAAGTAACAACCAAACGAGCCATTTACAGTGTTTCATAAAGCCTGACGCTGTGTTTCACACAAAGTAAATTATTGTGTGTTTATTCGATGTGGACACATACCAACCTTAAAGGGACAGTTCGCCTCTTCTGACATGAAGCTGTGTGACATCCCATATCAGCAACATCATTTCTGAACATCTTCTATACTTCTATACTCCTGAAGTACCACAACAGAGTCATTGCAAAGTAAACACACAGGTGTGGCGTCGGTGGTAAAATAAAACGGTATCTGTCCGTTAAAACGACGGTTTTCATCGTCTGAGGGTTGAGAGAGACGTACTTTTCCAGTTGGAACCTGCTAACATGGTTCTATCAGTAACTTTCAAAACAACGTGCTGCCATGATCTACTGTAGGAATTCTGAGCTAATTTTCACGAACTGTGTTTTTCATGGTTTTGCTCTGCTTTTTTTGGCTGAACCACAAGTTGGGCCACTCGGGTTATTGCTTCTGGGCCGCATGTGGCCCGCGGGCCGCCATTTGAACAGCCCTGGATTAAATGAATAATCATATTATAATATGTATGTATATATATAATATATCATATTAGAATAATCATATTACTAATAACATTTGCACAAATATCATCATAGTACAATATAATGTAAATTATCCATATCCCCGTTATTGTTATACCGTTATTGTTAAATGTACAAATCTGTTTTTATTTAGTTTACTGATGTTTATTATTATTACTATTATTATTATTTACCCTACTCTTCATACTGTAGTTTTGTATATAGCTGATGTTTATTCTCTATTTTTATTCTATTCTATTTGCTTGTTTTTACTTTAATTGTTTACATATCTTTTATACTGTACGCTGCTGCAACACAATAATTTCCAAAATTGGGATGAATAAAGTACTTATCTACTGTATCTATATATCTATCTATATTCTCGCTCTTTAGGTTTGCTGCCAAACTCATAGCAGGTGTTTTGGACTTTAAGACGATGATCGACAAGTGAGTACAGCTTTCTGTCTTCCAGTGATAAATCAAAATATTTTGGTGTGCACTTTAAATTAAACATATTCCTTTAAAAAAAAGATTTTCCAATGTTTGTGATCAATTATCGTTTTCTTATTCAGACTTTATTGTGTTTGTCATTGTTTGGCTGTGTAAGCATTTAATGACACAACTTGTGTGTTTTTCAGTGAAACGTTGCCAGTAGAGAACATGGGAGGGAAGCCCCTGTGTATGAACCAGTACTACGAAGTACTTTCATCGTGCCGCATCCCCGGATTAAAGAGAGACTCCATAGTGAACCATGCCAAGAGCTCCCAGCCTCCCAAACACATCTCTGTGACTCACAACTTCCAGGTGAGGAGCGCTGCTTTAACCCCTCATACCTGATTTAAAACACAACTTCATTTATGAAAAGGGACATTTTTGTCCCCTTTTAAAACGACCTAAAAACATCATATGTTAATATTTTTTTCCGCTTTTTTTTTTCGTAGATATTTTATTCCACTTCAGTTCTGATCATAACTATCAAGTTTTTAATTATTTTCAAAAATTTAACCCTTTAAATACTGGTTTATATGATGTAAACGCCAATTTCTGTAAAAAAAAAAAAAAACTCACAAAAACTGCTGTATTTTCAATATATGGAATGCAAAGTAGAATTGTTGATGGGGGGTAATTATGGTCTGGGATATGTCAATGATCAGCAACAACATTGATTTTTAATTTTTTTTGCTATGTTTGATTTAACAAAAAAAAAAAAAAAAAACTCCTTAATTTCTGAAAAGGGACATTTTTAACAGACTCAATAATTCCACTTAGCATTCCATATTTTGAAAATACTGGCACCTAAAGGCTTAAAATTTGGGCTAAAAAGTTCAAATTGGCATCTAAAGGGTTAATTTTTTTTAAAAAATAATTGAAAACTTGGTGGTTATGATCAGAATTGAAGTGAAGTGGAAGAAAAGATTTCTGAAAAAAAGTGGGAAAAAATATTAACATATGGTATTTTGGGGATCATTTTAAAATGTCCTTTTTCAGAAATGAAGAAATTTCATTTATTTATTTATTTTTTAAATCAGGCATAACAAAAAAATTAAAAATCCCTAAAAAAAAAAAAAAATCAATGTTGTTGCTAATCATTGACATATCCCAGACCATAATTATCCCTACTCAATAATTCCACTTTGCATTCCAATTTTGAAAATACTGGCACCTAAAGGCTTAAAATTTTGGCTAAAAAGTTCAAATTGGCATCTAAAGGGGTATTTTTTTTTTTTTTTTTTTAGATAATTGAAAACTTGGTAGTTATGATCAGAACTGAAGTGGAATAAAAGATTTATGAAAACAAAAGTGGAAAAAAATATTAATATATGATGTTTTTAGGTCGTTTTAAAAGAGGACAAAAATGTCCCTTTTCAGAAATTAAGGAGTTTTTTTTTTCTACACAATGAAAAATTGCATTGTATATGCTGTGTGTTTTGAAATTCGAAAAAATAGTCAAAAATGCACAACTGGACCAAATATGATGAGTATCACTATCTACAGTGTGAAATTAGAGGAGAAAGTTCACCTCAAGTGGAGAAAAATGTCCCCTATCAGGGATTAGGTTAAAGCCCTCTGGGCCATGTGGCAGGTTGACATTTTTCCAGCTCCAGCTGTTTGTTACCTCTGGTAAAACTCAACCTGACCAGCTGTGGATATCAGTTCTTCCAGCTGGATGTGTATAACAGCGATGGGACGCCACTGACAGAAGATCAGCTCCGCCATCAGCTGGAGAGGATCTGCAGTGCGTCACAGGAGATGAACGCCGAGCCTGTCGGCATCCTCACCACCCAGCACAGAGACAGCTGGGGCGAGGCCTATCTCAGGCTCATAAAGGGTGAGTCCGCTCAAACCTCCGACCCTCTGAGCCACTGTGCCAAAGGTTGCTGCAGAACCAGCATCGTTTTCCAGTGGCTGTGTTTTCTGGGCCGTGCACAGGCTGAATTAACCGTCTGTTAAAAGATAACCAGGGCTGTGTTCGAAACCGCATACTTCTCATACTTCTCCTACTTCTCCTACTAACTTTTTGAGTTAGTATGCGAGTTTGAGTAAGCGAGATGTTCCCGGATGCATACTAGATTCTCCGAAATGTTGGGTATGCATGCACGTGTTCTACTCTACTTACAAATAAATCTGTTGAAATATCTGTTGAAAACATTTTGTGTGGATGTTTTCTTATGACTTTTCCAATATGGAATATATCCAAAATTCCCAAGCTTAACTTCCCATGGAAATTTACCGGAAGTTTTCCGCCCCATTGCAACCCTAGTAAGAACAAGTGTTGGGAAAAATGTTGTTTCATACACTCGATAAGAAAGGGGCTGTTGGTGTAGGGCTAATGGTGATTTCAGTCACATTCGCTAACCTGTCGGTCTTTGAATTCTTTATAAAGCAGCGAGGTGCTTTGCCATGTTAGACGTGTTCCCTCCCTTCGTCTGCACTCCGCTGTAGCGTGTCTTACACACCGGCTTCAGTGTCTGTCGGCTTGCCCTCACTATCTGCGAGGGAAGCAAAATAATTCCAGATTTCGCTTCTCCCGTCTTTTTGGTTTACAAGCCGGGGGCGGTCGGCAGGAGTTTCCGAACTTGTCGCCATCTCTAGCGTTACTCTCTCCCTCCCTCACTGCTCACCTGCTGCTGGTGTAGCTGAGGAGGAAAGCCAGTTAGCCCCGCCCACCAGCCCCTGCGTGCATGGAGTGTGACCAGAGAATGACCGACTCGCTGCACAGACACAGAACGTTATTTTAAGAGAAGTATCGACACCAAAATAAGACCTTATCACGTCGTTTTTTGCATCAGGGTATCGTGATACCTTTCTAGTATCGGTATACCGTCCAACACTAAACTGGACAAAAGTCTGTGCACAACTGCACATTCAAAACGAATGAGTAGGTGTGTACAGACCTTTGACAGGTACTGTATTTTAGATTATTCAAGTTTAAGTTATTCAACAGCAGATTATCAGGAATTATAGTTCTGTAAAGGAATAAAATCTCAAGCTGTTTAAGTCTGACACTTATAATACGCGAGAACCCTTTTGTGTACTTTTTGTGTCCAGATAAGACCAACAAAGAGTCCGTCGCAGCTATCCAAAAGAGCATCTTCACCCTGTGTTTGGATGGAGCTACGCCTGAAGTAACTCAGGAGATGTCCCGCAGCTGCGCTGCCGTCCAGATGCTGCACGGAGGAGGCAGCCGGTGGAACAGCGGCAACCGCTGGTTCGACAAGACGCTGCAGGTGACCTCACGCTTTATCTAAAGGGAACGCATCAGTCAGCAAAGCTTCAAGGCAAAGCACTGGGTCTCAAGCCAAATAAGGACACAAAGTTTTTCAGAAGCTTGTTTTTACTCGTTCAGTGTTCTTCCGGTTGGCAGCAAACCGGGTTTTTTACGTCCTCGACTGGGTGGAAACGTCTTGTGAGGTTTGATTTGTGCCAGTTGGATTTCTGGCTCAGCCGTCTCCCTCCTCTGTTATGTGGATGCTGCACTTGCCCTTTTCCAAGTCTCCTTCCGTTTTCCATCATTATGTTCTGATCAGCTAACATCCAGACAACATCTGGATACATCTGAGGTACCACCCCGAAGGATTTTTGGTCTATATCTGGCAGCTATAGTATAACCTGCTGCATCTTGTACAGGTGATGCTCCAAGACTTTCTGTTTCATACAGATTCTGAACAGCTTGTCCAGCCATTAGAATTTGGCTCAGATTATTACACTCTACTCCTTTTTTAATTTTTTTTAGTTTCTTACACATCGCTCTCATGAACCGACCGTCACCTTTCCAATTCCTGGACGTTACATTGGAATGAAACAAATGTCACTCACATCCGCTCAAATTGAGCGTGCACTATGAAATCCCCGGTTTAGTCGAGCTTTGTCAGGCTTTCTCCGGTGTTCTCCACCAGATGAGAAGCAGCAGGTCCCTGCAGAAGCTTTCAGTATTCTCTTATTCCGGTGAAGATGGCTGACGTTTCAACATGTTGCTTATAAATATATATTTATGTACATACCCTTCCTCATTAAGCAAGCTACATATCTCCGGAAAATGATTAAATAATGAGTAAGCATTGATTTTCTCCACTTTGCTGATTTCTTACATGTCATGTGAACAAAACTCAGTAAAGGGGAGTCCAGTAACCACATTTCTTTCTTTTTTTTTTTTTTTTTCAGTTTATTGTTGGAGAAGATGGGACGTGTGGTGCAAACTATGAGCATGCCCCAGCCGAGGGCCCGCCCATTGTGGCCTTGATCGACCATGTGGTGGAATACACGTAAGCACGCCAAAGATTATCGGTGTCGGGACATTTCTGCCAGTTTTCAGCAGGTGTTGCACATCACAGCCACAGGTGGAAAACCTTTATTTTAGGGCTGGGCGAGTTAACTCGTTATTATCGCCTTAACTCGTTAATTATTTAACGCAGATACATGTTTTATCACGCATTAACGCAGGTTTTAATATTTATTTTATTATTGTAAAAGTCTGCTGCGGATCCGGAAAAGAAAGTAATCAGCGGATCCACCAAACATGGGCTGTGTTCAAAACCACATACTGCATACTTCCATACTGCATACTGCATACTCATCGATCAGACAGTATGCAGAGCGTTTACCCACAATGCATCTCGCTCTTGTCCGAGCCGAAATCAGCCGCCCTGAACCTGATTTCTCTTAAAGGGGAATTCCTGTATTTTCAACATTAAGCCTCATTTCTGAGTCGTCTGCAGTGTTTTAGAACCCCCCTCACCGCTTTTTTGATGTTTACTGCTTTCTCCGGTATTTGCCTAATTTTGATTCTTCTCAACCTGCTTCAGAACGGCAAGTCATGTGCATGTCTTAAAAGGTCCGTAAAAGCACAATAAACGTCCGTTTTCCGGACGTTTATTGCTGCCGGAAATGCTGCTAGGTGTATTGCATTTCCGGTGCGAGAGAACTACAATCATGTCCGCTATCGACGAACATCCAGTCTTCAATACAACTCAATGGGATTTACAAAATGTCAAATAAAACACGACAGAAGCAACTTTTCGCTACGAAATTTGATATGGATTACCAGTGCACACCAGTAACCACTCCGGTGAGCTGATGATTTTGAAAACGGACGTTTATTGTGCTTTTACGGACCTTTTAAGACATGCACATGACTTGCCGTTCTGAAGCAGGTTGAGAAGAATCAAAATTAGGCAAATACCAGAGACAGCAGTAAACATCAAAAAAGCGGTGAGGGGGGTTCTAAAACATTGCAGACGACTCAGAAAAGAGGCTTAATGTTGAAAATACAGGAATTCCCCTTTAAGCTCTAAACTCTGTAAACTTTAGCAACATTTGAAACATTTTCAGGAGAGAAAGTAGTCGTTTAGATCCCCAACGTGTTGAAAACCTGACAAAATACCGGCTGTTTACCATTTTGTTCCCACGAATTCGGCGCTACTAAAGCTAGCCGCAGTGAGCAACGCACTTCCGGTTATTGTCACAAAATAAAATACCCGTTGCCTTTTATCATAGGGAAAGCCATTAGGATACAATTGGTGCTTTTGTTTTGAAAACAGGAAGTGAACCTACCCTCGTTGTAGCTAGCTTGAAACTGCCGTTTTGACAGGAAATGACGATTGGCGACGTCACGTTACGTTGCATCTTGGGTAGTTTGAGTATGAGTAGTAACCTCATGATGCATACCCAACATTTAGGAGAATCTAGTATGCATCCGGGAACTTCTCGCTTACTCAAACTCGCATACTAACTCAGAAAGTTAGAAGGAGTAGTAGGAGTATACGGTTTCGAACACAAACATGGAGAAGGGTACGGAAATTTTACTCGGCCATTTTCATTTTAAAGTTCTTCCAGACGGCGGAGTGGACAGAACCAAAGTCATCTGTAAACACTGCCAAGTTGAATTGTCTTCTCAGCGTAGTAGTTCCAGTCTAAAATATCACTTAAAGGCAAAACACACAACTGATAGCAGCAAGTCATTCAAGGAAACAGACAGTGGAGCGAGGCTTCTACATAAAAACTACAGAAAGATGCTGATGTTAAAAGTGTGTTTGCACAACAAATGTTATGGCACTTTCATTCATATGGCAGCACATTTAAAATAAAGCTAAATGCTAAAAG
Source organism: Odontesthes bonariensis (assembly GCF_027942865.1). Lineage (NCBI taxonomy): Eukaryota > Metazoa > Chordata > Actinopteri > Atheriniformes > Atherinopsidae > Odontesthes > Odontesthes bonariensis. The sequence goes on from NC_134527.1 coordinate 1,713,744, forward strand.
CTATACTGTACACTACTTTTGGATTCATTTTTTGGATTCTGCGTACAAATGCGATTAATCGTGATTAATCAGGGAAATCATGTGATTAATTAGATTAAACATTTTAATCGTTGCCCAGCCCTGGTTTATTTCTACGTGTCATTTGTTTTCTGTTGTTTGTGTTGACAGGAGAAAACCAGAGACGGCTCGTTCCCCCGCGGCGTCTTTGCCCACGCCGCGCAAACTGCACTTCAACATCACGCCTGAGATCAAGAGCGACATCGAGGAAGCGAAACGCAGCATCGACACGTGAGCGCAGCGTTCTGGACGCATTCATCCTTCTTGTTCTGGCGCTCGCCGTCCTTAAACCTTTCTCCCTCCACAGATTGGCTGGAGACCTGGACATAAAGGTTATTGTGTTCAGCCACTTTGGAAAAAATGTCCCCAAAGCTCACAAGATGAGCCCTGATGCCTTCATACAGGTGGCGCTGCAGCTGGCCTTCTACAGGTAACAGAACAGATGTCCTCACCTGGTGTTCTTCACCTGATTTACTTGAGATGGGGCTGAACTTTAAGATTAGGGTTCCCTCTTTGCTGTTGGCAGGTTGTACCGGCGCTGCTGTGCCACATATGAAAGTGCCTCCCTGCGCATGTACAGACTGGGTCGTACCGACACCATCCGATCAGCCTCAAGTGCCTCGGCCTCCTTTGTGAAAGCCTTCGATAACCCCAGCACACAGGTCTGCATCTGTTTTAACACTAAACCAACCGGCTAACCCTAACCCCTGATACGGGAGTCTTTACTCAAATCTGAACACAAGAGCTGTGTTCCAAACCGCATACTGCATACTGCATACTGTATACTACAAACTGCATACTGCATACTGCATACTGCATACTACATACTGCATACTACATACTGCATACTACATACTGCATACTGCATACTACATACTGTATACTACAAACTGCATACTGCATACTGCATACTGCATACTACATACTACATACTACATACTGCATACTGCATACTACATACTACATACTGCATACTTTATACTACATACTTTATACTGCATACTACATACTGATCGATCAGACAGTATGCAGAGCGTTTACCCACAATGCATTTCGCTCCTGCCCGAGCCGAAATCAGCCGGCCTGAAGCTGATTTCTCTTAAGCTCTAAACTCTGTAAACTTTAGCAACATTTGAAACATTTTCAGGTGAGAAAGTAGTCGTTTAGATCCCCAACGTGTTGAAAACCTGACAAAATACCGGCTGTTTACAATTTTGTTCCCACGAATTCGGCGCTACTAAAGCTAGCCGCAGTGAGCAACGCACTTCCGGTTATTTTCACAAAATAAAATACCCGTTGCCTTTTATCATAGGGAAAGCCATTACGGTACAATTGGTGCTTTTGTTCTGAAAACAGGAAGTGAACCTACCCTCGTTGTAGCTAGCTTGAAACTGCCGTTTTGACAGGAAATGACGATCGGCGACGTCACGTTACGTTGCATCTTGGGTAGTTTAAGTATGAGTAGTAACCTCATGATGCATACCCAACATTTCAGAGAATCTAGTATGCATTCGGGAACTTAAAAAAAGTTAAAGTTAGTAGGAGTAGGAGTAGTAGGAGTAGTATGCGGTTTGGAACACAGCCACGGTGTTCAGGAGAGGTCGAGTCCTTGCTGCAGCATCTTGGGTTTGATTATGATCCAGGAAGAGAACATCAGACCATGTGAATGCATGAGTCCTGTTCCTGTTTATTCTAATTTCAGGAAATGTTAATGTTGTGTTTTACAGTTTAAAGTAACCTTTTTCTTGTTTTGCACAGAACATGGAGAAGGTGGATCTGATGGAGAAAGCTGTGAAAGCCCACAGGTCGTACACCAACATGGTGAGCCCTCACAACACCAGGGTTGGCAGATAGTCCAGTGGAATTCTGTCTTTAGGAATTGTATGTATTAAGGCCATTTAAATGTTACACTTTACTGAGTTGTAGGGGAGTTATCCCATACATCTGGTGGTTATTTAGAGTTCTATGTGAGAAAAACGTCAGCAAAGCATTCAGAACCCTGCAGAAGCCATTTTAAGCACATATTAAGCTTTTTATGGGCAGACTTTGAGCAGTTTATCCAGATGAATCTGAACAGATTTCCCAGAAGTTGTCAGCTTTGTCCAGGTGATGCAGATCTGCCCACCAACCAAACACTGTTATGTGTGGGGATTCTTACCTTGATCCACCGGAGGTTCTCCGTGCAGCAGCAAAGGGACGGCTGCTCATTTTACTTAGTTTTCTAACCTCATCACTCAGTCTAAATGTGTTGCAGTTGCTTCAGTCTTGTTGTTGGGTGCATTCACGCCCCCCTCAGTTGTGACTAATTTGATCTGAAAGTAACCTGAATCTGGTGAATTCTTTTGTCAACAGGCCATCAACGGCCAGGCCATAGACCGACACCTGCTGGGTCTCAAGTTGCAAGCCATTGAGGAAAAGCTGTCCATACCTGAGATCTTCAAGGATTCTGTTTACACCAAAGCGCTGCACTACCAGCTGTCTACAAGTCAGGTAAACGTTAGCTAAATGTTAGCTTCCTGCGCGCCTTAAACCAGAGGTAGAGCAGCCAAAAACTGTACTCCAGTAAAAGTACTGTTACTTCAGAATAATATGACTCAAGTAAAAGTAAAAAGTAGTCATCCAAATAATTACTTGAGTAAAAAAGTGCTCTGTGAAAAAACTACTCAAGTACTGAGTAACTGTTGAGTAACGTCTGATTTATTTAGTGCTTTTTTGTCTATTTTTTGCTTCTTTTGTCTGTTTTTGTGCTTTTTTTGTCTGTTTTTGTGCTTTTTTGTCTATTTTTTGCTTCTTTTGTCTGTTTTTGTGCTTTTTTGTCTTTTTTGTGCTTTTTTTTGTCTGTTTTTGTGCTTTTTTGCTTCTTTTTTGTCTATATTTTGCTCCTTTTTGTCTGTTTTTGTGCTTTTGTCTTTTTTGTGCTTTTTTTGTCTGTTTTTGTGCTTTTTTTGTCTGTTTTTGTGCTTTTTTGCTTCTTTTTTGTCTATATTTTGCTCCTTTTTGTCTGTTTTTGTGCTTTTGTCTTTTTTGTGCTTTCTTTGTCTGTTTTTGTGCTTTTTTGTCTTTTTTGCTTCTTTTTTGTCTATTTTTTGCTTCTTTTGTCTGTTTTGTGCTTTTTTTTGTCTGTTTTGTGCTTTGTTTTGTCTGTTTTTGGGCTTCTTTTTGTGACTCTTGGTGGCTGTTTTACCTTTTTTTTTTTTCTTTGCCAATTTGTTGTTGCTTTATGTCTTTGTTCTTTGTGGTTGTTGCACCCCTCTGTGGTCATTTTGTGTGTTAGACTCCAGTTGTGTTTTTTTTTTTTTTACAGCATTTTTTTTAGGTCACTTTGAGTCTTAAATTTATTCTTTTATTTATTCAACCAAGTCAAGTGAAATAAGGCAGCAGTCACAGAGAGAAAAAATGATTTAGTTATTAATCAGACAGACAAAAATACTAAATAATCATGTTTAGGCAAATTAGAGTTCATCCAATCGATAAAATAAATTAAAATGAATTAATTAATTACAAAATAGCTTAAATTAAAATAATCCAGGTAAATTCAAGAACTTCAATAAAAAATAAGAGACTTAGGAAATGTTTAAAACATATGTAACCCATATGTAACCTAAAAACAAACATTCACCTATCCATGGGGGGAAAACGAGTTTAGGAAACTTAGCGCTACATGTTTCCTCAAGTTAGATGTTGAGTTTCTGCTGAAATGTGCGTTTGTTTTGGTTGCCACAGAAGACACATAATGTAGCTGCTGTTTCTCACTCTTTGTAAGGTAAACATGCTTTCAGTATGAGGCCTCGTCTGCGTCTTCATTTCCCACCGTTGGTTCTGACATTTTTCATCTGTTTGTTTGTTTGCTACGACTGCTAATGCTAAAGCTAACCCGTCCCGCCGCTGAGATTGAGTACGGTCACGTGACCAGACTGCACGGCTGCGTCTGATTGGTGGAACACAGTCAGGTGGTAGAGCCTTTGGCGGAAGTCTCTCTCTCTGTCAGAATAAAACATTAAAATGAGGCGTACGCGGGGGGATAAAAATAATGAGGCGTAGAATACCAAAGAGGTAAGAAGAAAAGTAACCAGCTCATTGTAGCCTAATGTAGCGGAGTAAGAGGACAGTTTCTGCTGCACACATCTACTCAAGGAAAAGGAAAAAGTATAGAGATTTAAAACTACTCCTAGAAGTATAATGTTTTCAAAGTAAAATTTATCTCGTTACTACCCACCTCTGGTCATAAATGTAAAATAAAAGATGGTAAAACAGTTCTGTTTCCTTCTCAAGGTTCCATCCAAGACCGACTGCGTCATGTGCTTCGGTCCGGTTGTACCCGACGGGTACGGCGTGTGCTACAACCCTATGAACGACCACATAAACTTTGCCATGTCGTCCTTTAACACCTGTGAGGAGACCGACGCAGGACGCCTGGCGCAGGCGGTGGAGGGCGCGCTGATGGATATGAGGGCGGCGCTGGAACGAGCTCCCCGAGCAAAGCTGTGATTCCCGCCTGCAGAGAGGCAGCGGAGGCAGCAGGAACTTTGTGTTTAGAGTCCCAAACGGACGGATATCCGCCTTAGAGACGTTTCTGCTTCACTGAAAAAAGGAAAACGGCTGATTCCAGAGCAGTTAGTCAATTTATTGAAAAGGAATCTGCAGTTCCATTTGGACTGTTGCTCAGACACCATTTTAAATCAATCAATAAAGAATCCGGTTCATACCGGTGTGCCTTAGACCTGTGAAAGATGAGGTCAAAGGTCAAAGCAAAGCTGCAGGACCGTGTGGCCTTTGGCTTGATTTCAGTCAAAAGTTATTAATAAAAAAAAAAGAGATAAGTGGTGATATAAGTCACCGTCTTATCTGCGGCAACACATTCAACATGGCTGCCCCCACCTGTAGGATTGGGTGTAAAGTAAGGGAATATTATCTGAGCTGAAAGCTTTAGGTCTCTGCAGAGACCCCTGAGACACGGACCCCGTCATTGGGCCGTAAATCAGGCTTCTGCACATTTCATTTCATCTCATTTCTGCACCAGGAAAATCCACAAAGCAAACCGATCGGCCTCGATGTTAAAGAGTGAAACCGCAAAGAAATCGATCAACTTTCTGGATGTTTACAAGCGTTTTTATTCTAGATGTTTTTTTAAATGTTTGACCCTTAAACCAGGAGAACGGATCACACTGGAGTGATGCAGGCATTCATTAAGATGTTAATAATGAGGTTTATTTGGGCATTTGTACAGCAACAATGGGCCAACGTTTCCCTGTCAGAGGTCCAGCTGCTGGCCTCCTCATTCCCCAGATGTTCCCAGGCTGCGCAGAAGGGTTCAATATCGCCCAGTTCCAGCTATTTTCAGGCACGTCGTCATCAAACTCAAGATAAAAAGTAAAAAGGCTTTTAAAGTTCTAAAATATTACAAATCATTGAATTCTGCTGCTGATGACATTAACTTTTGGGTTTATATTCAGTTCAAAGTATGTTCCTTAACCCTAATCCCTGATGGGGGACATTTTTCTCCACTTGGGGTGAACTTTCTCCTCTAATTTCACACTGTAGATAGTGATACTTATCATATTTGGTCCAGTTGTGCATTTTTGACTATTTTTTCGAATTTCAAACACACATCATATACAATGCAATTTTTTATTGTGTAGAAAAAAAAACTCCTTAATTTCTGAAAAGGGACATTTTTGTCCCCTTTTAAAACGACCTAAAAACATCATATATTAATATTTTTTTCCACTTTTGTTTTCATAAATCTTTTATTCCACTTCAGTTCTGATCATAACTACCAAGTTTTCAATTATTTAAAAAAATTGTAACCCTTTAGATGCTAATTTGAAATTTTTAGCCCAAATTTTAAGCCTTTAGGTGCCAGTATTTTCAAAGTATGGAATGCAAAGTGGAATTATTGAGCGGGGATAATTATGGTCCTGGATATGTCAATGATTAGCAACAAAAATTGATTTTTAGGGATTTTAAATTTTTTTATTATGCCTAATTTAAAAAAAAAAAAACTCCTTACTTTCTGAAAAGGGACATTTTTGTCCCCTTCTAAAATGATCCCCAAAATACCATATGTTAATATTTTTTTCCACTTTTTTTCATAAATCTTTTCTTCCACTTCAGTTCTGATCATAACTACAAAGTTTTCAATTATTTTCAAAAATTAACCCTTTAAATACCAGTGTATACGAGGTAAACACCAATTTCTGTTAAAAAAAACACACAAAAACTGCTGTATTTTCAATGTATGCAATGCAAAGTGAAATATTCTATGGGGGGTTATTAGGTCTGGGATATGTCATTGATGAGCTACAACATCAGTTTTTACAGCTTTTTAGTTTTTCTGCAACGGCAGATTACAGAAATGTCAGAACTCCCATTCCTTTAGTTTTAAATCAGGTCTGAGGGTTAAGTTGATATCAGAAGTCTTCACACCACCAACAATCGGACTTAAATTTGGGTTGTTGGACTCACCGTGAAGTGCTCTATGCAATGGGCGTGCCCTGTCACTCCATGCATAATCAATGCTGCTGTTGCATTAAAAATGCAACAAATTTGAAGTGTTTTGTGTTGGCTGAGCCAGTTTGTCTTTGTTAACATTCAGACGGTTTAATGGAAGAGATTATGGAAATAAAGCTGATTTTACTGCCTTAAAGTTGTACCGTAACAATAAGATTGTTGTGAGTTTTTTGACATTTCCTCCTGAAATAAATGCTAATATTTCAAATCACTTTTCACCTTTTTATAATTTTTTTCATTTTATAGATACACAAAGTATAAAAATCACGTGTGAACAAAATCATTGTTTGTTATCAACTGGTGATTCTGAAATGATGCATGGTTGTTTGGCTGTGTTCCAAACCGCATACTTCTCCTACTACTCATACTAACTTTCTGAGTTAGTATGCGAGTTTGAGTAAGCGAGAAGTTCCCGGATGCATACTAGATTCTCTGAAATGTTGGGTATGCATCATGAGGTTACTACTCATACTCAAACTACCCAAGATGCAACGTAACGTGACGTCGCTGATCGTCATTTCCTGTCAAAACGGCAGTTTTAAGCTAGCTACAACGAGGGTAGGTTCACTTCCTGTTTTCAAAACAAAAGCACCAATTGTATGGTAATAGCTTTCCCTATGATAAAAGGCAACGGGTATTTTATTTTGTGAAAATAACCGGAAGTGCATTGCTCACTGCGGCTAGCTTTAGCAGCGCCGAATTGTAAACAGCCGGTATTTTGTCAGGTTTTCAACACGTTGGGGATCTAAACGACTACTTTCTCACCTGAAAATGTTTCAAATGTTGCTAAAGTTTACAGAGTTTAGAGCTTTCGGCTCGGGCAGGAGGGAAATGCATTGTGGGTAAACGCTCTGCATACTGTCTAATCGATGAGTATGCAGTATTTATTAGTATTTTTGAAGGAATTTTTTTTGTTTACTATAGACAGCTGATTTACACACCAAAAAAATGACCTCAAAGCTCTTTAGTTCGCTGGTCTTTTGCAGAATGGGACCCTAAGAACATAAAGAACATACTTCCTGCACCTACGTCCATCCTTGTTGATGATTAATGGAGGAAACCACAGATGTGATGTGTCAAATATATTCAAATAAGTCAAATATTGATGCTTTGATGCCAGAATCTTAAAATAATTGACACACTTGGAAAGTCCAATGATTTGTTATCATTTCCCAGAGGTTGTTTCAACTTTTCAGCAGATTTAAGAACACGGTTCACATCTGCACCGCAGCTGAATATCGACTCTTTAGAAGCTCAATGCTGCATATTCACTGGCTGCCTCAGAGTTCCTCAGACCTGAGAAAACATGATGTTCTGTGTGTGGCTGCAGAACGCAGACCAACACGCCCACTCTGACACATGTTTATCTTTCACTTCCCCGTCTGACTCCCTCCTGCACACACACATGCACACACACATGCACACACATGCACACACAGCCTAACTGGAACGGCCCACATCCGCTCTTTCCTAGGAATTTCAGACATCTGCCAAGTTTCTCAGTAAATGACGAAGGGAGGGCGGGAACTTTTTAAGATGTTTATTTTGATTCAGCTGGTCCATGAAATGATATGTTTGGAGTTTAACCCCAAACTGCCTTAACTTCTCAGTATATTAAACTCCTGTTGAACTGAAACGGTTAACATTTGTGTTCCCCGGACACCATAAATCTGTAGCGAGTGTGAGGCGTGAAGCTTTTAGAATGACATGAAGGGAATAAGTTCCTTTCAACACTTTTTCCTCAGAGAAACTGCAACATTAAAAGGTTCTTCTCAGGAAACCTTTCCATGCATATGAGCAGTTTCATGTCCTGTCAGCTCAGTGTTGGAGGACTACTGCATGAGCTGGATTTAGAAAATCACTGAATATATTGTATATGTAAATGTATTTTATTAATAATAATAATCCAATCCAGTTCTTCGTCAGATTAAGGTGTCTACATGCACTTAATAACTCAGTCTGATTGTCATTTAGCCAATAATCCGATCCTTTCAGAGCCATGTGACCCCACTGAGTGAAAGAAGCAGTAAAATGCAGTTTGGGAGCTGTTGTTAAAGTGTGAACATTCCCACGCAGTCGGTTATGAAATCTTGTTGCACTTTCCCTTGAACTGTTTCATCTCGGCACACCTGTGGCCTCAGTTTCCTCCGTGAAGCTGAGAAAACTCGGCTGCAGTCCGTGTTCATGCAAACTGTTGAGTGTTTCCCTGAGAGGAAACTTGTAACTCCTTTCCAAGCATCTGAAAGCTCTAGCTGACTCACAGTTACCAGAATACAGCGGCTTCATTTCCACATGGATTTCATCATCAATAGATTTCCAAAGCATGTCTCATTGGCTGCGGTTTCAGGGAGTAATCCGACACCAGGAGCCTTTCAGCTCAGCTTTCACACCAAAATGGATCTGTCAGGAGGAGCCAGTCGGTCCTGTTCATGTAAGTGTTTCACTTTACCTGGTAAAACCTCTCCAGGAGCGATTATAACCCAGTGAATTCAGTTTTATTTCTGCAGAGATCACAGCTGCAGTTCCTGAATGACAGCGACAGTAAAAATGATGACCTGGCTGTTGCTGCTGCCGCTGCTCTGGAGGAGTTCACATGGGGAAGAAAATGGTGAGTTACTCCCTGGATTCTTCATAACTCTGAATAATGTGTGTTAGTGTTTCCACACAACATGAACGCAGAACAAACATTACACCAGAGAAAGGTTCTGATCTCAGAGCTGTGAAGGTGAAACTGCTGTGTTTAAACCTGAAATGAAGGCTTTTAATAGAGCTTATTTTCTACTGGAAAAAAGATTTACCGTATGTTTCATTGTTAGTTATTTTATTTCCAGCAGAACCGAAGCTCCGGAACTCTTTCAGAGGTTCGTGGAAGACTTTAGATTTGACAATCAGCCTTTTTTCTTCCCGGCACGTCGTCCTCTTTGGAATTATCCCAAATACCAAAAAGCTTTCAGCATCGATAGACTTTGAGTTTATTCTTCTCTTTGAAGGATACTTTCCCTTCCCTTTGTTTCCAATTTATGTTTCTCATAGGGCTGGGCGAGTTAACTCGTTATTATCGCATTAACTTGTTAATTATTTAACGTTGATAAATATTTTATCGCGCATTAACGCAGGTTTTATTATTTATTTTATTTTGTAAAAGTCTGCTGCTGTCTGCTGTGGAACAGGAAAAGAAAGTAATCGGCGGATCCACCAAACATGGAGAAGGGTACGGAACTTTTACTCGGCCATTTTTATTTTGAAATATGAATGAAATTAGATTAAAATGTTTAATCTAATTAATCACATGATTTCCCTGATTAATCACGATTAATCGCATTTGTACGCAGAATCCAAAAATGAATCCAAAAGTAGTGTATAGCTTTTAGCATTTAGCTTTATTTTAAATGTGCTGCCATATGAATGAAAGTGCCATAACATTTGTTGTGCAAACACACTTTTAACATCAGCATCTTTCTGTAGTTTTTATGTAGAAGCCTCGCTCCACTGTCTGTTTCCTTGAATGACTTGCTGCTATCAGTTGTGTGTTTTGCCTTTAAGTGATATTTTAGACTGGAACTACTACGCTGAGAAGACAATTCAACTTGGCTGTGTTTACAGATGACTTTGGTTCTGTCGACTCCGCCGTCTGGAAGAACTTTAAAATGAAAATGGCCGAGTAAAAGTTCCGTACCCTTCTCCATGTTTGGTGGATCCACCGATTACTTTCTTTTCCTGTTCCACAGCAGACAGCAACAGAGTTTTACAAAATAAAAGCCTGTGAGCAGCATACTTTTACAAAATAAAAGCCTGTGAGCAACAGACTTTTACAGAATAAAAGCCTGTGAGCAACAGACTTTTACAAAATAAAAGCCTGTGAGCTTCAGACTTTTACAAAATAAAAGCCTGTGAGCAACAGACTTTTACAAAATAAAAGCCTGTGAGCGACAGACTTTTACAATAATAAAATAAATAATAAAACCTGCGTTAATGCGCGATAAGATATTTATCAGCGTTAAAAAATTAACGAGTTAACTCGATAATAACGAGTTAACTCGCGATAATAACGAGTTAACTCACAATAATAACGAGTTAAATCACGATAATAACGAGTTAACTCACGATAATAACGAGTTAACTCACGATAATAACGAGTTAACTCACGATAATAACGAGTTAACTCACAATAATAACGAGTTAAATCACGATAATAACGAGTTAACTCACGATAATAACGAGTTAACTCGCGATAATAACGAGTTAAATCACGATAATAACGAGTTAACTCACAATAATAACGAGTTAAATCACGATAATAACGAGTTAACTCACGATAATAACGAGTTAACTCACGATAATAACGAGTTAAATCACGATAATAACGAGTTAACTCACGATAATAAGGAGTTAATTCGCCCAGCTCCAGTTTTTTCCATTATTTTCATAGACAGATAGTCAGTACATCGGCTGTTGTTTAGTTTCAGGTGTTTTGGACTGCGGACCTCAGAATCTGGCTCTGAACAGCTCGGCTCAGAAGCTGCTGCTGACATGGGAAGATGACCCGTCATGCTCAGCTCTGCGTGACCCGCTCACCTATGAGCTGACGGTTCTCATAGCAGACCAGGAAGAACATCATGTGAGTTCACCGACAGCAACAGACCAGCATGGCCGACTTTAATCACAACTTTCAGACGAATAAACTGAAATGTTTCAGGATGAAGTGACTGTGACACCCGAGCGGATCGGATCGACTCACTCCTGGAGCTGGACCTCCCGTTTTCCCTTAGAGTGTGCTACTCATTCAGTCCGGCTGACTTCCAGATACAACAATCACACCCGCCCAAGGAGCCAGGAGAGGACGCTCTCTGGTGAGCATTCACCTCAGATTAACCCTCCTGTTGTCCTGCGGGTCCAAAGTGAGCCACCACCATGTTTAGCTGCAGAAAAAATACCTTAAACTATCTTTTTCCAACTTGAAATGTTCTGACTTTTCCTAAAGGGACCCCATCATTAGAAAAAGCCACACTTTATTTTTGTTCATGTTTCCATGTGGGCTGTACACCACTAGGGTACAAAGATTGTCTTATGGGTCATTTTTGACCCGTTAATTATAAAAACATTTAAACACCAGAAAAAAGTTCACTGTTTTTTCCCCTTTCAATATAATTTATTCAGAAGTAATTACTTCACATTTATATAACAGCAATAATAAATCTTTATTATGTAAAAGAAAACTGAGAAAACAAGAAAACTGTTGGTCCAGCTGACAGCTGGTTTGTGGTTTAAAAAAAAAAAGTGTAATCCTGAAAACTGCTGATTGTCTTTTTGTATTGTGTAACAAAAAATACATGATAAAAAATGTGTTGAATTGAGTTGAATAGATAAATAACAGGTGGTTTCATCATACAAAATAGATTTTGGATTTAAAATTCAATTAAGTTGCTTTATTTTGGGGCTTTGGTAGGGCGGCTCATTTCTGACCCGTAGGACAAAGGGAGTAAACACAATGTTAAGACCTCACAAAGGGTTAAATCCTATTTCTTTCAGTGTCACACGTCGGGCTGATTGTGTCTCCTCGTTGTTTTTCCAGGAATCACAAGCCCAAAAATCCGTGTTTACCCACAGGACAGATATTTTGAAGTTGGAAGCGTGGCCACTTTCTGCTGCTTCGTACCGGACGGGCAAAGCTTTGAGAAAATGTATCTGAGTGGTTACAGAAGCATTAACACGAGCATCATGGAGATCAGAAATCAGACGTACGCCCTGAGCTTCAGCTTTCACCGGGAGGAGATCCTGGATGTGAAATGTAAAACTAACCTGGGGGGCTACGGAGCTACTACTTTCTTTGTTTGTAAGTACGACTCAGCAGCGGAACATTTGGTTTCATTCAGTAAATCCTGTTGATAAACGCTGTCTCTTTTTCTTTTGTTCCATAATCAGATCCACCCAAAGATCTTCGGTGTGAGACGCAGGATATGGAATCAGTTGTGTGTCACTGGACTGTGGGAACAGTGAAGCCCTGGAATCCAACTGAGTATCAGCTGCTCGGAAGGTATGAAAAAAACTATACTGACATTAAAACTGGAGTGGAAGTGAGTAAATGTCCATAAAATGCAATTCAATTCGATTAAATCTTGTTTATATCGAGCCAAATGTCATCTCAGGGCACTTTAAAGATGCAATCCAATCAAATCCAATTCATTGCATTCAAAATTCATTCATGAATCAGCAGATAGGGGCCCGATAACTGAAGGCTCTGCCTCCCAAACTGGCAGCTGGTTCCACAGAGAGGGGCCCGATAACTGAAGGCTCTGCCTCCCAAACTGGCAGCTGGTTCCACAGAGAGGGGCCTGATAACTGAAGGCTCTGCCACCCAAACTGGCAGCTGGTTCCACAGAGAGGGGCCTGATAACTGAAGGCTCTGCCTCCCAAACTGGCAGCTGGTTCCACAGAGAGGGGCCTGATAACTGAAGGCTCTGCCTCCCAAACTGGCAGCTGGTTCCACAGAGAGGGGCCTGATAACTGAAGGCTCTGCCTCCCAAACTGGCAGCTGGTTCCACAGAGAGGGGCCTGATAACTGAAGGCTCTGCCTCCCAAACTGGCAGCTGGTTCCACAGAGAGGGGCCCGATAACTGAAGGCTCTGCCTCCCAAACTGGCAGCTGGTTCCACAGAGAGGGGCCTGATAACTGAAGGCTCTGCCTCCCAAACTGGCAGCTGGTTCCACAGAGAGGGGCCTGATAACTGAAGGCTCTGCCTCCCAAACTGGAACCAATTTGCTGACAAATTGAAAGTTTTAAATTAAATTAAAATGAACTTCATTCATCCCAAAGGGAAATGTTATTAGTAGTTTTAATGGCCTCCATCTTAACGCTGTAGGAGCAAATGAAGCAGATTCCTTTTTGTGTTTCAGGAAGTGTTCAGGATCTGATGGAAGATGTTTGCAAAAGACGGAAGTGAAAGCCGGAGAACAAAACTGGACCTTAACAGTGCAAAATAAGGTCGGAAAGTTGGAGCTCCGTGACCGTGCAGACCTGACAAAAAGAGGTGAAGCTTCATGAACAAATTTACCACTTCCTGAACCAAAATGGCTGCTTTTCATAAACTGAACTGACAGCTGTTTTTTTTTCAGTACACATGTTTGCTCCAGACGGAGTCACCGCTTCAGATGTGAACCCCAGAAATGTGCGCCTGCAGTGGAGCTGGACGGTGCCGAAGTACAACCACCTCAATCTAACGTGCCAGTTAGATGTTAGCGATGGTGACGGAAATACCACAGTAAGTTAATCAAAAGGCAGGTTTATCTGTACGGCACAATTTAACAACAAGGTGCTTTACAGAGACATTAAAACAGTAGAAATAAAAAGCACGATTTAAATTTTAAACATAAAAGAAAGTAATAAGAACAACAGATAAAATCAGTAGTTAAAATATGATTAGGACTGAGAGGTTCAGGAGGTCCTCTGTTCCCACAGCTATAAGGCTTTTTAACAGTGACTGCTGAGTTCTTCTCACATTTATTTATTTATTTATGTTCTAATTTACAATCATTGTAAATATTTTTAATTTAATTTAATTCTTCTCAAATTGATTGATTGATTTTGTTATTATTTATTTATTTATTTAGTCATTTATTATTATTAGTAGTAGTAATATTTTTTATTAGAATTGGTATTACTATTGTTATTGCTAATATACAATAATTGTAAATATTTTAATTTAATTGAATTCTTCTCAAATTGATTGATTGTTTTTTTTTATTTTCTATTTATTTATTTAGTCATTTATTTTTATTATTATTATTAGTAGTAGTAATATTTTTATTAGAATTGGTATTACTATTGTTATTGCTAATATACAATAATTGTAAATATTTGTAATTTTTTTGAGCTACTTGACTAATTTGAATTTCCCCCATTGGGGGATGAATAAAGTATTTTTCTATTCTATTAAGTAAAAATCTCTCTCATCTCCACTCACTTTTATCCACACTGTGTTTCCAGACTGAAGACTTTGGAGTCGGCCTGAAAGTTGCACTTTTGGACAACTTGATCCCAAACTGGAACTATAAAGTGAAACTACGATGTGGAACGGCTCAGTACTTCTGGAAATGGGGAGACTGGAGCGACAGCATCGACTTCCACACAGAGGGTGATGGTGAGTGTTTGTCATCAAATAAGAAGCAAAGAAACAGAAAAACATGGAAGTCCAGAGTTTGATCTGTTTGCATCACAGTTCCAGATGCGCTCGATGTTTGGATGCAGAAGAAGAAAAGCCAGATCGAGATCATTTGGACGGTGAGCCACATTATTCTTAAATCACAATATTAACACGTAAAATGAAATCTCAGTTTCTAAACAGTAAATGTGTTGAATTCTATCAAATTGGACAGTTAAGAATGAACTCTAACAGGCTAAAACTGTTTGATATGTGTTAACATTAGGGCAACGATTAAAATGTTTAATCTAATTAATCACATGATTTCCCTGATTAATCACGATTAATTGCATTTGTACGCAGAATCCAAAAATGAATCCAAAAGTAGTGTATAGCTTTTAGCATTTAGCTTTATTTTAAATGTGCTGCCATATGAATGAAAGTGCCATAACATTTGTTGTGCAAACACACTTTTAACATCAGCATCTTTCTGTAGTTTTTATGTAGAAGCCTCGCTCCACTGTCTGTTTCCTTGAATGACTTGCTGCTATCAGTTGTGTGTTTTGCCTTTAAGTGATATTTTAGACTGGAACTACTACGCTGAGAAGACAATTCAACTTGGCAGTAAATGCAGGAGTTTTTTTTTAAATTTATTTTGAAGGTTATTTACAGGATTAATACGAACTGTTGTTAGAGTTTAAGCACGATAAATACATTTTAGTGGCATTTAAACCGAAGTTATCCGTGCAGATGCCGCTGGCCAATCAGAGTCATGGAAACATCACGGACTTTGAGGTGACCTGGGCAAAGACCGGCGAGAGAGATCAACCAAACGTAACCAAAGTGCCTCACACCAAGCGCAGTCTCACGCTCAGTTTGGACACCAGAGAGGAGCTCGTTGTCACGGTAACGGCTCGGAACATTTACGGCAGCTCATCCCCATCCAGCATCATCGCTCCAAGCGTCAGTTCAGGTACGAAGAATTAAAGACTCGCTGTGAGAACCTCCTTCAGTTCTGACCTGTTAATGCTCCTGAGAGGCATCCCATAACAGACCATCATCTATTATTTATCTTTAAATATTTTTATTGAAAGCTACAATACAATACTTTAAGTTTCAGACATACAATTTGCCGTTTCTTTTTTTTTTAACACACACATATGTAATCGATTACATACGTAAAACAAAACAAAAACACTCTGATAAAAATGTAGAAGAAAATAATTAAATTAATTTACAGAGTAATAAACAGTGAACAACCCCCCCCCCATACAAGATTCAAGATTCAAGATAGTTTTATTTGTCACATACACAATCATACACAGTACAATGTGCAGTGAAGTTCTTCCTTGTCCTGCTACCAATAAAAAGATAATTAAAATTAAAAATGAAATATGAATAAAAATGAATAAAAAATATAAAATGAGAATAAAAGAAAATGTATAAGGTATCTGAACAGTATTAACAATTTTTAATTATTATTATTATTACTACTGGTTATTTATGCAATATAAAAGGTATAACAGTAACAGGCACACATTGAATCAGGTAGTACCTCTAAATTAGTGAAATGGGAAATAAAGGGTTGCCATTTGTGAAAATATTTGACTGTACATCCTCTCAGCGTATATTTAATTTTCTCAAGTTTTAATTTAAAAAAACACGACATCTTTAAGCCACCGGGAAATAGAAGGATATTTAGCAACAATAATAAACGTCTTGCTGGTAAGGAAGTGAATGCTATAACATCCTTTTGTGTGGAGTTAAATGCAAGTGAGGGGTCAGGATATATGGCAACCAGAGGGCATGGTTGAATATTTACCCCAAGAACAGTGGACATGATGGAAAAATAACCCGAAAAAAGAAACCTTTCGGATCAGGACAAAGAAAAAACATTTATCACATTTGTCTTCCACTTCCGAATACAATTTGGATAGAGAATTGTATTCTTTTCCTTAAATTGAATAAGTCTAAGACGAGCTCCAGAGGTGGTAGATAACAGACCATGATCTGACTAACACGTACATTTCTTTTGGAATTAAATTAGCTCGGTGCCTGATGTTTGCCCCGTGTTTCTGCCCTCAGAGATCAGGTTTATTTCACATATTCACACACTCCTTTAAACGCTGTGAAACTCTAATACTATCATGTATTTCAATGAAAGTGGCTTCTGTTAATCTGCCCTCCCTGCTGCAATGCTTTTATTTTATGTGAAGCACTTTGAATTGTTTGTACATGAAATGTGCTGTATAAATAAATTTGATTTGATTTGATTTGATTCAGAGTCTTCAGACACGATGTTAGGGGGGTTCTTGGTTACTTCCGTGACACAGACTCCACTTGCTCAGTCACACAATTAGATATTAAGCAAAAACAGGGGACAAAATGATGAATAATTTCTCTCATCAGCGTGATTAACCTGTGAAATCTAAGATTTAAAGTCTTCCCTTTCAGAGAAAACCAGAGTGAACACTTCTTGGATCGATGGCACCAACGGAGGCTTCGACCTGTGGTGGGCTGAGAGTCCAGCGGCGAGCTGTGGGTACATCGTGGACTGGCGTCCTGCAGCTGCCAGCGGCGTCGTGGAGTGGCTGAAACTGCCCTCCAATCAGACCGGTGCCCGCATAACTTCAGGTGATGCTCAGCCTATAAAACAGTCCACAGCTTTAAAAAAATAAAAATACATGAACAAAAATAAATACATGAATAAATAAATAAATAAATAAATAAATAAATAAAAATAGATAAAAAATTAATTAAATAGAAATAAATATTAATTAATTAATTAATCACAAATAAAAATAAATTAAAATAAATTAAAAAATAAATAAACAAATAAATAAAAATAGATAAAAAAATAATTAAATAGAAATAAATATTAATTAATTAATTAATTACAAATAAAAATAAATAAAAATAAATAAATAAATAAATAAATAAAAATAGATTAAAAAAATAAAATGAATAAAAATAAATAAATAAGTAATAAAAAAAGAACAGTCCACAGCTGTGTGTGCAGTGCCAGTCAGAAGTAAGGCGTGTAATCTGTTATTTCTCAGAAAACTTCCAGGATGGACGGAGATACTGGCTGTCAGTGTACGCCTGCACCCAGGGAGCTCCGGTGCTGCTGGAGGAAAGGGAGGGATACGCCAGGGAGACGAGTAGGACAGAACCCAACGATTCCTTTCACAATATTCTGCTGTTTTTTTACTGAAAAGTGTTTAATCCGTGCCTCATTTTGTTAGGAATCGAAGAGAAGCTGTTTAAACAGCTAAAATTTAAAGAGCTGGACTCGGATGCTGAGATATCCTGGGACCCTCTTCCTCTGAGGACGCTGACTGCTTCCATCCGAGGCTACATCCTGAGCTACCGGGACGATGGGAAAGACTTCAATGTGAGCACAGGTACTGCAACACTGTGGAAATATACGAACTCCCACCTTAATCACAGAAGAAATGACAACATTCCCATGGAGGATCATTTTGATGGATACGTGGGATTATCAACAGGTGCTTTCAAAGGTTTTTTTTTTATCTTTGAGGATTACACTTACTTGGATGGTTTGAAAAGACCAGAAATCAGTGTTTATGGAACTGGACAAAAATAAGTCATGGAGAGATTTCCACAAATTTTGGACAGTCTCACATTCATAAAATAGGTGTTCTGTTGTTTCCAGATTTTTTTGCAATTTTTTTAAAATATATTTTATATATATAATTTTTATTTTATATATTTTTATATATTTTTATCCTTTTATTTGCAGTTTTCTACAACAAATTTAAATCTTCTTTTTAAAAATTCATTTTTCAGGGATAGATGTATTTTTAAATGAACTTCTTTACATTTTGGGGAACATTAAGTATTTTGTCCTAATGGTTGATTTTTCAGATTTGTTATAATCTCTAAGAATGAATGAGCTTTTTGCTACACCTGGATATAAGGTGTTTACTGAATACTGTCTTAAACATTTATTGTTACATTTTTCACTTACTAGGTCCAAATCATCTAACTTTATTTTATGTAAATTTGGAGTTGGAATGTTGAAGATGTTGTTCTTTATTGGTTGGATGAGGACTTGTGGGATATTCTGAGCCGTTGGTTTTCTCTTGGTTCAGACCGTCCTGAGGCCACCAGCCTGAGAGCGCCGAACCTGCAGGCGCAGACGCTCACGTTCACGGTGACGGCGCGCACGGGCCTGGGAGAGTGCTGCAGCGAGGGCATCACGGCCACTCTGCGCTCCCAGAGTACGTTGCTTCACATCTCTTTCCCACCAACACGGTGACGCAGAAATACTCTTTTTTTTTTTGTAGTAAAACAAACATCAAAGTTGAATCGTAGATTTGACCGACTACTTTGTTGAATGTGCACATCTGTGCACATCTGTGCAGAACTTTATCAAATCAAATCAAATCAAATTTATTTATATAGCACATTTCATGTACAAACAATTCAAAGTGCTTTACATAAAATAAAAGCATTGCAGCAGGGAGTGGAAGAAGCATTAAAATACATTTGATTTTGATCTGTGCTGTTTCCGTTCTCGAGCAGATAACCTGATGAAGTCGATGTTCATTTCGCTGGGGATAGCTTTTGTTCTCCTCTCCTTCTTCACCATCTTCTGCTACAGACACTGGGAACAGTGAGCGAACAGTCATCCATTTTTCTATGAAATTTGACTCTTTTGTTAACTTATTTGTGAGACTGATTTTTCATGCATTTTTACATCATATAGCATCAAAGAGAAGGTCTATCCTCCGATCCCGAAGCCAGTGTTGGTGGCGCCTGTGAGTACTGATTTCCCAGATGTAGGCGGTTCCATTTGTCTTTGTTTTAGCAGCTGTGAGTCTCAGTCTGAGCTGCTGTTTTTCTGTCCTACAGGCTGTACACAGTTTTACTTCCTTTCACACCGACCACAGTGAGGAAAAAATGGATATTCCACAGCTGCTGTATAAATCTGAACCTCTGGTGACTGATTATATCAGCCCCAGGATGCATGTTGCACAGAATCCTTGTTACTACAACGACCCCCTTGGAAAGCGCACCCCACCGCCCCTCCATGTGCGCACCGTCCCATCTCATTCAGGTTTACCTTCTTCTCCATTCAGAGGAACGTTTCCCAACCCAACGTATAACCTGATGGTGCAGAGAGCGGATCAGCGGCCCGGCTCAGAGACGCTCAGGGTGGGATCCTCCGGGGGATACCTGCCTCAGAGGCGGTCGGAAACCTTCAGTCTGACACAGGCCGACGAGGATCCTGAGAACACCATTACCTGTGTCTCCAGTTACATTTCATTACCCCAGTTATCTTCCACATAGAGTTATAAATGTGAGCACATTTAAGGACTGCAGTATGATTTTAAACACGGCTTAGTTCATCAGGCAGTCAAGCTATGCGTGGTGTGAGGCGGTGACAACACAGACGGGTGAATCATGCACCTTTCCACCATATACTGCTGTGAAATCTGAGCTACAAACAACCATAAACTGGATGGGATTGCTTATAGGTAGAAGTTTAACAAGCTAAAACATTGTTCAGCCCAAAGAGCAGAGGACATACACAAAGCTGGACCAAAAGTGAAGACCTTTAACGTCTGACACTGTGAGCACAGAAAGGCAGCGCAGACACGTCTCGCTCCTCTGGTTAACAGAATGTTTTCCTGGTTTAACTTCCTGGTTTAACTTCCTGGTTTAACTTCCTGGTTTAACTTCCTGGTTTAACTTCCTGGTTTAACTTCCTGGTTTAACTTCCAGGTTTAACTTCCTGGTTTAACTTCCTGGTTTAACTTCCTGGTTTAACTTCCAGGTTTAACTTCCTGGTTTAACTTCCTGGTTTAACTTCCTGGTTTAACTTCCTGGTTTAACTTCCTGGTTTAATTCTCCTAAGCTGTTTCACACTGCGACCCGCTGCCTTAGCAGGTCCAAATTGCCACTTCGTCCCGCGTCGAGCAATGTGAACGCTTGGCGTGTTAAGCCTGATTTATGCTTCAGACGCAGAGCCTCTGACGCTCGGACGCAGAGCCTCTGCGAGTGTCAAAATCTTGACCACTCACCCACGCAGAGGCTCTGCGCGCGTTCTCGTGCACCTCAAAAAAATCCTGACTACGCGACAGACGCACGCAGACCACCAACGGAAGTGCGCAGACAAAAGCGGCTGTGATTGGTCCTCGGTGTGCCTTTCCGGTTGACCAGGATCAGCGTGTCAGCGGAATATATACACTCCCCCCACCGAAGTTCTCGCGACTCGTGAGTTCTCGAATGGGCTCCCACTAGCGCTTTGGCGGGAAACTGCTATGCGTCACTAGAAATTCTAGGTCGAGGTTGCAGAACCATAACATGAAAAGTGGTTCGCGACCAGAGCAAAGCAACACGTCAAGACGATAGACGCAGAACTGTAATCTGCCCTTTAGGTGACCCGTGTCGCCTGAAGCCGAGTTCAGGGGGCGTGGCCTAGTGGCAGAGCGTCACACGAAACACATAAAATGCTGGCCGTGTACAATGACGTAGGCACAAGCCATGCGTCGGAGGTAGGCCTAAATACACCCGTCTGCATCAAATTTTTCAAACAAATGATGGCGGGACACCTTGAGGACTCGTTTTTGCAATTGTATATGCAGTTCATGGAGATGTTACTTTACGGGGTGTGGATGGTTACAACGTGGGATGCCGCCGAAGAACATATGCGGAGAACGCGCTCTCCCATCTTTCTCGCCAGGCCTTCCAGCAGAGGTCCATCCTTCACCGTCCCCGACATGTGGCGGAAAATAACGTCCTCTGCTCGGAGGCTGAGGAGCTCGCGGACCTCCTTGTCTCCCCAGTTGGCCATCTTGCAAAATGTCTCGAACTTGCAGAGTAGAACTTGCAGTGAAACTTGTCCTCACCTTTTGCTGTTGTTCTGAATCAGCTGTCCATTCTGTCTTTTAAACTCCTCACGTCACGCCACGCCCACGTCCGACCCGCGTCAATTGCTTTCACACCAAACTCGGCTCGGCAAAAAGACTAGGGTCCCACGCGGGTCGAAAGGCGAGTCGAGTTGACACGCCAGCCCGGGTCGGCAGTGTGAACGCAACAGCGGACACGCTAAATAAGCGGATTAAACGCGGGTTCTTCCTCAGTGTGAAAGGTGCTATAGTTTAACTTCCTGGTTAAACACTGTTAGAACACTGTTAGAACACTGTTAGAACACTGTTAGAACACTGTTAGAACAGTTAGAACAGTTAGAACTGTTAGAACTGTTAGAACAGTTAGAACACTGTTAGAACTGTTAGAACTATTAGAACAGTTAGAACTGTTAGAACTGTTAGAACTGTTAGAACACTGTTAGAACTGTTAGAACAGTTAGAACTGTTAGAACACTGTTAGAACTGTTAGAACTATTAGAACACTGTTAGAACTGTTAGAACAGTTAGAACTGTTAGAACAGTTAGAACAGTTAGAACTGTTAGAACTGTTAGAACACTGTTAGAACTGTTAGAACTATTTGAACAGTTAGAACTGTTAGAACACTGTTAGAACTGTTAGAACAGTTAGAACTGTTAGAACAGTTAGAACACTGTTAGAACTATTAGAACTGTTAGAACACTGTTAGAACTATTAGAACACTGTTAGAACTGTTAGAACACTGTTAGAACTGTTAGAACACTGTTAGAACTGTTAGAACACAGTTAGAACTGTTAGAACAGTTAGAACTGTTAGAACACTGTTAGAACTATTACAACAGTTAGAACTGTTAGAACACTGTTAGAACTGTTAGAACAGTTAGAACTGTTAGAACACTGTTAGAACTATTACAACAGTTAGAACTGTTAGAACTGTTAGAACACTGTTAGAACTATTACAACAGTTAGAACTGTTAGAACACTATTAGAACTGTTAGAACTGTTAGAACACTGTTAGAACTGTTAGAACACTGTTAGAACACTGTTAGAACACAGTTAGAACTGTTAGAACACTGTTAGAACTATTAGAACTGTTAGAACTGTTAGAACACTGTTAGAACTATTAGAACAGTTAGAACTGTTAGAACACTGTTAGAACTGTTAGAACAGTTAGAACTGTTAGAACACTGTTTGAACAGTTAGAACAGTTAGAACTGTTAGAACAGTTAGAACACTGTTAGAACACAGTTAGAACACTGTTAGAACACAGTTAGAACACTGTTAGAACACTGTTAGAACACTGTTAGAACAGTTAGAACTGTTAGAACACTGTTAGAACTGTTAGAACAGTTAGAACTGTTAGAACAGTTAGAACACTGTTAGAACACAGTTAGAACACTGTTAGAACTGTTAGAACAGTTAGAACTGTTAGAACACAGTTAGAACTGTTAGAACAGTTAGAACACAGTTAGAACACAGTTAGAACACTGTTAGAACTGTTAGAACAGTTAGAACTGTTAGAACACTGTTAGAACTATTAGAACACTGTTAGAACTGTTAGAACAGTTAGAACTGTTAGAACACTGTTAGAACACAGTTAGAACACTGTTAGAACTGTTAGAACAGTTAGAACTATTAGAACACTGTTAGAACTGTTAGAACACAGTTAGAACACTGTTAGAACTGTTAGAACAGTTAGAACTGTTAGAACAGTTAGAACACAGTTAGAACACAGTTAGAACACTGTTAGAACTGTTAGAACTATTAGAACACTGTTAGAACTGTTAGAACACTGTTAGAACTGTTAGAACACTGTTAGAACTGTTAGAACTGTTAGAACACAGTTAGAACTGTTAGAACACTGTTAGAACCGTGAGAATCGGAGGTTGATTGATGGTGGGAAGATGATGGCAAAACAAAAAAGGCTGTAAAACTTGAAAGGTTATGAAAACTTTCTGTGGAACCATGTGTGTTTGTCTGCAACATTTCACTGTGACTTTTTTTTTTAGAACATTTGCTTTCTGTACATATTCGTTGTAAATAAGCTGTATTTCAGAAGAGAAAATGATGGTCATTACAGTTTGGAAATGTGTGTGGTCTGGCCCACAAAGTCCTGGAGATGAGAAATGGAGGAAGAACTACAGCCCTAACATCCAGTCATAGCACCATGTGACCAGGTGGCGTTTGCATGGCGAGTTGTGGACAGTAGGGGGCGCCAGCACTGCATTACAGAGAAGATCCTGAGCTGAAAGTGAGCTGTCACACATTTTAGGACAGGGACAGAGAGCACATACTGATCTACTATAGTTATATATATATATATATATATATATATATAACATTGATGTCTCAGCTCAGAAATATTTGGATTTTCAAAGAACTGTCGCATCCTTTTTGAGTCATTTAAGAGTGAATGGAATAAAATGTTCTTTATACTGTGTAAGGTTGACTTTATGTTCTCTTTGTCTTTCTCCAGTGATGCTCATAAAAGTTGTAATCAGAACCAAAGTCTAATTACATTTCTGTTTTTCAGATCAGATCAGGTCCTAAAAACACCTGTTAAACCATCAATTAATTTCCTTTACTCATGAGAAAAAAGAAAATACACCCTGTTTCAGTTTGTGGGTTTAAAATATAAACACAAAGTTAAAAAAAAAAAAAAAGAAATCTTCTGGTTCTTACCAGATTGTGAGTTATATAAATAGAACCTTAGAAGAAAAGCATGTGACACATTACACTATGTTCTCATTTACTTACCAAAAACTAAAAGCAGTGTGGAAAATAAAGGCCTGTTAGCATGTTAAAGGTTAAAGGTCACCCCAAGGTCAGAAACCCAAGAGCTACATCTCAGACTCTGCAGGCCTCAGTTAGCATGTTAAAGGTTAAAGGTCACCCCAAGGGGTTCACTTAGTTTCTGACTCACTGCTGCTACCAGCTGCTGGATCAGGGGTTCACTTAGTTTCTGACTCACTGCTGCTACCAGCTGCTGGATCAGGGGTTCACTTAGTTTCTCACTCACTGCTGCTACCAGCTGCTGGATCAGGGGTTCACTTAGTTTCTCACTCACTGCTGCTACCAGCTGCTGGATCAGGGGTTCACTTAGTTTCTGACTCACTGCTGCTACCAGCTGCTGGATCAGGGGTTCACTTAGTTTCTCACTCACTGCTGCTACCAGATGCTGGATCAGGGGTTCACTTAGTTTCTGACTCACTGCTGCTACCGGCTGCTGGATCAGGGGTTCACTTAGTTTCTCACTCACTGCTGCTACCAGCAGCTGGATCAGGGGTTCACTTAGTTTCTCACACACTGCTGCTACCAGCTGCTGGATCAGGGGTTCACTTAGTTTCTCACACACTGCTGCTACCAGCTGCTGGATCAGGGGTTCACTTAGTTTCTCACACACTGCTGCTACCAGCAGCTGGATCAGGGGTTCACTTAGTTTCTCACACACTGCTGCTACTAGCTGCTGGATCAGGGGTTCACTTAGTTTCTCACTGCTGCTACCGGCTGCTGGATCAGGGGTTCACTTAGTTTCTCACTGCTGCTACCAGCTGCTGGATCAGGGGTTCACTTAGTTTCTCACTCACTGCTGCTACCAGCTGCTGGATCAGGGGTTCACTTAGTTTCTCACTGCTGCTACTAGCTGCTGGATCAGGGGTTCACTTAGTTTCTCACACACTGCTGCTACTAGCTGCTGGATCAGGGGTTCACTTAGTTTCTCACTCACTGCTGCTACCAGCTGCTGGATCAGGGGTTCACTTAGTTTCTCACTGCTGCTACCAGCTGCTGGATCAGGGGTTCACTTAGTTTCTCACTGCTGCTACCGGCTGCTGGATCAGGGGTTCACTTAGTTTCTCACTGCTGCTACCAGCTGCTGGATCAGGGGTTCACTTAGTTTCTCACTCACTGCTGCTACCAGCTGCTGGATCAGGGGTTCACTTAGTTTCTCACACACTGCTGCTACCAGCTGCTGGATCAGGGGTTCACTTAGTTTCTCACTCACTGCTGCTACCAGCAGCTGGATCAGGGGTTCACTTAGTTTCTCACACACTGCTGCTACCAGCTGCTGGATCAGGGGTTCACTTAGTTTCTCACACACTGCTGCTACCAGCTGCTGGATCAGGGGTTCACTTAGTTTCTCACACACTGCTGCTACCAGCAGCTGGATCAGGGGTTCACTTAGTTTCTCACACACTGCTGCTACTAGCTGCTGGATCAGGGGTTCACTTAGTTTCTCACTGCTGCTACCGGCTGCTGGATCAGGGGTTCACTTAGTTTCTCACTGCTGCTACCAGCTGCTGGATCAGGGGTTCACTTAGTTTCTCACTCACTGCTGCTACCAGCTGCTGGATCAGGGGTTCACTTAGTTTCTCACTGCTGCTACTAGCTGCTGGATCAGGGGTTCACTTAGTTTCTCACACACTACTGCTACTAGCTGCTGGATCAGGGGTTCACTTAGTTTCTCACTCACTGCTGCTACCAGCTGCTGGATCAGGGGTTCACTTAGTTTCTCACTGCTGCTACCAGCTGCTGGATCAGGGGTTCACTTAGTTTCTCACTGCTGCTACCGGCTGCTGGATCAGGGGTTCACTTAGTTTCTCACTGCTGCTACCAGCTGCTGGATCAGGGGTTCACTTAGTTTCTCACTCACTGCTGCTACCAGCTGCTGGATCAGGGGTTCACTTAGTTTCTCACACACTGCTTCTGTGTTTTTGTTTAATTCTTTTAAAATAAATAAATAATGACACAGATTTATCTCATCTTTTGATCAATTTATCTCAATTTTCAAGACCTTTTTTTTTAATTTAATCGTAAAACCCTAAAGCTGAAACAGGGTGTACTTACTTTTTCACATGACTAAAGCATGGAGGCAGTGACTTTGTGACTTTGTTTTGTTCTTTAATTGGAAACATGTGAGGATGAAACTGACTTTGTCTTCACATTTGAAGCTATTTCAGGTCTGAAAAGTGTAACTCGGCCATCTGCAGTCGGCCTGTTTTCCCCTCTTTCTCTTTCTCCTGCACAGTATGATGTCATCGCGTCTGTTTGTTCAGATGATGTCATGTCGGCTGATAACTTTCAGATGTGAGAGACGGATTCTTTTCCATCACATTCCAGATGTCCCCGGAGGAAAACGAGTTCCTCTCTGGATGCAAACATGTGGGGAGTGTGACAGCTCAACTTCATGAACTCTCGGTCGCTTTAGGATCCGACACACAGACTCTCACCCTGGGACGGACACGTTTTACCCTGCCTGCACTGAAAAAAGTGACTTTTGGTGAAGTAAACTCTGTTAGAGTAACTGTCATAATCTCTACCTTTTTTAATTTTTAAGATTCAGTAAGAACTACAGCTTCTTACGTAAAATTAAAGATTTTATTAACGTAATACATGAATTATGGGGGAAGAGTAAGTTTTACTTAGGTTTCCTCATACAATTTAAATGTTTAATAGTTGTATGTACATAAACCTAGAAATACTACATAAACTTTACTCTGAAAGTAGGCTATCGTTAAAATCTGCTAAGTTACTTCATAACAGCAAATACTACAGATATATAAAATTTACTTCAAATTTTGAGTAAAATGATGTTCCTGCCTATGAAAAACAAGAAGACTTTACTTAATTTGTTTAAATAAAAATAACTTAAAACTTAGATGTAATTAGGTAAATGTTGTTTTTTATGGTAAGTAAAATTTACTTGATATTGCAGCATTAAATATTACTTAATGCAAATACTTACAAAGGGTTTTTTAAGTAAATCTTATGAGTTGTTTCTTTCAGTGGTTTTACACTGGTTGAGTTACCGGGGAAGTTACGGCACATTATCCATGTGAAAAGCTTCTATATTTTTCTATTTGAACCATTTGAACTACTTTAAGTACTTTAACAATCTATTTATGAGACAGAAAACTCGTTTTAAACGAGTTGTTAATGTTAAATTCGATCATTTCACTCTGATTTTCTTGTTTTTGACCCATCTTTACATCAATCTATTTGTCAAAATTCTTGCTTTCTTACTTCAGTTGTTGAATCTTTTGAGAGCAGCTTTGTCTAAAGTTGTGCTGGTACAATAAAAGAGAATAAATAATAAAACTCAGGAGCTGAAAGACAGAAACAGCACATTGAATAAATCCCAGAACTATATTTTTCTCTTGCTAACCTAATGTATGGATCCCATGTTAGGCCTGCCAAAGCTTCCCCCCAAGCCTCCGTCATCCCCTCCACACCCTGCACCTTTCTTCACTTAAGTGACCTACATAACTGTTGGCGAGCGTCTGTTGTTAGCAGCAGAGCAGTAAGGTAATCTCTGAGGCTGCTCCGCCTTCAGCTTCGGACCCGTTGACGTCTGAAATGACGTGACATGGAGTTGCCTCGTCCTGCTTCCAACGTGCACTGATCACAGCATCAGGAACGCTCACAGCCACAGGTCTGCTGCTGGCTGCCAGTTGGTTAGGGCTGGGCAACGATTAACATGTTTAATCTAATTAATCACATGATTTCCCTGATTAATCACGATTAATCGCATTTGTACGCAGAATCCAAAAATGAATCCAAAAGTAGCGTATAGCTTTTAGCATTTAGCTTTATTTTAAATGTGCTGCCATATGAATGAAAGTGCCATAACATTTGTTGTGCAAACACACTTTTAACATCAGCATCTTTCTGTAGTTTTTATGTAGAAGCCTCGCTCCACTGTCTGTTTCCTTGAATGACTTGCTGCTATCAGTTGTGTGTTTTGCCTTTAAGTGATATTTTAGACTGGAACTACTACGCTGAGAAGACAATTCAACTTGGCAGTGTTTACAGATGACTTTGGTTCTGTCGACTCCGCCGTCTGGAAGAACTTTAACATGAAAATGGCCGAGTAAAAGTTCCGTACCCTTCTCCATGTTTGGTGGATCCGCCGATTACTTTCTTTTCCTGTTCCACAGCAGACAGCAGCAGACTTTTACAAAATAAAAGCCTGTGAGAAACAGACTTTTACAAAATAAAAGCCTGTGAGCAACAGACTTTTACAAAATAAAAGCCTGTGAGCAACAGACTTTTACAAAATAAAAGCCTGTGAGCAACAGACTTTTACAAAATAAAAGCCTGTCAGTGACAGACTTTTACAAAATAAAAGCCTGTGAGCAGCAGACTTTTACAAAATAAAAGCCTTTGAGCAACAGACTTTTACAAAATAAAAGCCTGTGAGCAGCAGACTTTTACAAAATAAAAGCCTGTGAGCAGCAGACTTTTACAAAATAAAAGCCTTTGAGCAACAGACTTTTACAGAATAAAAGCCTGTGAGCAACAGACTTTTACAAAATAAAAGCCTGTGAGCGACAGACTTTTACAAAATAAAATAAATGATAAAACAGGGGTGGTCCGTGGCGTAGTGGGCTGAGCAGGCTCTGTCTCTCTGAACATTCCTATCCATTAAAGACACAAAAGCCCCCCCCCCAAAAAAACTTTTAATTAAAAAAATAAAAACTGCGTTAATACGTGATAAAATATTTATCGGCGTCAAATAATTAACGAGTTAACTCGCCCAGCCCTACTAGAAACGGAAAGAGATTCAAATCAGAATCTGATCAGGTTGAATCATCCATCAGATAATTCTGTTCAAAATTTCCATCGTAGTATCAGTTTCCACTGAGGATTTTTGTCTTTTTGTCTTTAATCAAATTATTATTATTACAATTTTTTACATTTATGATGAACTGAGCTAAACTTAGTCAAGTCTGAAGCAGATTAATATTCAAAATGTCCTTCTCTGTGTTGCTCTTATATGAAACTCAGGTGTTCATTTTAATCTTAATCTAATATAAAATCCTGTCCTTCTGGTTCAAACTTTCTTTTGACAGGAAAAAAAAAAACTTCCGGCAGAACCAGACTTTCTGGATTCTGATTCAGCTTCATCATTTTTATTGTTAACTGCAGGAATGAAATGCAAACCCTGATGAGGAAGTCACCTGCAGAGACAGGCTGAGCATCGCTTTCCCATCTCATGTCGTCACAGTTCCTGAGTAAATATTAATATTCACAGAAAATATCTCCAACTACAAACGTGTGAGTCACGGCCCTTACTTTGGAATATTTGTACAATAATATAATAATAGGTGAAAGGGATGCTCTAAACTGTACAATTGTCAGATTATCAGAAGTGCACATGTATTACTCATCTACATGAAGAAATGAAAAAACAAACAACATTGTCAGCTCAATATTATCACTCTAACTTTATTGGAAAATTTGAAAAATGTAGTAATCCACACCTGTTTACGGGCGCTCCTGTGAATGGGGATGCACTTTTCTGCACCAAACAACCAGCCGGCTCTGAGCTCTTTCTGCAGTCAGCAGAGAAATGCTTCAACAAAGGAAATCAACAACAAATCATTCAAATTGAAAGAATTCCATTTGATTTTTTCCTTAAAGTCAGATAAAACAACTGAAATGGTTAGGAGACACCTTATTTTTTAACTTTGCATTCAACTCCCTCATGATGTCACAGCTGAGCTGTGTGATGGAAATGTGATGAAAATGTAAATTGTGCTGAACTTACTTTTTTTTTACAGTTCACTTACTTTCAGGACTTCTCAGAAAGTAAGTGAACACCTGAGCCGGATGACTTCATTAGAAACGCGTTAATGAGAACCTTCAACAGAAAACAGAAAACATCAGAGTGAGTCACATTGTGAAGGAGAGAGAGAGAGCGCGTGTCCGTGTGCGCGTGCGCGTGCTCAGCCCGCTCTGCGTGTGACTCACTGCTATCGGATCGCTGTGCAGCTCTCGGTGTCTCTGTGTGAGTATTAAGCTTTATTAAACATTATTTTGGGGCTGATATTTGCCGCTCTGGTGCCGGACTTCTGGTGGAAACTCTGCCGCGCTTCTGGTTCTGCTGCCCGGCCGGAGGAGGATGCTCTGACGGTAGGTCTGCTCCGGGTCTGCTGGGAGGATGAGAGCAGCTGATGGGGGACCAGGGGCCACTTCATGCTGGGACTTACCTTTAAAACAATAACCATGCTGCCTATTTAACACCTGAAGGGAATAACTGATCATTTGACTTGATATCTAATGATATCTCATTTTTTTGTGCACAGTTGCGCTGTTGTGCACGTAAAAGCTTGATGCGCCACTGAGCTGTGAGGGTTTCAACTGTTCATCATGCAAAACTTTAGTTTTAAAGCAACGATAAAAAAAAACCAAAGAAGCAAATGAAGAAATGCGATGCAAGTTAAACCCGAGCTGTACAACTATAACAAACTTAAGTCTTATTTTAGTGTTGGAGGCTGTCACATGTCGGCTGATCAGGATATAAAGATGTTGAGATGTTGAGATGGTGGAAGGCTTGTGGAAGTAGTGCTGCCCAATCTGTCCGTTAGAGGGCGCTCACATTAAATACTGGGTTACACTCTGATTAATATCTTAGTTTCAACAATTTTTATTGATTTTTCAACAATGAATTATCGAACAGACACACAGACAGCAATAACAATAATGAAATAAAATAAGTGATAGATAAGTACATTCAGATATCTTAAGAAATATACATATACAGTATATATTTAAAAAGGGTAAATAAAATAAATAAATGTGTAATAACAATAGTAGTAATAATAATAATGATAATAAGGGTAAAATAGAATAAAGTAAGATTAATTAAAATATAAAATAAATAAATGAATAAGTAAATAAATAAAATAAAGTAAATAATAATAATAGTTTGAAGAAGGAAAGGGGGGGGGGGGGGATTCCGTTCTCTCTTCTGTATTGGTGTCTTAACACTGATTAATATCCTGAAGTAAAACTATATTTTTACTACAAGGAAACAGCATGACATATTGTGTAAAACACTGCTTTGGGTACACGTTGGTGTGTATATCCGAAACAGAGGAACTGGGGGCTTTGCTGTACATCAGCTTTTTAACATGTGACAAATATAAATATCCCATAATAAGCAAAGCTAAATATGTTTGTTGGAGCACCGTGAAAGAAAGTTGAATCATATTCAGGTTTCTGAGTTGCTGCTCACTAACAAACAGCTGCACCAGTTCTCCACTTTAAGATTATTTAGGAGTTATTGACGGTGTGAAGTCATTATTTTACCAACAGTGACATCACTCACTGCCCAAAGGTCTGAGCAAGCTGCCCGCAGACTCAGCTCTATTGGTTTTAAAGGGACAGTTCGCCTCTTCTGACATGAAGCTGTATGACATCCCATATCAGCAACATCATTTCTGAACATCTTCTTACCCCCTGCTGCGTCCTGTGAGCAGAGTTCCAGCCTCGTTTTGGTGTTGATGAAGGTAGTCCGGCTAGTTGGCTGGGGTTTAAAAAATAAAGCGTTTTGCTTCTCAAAACAATATGCGTTCAACAGAGTAATACATTTGCATCACAAAATGGTTCTCCAGGAAAAAGTCAGACCTCACAATCTCTTGGCCCTATTTTCTCTCCCTTCGTATCACTGCCTGCTGTCCCTTTAAATGGATGTGCGCTGCTAACCTTCTCACAGGCGGATGGATTTGCAGATCCATGTGTGTTTTAAAGGGGTTAGTTTAAAATCAAAGCCATGTTATCGCTTCACAAACCAACACAATAACCCAACAATATTAGCAGTTTATAAAATGTTGAATCAGAAACTAAAGCAAAGGCTTTGCTGTGAGGAGAATATTCATGAACTTCTGACAGCTTCAGCTGCTTTGTTCTGGCTTTTTGTTTCCCTGAGCTCAAAGAGACCCGATCGCAATGTTTGCTTCATTCAAACCTGAAATAAGCTAAATTATTGGAAAGAAAAGCAACAACTTCACATTTTCAAAAAGGTGGAATTTTGCTTCTATCACACCAAAAGTAACTTGAGCTTTTATCTAATAAATTACTTAGTTTAATTAAAACTGAGCAGGTTTAATGTTTTCAGTTCTCAGGTAAATGTTGTTCAGTAAAAAGGACCATATTTCCTTCTGAAATATAGTAGTGTTAAAGTATAGCAGGGCATCAGGACCCAGTCTAATAAAAGAGCGTGGTCCTTGAGTAAAATCAATTTGTTTTAATAATTTGTCAAATCTGAAAATCTCCCAAAAATCCTCAGAAGTCTCAGTTTTAGCATTTATTTTCTCACATTTTCTTGTTGCTTCTTTCTTTGCACTGGCTGCCGCTGCATTTAAAATGCACTGAAATATCACACGTCGTTGTAGAAGTCTTCTCAGTCTAACTCACAAACACACTCAGTGGGGTCACCTGGCACTGAAAGGATCGGATTATTGGCTAAATCACAATCAGACTGAGTTATTAAGTGCATGTAGACACCTTAATCTGACTAAGAACTGGATCGGATGGGATTCAGACCCCGAGATAACTGGGTTGAAAGTCACTCTAAACCTGCTTGTAGACGCTGAAGCACGTGGTGAATCAGACTTTGCGTTCTGCGCATGCTCCAGATGTTTTCCCGGGGTCGTGACCCGGAAGTCAAAGGAGACGATATTCCTGTTGTTGTCGCCGTCAGAAAGAAACAAACAACGCGATGGAGAATGCTCCGTTGGGCATCGAGTTTGTGCAACAAGCAGCTCATCACAGAGCAAATGTAGAGGGACGTAGCTTCATCTGGCTCTGCGTTCTCCATCTTTCTCCAACGCCTGAGTTTGTTGTTGTTGTTGGTGGTGCAGAGGTCAACAGGAAGTGGCTCTATTAGCAACAGCTGGAATGGGTACAGCGCCAGCTATCATATTGTTTGTATCGGGCTGCATGTCTCATTCTATCCGAATGCGTGTCTCAGTGTATTTCTGGCTGCATGTCGCTGTCGAGTCTTTACTCTGAATCTCAAAAAACCTGATTAACGAAACCCAAATTTATGGGGAGACGATGAGAGCAGCAGTTATGACAAAAGACATCAGACTCCCAGCAAGCCTTCAGATCTTTTTTTAGCCAGAAAAATGTTTTCCAGCTTGATCGGTTGAGATAATTGAGGGTAAAGCTATGTTAACATGATTTAAGGTTTACAGTAAATAGGAGCTTTAACCACTTCAATGTGGCCCATTTGTTCTTTTATCCGAGTTTCTTGTGCAAACAGCAGTACGCAGCATTCAGGAATTAGGACGACAGTATTCATAAGGTATAAATATGTATGTGTGGATGTTTTTTGCTTCAGATACTTCAGATAATCTGAATCTTGTCGTGCTATAAAACCGGCTGTTTTGTGCTGAGTCGAGGCAGCTGCATAATTTGTGTTTAAAAAGGTGTCTTATGTTGCGTATCTGTTGTAAATTTCTCTAAAAAACGTCCATATAGAATAAAATAAAATAAAATAAAATAAAAATAGTGAATAAACATTAGGTATATACAATTAAACTTCTCAAAATCTCAAGCAATGTTTTTGTCAACAGTCTGATTTTATTCAACTAAGTGAACCCCTGATCCAGCAGCTGGTAGCAGCAGTGTGTGAGAAACTAAGTGAACCCCTGATCCAGCAGCTGGTAGCAGCAGTGTGTGAGAAACTAAGTGAACCCCTGATCCAGCAGCTGGCAGCAGCAGTGTGTGAGAAACTAAGTGAACCCCTGATCCAGCAGCTGGTAGCAGCAGTGAGTGAGAAACTAAGTGAACCCCTGATCCAGCAGCTGGTAGCAGCAGTGAGTGAGAAACTAAGTGAACCCCTGATCCAGCAGCTGGCAGCAGCAGTGAGGAAGAAACTAAGTGAACCCCTGATCCAGCAGCTGGCAGCAGCAGTGTGTGAGAAACAAAGTGAATTTTTGTTCTAAATTTCTCTCACTTTTCTCGTACGAACACGCCACGTCAGATTCAACAAACGATCTTAACTTGGGAAAAAGTGTGTAACCGACCTGCGTAAATGATGCACATGGATAGTAGATTTGCATACTCCACGCCCAAAATGATACCATGTAAGGCTGTGCTTCCTCTCTCCTGTGGCAAGAAGTGTTGAGTCATGAGAATGGCATCAAGGTGCAAAAAGAACAACTTTAGGGGCTCTGAGACTGAAGTTCTGCTTTCAGAGATCCAGAAAGGAAAATCTGTCATTTTTAGCAGAGTCAGCAGTGGAATTACAGGACCTGCTAAAGCCAAGAAATCAGAATCAGAATCGCTTTTATTGCCAGGTATGTGGACACACACAAGGAATTTGACTCCGGTTACACCTCGCTCTCTTTAGTGCAACAAGTACAAAAATAGACAAAAAAAAGACATAGAACAAGGCTAAAGTAGAAAGTGCAAATTGGTGCATGTTGGATAGTAAAATATAAATATAAATACAGAGTTCACAGTATGGTAGGATGGATTTTTCCAGGAGATGTACAGATATGCAGATATACTGAAGTCCGGTTTTAGCTGTTTAACACAGAGACAGCCTGAGGGAAGAAACTGTTCCTGTGTCTTGCTGTTTTGGCGTACAGAGTTCTGTAGCGCCTTGCAGAAGGGAGGAGTTTAAACGGTTTGTGTCCAGGGTGTGATGGGTCTGCAGAGATGTAACCTGCCCGTTTCCTGACTCTGGACAGGTACAGGTCCTGGATGGAGGGCAGGCTGACACCAATGATCTTCTCTGCAGACCTTATTGTCCGTTGCAGTCTGGATGAACAGAGAACAGACTGAACAATGGCGGTGTAAAACTGGATCAGCAGCTCCTTAGGTAGGTTGAGCTTCCTGAGCTACTGCAGGAAGTACAACCTCTGCTGGGCCTTTTTGATGGTGGTGACTGTGTTGGTCTCCCACTTCAGGTCCTGAGAGATTGTCGAGCCCAGAAACCTGAAGGATTCCACAGCAGACACTGCGTTGTTGGTGATGGTGATGGGTGGCAGAGTGGGGGGGCTTCTCCTAAAGTCCACTGTCATCTCCACTGTTTTTAGCGTGTTCAGCTCCAGATTGTTCTGACCACACCAGCAGACCAGCCGTTCAACCTCCCGTCTGTATGCAGACTCGTCACCGTCCCGGATGAGGCCGATGACCGTTGTGTCATCTGCAAACTTCAGGAGTTTAACAGACGGGTCTCTTGAGGTGCAGTCGTTGGTGTAAAGGGAGAAGAGCAGTGGGGAGAGTACACACCCCTGGGGGGCACCTGTGCTGATGGTCCGGGTGCTGGATGTGATGCTCCTCAGCCTCACCTGCTGCTTCCTGTCAGTCAGGAAGTTTGTGATCCACTGACAGGTGGAGGAGGGCACAGTGAGCTGGGTGAGTTTGTTGCGGAGGATGGCTGGGGCGATGGTGTTGAACGCCGAACTGAAGTCGACAAACAGGATCCTGGCGTACGTCCCTGCAGAGTCGAGGTGTTGCAGGATGTAGTGCAGTCCCATGTTAACGGCATCATCCGCTGACCTGTTCGCTCGGTAGGCGAACTGCAGGGGGTCCAGCAGGGGGTCTGTAATGTCCTTCAGGTACCCCAACACCAGTCTCTCGAAGGACTTCATGACTACAGATGTGAGGGCAACAGGCCTGTAGTCGTTCAGTCCTGTGATGGTGGGTTTCTTGGGGACCGGGATTATTGTGGAGAGTTTGAAGCATGAGGGGACTTCGCACAGCTCCAGGGATTTGTTGAAGATCCGGGTGAAGATGGGGGCCAGTTGGTCAGCGCAGACCTTCAGGCAGGAGGGTGACACACCGTCCAGGCCGGGTGCCTTCCTGATCTTTTGTCTGTGAAAGACTGACAGAACATCCTCTTCACAGATCGTGAGTGCTGGTGGGGGGTCAGAAGGGAGAGGTGGCAGAGTGGCAGGTGATGTCAATGGGTCTTTAGTGTCTGAGGGGGGGGTGAATGTGTCAAACCTGCAGTAGAACACATTCAGCTCGTCAGCCAGTTGATGGTTCGCTGCAGTGTTGGGAAGCGTGTTGTTAATTCAATGTCACCTGTGGTTCGTAATGTCACCGAAATAAAAAAAAAAGAAATGGTTTAATATGAAAATAGCTTAAAAAAAATGGGGGGTCCATGACGGGGGTCTTCTGGCACCTTCTGGTCTGCCTGGGCTGGTTCAGGTAGTAGGAGAGCCTCGTTCATGGCAATATTGTGCAAATCTGGCATGCCTTCTGTGGGCTATAGAGCAGTTTACCCCCCCCGCTGTATCGAGACACACCCACCTGGCCTTCAGCTCACGGATGCTTTGATGCGTATATGTGTGCAGTCTATTGCTCCGATTATGATTGGCAGTCCAGCCACGGCATGAAAGTCCCTCTTAATCTGTACTTGTTGGACAGCGGTGTATGGGAATCTGATGTACCATGGGTGATAAACTGATGAGAGCTTTGATGACCAAGGGGAGCGCACGACTCACAGAGGACTGGGACACCCCCAATCTGTCTCCAATCTCCCTCTGAAAGGTTCATGGCCAAAAATCCAAGGGTGGTGAGGACCTGGACGTGTGGGGGAATTGGGTTTGATCGGCGTGTTTCTCTCTGGAGTTGTGGCTCCAGCAAGCTGCATATTAGCAGCAGCACAGTCCTTGGTGATCTAAATCGTGATGTCAGCCATTCGTCTGTCTCCGCAGGATATCTACACAGTCTCGGAACACACGCTCTCTTCCAAGAGCCTAACCTTCAGTTAGTGCATAATTTAAGTCAAACAGAATAATGTCAGCATAATTATGGGGTTTAATGTATATTTATTAATTTTTTCTTCAAAGTAATTAAATATACAATCCATTAGTCAAGCAAACTTGATTTGAATAACAGCGGACTATTTTAGGAAACTCCTACGACAGCTCTGGATCACTGTAAATTCTGTTCGTACCTGAAAGAAAACGTAAAATACGAAAAGATTGGTGAATGCGCAAATTCTCTTAAATCAGTCGTACGTACGATTTAAGAACAAATCTGTGCGTACGAACGGTTGTCGGATGAGGCCCAATGTTCCAGAAGTCTTGTGGTTTGTTCAGATTATCTTCATCAGCAGTTAGCTAAAGTGCTAATGTGTCCGAGTCAGTTGGCTTGTTGTAGTGATGTCCAGAAATCCATGACTAGATGCAGAACAAAGCACCAAATCAAAGAAATTACAGATTTAAAAAGTCATTCTTAAAGATTGATTTAATCTGGTCACACTTCCAGATGGTGCAAGTTTCCCTCTGCAGACCGAGCATGAACAGGTGTAGAGGGAAGGCTGTGCTTAAAGTGAGGGGGGTGGGATGGTGATTTGACCGATCACTTTGTTTTTATTGGCCGGTGTCTTATCACTCTCTGACGGAAGGTTGCTGCCCAACAACAAGCTGCGAAAACAACAGCAAAAATAGAGGAAATCAGGGAGATACAGAGGAAGAAAAATACACCAACTCACAACTCCAGCAGGTCACATAACACGTTGGAAGGGATTTCTTTTGTATGAGTCATTGTGTTGTTCTTCGGCAGATATTCAGTGTAGTCCTCTCTCCACCACAAAGCATGTGATGGTAACTTTTTCCACATGTCAGTACAGCAGTGATAGAATCCATGGTTAGATATAGAGGGATGGTAGTATGTCCTCAGGGTGTTGTTTTGTGTAGGGCTGCAACCACGTGACATGATGCTAACGATGACCCACCAACAGTAGAATGTGTAAGCCCTAACCATGTATATTTTTCTAACCCTAACCATGTGTCGTGTTACATGTAAACCAAACCATGTGTGTTCATTCAAAGCCTCACCATGTGATCCTAACCATTTGCCAGTAAGATAAAGAAGAAAAGAAAGAAATGAGTGGGAGCAAAGGGAAGATGTTAAAGGACAGTGGAAAACATTTTGTGGGATCCGTCTATCTCCAGCATTTAAATGTGTTCGTCATCGATTAGCACGATGTCGAACACTGTTGTGGCACCGAGACCAGGGCTGTGTTCGAAACCGCATACTACATACTATATACTACATACTATATACTACATACTACATACTTCCATACTACATACTGCATACTGATCGATCAGACAGTATGCAGAGCGTTTACCCACAATGCATTTTGCTCCTGCCCGAGCTGAAATCAGCCGCCCTGAAGCTGATTTCTCTTAAGCTCTAAACTCTGTAAACTTTAGCAACATTTGAAACATTTTCAGGAGAGAAAGTAGTCGTTTAGATCCCCAACGTGTTGAAAACCTGACAAAATACCGGCTGTTTACAACTTTGTTCCCGACGAATTCGGCGCTACTAAAGCTAGCCGCAGTGAGCAACGCACTTCCTGTTATTTTCACAAAATAAAATACCCGTTGCCTTTTATCATAGGGAAAGCCATTAGGATACAATTGGTGCTTTTGTTTTGAAAACAGGAAGTGAACCTATCCTCGTTGTAGCTAGCTTGAAACTGCCGTTTTGACAGGAAATGACGATCGGCGACGTCACATTACGTTGCATCTTGGGTAGTTTGAGTATGAGTAGTAACCTCATGATGCATACCCAACATTACAGAGAATCTAGTATGCATCCGGGAACTTCTCGCTTACTCAAACTCGCATACTAACTCAAAAAGTTAGTAGGAGTAGTAGGAGTCAAGGCAGGAGGCCGGTGTAGGTACCAGATCGGCTCGGGTTCCGTCGTCTGCTGATTACGTCACACAATATGGCTGTCCAGTTGAATGGGAGTACATTGTGATTGGCTGTAGTAGCCATAGTAACCGTAACTAGGCGCTGTGCGTCGGAGAGTTTTTTTCGCGGTCTTTCGGTGATCGGCAGCAGCTATGGAGAGCTTTTACGAAGAAGTTAAATATTTCCTACAAAATAGTGTGTACCACACCTTCACCACCACTCGCCCCAAACCTTTAAAATCTAGTTTGAGAGGCTTCATTTTCAGTTTTGTGTATCCTTATTGTGCAGCAATATCCTCTTTGACTTATGGACTCCTGTACATAAATGTACTCTGTTGGATATGTGTGTATATACATATACTACATATATATATATATATATCTGGATGGATAGATGAATATCTATCTATCTATCTATCTATCTATCTATCTATCTATCTATCTATCTATCTGTTGTGAAAGTCAAATGCAACGTAGTTTGTCCGAGCCAATCACAATGTACTTCCATTCAAGCGTACGGCTGTATTGTGTGACGTGTTCAGCAGATGACGGACCCCAAGCCGATCTGGTACCTACACCGGTACCGCGGCAGGTTGCCCGCTAGCCTGTGCTTTGCAGTATAGCCTAAAATAATTGTAAATTATTGTCATAACATGGATATTATTTGAAATGAAGGCTTGTGAGTCCCACAGCATCGTCAGTGGGCATCTGTATGTTGTTTTCTGTGCCCGTCTCCTCATCCCTGCGCTGTCATAGGCACTTTGTGTTCCGGCACCTTGTGATTTACAGATTAAGCAACTGACCGAGACATGCAAACTGTGTCATAGAGCAGTGAGACGTGTTTCATTCTTTTTTTTCTTTTTTATTGACATTCAGAAACAAACATTCCCATCCGGTACATGTGCACACATCTTGTATCTGTAGTCTGTCCTAAATGCCAAAGTGGTATTTTTGTTTTATGTCTAAACGATGAAAAGAGAACCAAACAACAACAAAAAACACAAGAAACAAAGTGGGGAGGGATCCTTTTTATATGGCGTAGTTACTGATTTGTAAAAAATAAAATCGGGCCTATGGGGCGTGACATATTTGACCCAGTTTTCCCAATATGAGGCGAATTTCTCCAGTTTAAGATTAACAAATGCTGTTATTCTCTCCATTTTATACATGTCCATTGTGATGTCCATCCAGATGTTGAGAGTTGGGCTCTCTTGTGACAGCCATTTCCTGGCAATATTCTTTCTACAAACCATTAGCAGGATATTTATGAGGTGCTTATCTCTTTTCAGCCATCCCTCAGGTATGTGTCCGAAACACATAGTCTTAATGTCGAGGGGTATTTCGCATTTGAAGATATCCTGTAGGGCATCGTGTATCTCTTTCCAATATCAAATCAAATCAAATCAAATCAAATCAAATTTATTTATATAGCACATTTCATGTACAAACAGTTCAAAGTGCTTTACATAAAATAAAAGCAGAGAGTAGAAGAAGCATTAAAATACAAAAAAGAATATAAAGAGAAACAAATAAAATCATTTAAATGAATTTAA
Organism: Odontesthes bonariensis; assembly: GCF_027942865.1. Lineage (NCBI taxonomy): Eukaryota > Metazoa > Chordata > Actinopteri > Atheriniformes > Atherinopsidae > Odontesthes > Odontesthes bonariensis. The sequence continues at coordinate 1,754,331 of NC_134527.1, forward strand.
AACAAGCAACCGTCCAGATAAGTTCAAAGATACCGTGCAGATTTCATGCATAGACACATGAGAACAGAAATGTTTTTAACCTGGATTTAAAAATGTCTCCATTTGGTGAAAGTTTAATCTCCACTGGCAGTTTGTTCCACTTGTTTGCAGCATAACAGCTAAATGCTGCTTCTCCATGTTTAGTCTGGACTCTGGACTGGACCAGCTGACCTGAGTCCTTGGATCTAAGAGCTCTGCTGGGTTTATATTCTCTGAACATATCACAGATGTAAACCATCAGCAGGCTTTTAAAATCTATTCTGTGACTGACTGGAAGCCAGAGTAAAGATTTTAAAGCTGCTGTGATGTGTTCAGATCTCTTAGTCCGGGTTAAAAACAATAGTCCTTCATGACCGGGCAGTCCCAGAAAATATGATAATGGTTTGCATTTGTTTTATTCTTTTGTTTCTGCCGTTAAAGTAGAGATAAAAAGGTTGGGGGAAAAAAAGAAGATAAATCAAAATATAAGTAAAAAGATGAAGCAGAAAAATGTTACAGATGGTAATTAAACCTGAATGTGGAGAAGTTTCTGAATCCCTTTAACACGGAGAGGTGTCGGGGCTCGTTAGATGAACAGATGCTCAGACTTCACAGACGTGGAGGCATCAGTGTCGGCATCGCTTGACCTTTTGCACACCAGCAATCCTTCTGTTTGCCCTCTTCTTCCACTGACTGACATGTTTGTTTCTCCCGCAGACTGCCCCTCCGTTCTTCATCCCTTCATCCCGCTATCATCCCCCAGCCGCAAACGTCAGTGGAACCTTTCAATCTGCCTCGGCATTCAGGTTAATCTGATTATGTAGATTCCCTCTGAGGCGCCTCTTTGTCAATGACGGCCAAGATGGAGACTCCCTTCTACCATGACGACTCTCCCGCCGTCCCTGGGTTCAGCCAGGTTGCGGAGTACGAGCGTTACCCTGGAAACAAGATGCTGATGAGCAAGAAGAGCATGTCGGTGGCGGGCGGTCATCACTTCCTCGGCGCAGGAGGAAGGGGCGGGAACCCGAATAACCTGGGGCTCGCCGGCAACAGCAGCATGATGGCGTCGGCAGCAGCCTCGGCAGCGTCCTCGGCAGACATAAACCTGCTGAAGCTTTCGTCCCCCGACTTGGAACATCTCATTATCCAGTCCAACCAGGGGCTGGTCACCACGAGCCCGGGGTCCAACTCCACCAACCCCTTCATCTACCGCGGCCAGGCCACCAATGAGCAGGAGGGGTTCGCAGACGGCTTCGTGAAGGCGTTGGCAGACCTTCACAAGCAGAACCAGCTGGTAGGAGGCGGGTCCATGTCCCCGTCCTCGTCCTCCAGCGTCTCCCTGCAAGCGTCCTATCAGAGGAACCTGATGTCCGCTGCAGATATGCCCGTCTACACCAACCTCAGCAGCTACAACCCCGGCCAGATTCCTTACTCTGCCGGGCAGATGGGCTACGGTGGCGGTGGTGCCCACCAGCCTCATCCTCGAGGCCTGGACGCCCCTCAGACCGTCCCAGAGGTGCCTCACCCACCGGGGGACCCCATCTCCCCGCCATCCCTCTCCCCAATTGACTTGGAGACGCAGGAGCGCATCAAAGCGGAACGCAAGAAGCTCCGCAATCGCATCGCTGCGTCCAAGTGCCGCAAGCGGAAGTTGGAGCGGATTTCGAGGCTGGAGGAGAAGGTGAAGGTCCTGAAGAACCAGAACTCTGATTTGGCCTCCACCGCCGCCATGCTGCGGGAGCAGGTCGCCCAGCTCAAACAGAAAGTCATGAGTCACGTCACCAACGGCTGCCAAATCGCCGTCGGATCGGCGGCCGCCTCCAAATCCGGAGGAGGAGGCACCAGGAGTGAGGACTCCAGCTGCTGAGAAGGTCCGGGGGGAGATGATAAGCCACCAGGCGGAAGGTTCCCATTTACTATTCAAGCTCTTAGTCAGAATTAGCAGAGAATGAGCATCTTGGTGTAAGTGTTGCCTCAGCAGGATGTTCATAACCTGAGGGGTACCAATCGGGTTCTGTCAATTATCCAGCCAGAGGGGGGCGGAGCTTAGAAAACAGAGGAAACAGGAGGGCGAACGAGTCCTCGGACATCTTGACGGTGAATTATTAATGAACAGAAGGGACTCACTGAGTTGTCTGTGATCCACCTGAGCAGGTGGACTTCATTTACTGCTAGATGTCCAAGTTTCCCGAACAAATCGTTTTTATCGCTCGCCAACTTCCTCACTTCGCTCTTCGTCTTCTACAGTTTCAGATATCGTTGCAATTTAGCTCAGAACTGAACACAAGTGGAAACGTTTTTTTTTATTCACGTTAAAAACACGTTAAAGACTTCAGCGATGGAATAAACTTTGTGTGCATTTAAAACCTACAAACAGTTTTACATGGTGACTTTTCATACGTGGAAAATAAAACATGATGGAAAACATTGTCACACATATTTATGTTAGTTTGGGGAAAGAGTGAAAACTGTAACTGTGTAATTATTCAGTTTTGCACGGAAAAACAATTTGATTTCTCCCATTTTTTCCTGTAAAATGCTTTTTTTTTTGTCATATGATTACTGATCTAACCTCTTCATGTTTTCTACTGTCCACCTGTGCGCTGATGCATCTTAAGAGCAGCTAATTGACAAAAAAAAATAGCTAAATTTGAGAGCTCTGCTTTAAAAATTAAACGTATATGTAATCTGATTACTGCGGTCTCTTTAACGTGGTTGGAACTGAAGCTCCGCTCCAGTTAACCCAGTTAACCCAGTCACTGTTGATTATTTCTGGTTTTAAGACCTTTAAGTGTTTGTTTCAGTTTACAGAACGGACTTATTCCTGTTTCCTTTATGCAAAACGTTGAAATGAATGAATTTTAAATGTTTAACATTTGATTTTTATGGGGGAGCATTTAAACATAGTTCTGGTGTATTTGACTGATTGTAGCAGCAGAAATAAAACTGAACATTTAATGAAGATGAAAAAATGTGACATCTCTTTTACTGGCATTGATAGTAAGATTAGAGTTTTATATTATATTCAATGTGATTTTCATTTAACTTTTCTACACTGAAAACATATTAATGTAATTATAGTTGTGATATTAAACTTAATTTTATAAATATTTGTGCGCAGACTTTATGGATAAACATCACTGCCAAAAACTGGAAAATCAGAATCTTGACTTTGCACCACAAAATTTGTTGTTTTATTGATGCCGTCCATATTTGTTCACTTGTTTTATCCAGAACACATTGTGAGCTCCCACAGGGTAAGGACTCTATGCTAGAAAAGTCTATTTTATTTATTTAATTTGGCCTTCCAGGTAAAACTTTCTTTGCTTGAAAGGTTTTCAGCCTAAAAAAATTTAATTCAAATGAAAATGTACAGATGAAATTAAGATATATGCAGATACTTGCAGAATATATGCAGTTTCCTAACATCTTGTGGAGGTTTTTTGGGGTGTATTTTAAAGGACATCAGGGATTTCTGTTGTTAAGGGCCCCAAGGATCCTGCAGAGGTCCCCCAGGACATCTTAACGTATATTCCTTTGGTCTCTGGAAAGTTTTGCGTGGTTCTTACGGACAATCTGTGATGCTTCACGGTGTTGTAGATGTACGCGTTTGTGTTCTGCGGGACAAATTCCTCAAGGAACACCACAGGATCCTCAAGTGGACTCAAACTTCAGCACCGTCGCCATAGTTACCTGCTATTTTATATGCAAAAACAACAGTTCTGTTGGAGGTATGCACGTCTGACAGCTGATTTCTGAGAGCCAATCACAGCCCGGGTTTCTTTTTATCAGGGTATGATTGAATTAATCTACATGGCAGTTCTTTTTTCTAAGGTTATTGTTGGATAACTTCACACTTTTATGTGTATTTCTTACTCTGTGCTGATACACCTCAGATCTGCAGCGTGGACTCTTTATTTCCTGGTAGAGTGACCAACTCCTCATTGATATTTTATAACAAACTGTAAGCCATGAAGATCATGAAGCCTTTTTCTTTTCTGGCCTGTTTTGGATAAACTTTATTGTTCAGTCGGACTGACAAACGTGTTGGAGAGTGACGCACATCTGATTTTTCTGTCCAATAAAACTCCACTGCTGTTTTCCCTGAACATCAACGTCAGGTGGGGGAAAAGTCACGTTTCTGTTCCGTGTTTTTGTGTTTGATAAACGAGAGAGTTTAAAAAAAAAAGACTGTTGGCAAGTTGTTGTCCAAATATTTATTTTCCGAAGTAGAAAAACGAGGGTTTTCACATCTGTGATGATTCTATTTTTGTGAAAATGTACAAAAGCTGTTATTAATATACTTAAACGTGTGTGTGTGTGTGTGTGATCTGATTGATTCATGTCTGTATTTATTGAGTCTTTTTTTTGTTACAGATGTGCAGATTTATTGTTTCTTCGTGTTGCTCTGTTGTGTTCACATGTTTGTGTCAATATACAAGTGATAAAAAGCTCAGCCGCTGCTGCTCTTCTTCTTTTTTAGAGTTTTTTAGAGTTACACACGGAGCTCAGAGCCTGAATATGTGTGGATCCGACACTTTCTAATTACAGAGACTTTATGAAACCTTAAACCAGAACTGCAACCGGCCTTTTGAATTTGCAGGACTGAGTAAATCGTACACAAAAGTGGTCAAATACTTTAGTTACCAAGTATATTTGTGTCATTTCTAGTCAAAATATCTCATTACACTTAATATCAGACACAACTGCCTAACAAGTACCATTTCAGCCAGATATAGGGACTTGTTTGAAGACAATACATCTGGAATATCTTGTTAAATGAAAAAGTCTTGAAAACAAATTGTTTTGAGTCACATATCATATGAAACAAGCTTTTTTTTTTCATTTGAAGAGGTTTTTAAGCTAATTTCAAGATCACTTTTATCTCAAAAGTCCCAAATATCACATTTTATTTCAAGAAATCTTGACAAGCCGATTTTTACTAGTTCCATTGGCAGATTTTTTTTGCTCATTTCAAGCAAAAACATCTTGTATTTGCTGTTTTTTTTTTAACTTAACTTTTAACTTTTCCAGTGTAGATGCAAAAGTATTCGCTAAGAAAGAAAACATGAAGTGATCTGAAGGATCCACAGTGATCATCCAAGGTTTATGAACTTATGAACTCATTTCACTCATCCCTGGATGTCCGTGCTCACTCAGTTAATGACCCGATAGAGAGTCTGTTCTCAACTCATTCTGGCTGCTGTTGGACGTCCAAAAGTTCAGTAGAAATTAATCATTCTAGCCATCCACGCACATCTGGATTGTGACCTGTTAGGACATCATTTCTGGACTTGTTCTGGATGTCTCTGGGCCTCTACGTCAGCCTGGCTGAACGTGTTCTCTCTGTGTCCTTTTCTATGTAATCCTGGTGAAATTAAACTCAGATAATGACCAACTGATGTGATTTCAAGCATTTGTATACATCCATAAATCTGCTGAAGTTTGATTAAACTGCTCCCATACAACAACCACAATGAAAATATATCTCTGGCTTTCCTTTTAGTTTCATAATCTCACGACCAGAGGTGGGTAGAGCAGCCAAAAATTGTACTCGAGTAAAAGTACTGTTACTTCAGAATAATATGACTCAAGTAAATGATTAATTAGATTAAACATTTTAATCGTTGCCCAGCCCTTTTAAACAGTCTATTAAAGTATATATTTCTATGATAAATATTCTAAACATCACAGAATCTGAAGCAGGTTGTACATGTTGAACACATAAATGAAGAGTTTTCTCTCAGAACTAAAACTCTTTCATACAATAAATATTATTATTAATTCTATCAACATACCAAGAACTAACAGTGAGCCGTTACTCATCTATTACTGGGATTTATAGCTTTAAAAACTGGCTTTATTAGGGTTATCTGGAGCATGTTAACGTGCTCAACATGTTGGTTAGCCATGAGGTGGGATAGTGGGGTGAAAAAGAGTTGGTCTTCAGTCAGAAAGGAACAAGTGTCATAAGAAAAATATTGATTCATAAACACGGACAATGCTGGAGGATTTTTGGGACAAAAGATTAAGATTGTTTAAGATTCTATGAATCAACACACTCTGAAATACCTTTTAAGATCTATTGGATATAAAGGTGATGTTTACAGTGTGGCCCAAAGGACGAAGGGTTTGACTCATAAGTGTTTATGAGGCTGCAGCCAAAGTGAGCCGTCACCAGAGTTAATGACTGTGTTTACAGAAAGCCTTCAATGATGATGTCTTAGTGTTATAAATGCCCGGCTCGGTCAGGAAACCTCTCACAGGCAGGCTGGAAGCCGCGCTGACACCTTCAGTCAGACCACAGCAAAGCTGCACAGTTCTGCATTTTGTTCCATGAAAAAGGTCCAGCCTTAATGTCTCCAGGAGCTCCTTTGGGTCTTCGTAACTAAAGCCCAGGAACTCAGAATAAACTCAGAATAAACTCAGAATAAACTCGGAATAAATCCAGTTCCATTGAGTTCTTTATCTGTATGAACCAGATTACTCACCACACATCTCAGCTGTAAGGGAACACTTTGTATGCTTAGTGTGTGGCACATGTTTTCATTTGAATATCTTTCTATTAGAGAAAAATAACATCACCAAAAGCATTTTATTTAGTGCTAATTGACTGTAATTAATGATAAGCTTGTTAAGAATCCATTTTTAAATGAATGTACGCTGAGGTGAGGTGAACTCGTTGGTGATTGGATACACTAACCAGCAGGTAAACTTCACTCTGCTCAGATCAGTGAAGTAAAGCTGCCATTCCTGACTGATATGACAACGAAAACCTGCTCATTTTTCCCATTAAAGGGACAGTTCGCCTCTTTTGACATGAAGCTGTGTGACATCCCATACAAGCAATATCATTTCTGAACATCTTCTTACCCCCTGCTGCGTCCTGTGAGCAGAGTTCCAGCCTCGTTTTGGTGTTGATGAAGGTAGTCCGGCTAGTTGGCTGGGGTTTAAAAAATAAAGCGTAAAAGTCTGTTGCTCACAGGCTTTTATTTTGTAAAAGTCTGCTACTCACAGGCTTTTATTTTGTAAAAGTCTGCTGCTGTCTGCTGTGGAACAGGAAAAGAAAGTAATCGGCGGATCCACCAAACGTGGAGAAGGGTACGGAACTTTTACTCGGCCATTTTCATGTTAAAGTTCTTCCAGACGGCGGAGTCGACAGAACCAAAGTCATCTGTAAACACTGCCAAGTTGAATTGTCTTCTCAGCGTAGTAGTTCCAGTCTAAAATATCACTTAAAGGCAAAACACACAACTGATAGCAGCAAGTCATTCAAGGAAACAGACAGTGGAGCGAGGCTTCTACATAAAAACTACAGAAAGATGCTGATGTTAAAAGTGTGTTTGCACAACAAATGTTATGGCACTTTCATTCATATGGCAGCACATTTAAAATAAAGCTAAATGCTAAAAGCTATACGCTACTTTTGGATTCATTTTATGGATTCTGCGTACAAATGCGATTAATCGTGATTAATCAGGGAAATCATGTGATTAATTAGATTAAACATTTTAATCGTTGCCCAGCCCTAGAAAAAAGACCTTTTAAGTCTCTGTGTGGCCCTGGGATGGGCGGCCGGGGTAACCCCGCCTCCAGCCTCCAGCTCCCTAAATCGGAGGAAGCTGGTATAGAAAATGCATATTTAGGTCAATCTTAAATCATTTGTACATTTCTAGACTTTTTTTGGACTGTTGCATTGTACAGAAAATAAGAGCAAAGCTTTGATAAATTTGCAGAGATGATCTGGAAAAAAGGCGAATTATCAGCAGATTACGCTGTTTTTATCTTGTTTTTTAATGTTTTTATCTCTCTCTGATAAACCGACAAACACAATCAAGTGTTTCTCAAGTGTCTGAGTTGTTTGGTAGAAAATGTTGTGTTGCTGTTTTTTCCATATTCTGCTCCAGATGGAGTGACCCACTTACTAAGAGAGAGGGAGGCTTTCTGCCATTTCTGGTGACTAATACCCCCTCCACCCACACCTCAACACACACACACACACACACACACACACACACACACACACACACACACACACACACACACACACACACACACACACACACACACACACTCACACACACTCACACACTCACAGCCAGCTCTGCTGGCGTGTTCTCTGTCATGATGCTTTACTGCTTCTTTACTCTCTGATGGTTCTGTTTATTAAGAATAAAAACATTAAATGCGTGTTGACAGTGAGTGTCAGAGCCTATTATTGTAGTTTTGCATGTTTTCTCCTTCCTAACACTCACTGCTGCTTCATGCTGCGTCTCAAATGAAAACTAAGTCCAACAAAGGGTCCTAAAATGTGACATTTTGCACTTTTAGGCTAAATGTGGACCCTTGATTAGAATACTTGCATTTCTTTTTTAACAGTCTAAAACGATGTTGTGATTGTTGTTCTGTAGATAAATTAGTCCGACTGAAACTCTCTTATTGTGTCAGCAGATTTGTCAACTTGTTTTTGGAGTTCTTTATGAGGCAATTTCCCATAAAAAGCAACACCACAAGACACCAAATACGCTTTTTCATAATTCCAAAAACTGTTGGAATTGTTCCTTTTGTGCATCTGCACCACAGGAGAAGAAGATCTGAGTTCATTCACATGATTTCCCTGATTAATCACGATTAATCGCATTTGTACGCAGAATCCAAAAATGAATCCAAAAGTAGCGTATAGCTTTTAGCATTTAGCTTTATTTTAAATGTGCTGCCATATGAATGAAAGTGCCATAACATTTGTTGTGCAAACACACTTTTAACATCAGCATCTTTCTGTAGTTTTTATGTAGAAGCCTCGCTCCACTGTCTGTTTCCTTGAATGACTTGCTGCTATCAGTTGTGTGTTTTGCCTTTAAGTGATATTTTAGACTGGAACTACTACGCTGAGAAGACAATTCAACTTGGCAGAGTTTACAGATGACTTTGGTTCTGTCGACTCCGCCGTCTGGAAGAACTTTAACATGAAAATGGCCGAGTAAAAGTTCCGTACCCTTCTCCATGTTTGGTGGATCCGCCGATTACTTTCTTTTCCTGTTCCACAGCAGACAGCAGCAGACTTTTACAAAATAAAAGCCTGTGAGCAACAGACTTTTACGCTTTATTTTTTAAACCCCAGCCAACTAGCCGGGCTACCTTCATCAACACCAAAACGAGGCTGGAACTCTGCTCACAGGACGCAGCAGGGGGTAAGAAGATGTTCAGAAATGATGCTGCTGATATGGGATGTTACACAGCTTCATGTCAGAAGAGGCGAACTGTCCCTTTAAGACAGCAACAGACTTCTACAATGATAAAATAAACAGTAAAAACAGGGGTGGTTCGTGGCGTAGTGGGTTCAGCTGGCCTCGGTTCGAGTCTTGTATCCCGAGTTTTGTATCCATTAAAAAAGCCCCCTTTTTTTTTTTTAAATAAATTAAAATAACAAAACCTGCATTAATTCGCGATAAAATATTTATCGGGATAATTAACGAGTTAACTCGCCCAGCCCTAGTTATTTAACCTAAAATACATCAAATGTAAATCGATTTTGACTTGACTACCAAAGAAAATCACCAACAGATCATCCACACAAGCAGCTTTTAATGCCTGCGGTTATGCTTCGCTGTCACTCAAGTTACTGCAGCAGTTATTATTGATGCTGCTGAACTTAGAAACACATTATTTTTAATGTTTTGCTTCGTGTAGAAACAGCATAAAGTATGATTTCTAAATTCTACCGTAAAGTTGAAAAGCTATCGTCTGACCCATCACATGAAAATGATGTGCTCTATATTTCCAGTCCTCTTTCAGATTATTCTGTCAGGATTGTTATTATATGATCATATTAAAAGGATGAGCACAGCAACAAACAAGGCCGGCAGTGGACCTTTAACTGTCATTTACAGGTAATCTTGATTTTACATTTAGTTATTCAGTTATTCGGTTTGTCCAAAGTGACTTCCTGGGGATGAATTAACATTCTGGTTCATCCTGTCACCACCTGAAACATGCAAAAGAACTAAAAGACTCCCTGTTAAAGTTGGATTACGTTAAGATTAATATCTGCGTATGTAAATTAGATCAATTTCAGCTTCATGTTCTGAAGCTGACCTCGGTCAGAGCGCTGGAACACACCAGCAGTGGAGCCTCCACCCAACACCTGCAGGGAAGTCGGCGTCTTGACTTCTTTAATTTCATCCCACTGCCTCCATGAATACTTATGAGACTCACCTGAGGCGTCAACCCGCCGCCCACAGCCGCCATGTCGTATTGAGGTGACAGCGGTTTTCCTGATGTGAGCGGCTCTCAGGGGGAAAAACGATACGACATGTTGGACATCAGTCTGGATCTGACGGGGAGCAGAAATCTGAGTGTCTAACAGCAGCTGACTGACAGCAGCGTCTGCTTCAGCTCCTCAGTCCAAACCAATCCTGTCACCCAGCGAGCTGATTGTTGGCCTCAGAACCTGCAGCGTGCAGGGGTGAAGGGCAGCGGTTCACATCTTAGACGGTGAGTCTGACTGTCAGTTAAAACCGAGATACACCAAACATGTGGCAAAATAATCCCAGAGGTGTTCGATTGGCCTGATTCTGAGTTCAGTTTGGTGAGAACACGGCATCAAATGCAGATTTATTCATCTAATCTTAATCTAGTTGTAAATAAATCCTTTAAAAGTATGCTGGGATGGAATCACGGACATTCTGTGCCTATAAGGCGAAAAATAGCTAAAAACTTAAATATATCCTTCTCACAGCCCTTCAGATTGGGACTAATTGTGGTTCCAGAAATACAAAATGTCTTTCTTTCAGGAAGATAAACTTGAAACCAGGGCTGGGCGAGTTAACTCGTTATTATCGCGTTAACTCGTTAATTATTTAATGCCGATAAATATTTTATCGCGCATTAACGCAGGTTTTATTATTGTAAAAGTCTGTTGAATGCATCACATTCACACAGTTACAGCAAACACCACGAAGCATGGAGGAATAAAATAAAGATAAACTAGCAGCTAACATCACTGCTACAGGTGTGAAGCTAACGGAGCTAACTGGCGCTACTTCCTGTTTTACTGGTTTCAACATAAAAGCACGTATTTCAAAATAAATGTTTTTTTAAATCCTGCATTTACAGCCAAGTTGAATTGTCTTCTCAGCGTAGTAGTTCCAGTCTAAAATATCACTTAAAGGCAAAACACACAACTGATAGCAGCAAGTCATTCAAGGAAACAGACAGTGGAGCGAGGCTTCTACATAAAAACTACAGAAAGATGCTGATGTTAAAAGTGTGTTTGCACAACAAATGTTATGGCACTTTCATTCATATGGCAGCACATTTAAAATAAAGCTAAATGCTAAAAGCTATACACTACTTTTGGATTCATTTTTGGATTCTGCGTACAAATGAGATTAATCGTGATTAATCAGGGAAATCATGTGATTAATTAGATTAAACATTTTAATCGTTGCCCAGCCCTAATATGAATCCATTAAAAGTCTGCTGGGATGGAATCATGGACATTCTGTGCCTTTAAACTGAAATATATCCTTCTCTCAGCCCTACAGATTGGGACTAATTGTGGTTCCAGAAATACAAAATGTCTTTCTCTCAGGAAGAAAAACTTGAGCCACAAATCATGTAGCCCCCCGAACTCTGGGGGCTCTGGAGCTCATCCCATCTGTTAGAGGGTGAAAGTGGGGTGCAGGCCGGACAGGTTGCTGGTTCATCACAAGGTTAGAACACAGGAAAAACAGCCGTGCACGTTAGAGTTAGCACTTAATCTGATATACGTGCTTTAAGACTGTAGAGGGAAGCTGGATATCACAGAGAACATCTGCACAGGCACAGGGACGAGATGTAAATTCCACATTTAAATTTTTGTGAAAGCACTGTGTGAAATGCAGGTAGGTACTGGGACCACACAGGGAATCCCATAACCAAGGCTGGAAAAGTGTAGAAGAACATCTGCACTGAGTTTGGGTTGGAAGATGCCTCCAAACATGGCTGAGATCCTCTGGGACCGATAACCTCGTGACGGCGAACTAATCGGACATCGTGGCGGTCGACAAACGACAGAAGAAGGCAAAATTGGTAGAAACAGCAAATCAAAACAATAATAATAAGGAGCATTATAAGAAAAGATGTAATGAGTGAACGGGGGTCCCGGGGGTAACCAGAGCCCTCCGGGCTGTGACCAGAGGTGGGGGGGGCCTCTGATTGGTTGACCTTTTCTCTCTTCCTCTCGGCTGAACCGAAGAGTCGCCGCCTGTTACATAACCGCGTACAAACACACACTGTGAAAGTTTTCAGCTGCGTCTTTGTTGGGTGTTTGGATCCCACGTTGCTATGGCGACGCTGGCTGGAAACGAAAAGGCGCATGAAGAAAAATCAAAAGACGGGCAGGAGCCTGTAAAACACATCTGTAAACACTCACGGAGTGGAATTCATTATTCAGAATCTGTGGTTTCTGTCTGACCTTCACCTTCATCACTTTTACTCTTAGCTAAATTAATGAAAAACTGCATCAACAACAGTCAGATTAGAATAGAATAGAATAGAATAGAATAGAATAGAAAAATATTCATCCCCCAATGGGGGGAATTCAAATTAGTCAAGTAGCTCAAAAAAATTATTGATATTTACAATGATTGTATAATAAAAAAAACATTAATAATACCAATTCTAACAAAAAATACTACTACTAACTAATAATAATAATAATAATAATAATAATAATAATAATAATAAATGACTAAATAAAAAAATAAAAGAAAAAATAAATAAAAAAAGATTAAGATTAAAAAGAAAAAATAAGGCAAGGCAAGGCAATTTTATTTGTAGATCACAATTCGTACACAAGGCAATTCAAAGTGATTTATAAAGATTATAATAAAATAAAAAAAAAGAAGAAGAATAAAATAATAAATAATCATAAATAATAAATAAATAAATAAATAAGAAAATAAAGATTAAGAGAATGAATGAAGAAATGAAGGGCTGAGGATGGGAATAAACATCCCTGCATGCCTGTAAACTGTAATCAGGATGTTATGATAATAATAATCACATTGGTGAAAGCAGATTATGTAACCGTTGTTTTGTGTGGAACTCTGCTGCAGAGAAAAAGGACCTGCAACGGGTTGGGAGGCTCTTCTCTCACAGACCCGGGTGACATTTACTCGAGCCGCCTCCTCACACGAGCTACGAGAAGATCCATCACACCCCAGGAACTGTCTCCTCCCCCCTCAAGTAGACCCAACAACCCCAACACACCCCCAACAAAACAGACGCCAAATGGCCTTTTCCCACCAGAAGTGGACGGATAAAACAACCCGGTTAAACTAAACCTAATTCTTTAATTACTGCTTGTGTTTTCATTTTTATATCATTTTTACTCAAATTGCGACTTTTCCCCTTTTTAAGCAGTAACTGGATTGTTTTATTGTATTAAATACAATAAAGATCTAACTCTATCTTCAGCTCAGAATTAGCAAACGTTATGGTGAATTTTCATGATCGACGCTGCTCTGAGAGATGAGGGTGGTTTGCAGGGATGGAGGAATGTATTATTGGCTCTCCGGTTGTTTGAGGGTGACTCAGATGCTCCGCCCACAGATTCGCTGAGTCACCATGAACCACCAAGTACTCCATGAGTGTGTGATGTGTGTGTGTGTGATGTACCTGATTTAAATGTCAGTAAAGTGAGAATTTGACTGTTTCTCACAGTTTTTTTACCCCTCGTATCTGTTTGTTGGATGTTACTGAGCGGGAACTCACACAGAACAAGGAACAGATTCGTTTACCTCCAGGTTGGTGCGATGTTTTAGAAACATTTTTGGATTTTTGATCTATTTGATTTAGATGTATTTATGCCCAAATACCCAAATATCCATCCACGCTCTTGAGGAGCTCCAGTTGGATGTCTGGCTTCCAAAGAGCCCCGATCATAATGTCAGGGAGGCGAAAAAGAAAGTGTGTTTGAGTCGAGATGATTTCGTCTTATGTAAAGCGTCCAAACATCAGAAGTTTACTTTTTTTTGTCACTCTCGTCCAAACTTTTTCTAAGCCTCCGCTCACGACTCTTTGCTCTCCACACTTTGTTTAGTCACGGCTCCTTTCTGAGCACGTCTAATGAGCTCAGGCTCTGAGGTTACGTAAAGCTTCTGTCTCAGAGACGCTGCGGCAGAGGAGCCCGGACAGGTAGGCTGCTCGTCTGCCACCGCTCATCAGAGCCACGCCACGAGCTTTTTACTGCACCGAAACCTGTCCATCCATCTCAGTGTTTTTAATAGAAATGTTCTTGTGGAAATTTGTATGACTAAAACAGTATTTTGCATCAAAATATGAATTTTCTTTCTCATTAATACAATTCAACATGAGAATTCATGTGAAAGAAGCTCTGCAGACGCGTTCAGCCTCTGATCGACAGCCTTCATCACTCAGTGGGGTCACATGGCTCTGAAAGGATCGGATTATTGGCTAAATTACAATCAGACTGAGTTATTAAGTGCATGTAGACACCTTAATCTGACTAAGAATTGGATCGGATGGGATTCAGACCCCGAGATAACTGGGTTGAAAGTCACTCTAAACCTGCTTGTAGACGCTGAAGCACGTGGTGAATCAGACTTTGCGTTCTGCGCATGCTCCAGATGTTTTCCCGAGGTCGTGACCCGGAAGTCAAAGGAGACGATATTCCTGTTGTTGTCGCCGTCAGAAAGAAACAAACAACGCGATGGAGAATGCTCCGTTGGGCATCGAGTTTGTGCAACAAGCAGCTCATCACAAAGCAAATGTAGAGGGACGTAGCTTCATCTGGCTCTGCGTTCTCCATCTTTCTCCAATGCCTGAGTTTGTTGTTGTTGTTGTTGGTGGTGAAGAGGTCAACAGGAAGTGGCTCTATTAGCAACAGCTGGAATGGGTACAGCGCCACCTATCATACCGGGGTATGGCACGCTTTGTGCCTCTGATCCCATTCATTCACCGCCACATATCCAAGGAGAATTACTAGGGCTGGGCAACGATAAAAATCTTTAATCTAATTAATCACATGATTTCCCGACTTTTACAAAATAAAAGAAATAATAAAACAGGGGGGTCCGTGGCGTAGTGGGCTGAGCAGGCGCCCCATGTACAGAGGCTATAGTCCTCACGGCAGCTGGCCCCGGTTCGAGTCCCACATCCGATGGCCCTGTGCTGCATGTCGTTCCCCCTCTCTCTGCCCCCTGCTTCCTGTCATTCTGAACTTTCCTATCCATTAAAGGCACAAAAGCCCAAATATTATTATTTTTTAAATTAAAAAATAAATAAATAAATAAAACCTGCGTTAATGCGCGATAAAATATTTATCGGCGTTAAATAATTAGCGAGTTAACACGATAATAACGAGTTAACTCTTATTGTAATTTAGCCAGTAATCCGATCCTTTCAGAGCCATGTGACCCCACTGAGTGAAAAAGGCTAATTAACCCTGAACTCTAACATACACCATCACTAACACTGGGTGCCTTTTATCCGATAAAATATCCCCCCCGCCCAAAAATAAAAAGTACTTCTCACCAAAATATATTAAAACACAACAATTCCTCACAAATTGAAGTTCTATTCTTTTATTTTTCCAGCTGAAACAGGCACCATGGGGGGGGGGGGGGCTATAAAGGGCAAAACAATTGGAAGTGAAAATTAGGAAATCATTAACGAGATTCATTAAGAACTAATCATGAATGCAGCTGGGAGCCTGTTCCTGGGACACGTGCATCCCAAGTGCTCCATGCAGTGGCTGGTTGGACATTTTTTGCAGTGCGTAGTTCAGCGGGCCTCCATCACTGAAGAGGAACATATGATGCGGAGTGTCTCGGCTTCACGTTGACACGACAGGTCAAAGGTCGCTGCAGACCGCTCTCTCGTCTTGTCATCCTCACTCTGTCCGAACGCATCACTCCCTGCCGGCGTTTGGGCCGTTTCATTCTCTCCGAGCAGCAGCAGCGGCGGCGGCTCATTCTTCAGTTCTGAGGAGCAGATTCGGCTGTCAGTCCAGATTAAACCTTCCTGAGATCTGATCTCATTTTAGCTCTGACCTCCAGGCTCCAGCACACTTCACAAAGTCTGCTTTTAAAAAACCTAATGTTGGAGGAAGAGTCCCCCGAGGGTCCTGTGAAAACACTGAGATAAAAACTCTGGCTTCTCATTCAGAGCTGTGAATGAAAGAGGACTTACCTGCAGTTCTTATGCAGTTATAATTCAAAGTCCAGACAGTCACCCAGTGGGGTCACATGGCTCTGAAAGGATCGGATTATTGGCTAAATTACAATCAGACTGAGCTTGGATATCTGGCGGTGAATGAATGGGATCAGAGGCACAAAGCGTGTCATACCCCGGTATGATAGGTGGCGCTGTACCCATTCCAGCTGTTGCTAATAGAGCCACTTCCTGTTGACCTCTTCACCACCAACAACAACAACAAACTCAGGCGTTGGAGAAAGATGGAGAACGCAGAGCCAGATGAAGCTACGTCCCTCTACATTTGGTCTGTGATGAGCTGCTTGTTGCACAAACTCGATGCCCAACGGAGCATTCTCCATCGCGTTGTTTGTTTCTTTCTGACGGCGACAACATGCAACGGCAAAGATTTAAATAGGGGAATTCATTTCGGTAAATTTGGGCGAAACGTACGGCCACGATTAAACAAAATGTGATGGAATAAACATTTTAATTTATGTTTTGGAATAACACATATTGAAGGAGTAGACTGGCCCAAAATCTAAAAATTGACCACTGCATGAAATCCCTGTTTTTGCCTGCCGTGTCTCGCCTTAAGGCCTGCAGGATACCGTCCGTGCACTCCTACAGCCGAACTTACACCGTTTTCTGCCGACAGGCTGTCATCTGCCCACCAGTGGATGTGCTTTTTTAAGCCCTCCAGATCCGTACAAGATGAGGGATTTAGGGAACAGACAGGGGCTTAGAAGATGCTGCCGTTTCACCCTGAGCTTCACCTCTCAGCCTGTTCTGCTCATTATAATGAGGAGTTGTTGCATGTTTGTGCTAAAATCAGAATAGTTCAAGTGCAGGTGCTGTTTGGTGGTTAAAAGAAATACTTAACCACTTAACACATGTATGTATATAGCTGTATATAAAAAAATGTTTTGTGTGTGTTTTAGCCTTTAAGTAGTTGGTAAATAATGCTGAGATTATTAATTTCACTTTTGCACAAAAAATAAATAGAAATTTTGGTATGTTGCAAATTTGCAACACCAGGCATAATGGTCAATAATAAGATAACAACAACACAGTAATATAACAGTGAATAAACAATGTTTTTTTATTCACCCTTTTTTTTTTACATATTTATTTATATCTTAGGTCCGTAGTGAATATGGACTAACCGGCATTGGGGGAATAAAGATGCTATCTCAGCTGGTTGATTGAGTCAAATGGTTTGTAGCATATATGCGACAATAGTTGTTAAGGGGTTAAGGAACTTTCAGGAGCTCGTTATTCCCTAAAAACGCAGCAGTTTATACATCAGGTCTGATTCTTTGTTAGCTGCGCCATCACAGAAATTAAATTTCTCACTTTTACATTCTGGAAATATACATCAATTAAACTGTTTTTATTAAAAAAATCCCAGAATGGGTGCTGATAAACGGGGCTTTTAGCTCTTTAAATCCCGACTGGACTTTGCCTCCAACAGCAGAAAACTTTGGAGAACATCTGCAGATCATCGAGTAAATGATGGAAATAGATGAACCGTGTTCATTAAACCGGTGAGAAGACTTAAGATGCTGCATGTGTTCCTCACAGAAGTGTGTGTGGATGCCTTTTCCTTGCAGCTACGCTGGCTGATGCCTGCAGACGCACACACTGGTGTAGCGTATGTGGGCCGGCGGTGTGATGGTGGATGATCACATCCTCCAACTCTGTTCTGAACTGTAAGAAAATGACTTTTTTTCTGTGGAATTTACAAGCCAACCGTCATGAAAGTGTCTGTGATCCTTTCCTTCAGTTTGGTGTTATGAGCAGAGGTGGGTAGTAACCAGTTACATTTACTGGAGTAAGTTTTTGAAAGCATTATACTTCCAGGAGTAGTTTTAAATCTCTATACTTTTTCCTTTTCCTTGAGTAGATGTGTGCAGCAGAAACTGTCCTCTTACTCCGCTACATTAGGCTACAATGAGCTGGTTACTTTTCTTCTTACCTCTTTGGTATTCTACGCCTCATTATTTTTATCCCCCCGCGTACGCCTCATTTTAATGTTTTATTCTGACAGAGAGAGAGAGACTTCCGCCAAAGGCTCTACGACCTGACTGTGTTCCACCAATCAGACGCAGCCGTGCAGTCTGGTCACGTGACCGTACTCGATCTCAGCGGCGGGACGGGTTAGCTTTAGCATTAGCAGTCGTAGCAAACAAACAAAGAAACAGATGAAAAATGTCAGAACCAACGGTGGGAAATGAAGACGCAGACGAGGCCTCATACTGAAAGCATGTTTACCTTACAAAGAGTGAGAAACAGCAGCTACATTATGTGTCTTCTGTGTCAACCAAAACAAACGCACATTTCAGCAGAAACTCAACATAAGCTCTAAACTCTGTAAACTTTAGCAACATTTGAAACATTTTCAGGCGAGAAAGTAGTCGTTTAGATCCCCAACGTGTTGAAAATCTGACAAAATACCGGCTGTTTACCATTTTGTTCCCACAAATTCGGCGCTACTAAAGCTAGCCGCAGTGAGCTAACGCACTTCCGGTTATTTTCACAAAATAAAATACCCGTTGCCTTTTATCATAGGGAAAGCCATTACCATACAATTGGTGCTTTTGTTTTGAAAACAGGAAGTGAACCTACCCTCGTTGTAGCTAGCTTGAAACTGCCGTTTTGACAGGAAATGACGATCGGCGACGTCACGTTACGTTGCATCTTGGGTAGTTTGAGTATGAGTAGTAACCTCATGATGCATACCCAACATTTCAGAGAATCTAGTATGCATCCGGGAACTTCTCGCTTACTCAAACTCGCATACTAACTCAAAAAGTTAGTAGGAGTAGTAGGAGTAGTAGGCGGTTTCGAACGCAGCCAGTGAGAACAATCTGGCAAAGACTGGAGATCATTAAGAAGCTGCTCTATATGAGTGAAGATTAACAACAGGTGTGTTGGTCCAGACTCCGCCCCTTGACTCCGCCCCTGACTTCCTGGATACCTGCTCAGCCTGCCTGAAACTCAGAACTCAACCAAAACACCACAGCCAAGTGCAATCATGGCGAAACGTTGCCTGGTCTTAGTGACATCAGTTTATTCATCAAATAACTTGGCTGGAGTGCGGAAAAAAGATTATTGTTCGTCTTAAAATGAGCTTTTTGCATGTTGATGTTGACGCTGCATGTGGGAAAGTGGCGCTAAAAGGGTTTGTGGTGCAGTGCAGTCCGAGTCTAATGGCCCGATTTAATGATCCCCTGCGGTATCATCAGCCCTTTTCACACATGAGATACATACCATCGATGGCTTTATCCTGCACCCTCATTGCTGGGTTTTCTAATTGTGGCCTCAGAGTCACATTATCTAATCAGTTCAAAGCACTGAGATGACTTTAAGCGAATTCATGTGCCTTTTAGAGAGAATTACTTCCATCTGTAAGGTTCCACCATGAGAATAACTCATTCATAGGGACCGCTGGCTCTATGGTTACGTTCATTTTAATGAACTTTGGCCAGGCAGTTCCTAACTTCCTCCACTTTAGGACGATGCATCATGCTTTTCCTTTGGGTTTGCACGGCTTGGAGAAAGGATCTTGTATCTTCTTGCAGATCGGTGCCCTGACGCGTGGCCGTCTCATACGTCTACAGACTGATAACCGAGAGAACGGCGCATTCTTTGACAGGAAGAAAGATAGAATTGTCAAGAACGTAGGAGGAGAATCCGAATCTTATTCGCTTCCACAAAGCCCAACAATCAGAGTTGGCACCAACAAGTCGTGAGTTTCTTTAAGTCAAGGCGTAAATCTTTCTTATCCAAGGAGAAGTGGGTATTCAAGCAATTTAATATCCCAACAAGCACACCACACAAGGGTTATTCTGTCTGAAGGTTACGGATTCTGTTACTCGGTTGGTTGTTTTATCTGTACAGACGAATTTGGTGAAACGAGAGATGTTGTTTCCCCTTTTCAAGCCTGATGAGCATGAAAAACTTCTTTGTTCATTATGGATCCACAAACATGTTGTGAAGCTCAGACTTTAACACATTCTTCACTTTAGATCAATCTGGATTCCCACTGATTGTCTTAACATCAGCTTAAAATGAGCTGCTTATCATGGAGGGTCACGTACTTAACTCAGAAATGAGCAAGAATATTATTCTTGTTTCATTTGTTCACTGGGTTTTCCTTATTTACTTTCAGTACTTTGGATCACATTCATTTCCACTGTTTAATAAACTTCTGAACACCTCTGGGACCAGCCCAAAAGATTCTGCGTGTGATATTTATTCCTCGGAGGAAACAGGACAGCCTGTATTAACTCATTTGGATATTTTTGCCCACAGAGTAACTGAAGCCAGTCTGTAGGTAAAAAATAAAAATGAAAATCCAAACCCCGCAGAGAAAATTGTGTGGAGATATTCTGTCTCTGTCATTAGCATTAGTGTCGCTCTGAATGCAGCACATTAGCTACAGGTTTCACTGCACTATAATTAATCCTCTTCACGCTCATCTATAATTCATGGAGGTGTATTTTCTCCAGGATTTGGAGCCGAGTGAGGGGCTCATTTGAATTTTACGCAGTCTGATGAATGTGAGGTGGATGTGGTGCTGGAGGAGGCTCTGTGTCTGCAATTAAACTGATTTCACCGTTTAATTCGGTTCTTTAATCTAAATGTTTCCCCACACTGTGTGTCTCTGGGTTATGGGGACAAACTTATTTCTACTTCTTTCATTTATTCCCTCAGAGGGCAATAAACAAAAAAAAATATTACAAGGTCAACCATAACCCAAAAGAACAAGAACCAGACAGATGATATTAAGATTTAAAATCTGATTAAAAAGGCTAAAATCCTCAGCTCCAAATCCTTGCAATTTTCCTCCTCATGCATATTCATCCCCAGAAAAGCCCCTTAAATCAGAACCTATCGTTTCACATTAATCTGAAGTCTGGAAACTGCTTCACAATATGTTCTATAAATAGAAGTTTTTAATCTGAATGGAACGCAAGCATTTAGGTGGAATTAGCTGTTTAAACAGAAGAAAGTTTAACAGCGTGGAGTGTTTAAAGAGAACATTTATTAGTATGTTTGATCAGTTTATGAAGTTAATCTTTCATCTTTCACACCTCGACCAGCAGTAAAGACCAAAGTTTAATGTTACAGCGAGGAGCACTTCACAAATATTCTTCCAAGACAGAAGATGTGACGGTGAAACTGTCTGGAAACTGCGTCACAATATGTTCTCTTAACCCTCCTGTTGTCCTGCGGGTCCAAAGTGAGCCACCACCATGTTTAGCTGCAGAAAAAATACCTTAAACTATCTTTTTCCAACCTGAAATGTTATGACTTTTCCTAAAGGGACCCCATCATTAGAAAAAGTCACACTTTATTTTTGTTTATGTTTCCATGTGGGCTGTACACCACTAGGGTACAAAGATTGTCTTATGGGTCATTTTTGACCCGTGAAGTATAAAAACATTTAAACACCAGAAAAAAGTTCACTGTTTTTTTCCCTTTCAATATAATTTATTCAGAAGTAATTACTTCACATTTATATAACAGCAATAATAAACCTTTATTATGTAAAAGAAAACTGAGAAAACAAGAAAACTGTTGGTCCCACTGACAGTTGGTTTGTGGTTAAAAAAAAAAAAAGTGTAATCCTGAAAACTGGTGATTGTCTTTTTGTATTGTGTAACAAAAACTACATGATAAAAAATGTATTGAGTTGAGTTGAATAGATAAATAACAGGTGGTTTCATCATACAAAATAGATTTTGGATTTAAAATTCAATTAAGTTGCTTTATTTTGGGGCTTTGGTAGGGCGGGGCATTTCTGACCCGTATGACAAGGGGAGTAAACACAATGTTAAGACCGCACAAAGGGTTAATATAAGTTTATAGATTTGAATGGAACGCAAGCATTTTGGTGGAATTAGCTGTTTGGTCTTAGAGCTAAACAGAAGAAAGTTTAACAGAATCTTCCCACCAAGACATAAAGGTAACATCAGTTCTGCTGATGCTGTTTTAGAAACCAAAGTACGGAGCAAATTAGGCTAAATGCACTCAGAATAACACATGTCGACCTCATGGTGGTGTTCAGGAAACAAGCCCAAGGATTACCAACATCCATCCATCTTCTAACCCTCCTTAATCCAATTTAGGGTCGCGGGGGGGGCTGGAGCCACTCCCAGCTGTCATTGGACGAGAGGCGGGGGACACCTGGACGGGTCGCCAGGCCATCACAGAGACAAACCAGACAAACACTCACTCCTAGGGACAATTTAGAGCAGAGATACTCATTGCGCGGCTCCTCGAGCTTTAATTGGCGGCTCGCACTCGCATAGTATTTTTATTAAGTATTAATTAAGGCTTAATGGTGTTTCCCAAAGGGGGAAATGTTAAACCTGGCAACGCAGCCCGCTTAAACCGCAGAGCACGCTAGCTCCTTTAGCCAGCGCGAGATGAAGGCACAATGGATCAGTTTGTAATAAAAAAAAAGGGCAAAAACCAGCACAAAAACCAGCACAAAAACCAGCACAAAAACCAGCACAAAAACCGGCACAAAAACCAGCAGAAAACCAGCAGAAAAACCGGCACAAAAACCAGCAGAAAACCAGCAGAAAAACCATGCTCATCCTGAATGTCTCACTATAGCCCCTTTCACACTGCCGAATAACCCGCGTTTAATTCGCGAATTTAGCGTGTCCGCTGTTGCGTTCACACTGCCGACCCGGGCTGCCGCGTCAACTCGACTCATCTTTCGACCCGCGTCGGACCCTAGTCTTTTTGCCGAGCCGAGTTTGATGTGAACGCAATCGACGCGGGTCGGACGTGGGCGTGGCGTGAGGAGTTTAAAAGACAGAATGGACAGCTGATTCAGAACAACAGCGACAGGTGAGGACAAGTTTTACTCTGTTTTACATCAAGTTGGAGACATTTTTTAATATGGCCAACTGGGGAGACAAGGAGGTCCGCGAGCTCCTCAGCCTCCGAGCAGAGGACGTTATTTACCGCCACATTTCGGGGACGGTGAAAGATGGACCTCTGCTGGAAGGGCTGGCCAGAAAGATGGGAGAGCGCGGTTTCCCACGCACCGTAAAGTAACATCTCCATGAACTGCATAAACGAGTCCTCAAGGTGTCCCGCCATCGTTTGTTTGAAAAATTAGAAGCAGACAGGTGTATTTAGGCCTACCTCCGACGCATGGCTTGTGCCTACGTCATTGTACACGCCCAGCATTTTATGTGTTTCGTGTGACGCTCTGCCACTAGGCCACGCCCCCTGAACTCGGCTTCAGGCGACACGGGTCACCCTGACACACCAAGCGTTCACATTACTCGACGCGGGTCGAAGGTGCAATTTGGACCCGCTAAAGTAGCGGGTCGCAGTGTGAAAGAGGCTTATGATTACAACAACAAACTACAAATACAACATGAAGAAAGTCGAGGACATGCACGCCAACTTCCGCTCATCCCAGTATTAAGGTAAATGTGGTCTGAATTGAAAATGTATTGGCTGTGTTGTTTCTTTTTTATATATAGAAATGCATATTTACTAAAGGGGACTTTAGTATGTTGTGGTAAAAGTGTCTCTTCCCTTGATTTTGCTGCCAATGTGTCTCTGGTGAAATAAATAGTGAGCATCACTGGCTTAGTGCATCCAGTGAACCTAACGTGCATGTTTTTGGGTGGTGAAGGGAAGCCGGAGGACCCGGAGAGAACATGCAGACAGAAAGAACCAGCCGGGAATCGAACCTGGAACCCTCCTGCTGCCAACATTTTCGGGATACATCACCTAGGAATTTAAACTCGTGTTTAAGTTGAGGTTTTGTGATGAAATGTAAAAAACAAAAGAAGCTTTTTACACCCCCAACATGCACTCTGTGCTGAAGTGCAGGCTAATAATAGGCTCTTCCTAAACAGTTGTTTTGTGAACCAAAGCTTTTTTTCCCCTCTACAAGCCCCTAGGAGCAGATCAGAGTCTAATCAACATGGATATTTAAAAGAATAACTCTCCGAAGTGTTCCAGCATCCTCCTGCTCGGCGTCACGGAGCCGTGAGTCACTCCTCTGAAGGAGCCCAGCAAGGGATGAAAGTGGTATTAGTGCCGGTTAATTCATCCTGACAGTTGGAAATGTTAAATCCTGCAGGGGACTCGGCTTAGCGCGTTCACTCTCTGCCTAAGTAGGTTAAACACATACCAGCGCGATCAATCTGCAGACACTAAACAAATCAGCGCAGCCGAGCCAAACGCAGGCTGGAAATTTAGAGGTGGAACCATCGTGGAGTCCCGGATAAAGGAAGCTAACCAGCGGTCACTCAGAGGGAACCAGCTCCAGATGGAGCAGTGATCGCAGCAGTTAGGGCGGCTGCCCGGGACCCTGGGTCAGAAGGATAAAAGCAGGGTGGAACAAATGTTAAAGGGACAGTTCTCCTCTTTAAAGGGACAGTTCGCCTCTTCTGACATGAAGCTGTGTAACATCCCATATCAGCAGCATCATTTCTGAACATCTTCTTACCCCCTGCTGCGTCCTGTGAGCAGAGTTCCAGCCTCGTTTTGGTGCTGATGAAGGTAGTCCGGCTAGTTGGCTGGGGTTTAAAAAATAAAGCCTTTTGCTTCTCAGAACAATATGCATAAAACATAAAAAAAAGCATAAAAACAAGCAATTTAAAGAGAATAAAAAAATAGAATAAAAAATTAAAACACAGTTAAAAGCAATCAAAGAAGAGGGGAAAATGAAAAATACAAACTCAACCATAAGCACACGGAAAGAGAAATGTTTTTAACCTGGATTTAAAAGTGCTTCCAGTTGGGGCTGATTTCAGTTCTGCTGGTAGTTTGTTCCAGTTGTGAGCAGCATAACAGCTAAAAGCTGTATTACAACAGAGTAATACATTTGCATCACAAAATGGTTCTCCAGGAAAAAGTCAGACCTCACAATCTCTTGGCCCTATTTTCTCTCCCTTCGTATCACTGCCTGCTGTGCAGACCGAGCAGCAAACACCGTAACAGGCGCGGCTGTCGGCAGCCGGCAGTGATACGAAGGGAGAAGAAAAGGAAAGGAAACAAAAGGAAAGGAAAGGAAAGGAAAGACAAGGAAAGGAAAGGAAAGGAAAGGAAAGGAAACAAAAGGAAAGGAAAGGAAAGGAAAGACAAGGAAAGGAAAGGAAAGGAAAGGAAAGGAAAGGAAAGGAAAGGAAAGGAAAGGAAAGGAAAGGAAAGGAAACAAAAGGAAAGGAAAGGAAAGGAAAGACAAGGAAAGGAAAGGAAACAAAAGGAAAGGAAAGGAAAGGAAAGGAAAGGAAAGGAAAGGAAAGGAAAGGAAAGGAAAGGGAAAGAAAGGAAAGGAAAGGAAAGGAAAGGAAAGGGAAAGAAAGGAAAGGAAAGGAAACAAAAGGAAAGCAAAGAAAAGGAAAGGAAAGACAAGGAAAGACAAGGAAAGACAAGGAAAGGAAAGGGAAAGAAAGGAAAGGAAAGGAAACAAAAGGAAAGCAAAGAAAAGGAAAGGAAAGACAAGGAAAGGAAAGGAAACAAAAGGAAAGAAAAGGAAAGGAAAGACAAGGAAAGACAAGGAAAGGAAAGGGAAAGAAAGGAAAGGAAAGGAAAGGAAACAAAAGGAAAGCAAAGAAAAGGAAAGGAAAGACAAGGAAAGGAAAGGAAAGGAAATGAAAGGAAAGGAAAGGAAAGGAAAGGAAACAAAAGGAAAGCAAAGAAAAGGAAAGGAAAGACAAGGAACGGAAAGGAAAGGAAAGAAAAGGAAAGGAAACAAAAGGAAAGGAAAGGAAAGGAAAGAAAAGGAAAGGAAACAAAAGGAAAGGAAAGGAAAGGAAAGGAAAGGAAAGACAAGGAAAGGAAAGGAAAGGAAAGGAAAGGAAAGGAAACAAAAGGAAAGCAAAGAAAAGGAAAGGAAAGACAAGGAAAGACAAGGAAAGGAAAGGGAAAGAAAGGAAAGGAAAGGAAAGGAAAGGGAAAGAAAGGAAAGACAAGGAAAGGAAAGGAAAGGAAAGGAAACAAAAGGAAAGCAAAGAAAAGGAAAGGAAACAAAAGGAAAGGAAAGGAAAGGAAAGGAAAGACAAGGAAAGGAAAGGAAAGGAAAGGAAAGGAAAGGAAAGGAAAGGAAAGGAAAGGAAAGACAAGGAAAGGAAAGGAAAGGAAAGGAAAGGAAAGGAAAGGAAAGGAAAGGAAACAAAAGGAAAGGAAAGGAAAGGAAAGGAAAGACAAGGAAAGGAAAGGAAAGGAAAGGAAAGGAAAGGAAAGGAAAGGAAAGGAAAGGAAAGGAAAGAAAAGGAAAGACAAGGAAAGGAAAGGAAAGGAAAGGAAAGGAAAGGAAAAGAAAGGAAAGGAAAGGAAATACGCCTGCTGACAGCCGCGCTTGTTTGCTGCTCGGTCTGCACAGCAGGCAGTGATACGAAGGGAGAGATAATAGGGCCAAGAGATTGTGAGGTCTGACTTTTTCCTGGAGAACCATTTTGTGATGCAAATGTATTACTCTGTTGAACGCATATTGTTCTGAGAAGCAAAAGGCTTTATTTTTTAAACCCCAGCCAACTAGCCGGACTACCTTCATCAACACCAAAACGAGGCTGGAACTCTGCTCACAGGACGCAGCAGGGGGTAAGAAGATGTTCAGAAATGATGCTGCTGATATGGGATGTTACACAGCTTCATGTCAGAAGAGGCGAACTGTCCCTTTAATGAGGCGAACTGTCCCTTTAAGAACACAGGAAGTCACCTGTAGAGCTTTATTTCACCCTGAGATTCATTCTTCAAACAGACCGTGGTTCCTCACACTTGCTCGAACTCCTGAACATTCATAGCAGCTTTGCTGTAAATTCTTCTTGAGTAAATTGTGCATATTTTCATATTTCTTGTTCATATTGAGTCCTGCTGCTGTTGCTTAGCTGAGGCCTGATTCTCTCAGTCTCCCCTGAGGAGTCACGGTGAGATATATGTGATATAAAATGATCTAATCCCAGAGGTTTAATGCCAGTTTGAGTCGAGTTGCAACCTGCTCAGCTGGGCCTGAACCCTCGGTCGGCCTGTTGGACGGACGGACGGTGGAAGGAAAAGGCCTGCAGCAGCAGCTGCACTGCATTAAATTACAGAGCAAAGCAGCGCAGACATTCATGCTGCTGCCTCTTTGTGTTCACGCTCTGGGAGAGCAAGCTGAGCGGAAACTGATCACATCTGATCAGAGCCACATTCAGAACGAGGCCAGCGGTGCAGAGTCGACTCTGAGGATGTGTGTGGTGGTGGTGTGTGGGGGGGGGGGGCGCTGCACGTTCATGGAGCCATAAAC
The DNA here is from genome assembly GCF_027942865.1 of Odontesthes bonariensis. Taxonomy (NCBI): domain Eukaryota; kingdom Metazoa; phylum Chordata; class Actinopteri; order Atheriniformes; family Atherinopsidae; genus Odontesthes; species Odontesthes bonariensis. The sequence continues at coordinate 1,781,824 of NC_134527.1, forward strand.
TAATTCCACCCAGTCGTGGTCGCGGCTCGTCTAAAAATAATAATGCCTCAAATGTTTAGTGTTCAAAGCGGAGGTCAGAATCCGGCTCAACAGCAGCTTTCAGTGATTTCAACGGATTCTGGCTGCAGTTCGCCGGCCTTTCATTCATATTTTCCTTCGACTTTACAGATGAATTCACAGTATTTTACATTTTTTAATCGAAATATCCATTTTAAACTTCCATCTTTTAACATGTATCAGGTCTGATGTTGAGAACTGTTTTCTCTAAGATCGCTTCTAAAGGTCAGAGGGCATCAGTGGAGCCCCGGCGGGCCGTCACAACTCAGTCAAGGCTGAAAATGATATTTGGGGAAAGAAAACTCAGGCCAAAAGCCCAAAGCAACGAGCTGCTCATCATCACCACGAAGATGACTAATTAACAGGGTAAAAGATGACTAATTAACAGGGTGAAATCAACACATCAGATGCAGACTTCCCTCAGGAAGTTGACTCGTGTGAGGATCCATTCATCCATCTTTCATACCTGCGTCCTGCCGTCCAACCTTTCAGAGAGATTTATTCCCAGGACACATTCCATTAAAAAGCACCGAAACTTGGTACGATTTTCACCTTAATTTGTTTTTATTAAAGTCATTGAACTTGACTAAAATAAAGTTTTCTGTGTCTGTCTGTATTGATTTTCTAAAATCTGGTATCAATAAAGATTATGTCATCCATTTAAGGTGTGATGCGGCTGTTTTAACCCTTTGATGCGCAACATGGGTAAAAAATGACCCGCATTCATTTCCCAGGTTATTTCATGCTGGCTGAGTTTCTCTTTGTTCCATCTTTTGAAATCAATTTAATTTATGATTAAATATTCCAAGTATTCTTTAAATATCTTGTTTTTGATCATTTTTACTTTCATACTTTATAAGCAAAAGTAGTTTTTATATTACTACATCGAAGGCTGAGGGAGTTTGAACAAGGCATCTTTAATATAACCAAAAAGGGTTATAGGCAAGATCCAAAAACAGAAAATGGAAGAACAAGGCAAATAGGGAAACCATAACTATGACTTTGACGACTACAAGACAAATACAACTACCAGACAAAGACCAGAACGGCAAGACTTACTTTGGAAGACTGATTGTAATTAATGAATCCATTTTAATTTATTTTATCAATTGGATGAACTCTAATTTGCCTAAAGATGATTATTTAGTATTTTTGTCTGTCTGATTGAATGCTTGTGTTAACAAATAAATCAGAAGTTACTCAACAGTTACTCAGTACTTGAGGAGTTTTTTCACTGAGCCCTTTTTTACTCTTACTCAAGTAATTATTTGGATGAATACTTTTTACTTTTACTTGAGTCATATTATTCTGAAGTAACAGTACTTTTACTTGAGTACACTTTTTGGCTGCTCCACCCACCTCTGGCACTCTTTTTATTGTGCGTAGTTTCCATAAAACAAGAGTTCATATCTACTTGTTTTTGGAGCATCTGCAGCTTCACTTTCTTCAGCCTTAATATTTGAAGCTTCTCTTGATCCTGAATGAAATCCGACACCCAGAAAATGTCGTGATGAAAGGTGCATGTGAGCTGTTTTTGGTGATTACTTACTCTGTCTGTACCTTCAGATTATTATTAGCTGTGAGACTTATGACGACACACACACACAGTGATGATTGCATGTTTGTCCAAACACGTTTCAGACAGAAAAAGTAAACTATTTCTGTTCCAGGTTCCTCTTATCTCAGCTGAATTATGGTGTCTGAAACACCTTTACTGCTTTCTGTAGTTCCATGTTTTGGTAATTATTACTTTTGTAGTTATATTTTCTGCTTACATTTCTACAGCAGAATAAAATCAAGCATGTGTTGCATGGCTTTAAATTGCTTTAATCTCTTTAGTGCATATGAAGGATTCCCTGTTTTTACTCCTGCGCTGCAGCCTTGATTTGTTTTTATTTGTGTTTGTTTCTAATCTTGCAGAGCAGCCAGAATGCAAAAGTCAGCATCAGATACAGATGGCTGTTAATTAGGGCTGGGCGAGTTAACTCGTTATTATCGCGTTAACTCGTTAATTATTTAACGCCGATAAATATTTTATCGCGCATTAACGCAGGTTTTATTATTTATTTTATTATTGTAAAAGTCTGTTGCTCACAGGCTTTTATTTTGTAAAAGTCTGTTGCTCACAGGCTTTTATTTTGTAAAAGTCTGCTGCTGTCTGCTGTGGAACAGGAAAAGAAAGTAATCGGCGGATCCACCAAACATGGAGAAGGGTACGGAACTTTTACTCGGCCATTTTCATGTTAAAGTTCTTCCAGACGGCGGAGTCGACAGAACCAAAGTCATCTGTAAACTCTGCCAAGTTGAATTGTCTTCTCAGCGTAGTAGTTCCAGTCTAAAATATCACTTAAAGGCAAAACACACAACTGATAGCAGCAAGTCATTCAAGGAAACAGACAGTGGAGCGAGGCTTCTACATAAAAACTACAGAAAGATGCTGATGTTAAAAGTGTGTTTGCACAACAAATGTTATGGCACTTTCATTCATATGGCAGCACATTTAGAATAAAGCTAAATGCTAAAAGCTATACACTACTTTTGGATTTGGATTCCGCGTACAAATGCGATTAATTAATAATCGTGATTAATCAGGGAAATCATGTGATTAATTAGATTAATGCCCAGCCCTACTTTTCCCCATCAGGGATAACTCGGAGCTGTTTCTGCCATCGAGGACACGCAGAGAACAGAAACCTTTAGATTCCTGCAGAATGTCATTTGTCTGGTGTCCTTCTTCTTAGCGCTACACCCGGGCACCTCCAGAGTTTTTCCATTAGTGAGAACCCGTGAAAAGCTTTGTAGTGCATGTGTATGCTTCGGTCTTTAAACTCCCAAATGAGGTCATACTCATATGGGACCGTCCATTTCTGTTTGCCCAAGAGGCCAGAAGCTGGGGCTGCGAGAGTCCTTTAGCATTTCTTTAGACCCAAGTGGATCGAGTTTGTCCCTGCAGGAACTGTAGAAACGCATCATCAATTCAAACTTTTATTTGTCTTCAGACTAAAAGAGTTGAATTAACTAACCCAAACCAGCTGAGGTCGAGCAGCTCTGTTTCAAGCTTTCCCTTTGACCTACAAACTCTTCATCTTATGTCTAAAGCTGAGCCAAGGCAGCCTCAGAAGGCGACTAACTTCAGCTGCTACCATTCATCCCCTGCTCCTTCCAGCCATCACTCATAAACAATTTGCTTAAAGGGACAGTTTGCCTCTTCTGACATGAAGCTGTGTAACATCCCATATCAGCAACATCATTTCTGAACATCTTCTTACCCCCTGCTGCGTCCTGTGAGCAGAGTTCCAGCCTCGTTTTGGTGTTGATGAAGGTAGTCCGGCTAGTTGGCTGGGGTTTAAAAAACAAAGCGTTTTGCTTCTCAGAACAATATGCGTTCAACAGAGTAATACATTTGCATCACAAAATGGTTCTCCAGGAAAAAGTCAGACCTCACAATCTCTTGGCCCTATTTTCTCTCCCTTCGTATCACTGCCTGCTGCCGCCGGCCGACAGCCAGTATGGGATGTCATATTCAATTCATTTTTATTTATATAGCACCAAATACAACAAATGTCATCTCAAGTCACTTAGATACTAAAGTCCAATTCAAGCCAATTGGAATTAAATTCATTATAATCATAATTATTTATAAAATAATCCAAATCATTCATATAGAGCCAATTCATCCGTCTCCACCAGCTGGGGTTTGAGAAGACAGAAAAGAGGGGACAACAAACACTGTAACACCATTCAAAGGATACCTGTTGGAACAGGGAAACACGAGTTAATGACCACAATAATGTCACATGTACATAATATCATTTGAGAAATTAAACAGGGGAAACAGCTTCATGTCAAAAGAGGAGAACTATCCCTTTAAACTCGGTCTACTAATACTCCCGTCTTTATTTAGCAGCTCATATGTAAAGCTGAAAATATCTGAATCCAGCAGAGTTTAAAACACCCTGAAGCCGTAAACGTGTCGGTTGCTGTGTTTACAGCAGACATTCCTGCCTGTTTTCCTCCAAACTTTCTCATTACATCAGGCAGGAATTAAGCTGTCAGACATGACTCAAACCCAAAACACACACCTGGCCGAGCTGAGGCCGAAGCACACTCACACAGAGAAGGTGAAGCCGTGTTGTTACTGCGTGGTTACCGCGATTACCGCGTGGTTACCGCGTGGTTACCGCGTGGTTACCGCGTGGTTACCGCGTGTCACAGTGACGCCCTTTAACCCCACAGGAGTGATGTCATCTGGTCTCCACCCTGCTGTGCGTCACGATGACACGAAAAGACACAAACTCAGACACAACAAGACGTTTCTGTTCACTGAGCCGACGCTCTGAGGATCATCGTCGATCTGAGACAACAGAGCGCAGCGTTGTCCAACCAGGGCCTGAGAAGCGTTTCCTCCAGTTTCCTCCAGAGCATTGCACACATGGCAAAGACACAGCTCTGGTTCACAGTGTTTGAAAATAATAGAGTTTAAGGTCCAATCAGAAAGAAGCATCTTAATCCAGGCTGAGACCTGAGTTTTCTCACCTGATGAGAGGGTCAGAGTGCCAGATTATGTGATGAAAGAGGCAGAAATTCTCAAAGCTTTCCGTCATTCACGACCTTTGTGACGTAATGGCCGAAGAAAAGTGGTGAAAATAAAGATATAACTGGCCCGTGGAAATGGAGGCATGGGCTGTGTTCCAAACCGCATACTTCTCCTACTACTCCTACTAACTTTCTGAGTTAGTATGCGAGTTTGAGTAAGCAGAAGTTCCCGGATGCATACTAGATTCTCTGAAATGTTGGGTATGCATCATGAGGTTACTACTCATACTCAAACTACCCAAGACGCATTTCGTGGGAACAAAATGGTGAACAGCCGGTATTTTGTCAGGTTTTCAACACGTTGGGGATCTAAACGACTACTTTCTCACCTGAAAATGTTTCAAATGTTGCTAAAGTTTACAGAGTTTAGAGCTTAAGGGAAATCAGCTTCAGGCCGGCTGATTTCGGCTCGGACAGGAGCGAAATGCATTGTGGGTGAACGCTCTGCATACTGTCTGATCGATGAGTATGTAGTTTGTAGTATGCAGTATGTAGTATGTTACATACTACATACTGTATGTAGTATGGAAGTATGTAGTATGTAGTATTTAGTACGTAGTACGTAGTATGTAGTATGCAGTACGTAGTACGTAGTATGTAGTATGCAGTACGTAGTATGGAAGTATGTTTTATGTAGTATGTAGCATGTAGTACGTAGTACGTAGTACGTAGTACGTAGTATGGAAGTATGTTTTATGTAGTATGTAGCATGTAGTACGTAGTACGTAGTACGTAGTATGGAAGTATGTTTTATGTAGTATGTAGCATGTAGTACATAGTACGTAGTACGTAGTATGGAAGTATGTTTTATGTAGTATGTAGCATGTAGTACATAGTACGTAGTATGTAGTATGTAGTATGTAGCATGTAGTATGTAGTACGTAGTACGTAGTACATAGTATGTAGTATGTAGCATGTAGTACGTAGTACGTAGTACGTAGTACGTAGTATGGAAGTATGTTTTATGTAGTATGTAGCATGTAGTACGTAGTACGTAGTACGTAGTACGTAGTATGGAAGTATGTTTTATGTAGTATGTAGCATGTAGTACATAGTACGTAGTACGTAGTATGGAAGTATGTTTTATGTAGTATGTAGCATGTAGTACATAGTACGTAGTATGTAGTATGTAGTATGTAGCATGTAGTATGTAGTACGTAGTACGTAGTACGTAGTATGTAGCATGTAGTACGTAGTACGTAGTATGTAGTTTGTAGCATGTAGTATGTAGCATGTAGTACGTAGTACGTAGTACGTAGTATGTAGTATGTAGCATGTAGTATGTAGTACGTAGTACGTAGTACGTAGTATGTAGCATGTAGTACGTAGTACGTAGTATGTAGTTTGTAGCATGTAGTATGTAGCATGTAGTACGTAGTACGTAGTACGTAGTATGCGGTTTCGAACACAGCCATGATCTCAGACTGATCAGAAACTGTGGTCTAATGCAGCCTCCGCTGTACAGTGGGACCCCATTCTTAGATAGTTGGTGGTAGTTTTGGACCGTTTCTAAAGGCTGACGGTGAAAACTGGCATTAAGAAAGGAGCCAATCGGTTCATTCTGTCCAGTGAACGTGTGTTCAAATAGACTTCTTGTGGGGTAAAAATGGGATAACCAGAAAGACTGAGGTTCTCTCATGTTGGTTTGAGAGAAAAAAGCATGAAAAAAGCCAAAGTATGTGCACCGACTTCAGCTGCCGTTGCTTTAAAGGCGGAACGTGTCGACACCAAACAATCTCACTGAGTCTTTCTCAATTCAGACCCGACTAAAGTTTGGGAAACAGAACATCATCTGGTGATTTGTTAAGGTCACAGTTATGGTTCACGGGTATCGATTTACTTTTGATCCCCAACGGGAAGTCAGGAATACTTCCTGAAGATGGTGAAGATTCTCATCATCCAGGTCATGGTGATCATGAGCTTTCTCTTTTGAGGACACTCAGTGGGGTCACATGGCTCTGAAAGGATCGGATTATTGGCTAAATTACAATCAGACTGAGTTATTAAGTGCATGTAGACACCTTAATCTGACTAAGAACTGGATCGGATCGGATTATTGGCTAAATTACAATCAGACTGAGTTATTAAGTGCATGTAGACACCTTAATCTGACTAAGAACTGGATCGGATGGGATTCAGACCCCGAGATAACTGGGTTGAAAGTCACTCTAAACCTGCTTGTAGACGCTGAAGCACGTGGTGAATCAGACTTTGCGTTCTGCGCATGCTCCAGATGTTTTCCCGGGGTCGTGACCCGGAAGTCAAAGGAGACGATATTCCTGTTGTTGTCGCCGTCAGAAAGAAACAAACAACGCGATGGAGAATGCTCCGTTGGGCATCGAGTTTGTGCAACAAGCAGCTCATCACAGACCAAATGTAGAGGGACGTAGCTTCATCTGGCTCTGCGTTCTCCATCTTTCTCCAACGCCTGAGTTTGTTGTTGTTGTTGGTGGTGAAGAGGTCAACAGGAAGTGGCTCTATGAGCAACAGCTGGAATGGGTACAGCGCCACCTATCATACCGGGCTATGACACGCTTTGTGCCTCTGATCCCATTCATTCACCGCCATATATCCCAGGAGAATTAGCCAGCTGTAGCTGTAATGGAATTACTCTCACCGTGTAACCCACCAGTGTTTCGGTCTCTCTCCTTCTGATCTTCTCTCCTCTGCCCACAGTTAAAGCCCTCGGCCTCTTCTACCCCTCGTACTCCTCCTCCGCTCTGCTTCTGCCCTGAGGGGGGCTGATGTGTTTTTAAGGAAAGGAGCAGATTATTGGCGGTGAGATCAGCCAGATGCTGCCGGGCAGATTTTAAACTCGTGTTTATATTTATATACATCGTCATTAGTATCATTCTGCTAACCTCCATTTACTCCGAGCGCCACGGCGCTCCGGGCCCAACGCAGCGAGAACCGAGTGAAGAGAACAAGAAGTGAAACTGTGCGGTTTGCATCTGGGTCAGAGGATGAACAGATTCATCAGCAGCAGAAATCAGAAAAGAAGCGTCTGAACGGAAGAAAAGAAGAAAAGGATCTGATCTGAGGAGAAACACGAGGTGGACGCTGCTCATCTTTCACCTCTGGAGCTCTAAAACGGCAAAAAGTCTCATGATCACACAGACTGGGGGATATTATATATATATAATATATACAGTACAGTAGCCTCAGATATATGATTATTCTATAACATAAAGATATGTTGAATAAATGTTCGGAGCCTTTAAAGTAAATCTCTGTAATCAAATCAAATTTGTTTATTTATATAGCACATTTCATGTACAAACAATTCAAAATGCTTTACATAAAATAAAAGTATTGCAGCAGGGAGTGGAAGAAGCATTAAAATACATAAAAGAATAAAAAGAGAAACAAATAAAATCATTTTAATTAATTTTTTTAAAAAAAGCTCATCTGTAGTTAAAGAATAAATTCTAAAGGTAGTTCATGACTTCCACATTTAATACACATACGACTGTATGTTTGGGTCTGGTGCATCGGCTCCCCAAGATGCAGAACTCCAAGATAAAATATTAAAGAGTTATGGAAAGGGACACGAGGCTGCCGTCTCTTATTCTATGATGATTCGGTCTCTTGGCCCATTTCAGCCCTGCAGAAGACGTGGGAAAGGGATCTGAACCTGACATGTAGGGATGAAGACTGGAACAGAATCTGTAAAAATATTAAAGTAGTTTCAAGGGATGCAAAAGTGCGCAAAATTATACATCGCTTCCAGATTATTTAGATTAGGATTATTACCCACATCAAGTCTGAGGAAGGTAGCTTAGTTCATGTTTTATGGTCATGTGATAAAGTCCAACTATTTTGGACCAATATTTATGATAACTTGTGTGAGATTGCAGAGATACAAATGCCATTTAGCCCCAGATTATTTATTCTGGGTGATCTTTCAGTTCTGACAGGACAGGATAAACATATCAAAAGTTATATCCAAACCAGCATCATGACTGGCAGACCAGTACTCATCAGGGGATGGAAGACGGAGGGGTGGCCTAACTTCTAGAGTGGGCTGTGGAGATGCCACCAGTTGCAGCATTTGAAAAAATGTCATATAAACGACCGGGCAGACTGGATCTATATGAAGCAAAGTGGGGCAAATACTTTTTAAAGGGCTCCTGAAAGGGTTCATATGGTGGAGAGATGCAAGTTTTAAGTAGTGGTGGATAAATACATAACAGTGCTTCTTCTTATTGTTATTTAATTTATTTTCTGTTAACCAATTATTTCTCTGACGTAGCACTTATTTTACTCATTGGATGTATCGACCTTGTTTGGAGCTATTTTCTGTGTCTAATTTTGTTGTAGTTCATTTATTCGTTGTCTACATTGATGCCAACAGTGTAGCTACATGAAGGAGCACAGTAGTAGATGTTGGTAACCAAGAAGGGATCAGCGTGGATGGTGGTGGCTTGGCTTACTGTTGTTATTGTATTGCTGAAATAATGAAAATAAAAAATATTAATCACAAAAATGCACGTATGACTGTGAAAGCACAGCTTTTACATCTTTAATGAATGTAGGAGTTAAATAACTCCACTTTTGTATGTTTAGTTTGATATTTCATGTCATTTTTAAGGGATTTTTTTTATTTTTTTCCTGGAAGTTTTGTTTGTTTGATGCAGATAAAAGAGGTTTTATTCTGATTTAACATTTTATATTCTGTGAGTGATCAGAACAGCTTACATTAGCCTAACCTGTGTTACACGTTTTCTGTGTAAAATGTGAAATAAAGAATGCTCTGTGAACATAAAGACTGGAGCAAACCGAGTGTTACCTCCAGCAGCAGTGCATGCTGGGAGCAGTGGGTCATCAGGTGCTGCCTAATGAGAGCGGTCAGCCTGCAGCCGGAGGCGCTTCTCTGGGTGGACGGGCCGACCTTGTGTTCGGCCTCAGGGTCGCAGCTTCAGACAAAACATGTCCACCTGGATCCAGCTCAGCTGCACAGAGTTGACCTGAGGAGGGTCCAGGTCACCAGGAGACATGAAACCCCACCGAGAAGCCCCCCGAGCCGTTACCGGGGCTGCCAGAAAGCCCACAGAATCACTTACAGTCCACATGTTTCATCGTCTAATGGCAGAAATAAAACGTGGTAATAATACAGTGAACACATGTTCCAGCCCTGGTGGCAGAACTACTATATCACCTTGACACTTTAACTACAATGTCACTTTAATCACATTGTCATTTTAATTTTATCGACGCCTTATTTTTATTTATTTGTTTATTTATTTTTTATTTATTTGCGAAATATTTTATCTATTTTATTTTATTTTTATTTATTTATTTATTTTTATTTATTTGCTAAATATTTTATTTATTTTTATTTATTTGCGAAATACTTTATTTTTTATTTATTTTTTTATTTGCTAAATATTTTATTTATTTATTTTGTGTCACCCCCTTTTGTGTTTTTATTTTCTTTGTGATTCCATTTTCTTGCTCTCCTTTTAATGTACCGCTCTTCGCCCTTCTAATTGCCCTTCGGGGATAAATAAAGTTTTTCTGATTCTGAAACCTCCCAAAAAAAAGCTGCAGGAGCTATTTGTTATTTTTGTAATATTTGGCTCACTTATTATTTAGTTATCTTTTGGGGGTTTAGTTTGGGGGATACACCTTTTGTGGTTGTTTATGATATTTAGTATTGTTTGAGTTTGATTATGCTTTTATTTTGAAAGCACTGGTTAGCTGGGGGGCACTGGGAGAGTTTATTTAGATGAGCAGGCACCTGGGAGGGCTGATAGTTTTTATCAGGGCAAGAGAGGCAGCAAAGACCGATTGTTCTTTGTTTGTTTGTTTGGTTAGAGAAATAAACCTAAAGAAAACTCGTTTTTTTACTCATGTTACCTGCGTAAATTCACTCCCTAGGTGTCTCAGTGGCCGTTTGATTTCATTTAGTTTATTACGGTTTTGACATTTTTTTGTTTTGATTATTGACACAAGAGGATGAACAGCCACTATAAAGGCCATTTATGACGGATGCATCATTACGCTGTCAGAATATCACCTTCCACTGACTTTTTGTGCCTTTTCAGTAAACTTTTGCTCTTAAATTCAGCATTTATTCACATATTTATAATGAACCAAGATTCATAGCTGATGTACAGTAAAAATAAAACTGTTTCAGTCATCAAACCAGCAACAGTCTGCCTCTCTGCTTTCCTTTTGACCATCAGGCCAAACTGACTCACAGCTCTGTGCTGCCACCTGCTGGCAGGAAGCTGCATTTCTACATCTACTTCCCCTCTCTGATGGAAAAGTTACACCATTTTGGTTTTCTAACTTAACTGAATTGGATGAAAATAACATAATTGAGTTTAAGCACAAGTTTAACCAATAAAAAAAAAATACAAAGTTAGAAAAACAGCAGCAACTAAATCACTTTTAATCTGAATCTGCTGCTCAGTAGGACTCTGTTAGAGTAACTGTCATCATCTCTACCTTGTATTTTTAAGATTCAGTAAGAACTAGAGCTTCTTAAGTAAAATTAAACATTTTATTAATACATGAATTATGGTGGAAGAGTAAGTTTTACTTAGGTTTCCTCATACAATTTAAATGTTTAATAGTTGTATGTGCATAAACCTAGAAATACTACATAAACTTTACTCTGAAAGTGTATCGTTAAAATCTACTAAGTTACTTCATAACAGCAAATACTACAGATATATAAAATTTACTTAAAATTTTGAGTAAAATGATGTTCCTGCCTATGAAAAACAAGTAGACTTCATTTGTTTAAATAAATATAACTTAAAACTTAGATGTAATTAAGTAAATTTTACTTAATATTTTCAAAACTGTTATGTTTTATGGTGAGTAAAATTTACTTGATGTTGCAGAATTAAATATTACTTGAATCATTTGAGTGCAAATACAAAGGGTTTTTTAAGTAAATCTTATGAGTTGTTTTTTTCGGTGCTTAAAAAGCTTAAAAAGCTGTTGATTGATCCATTTTTCACTGATTGCTTTACATTAAGCCACATTTAAACACTCTGTTACAGCAGAGTTTGAGTTGTGCAGGCGGAGCAGTTTGCACACAAACACCAATAAATGCATCAGAGGCCACATGGGCTGAAAATCAGGAGGTTTAATCATTTAAATGAAGACGAGCTGTTGGGTTTGTGCCTGAAATAGTTTGACCAGCAGACCCTCCATGTATCAGAGGAGTCTCCCACATACGGTAACTTGGGGCCAACTCTTAATTTTCTTTCTTACGGAGCCCCTAAAGGGATATGGAGGGATTTTTTTTTTTGCAAAAGTTTTTTTCCCACGTCAGTGAACCGGAAGTAAAACAGACATTTCAGATGTCTCTCACTTATGTCAAAGCCATGTCTACGTGCAAGAACGGATTTGATGCCTTTATATGTTAGGCCACTACTAAAATAGAAAGCAATAAACTTCTCCCACAGATGATGGGTAGGATCCTCCATCGCTGTGTCTGTTTTACTTCCGGTTCACTGACGTGGGAAAAAAACTTTTTGCGAGATCTCGCCAAAAAAAAAATCCCTCCAGGTCCCTTTAGGGGCTCCGTACTTTTCTTTTCTTCTGGCCAACGTCCCATAAACCCAAACTCTATGGAGTGTGCGGATCGTGATGTTCCCACCCGGGTTTCCCTTCTCCTTCAGGGAGGTGGAAAGCTAGCTTTGGTCCCTCTGTTGCTTCCCTGGTTATTGCCCTTCTTGCCCACTCTGGGAGTTTTGGTGGAGGATTTTTTTGTGGTACCATCCATGATGGATTTAGTGCAACATGGTGATTATAATCAAGGATATTTCTTTTAATTTCCTTTCAATGATGGGACCTAAACAAATTTATAAAACCCAAAGAAGTCAACCCTGAAGCCCAAAGCAGAAGAAAACTGATTCACAGTCCAGGGTGGGCACAGAGGAGAAAACTTCTGAATATCTTGAGTCGCTCTCCATCGGTTCATCGAGCAGCTTTTCAGGAGTTTTCTTTGCTTAAATGCATCCAGTTTATTGGGAAAAAAGTGGAGAAATAAATCACTGAGAGCAAACTCATCTTTAATCATCAGTTTTTTACTAATATTCTGGAAAAAATGCGTCCACACATGTAAGGTAAACCTGCATTTCAGGTGTTCGTGGCTCCTCCTCAGAGTCTGCAGGCCCAGAGCGTCCATCAGGGAACAGGTGGAGCATAAATATGCAGATTATATGGAGAGAGAGCACACTGTAGAAACCAGAGGAGGTTTAAATGTGGAACATTTACTCCCAAAGCCCACATCAGAGTCTTAGAAAAGTGCAAAACATAGATGTGCTTCGGTGTTGGTGAGCAGAAGGGACACATCCGTCCCGTCTTTGGGAAGTTCGGAGCTTAAGTCACATCGTGAGCCGACTTAGAAGCAGCTTTGGGATGTTTCAGGAGAGTTAAGATCTGTGGAAAAACAAATCCAGGGTGCCGGTTTCAGTCGAAAGTTACTGATCTACAAAAGCCATTTCACTGCAACCCAAACACACAGAAAGGAGCCAGATGTGCTGCAGATGTTCACCCAAACACACAGAAAGGAGCCAGATGTGGTGCAGATGTTCACCCAAACACACAGAAAGGAGCCAGATGTGGTGCAGATGTTCACCCAAACACACAGAAAGGAGCCAGATGTGGTGCAGATGTTCACCCAAACACACAGAAAGGAGCCAGATGTGGTGCAGATGTTCACCCAAACACACAGAAAGGAGCCAGATGTGGTGCAGATGTTCACCCAAACACACAGAAAGGAGCCTGATGTGGTGCAGATGTTCGCCCAAACAGAACACATCTGGGGCTCAGCTCAGCACCTGAGAGCCTGCCCTTCGTCCCTCCCTCTTCTCCTCTTCTTCACTCGATGCCTTTGAGCGCGTGGTAGATGTATTTCGGCAGGATCACGTATCCCTCGCCGAACGCCGGCGGCGCCTCGCTGCCGGACCGCGGCGCCTCGCAGGCGCTCTTCAGCCTCTTCAGCTGCCGCTCCTGCCGCCGGCACTTCTGCTGCGTGGTCTTCAGCTTCTTCCTCAGGTGCTCCACCTGCTCCTCCAGCTGCTCGATGCGCTTCTTCTGCTGCGCCGAGTCCTCCGCCGTGTAGTTGTGGTCGCAGGAGACCACCGCCAGGCCGCTGCAGATGTCGGGCAGGCTCCTGCTGGGCTCCGCCTCCAAGGTCAGGCCAGAGGTCACGGGCAGCAGCAGCGGCAGCGGGAAGTCCATCTCTGAGGGGAAGGGGTCCTCCAGGGGGTCCGACTGCGAGACAGAAAGAATTCAGAAAGCTGCTTTCTCCATGAACAATTAAACAAATTTAAAGAACAATTATTTATTTATTTTAGGGCTGGGCGAGTTAACTTGTTAATTATTTATACCGATAAATATTTTATCGCGCATTAACGCAGGTTTTATTATTTATTTTATTATTGTAAAAGTCTGTTGCTCACAGGCTTTTATTTTGTAAAAGTCTGTTGCTCACAGGCTTTTACTCTGTAAAAGTCTGTCGCTCACAGGCTTTTATTTTGTAAAAGTGTTGCTCACAGGCTTTTATTTTGTAAAAGTGTCGCTCACAGGCTTTTATTTTGTAAAAGTGTCGCTCACAGGCTTTTATTTTGTAAAAGTCTGTCGCTCACAGGCTTTTATTCTGTAAAAGTGTTGCTCACAGGCTTTTATTTTGTAAAAGTGTCGCTCACAGGCTTTTATTTTGTAAAAGTGTCGCTCACAGGCTTTTATTTTGTAAAAGTCTGTTGCTCACAGGCTTTTATTTTGTAAAAGTCTGTTGCTCACAGGCTTTTATTTTGTAAAAGTCTGTTGCTCACAGGCTTTTATTTTGTAAAAGTCTGTCGCTCACAGGCTTTTATTTTGTAAAAGTCTGTTGCTCACAGGCTTTTATTCTGTAAAAGTCTGTTGCTCACAGGCTTTTATTTTGTAAAAGTGTCGCTCACAGGCTTTTATTTTGTAAAAGTTTGTCGCTCACAGGCTTTTATTTTGTAAAAGTCTGTTGCTCACAGGCTTTTATTTTGTAAAAGTCTGTTGCTCACAGGCTTTTATTTTGTAAAAGTCTGTTGCTCACAGGCTTTTATTTTGTAAAAGTCTGTTGCTCACAGGCTTTTATTTTGTAAAAGTCTGTTGCTCACAGGCTTTTATTTTGTAAAAGTCTGCTGCTCACAGGCTTTTATTCTGTAAAAGTCTGCTGCTGTGGAACAGGAAAAGAAAGTAATCGGCGGATCCACCAAACATGGAGAAGGGTACGGAACTTTTACTCGGCCATTTTCATGTTAAAGTTCTTCCAGACGGCGGAGTCGACAGAACCAAAGTCATCTGTAAACACTGCCAAGTTGAATTGTCTTCTCAGCGTAGTAGTTCCAGTCTAAAATATCACTTATATATGTATAATTTGTGAAGGATTTTGTGTTTATTTATGATATTGCTTCATTATTCTTCTATTTTTGACTTTATTGGAAGCAATTCTGTTTTTTGTCTTTTGACGATTATTTTTTCTTCTTACTTTAGTATTTGTAAAAATATAGGTTGATGATAGCTTCATTTTGTTCAACAGGACAGGCTTAAATATAAGCATTACGCTTCAGCCTTTTCAGTCATGATTGTACTGAACACATTTGTTGTTTTCTATGTGACTGAATAAAACAAACAAACAAACAAACAAACAAACAATGTCAGGCAGAGCCTGCTGGGGCCTGCAGAGCTGACCCAGAAGATATTTCTGGGCAGAGGTGGAAAATAAGCCACTTTTCTTATAAATCAGATGCATAAAACAGCAAGAAATAACCTCACAGTTAACTGATTTTTAAAGAATACGAATAAACTTTCACAGTTCAGAGAATGTGAAACAAGAACAAGCTTTAATGTGATGTTTTCTTTCATGAAGATACCATTCTGTATGATTTCCCTTTGAGATAGATAAATAACGCATGAGTTTGATGCCTCTGGTCTGATGTGTGTGGAGCAGAGGAGCCTCACCTTGCTGCTCAGGTTCAGGCTGAAGAGCGACGGCACGGCGTTCTCCTTCAGCACCCGGTTGTTGCACTCCCTCTTGAAGCAGTCTTTGGTGAAGTGCTGTGAGCAGATGTTGCTGTACTTTGTGGGCTTGAAGTTGTTCCTCCTCATCGCGGCGACCCATTTCCCACAAACATCTGGACGTGCCAGAGGAAACCTGCCGGAACCCGTCAGAAAGATGCACTGATGAGCATCAAACAAGTGGAACAAACTGCCAGTGGAGGTTAAACTTTCACCAAATGGAGACATTTTTAAATCCAGGTTAAAAACATTTCTGTTCTCATGTGTCTATGCATGAAATCTGCACGATATCTTTGAACTTATCTGGACTGTTGCTTGTTTTTAAATTCATTTGAATGATTTTATTTGTTTCCCTTTATATTCTTTAATGTATTTTAATGCCTCTTCCACTCCCTGCTGCAATGCTTTTATTTTATGTAAAGCACTTTGAACTGTTTGTACATGAAATGTGCTACAAATAAAATTTATTTGATTTGATTTTATTTGATCAAACCAAACATTGGGTGTTACAGCTGCTCTGGAACTGCAGGTATTTAAGTTATTTAAGACTCATGTCTGATTCACTCAGTCAGTTAAATGAATCCACTTTTCCTGTTTCTGACACATTCTGGTGATTAGAATCGTGCCTCAGAGCGCATGCGTGATGTCATGTTAAATTGGGTGTTACAATTATCTAAACCTGTGAAACCGTGATTCCATTTAATTAGGATGACGTCTAAACTTGACCAGGTAACTTGTTACTTTTGCAGAAGGGAACTGAGCGACTGACGGAACTTTAAATACAAGATTAAATACTTTAAATACAACAAATTTCCATTTTTCAATGACCTGTGGTCCAATTTTAAATTTTAAATCTGCACACTTGTCTTATTCTGCATTTCTGTGCGACTGACAACAATCTTGCAACCAGAGACTTCTGACTCTGGGTCCCATCAGCAGTGCGACACACAGGCTTAAACACGCTTCCAAGGCTAATGCTAACTAGCTTTTACGTAAACACTTGAATTGAACTTACTTGTGGAAAGAAATTTCTTTGTCTTTGTGGTAGCGGTTCTTACAGCCATAGGCTGAGCACGTCTGAACCATGCTGGCAGTCCAGAGAGCACTTACAGACGCTCGGATAGCGACTGCTTTAAGCTCCGCTGCTGTTTCTGCTCACACTCCGCAAAGGCTTCACTGCCACTAACAAAGATGGCGGCCAAGCTGAGTCACCTGACCCGCGTCCTCAGATATGATTGGCAGAGGTCAACTACGCGGTTGACGGGCAGGAGAAAGTGTTAGAAACGTTGTACTTATAATATAGAAATGCTTCATGTGTAATGTAAAACAAAAATTAAATAGACAAAAAAATTTAAAAATTAAAATAAATAAATAAATAAAAACTTAGGGCAACGAAAAAAAAAAAAACGTACTTTCGGACTTGTAATGTCTCTAATGGTAATTGTAACTTCATGTAAGTATTAATTTTCTAATAGCAACTAAAAAATAATACATATACAGAGAAATATTAACACTAAGAAGAAAAAATTTAAATAAAAAACAGGAATAATTTTTAAACGAAACGCTTAAATTATTAAAATACCGAGCAAACAAATTACTCAACCATTTGTCTCTTTACATCACTTTTGATGTAAAAACCTGAATGAATGTGCTCAAAGTACCATGACAGATGTATCACTCAACATCAACTAATAGTTTGTATTAAATACATATTTTTCTTTGAATTACGGATTCAGATGTGATCAGAACTGAGTGTTCATAAATAAAAAAGTAAAAAATACAAACCTTTTCAGATCTAATGTCGGCTGATACTACGAAGGAGACTTCATCAATAAAGGAGGTTTGGTCTGAAGAGCTTTATTCAGCAAAAACAAGACCAAAAAATGTACTGGAAACGTGAATATGATTTGCGGGTATACGTACTGTAGAAACAGTCCATTTGTTGAAAATACAAAAAAGCAGAAAAAGGCCACAAGGCTCTCAAACACTCTGTAGATTCTGGACCCAACGTAGCTCACAGCCCAGTTTCTCAGCAGCTGAAAGCTTATTTAAATGCTGTCAAAGCTAAGCGATGGCCGCTGATCTGTACACAGGCATGTCCTCTTTGACAATTATAATTATAATAATGATAATAATAACACATAATTACAGAGGCGGGAAAAAAGAGAAGAAATGAACACAAACTGGGAGCAAATTCTGATTATGGACATGACTCGTCCAGTTTATGCATCAGTTTTCCAACGAGATGGAAACAGGAAGCCGGAGCTTTTGAGTGAGTTGCTCAAACTCTACTTACAGAAGTCACTGAATATATTTTCTACGCTGCGCTTCTCTGACCTGAAAGCTTTCACCGAGGGCAAAAAAAAGTAAAAACCAGGGAGCAGATTTGGCAAAGACGATTGTTTTAGTTTGGTTTACAGGAGCAACACTTTGAATAACCTCCGTCGTTCATTAGTCATTAAAAACACTGAATATGTAACATAATCATCAGTTATCTTTTGTAAATCCAAGAATGCCGAGTTAGTTAGAAGTACCACCCGTATCTCACAGGCTTATTCAGCTAATTTAACTTGGTTTGAAACTAAACGAAAAGAGAGAAAGCTGCACCAGAAGTCCCCAGATCTTTCACTTTCTTGGACCTTTTAAAGGGTTCCTCCGCGCTTTATTATTTTCCAAAGCGTTCCACTACCCAGGAGAGACGAGGCAGATTAGTCAGCCGATGTTTTCTCATTGTCATCGTTTCACTCTGCAGACAGAATCAAACGGATCTGCTTCAGCAGAGACAAAGAACATTTCAGTTCAGCCTTTTCGAGTCTCAACCCATCGTGCTGAAGGTTTCAACGAGGCAGTTTTAAGGCAGCCGAGCCTTTTTTTTTTTGGTTCGAATGTTACCAGAGGACATCTTTCTGGGAAATGTTGGAAGTTTAAAGTCTGAGAGCTTCCGTGTAAAAAATAAACAGCTAGAGAGAGAATAATGAAAATAAAAACCCGTCAATTTAGACAAGAATGTATTTCCTGCCATCAGCCAATCACATTTTGAGTGCCTGTGTCCAAACTTCCAAATCCAAGTCAGCTCCATTCAGGGCTGTGAGCAGAAATCTGCCAAACTGTTCTGCACTGAATCATTGTCAAATAGTTTGTTGATTATCCGTTCAGTTTACAAAATGTTGCCAAACAGCGACCAGGTCTTAATCACCTGAAATGTCCCGTTTTGGTCAACATCAGAAGCCGGTTTACAGTGACTGAAGAGAAGTGAAGACGCTGCAGTTTGGGGCAAAATAAAAGATCAAATAAAAGACAAATAGAAGATCAAATAAAAGACAAATAGAAGATAAAATAAAAGATGCAGAAATCTCCCACAGATTAGGATGTTTCTACTGAGAAAAATAAACTATGATAAATAGAAAGCTACTAAATACGCGTTCATGTTTGGGGGCTGTTGAATTCAGTCAGCCTCCATCAGACCGTGAATACTTTGGGGGGGTACAATTTAATCTCATGCTAAGACAACAAAAGAAATAATTAAAAGAAAGGAAAGGAGAGTGCAAGGTAGATGAATCCAAGAGTCGGTTGGGTATACTGAAAGTCTCTAAATACTGCATTACCCAGAAGCCCCTGGGGCCGGGATCTGCCCAGAGCCCAGAGTTTTATCACATTCACAACACCGGAGCTCAGTGAGAAGCTGGGGGAGGAAACTGAGGACAGGATGTCTCCTGCAGCAAAGCCCTGAGGGACTCGTGGTCGGCTTCTCTCTTAAAGTTGATATGTACCGCTATATAAAGACGTTTCACACAGAGAAGCAGAAGGTCAACGACAGGAAGCAGATACCGATAAAAGCCCCACCATCACGCCGACGCAGCACAGAATCCAGCTTCAGGAGAGCCCAGTTTCAGACAGCAGCACTCTGATCTGAGAGGCTGTTCAGGCCTGGTACCGGCATCAGATCACATGTTTACCTGGATACTGAGCGGGTAAGTTTAGGTTAACCAGGTGAACACCGTGAACTCAGGACAGATGTGAACAGCCTCTCAGTGTCACGTGCTGATCCTGAGTGATGCATCGCTGCTGATCTACTGGGCAAACAAAAAAACAACAAACTTAAGATCCACTCACCAGCTTTCCGTGGGGCCCTGAACTCTGGCTGCAGCAGCCCATCAACAGAGGACTGAAACTCAGATAAAGAAGCAGCCGTTGTTCTGCTCGTTATGTGGAGAGGACACACAAGTTATTCATGTTACAGGGAGCGGAGATTCAGCAGATCAGCAGAGTCTGAGCACTAAGAACCACCGTGTGACAGAAGCTTCTCAGTCTGTTAAACATACAGCTGTCCACAGAGACTCTGTTAAAGGGACAGTTCGCCTCTTCTGACATGAAGCTGTGTAACATCCCATATCAGCAACATCATTTCTGAACATCTTCTTACCCCCTGCTGCGTGCTGTGAGCAGAGTTCCAGCCTCGTTTTGGTGTTGATGAAGGTAGTCCGGCTAGTTGGCTGGGGTTTAAAAAATAAAGCGTTTTGCTTCTCAGAACAATATGCGTTCAACAGAGTAATACATTTGCATCACAAAATGGTTCTCCAGGAAAAAAGTCAGACCTCACATCGCTTGGCGCTATTTTTGCCTCCCTTCATATCAATGCGTCCAATGTAAACCGAGCAGTCCTCTGCTTCCGAGCAGCAAACACTGTAACAGGTGCAGCTATCGCTAGGTGGCTTGACGCATTGATATCAAAGGAGGCAAAAATAGCGCCAAGCGATGTGAGGTCTGACTTTTTCCTGGAGAACCATTTTGTGATGCAAATGTATTACTCTGTTGAACGCATATTGTTCTGAGAAGCAAAACGCTTTATTTTTTAAACCCCAGCCAACTAGCCGGACTACCTTCATCAACACCAAAACGAGGCTGGAACTCTGCTCACAGGACGCAGCAGGGGGTAAGAAGATGTTCAGAAATGATGCTGCTGATATGGGATGTCACACAGCTTCATGTCAGAAGAGGCGAACTGTCCCTTTAAACATGTTAAACATGTTCTCAGAGACTCTCCACATTCCCTCTCAGTCTCTCTGACCGATGCCACCTCTGTACGTATCTACAGCAACTATGAAATCCTTGTAAGTCAAGTTCTCACGTTTTCCCTTTAAATGCAAAAAGAGAAAAACTGTACAGAACAACAGCTGGGAGTCCTTTTGAGATGGGTCCCTGAGCAGATCTACTGCTCATCCTTCTCCTCCTCCTTCTCATCCTTCTCTTCATCCTCCTCTTCTTTCTCTTCATCCTCCTCTTCTTTCCCTCCATCGCCTCCTGTTCCTTCCTTCTTGCCGTTGTTTTCTGTTTCTTTTCCGTCACCACCAGCTTCTTCCTCCTCTCCTTCTTTGGATTCCTCCTCATCTCCGGTGCCCTGAAATGACAACTTTTCATTAACCGGTAGATCTCGGTGTCACATTGAGCAGCCATGTGTACATGTACGATACGATTAGATGTGATTCAATTCGATTCGATACGAGTCGACGCGATATAATTCGATACGATTCGGTACGATACGGTGCGATACGATTCGATACGATGCAATACGATGCGATACGAGTCGATGCGATATAATTCGATACGAGTCGATATAATTCGATTCGATGCAATTCGATACGAGTCGATGCGATATAATTCGATACGATACGAATTGATGCGATATAATTCGATACGATGCGATACGAGTCGATGCGATATAATTCGATACGATATAATTCGATACAATATAATTCGATACAATACGATATAATTCGATAGATAGGAGCCATGTGGATACATGGGGTGTACCTGCTTGAGGCGGCTCCTCCTGTTGCGGTTCGGGACCCGGGCCTTCATCCTCCGGGACAGCGCCAGCAGCTTGTCGTGCCTCTGCCTCCTCTTTGCCTTCTCCGCCTCCTCTTTCCGCTTCTCCTCCGTGGGCTCAGAGTCAGACTCGTCCTGCCGCTGCAGCCGGCTGCGCTTCTTGGGCTGCACCGCCCTTTTCGGGTGACTCCTGCCGTTTCCCTTCTCATCCTCCTCCTCATCATCCTCCTCCTCCTCGCCGCGGCTGGACGACGAGGAGCTGTCGTCGCCCCCCAGGAAGGAGCGCTTTCTGCGGGCGACGGACCGGCTGTCGTCGCTGGACGTGGCTCCGGACTCCTCCTCCGGGGAGCTCTGGAAGTCGGATTGGGACCCGGAGGAGGAGGAGGAGGAGGAGAAGGAGCCCTCATCGCTGTCATCCAGGATGGAGGCGGGCAGGCCGATCTGCCGTTTCTTGGACGCGTCCACTTTGGTTTTCCGCATGGACGCGAACATTTTCCGCTTGTACAAACTCTCCATGTCTGCAGGCGGCACCGAAGACAAGTGACATTAAACAGAAAAAAAGGGGGGAAAGCTCAGCTCGCTGGGCGTAAACACACTCACGAAACGGTTAGCTGTCCACTACCGTCTGCGCATCACAACAGTGTGTTATTTTGTGTTATTTCTGGGTTAAAAGAGCCAACATGGCGCCTTCAGCCTTCCGTCGGCTCGGATTAAACCAACAGTTTCCTCCTAAAGAAGCTCCATTCAGCAGATTCTCTGTTGGAGAAGCCAGGTGAGGCTATATTTTCTGCGTGTGTTTATTGTTGTGACCCTTGCTGCTTCTTCTTCTCGTTCTTTTTTCCTTCCGCTACTTCTTCTTCTACGGAATCTGCTCCGCCTGTTACTTTAGCGCCCCCTTTGGCCGAGTTAGGGCACTACAGATGATCACAACTGCGCGGTCATGAAAACTATTTTTAATGCATTAAAAATTAAATAACTGGGTAAACAAACGAAATTGTTAAATAAAAGACCCTGCAATTAAATGAATGTTGCCCTTTATTTAAAACTTTAAAGTATTTATTACTTGGTATGTGTCAAGTATCTATATTTCAAGGTTTATCCCAGTTTTTTAATGTTTATAATAGGGCTGGGCAACGATTAAAATGTTTAATCTAATTAATCACATGATTTCCCTGATTAATCACGATTAATCACATTTGTACGCAGAATCCCAAAATGAATCCAAAAGTAGTGTATAGCTTTTAGCATTTAGCTTTATTTTAAATTTGCTGCCATATGAATGAAAGTGCCATAACATTTGTTGTGCAAACACACTTTTAACATCAGCATCTTTCTGTAGTTTTTATGTAGAAGCCTCGCTCCACTGTCTGTTTCCTTGAATGACTTGCTGCTATCAGTTGTGTGTTTTGCCTTTAAGTGATATTTTAGACTGGAACTACTACGCTGAGAAAACAATTCAACTTGGCAGAGTTTACAGATGACTTTGGTTCTGTCGACTCCGCTGTCTGGAAGAACTTTAAAATGAAAATGGCCGAGTAAAAGTTCCGTACCCTTCTCCATGTTTGGTGGATCCGCCGATTACTTTCTTTTCCTGTTCCACAGCAGACAGCAACAGACTTTTACAAAATAAAAGCCTGTGAGCAACAGACTTTTACAAAATAAAAGCCTGTGAGCAGCAGACTTTTACAAAATAAAAGCCTGTGAGCAACAGACTTTTACAAAATAAAAGCCTGTGAGCAAAAGACTTTTACAAAATAAAAGCCTGTGAGCAAAAGACTTTTACAAAATAAAAGCCTGTGAGCAACAGACTTTTACAAAATAAAAGCCTGTGAGCAACAGACTTTTACAAAATAAAAGCCTGTGAGCTACAGACTTTTACAATAATAAAATAAATAATAAAACAGGTCCGTGGCGTAGTGGGCTGAGCAGGCGCCCCATGTACAGAGGCTATAGTCCTCGCTGCAGCTGGCCCCGGTTCTAACTAACGTGCTACAGGGTTTCATAGATCCGTCACCATCAAGCTGGTTCTGTTCACCAGGAAAAAGAGATTGTGGACCTTCATTTCTTCTCTCCTGTGAAGATTAAACGGACAGTTCGCCTCTTCTGACATGAAGCTGTATGACATCCCATATCAGCAACATCATTTCTGAACATCTTCTTACCCCCTGCTGCGTCCTGTGAGCAGAGTTCCAGCCTCGTTTTGGTGTTGATGAAGGTAGTCCGGCTAGTTGGCTGGGGTTTAAAAAATAAATATGTCCTTTCATGCCGTTTTATCAAAACATAAACATTTTTGATTGTTATTTGAGTGCCAACATGCACAGCTCGGCATTCAACATTAAGTTAAGTTCTGCTTTACTGCCCAGCCCTGCACTACACACTGCATTTTCCATTGGGATAATTCACCATAAACAACACAGAAAACAAACTTACCCTGGCGAACACCAAAACACAATCATTCTGTAGACGTTTTCCTCCCAGTTTGATAATCCATCCGCTGTGGTAATAGTTGTATGGCTCCAAACTTTTGTGGGCCTTCATCTGTTGCTTGGTGTAGTTAGACGTCTGGAGAACCAGGTAGCTCGTTATGTCCACAGCCTCTATATTCGGCAAATCGTTCTGGTCTTGCGAAAATTCTCATTAAGTATGTGTCATGCCCAATGTATTTCTCAACTAACGCCAAATACCTTTCCCTATATGCCGGCTCCAAACCACTACAATAATCACTCATCTTAGGTTAAAAACATTTCTTTTCTCATGTGTCTATGCATGAAATATCTTTTAACTTATCTAGACTGTTGCCTGATTTTAAATTCATTTAAATGATTTTATTTGTTTCTCTTTATATTATTTTATGTATTTTTAATGCTTCTTGCACTCCCTGCTGCAATGCTTTTATTTTATGTAAAGCACTTTGAACTGTTTGTACATGAAATGTGCTATACAAATAAATTTGATTTGATTTTGATTTGATCTTCATGTTGGTGCTGCTGTAGTCAAGCTTCCTGCCCACCAACTTAAATTTGCGCGCTCCCGTGATGACGTAACTGAAACCCTCCTGTTCTGGGTCCATCTGCAGAGACTTCCATCCATCTTCAGGGGGTTCATGTAACCCCAGATGTTGGCTTTTAAATATAAACTGAAAGTGTTTACCTGAGGTGTTCTGCAGAGAATGCAGCAGAGCAGGTTTTAGACCTTACTGAGCAGAGATGTTTCATCGTTTGAATAAATGAGATCAAACTGAGACAGAATGAACATGCTTTAAATAACATTTATTACCAACTCTACAGAAAACTGAGCCGACATCTGGAACCGAAGCGGCAAACATCTGAGTCCAGAACACGTTTCAGAACATGTGGAAAGCGTCCTAATACTCCTCTCCCTCCTCCTCCCCTTCCCCTTCAGCAGAGTCCAGGCCCACCTCTTCGTAGTCCTTCTCCAGAGCAGCCATGTCCTCCCGGGCCTCAGAGAACTCCCCCTCCTCCATGCCCTCCCCCACATACCAGTGGACGAAGGCCCGCTTGGCGTACATCAGGTCGAACTTGTGGTCCAGGCGAGCCCAGGCCTCAGCGATGGCGGTGGTGTTGCTCAGCATGCACACGGCTCTCTGCACCTTTGCCAGGTCTCCTCCAGGAACCACAGTGGGGGGCTGGTAGTTGATGCCCACCTTGAAGCCGGTGGGGCACCAGTCCACAAACTGGATGGTGCGCTTGGTTTTGATGGTGGCGATGGCGGCGTTGACGTCTTTGGGCACCACGTCGCCGCGGTACAGGAGGCAGCACGCCATGTACTTACCGTGGCGAGGGTCGCACTTCACCATCTGATTGGCCGGCTCGAAGCAGGCGTTGGTGATCTCGGCCACGGTGAGCTGCTCGTGGTAAGCCTTCTCGGCGGAGATGACGGGGGCGTACGTGGCCAGAGGGAAGTGGATCCGTGGATACGGCACCAGGTTGGTCTGGAACTCCGTCAGGTCCACGTTGAGGGCGCCGTCGAAGCGCAGAGAAGCGGTGATGGAGGACACCATCTGGCTGACCAGCCGGTTCAGGTTGGTGTAGGTGGGACGCTCGATGTCCAGGTTCCTGCGGCAGATGTCGTAGATGGCCTCGTTATCCACCATGAAGGCGCAGTCCGAGTGCTCCAGGGTGGTGTGGGTGGTCAGGATGGCGTTGTAGGGCTCCACCACCGCAGTGGAAATCTGCGGAGCCGGGTAGATGGAGAACTCCAGCTTGGACTTCTTCCCGAAGTCGACGGACAAACGTTCCATCAGCAGGGAGGTGAAACCAGAGCCGGTGCCACCACCAAAGCTGTGGAACACCAGGAAGCCCTGAAGGCCGGTGCACTGGTCCGACTGAGGAAAGGAAGGAGCAGACAGCAAACATTACTTACAGGAATGGGATTCACTTTCATGTTCTAATGATCAGCTTTTAAATTAAGAGTTAAATTCACCCACCAGCTTCCGGATCCTGTCCAGAACCAGGTCAATGATCTCTTTTCCGATGGTGTAGTGCCCACGGGCGTAGTTGTTGGCAGCATCCTCCTTGCCAGTGATCAGCTGCTCTGGGTGGAACAGCTGGCGGTAGGTCCCTTTGCGCACCTCATCTGGGCAGGGGAGAGAGGAAAATGTTAACCGCCAGTTTCAGACATATTTAGAGTCAGAAATGTGTCCAAATCAGTTTCAGACCATGAAATGACACTTACCAATGACAGTGGGTTCCAGGTCCACAAAAACAGCTCTGGGGACATGCTTCCCAGATCCAGTCTCAGTGAAGAAGGTGTTGAAGGAATCATCTCCTCCTCCAATGGTCTTGTCACTGGGCATCTGTCCATCTGGCTGGATCCCGTGTTCAAGGCAGTAAAGCTCCCAGCAGGCATTGCCAATCTGGACCCCGGCCTGTCCTACGTGGATGGAGATACACTCGCGCTGGAGGAGAGAACATTACATCAGTGAATCAGGGTCCTTCTTCATTTGTAGTAGTATGATGACACTTTTATCTTATTTGATTTTGTTGTATTTTATTGCTTTCGCTGTTCTTTTATTGTTTTTACTTATTCTTCTCTTTATGTATTACCTGCTGTAAAGCACTTTGGTACACCGTAAGGATTGTCTGTAAAGGGCTGTATAAATAAAATACATTTACATTTGGAAAAAAAACTGCAGATATATACTAAAGTAGGTCAAAAAAGGATGTTTTATGACAGTTACATTTGGCAAAACTTAGAAATTAACAATTATTTAGCATCAACAATGGCCAATTATAGAAGCATAACCAGTTTAAACTGCTCTCCACTCTCAACGCGCTTTGTGACGTCTTCCCGGTAGTATCGCGATAACGGTCAAATTCAACGGTTGATGTTTCAGGCATAGATGTGTATAGAATGGCTAGATGTGTTACGTCTGAGTTTAGAACGTCCGCACAAGTCGGCCATCTTACCACAGGGTGAGATGGACGGGAAACAGTCAAACCTGAGGTAAACTGAGTTACGGTAAGTGATCTGCTCTGACGCTATTACTCTTATCTCACAGAAATCTCCACGATTTTACACTATTTTACATAATAAAAGACCCTGTGCGATATTTTATTTATTCGCTCATCTGTGCAATAATTCACGTCACTACTGTGCAATATATTTTCTATTTATGGTCAGACTATGTGCATACAATGTGTAATTAACACAAGTGTAGTGCAATATGGGCAATAACTCAACCATAGTGCTATAACTTATTTTATTTAACTCTCTTTACTTTGTATATCTTGTATAGCCTATATTCTTTTTTACACTTTGTTTTAGATTATTCTATATTAACTATATTTTAATGATATTTTATATGAATTATTCTATATTATACTGTATTTTAGATTTATAGAGATCCTATGTGTGTGTTTGGAGCTACTGGGGACTTGAATTTCCCTGAGGGAGTCATCCCAAGGGATAAATAAAGTTGAGTCATGGGGCAAATAAACGTGAAATATTTATGTTTTTATTAAAAAATAAATAAATATGGACTTCGTCTGTAGTGTGATAATTAGCTTACTACTTTGATGTTTATAATAACCTAAATGTTTGAGAATTAAGCAAGTTATGTCTCGAATGTTTGAATGTTTCACCATCAACACAATGTGGTCGGCAAGAGAGCTGCCTGTGGTAAGATGGCGGCCATCTGCGGACGTTCCACTCCGTTGCCCAGCAACGCGGACGAGACATCTAGCCATTCTATTCGTATCTATGGTTTCAGGCGCCAACAGTAACTCAACTGTCAGGAAACAAAGGCTTTTCAACCAGTCACAATGCAGACGGTATGGCCCATAAACATAATATATAATATATATAATATTACGTATATAAAACATAAATATATAGACATAATATACACACATATATATATATATATGTCTACGGTTAGGCCCGTTCACCATTAAACTTGAGGCTGCCGCGTTCGAAATGAGACCGTTGACCCCCTTAATCACCAAAGTGTGAACCCTGCTTAAAGTGGTAACCGTTAGCTACTAAAGCTCAGGCTAACCGTCGAAAAACCTTTACTAGCATCGATACATGACGTGTTCATCAGCCAAATAGTGTCCCTTACAAACATGTTTTCTTACACAGTAGTAAATGGTTTCTATATACATCCTCCCTTTCAATTAATTAGGCTACGGTTGCTGCCAACTGCCGTAACGGCCATTGCTCACAGGGGGTAGAATCATTTCTAGCTAAAATGCTACGGCGGTTGGACTGCAAAATCCCTTTATTCCGCCTGTTTTTCAATCCCTCAAATCTGCTTTCGTTCATTCTTCCCTTCCTGAACCAAAAAAAAAAAAAAAAAGCACGACGGGACATCTCCTAAAAAAAACTTTACTTAAAAAATATATTTACATATTTAACACAGCTAAGGAGCTGATTTAAGACCCACTGAGTGTTGGTCGGTTTGATTAGCAAATCACACCCAAATACATAAAATCAGACCTCATATATGGCCAGCTAAACTCTCAACAACTTTCAAAATGTTCTTACCATTTTTGTTGAGTTATCGTCGTGTCAAACTTTAGCAGAAAAATCCTCGATGAGAAACTTCTCGATAAGAAACCTTCTCAGAGTCAGGCCGACCGTTAGTCGATGTAAGAAGAAGTTCAACCAGACCATACCACTCCACGGACGGACGGACGGACGGGGGGGGGGGGTTAGGCTAAACCAATAGCAGCAATACAGGGGCTCAAATGTATTTAACCTACTTAAGAGGAAAATAAACTTGAATAAATAAATAAATCTGTGTAAAGCACTGGGTATGTTGTAATATAATGTGATTATTTTTTATATGATTTAACGCCTATTATTTTTAAGTTAGATTTACTTTTTCGCGCCTTGCCGCCATATTGCCATAGCAACAAGGTCACAGGGTTCTGATTGAAAGGTTAGATCAATAAAACAGCAGTCCTTTCATGCCGTCAAGACATATGGCAGAAGATGACATTGCGAGAGACCATTGTCCCAAAAAACCCTCTGGTTTACAAGTTCCAATCTGCGAGGGGCAGAGAAGTCCAAGCTCAAGGTTGGAACAGGAAACTCAAAACATGGCGGCAGGAACGTCACTTCCGGCTGCCACCGCTGCTGCCCTGTTAGTGGAAGCCAACGCTGATCATTCACTCACTGACTCAAGTGTTTTCTTGTTTTTTTTTTATGTTTTTCTTTCTGTGTAAAGGTCTTATTCACAAACGCAAAACGTAATAATAATAATAATAATAATAGAATGATAATACTAATTTCCTTTAACACAGTCTTCACAAATGGGATCATATACATATAAATACATATATTTACATACAGTGAACACACATTTGACAATCAGAGTCAAGATGACTGAACATAGGAGCAGGTGTAGAATATTTATTTATATTTATATTTAATAGCTTATATGAATAGTTGTTTTAGTCACCATTTAAAACAAACCACACTTTTAGCCCATCTGGTTGAAAGAGGAACTTTTGGGACCTCTAATTTCTGGTTATAAAACTGAAAGGTTGGAAAGATGAGAAACCTTAGTCTGAGGCTTGAAGAGAGGCCAACCACTGGGCTCAAAACTCTTCTTAGTGCTATATTCCTAACAGACAACGGAGCAACAGAGGCTCTAAATCAGCCTTAACGTCTGCCTAAGTTGTAGAGCAGCTGGAGTTTGGAGTGAGTGAACAACCATTTGCTTGCTTGCAGCAAACAGCAGTTGCACATCAATGCAGCAGTTTGAAAAGAAGAAAATTGAGCTCTTTCTAAATATCAATAATGAGCATAAAATATATAAATATAAAAAAAATCACCCCGAGGAGGTGGGGTTTTGTATCAGATTAGCCAATAGCATAATCAAAGTCAAGTTTATTTTGTATAGCACATTTCATGTACAAAACAATTCAAAGTGCTTTACAAACAATTCATAGCATAATCATATTTTACAAATTTATCCAGTCAGAGCTGTCAAAATAATTCCACGAAGGGCAACAATTTTATCGCCCCAAACCTAAACTGAGGCAGTTACTCTCAACTGGCAGCATTTTTCTCCATGACAGCAGGCAGAAGGACAACCCAGATGAGACCGTCCCAACTCTGGAAGATCTCTCCTTCAAGACCTATTCGAGGGCAGAACTTTGATGGGGAAGCTTCGGGTGAAAGAGTTGGGCCTGGATCAACCTGACCTCGCTATCAAACAGCCGGCAAGCGAGGAGGGAAAGTGCAACCCAGTCTCACAGAAAAACGTGCAATAGCTACGTTGGTCCACAAGGGAAAACCCTAAAATTGTGACAATACCACGTTTTATTTGGCCAATTCAGTTACATTACTTTGCGACCAGGTCACGTGACTATCAAGTTTCCCTCAGCTAAAAAAAGAAAATGGCCGACTGTCGACCTTTTTTCTGTGAAAGACACAACATTTTAAGAAAGCATCTGCATTTGTACGCATTTCGATGGCATTTCTAGAGAGAACTATGCATCATATTTTCATAATATTCGTTCAGAGGATGAAGACGATCTTTCGTTGTGATTTTTTGCTAAAATTCCTTGTTAGTTATTTGTTTAGAATATTTTTGGTAATTGGGTCACACCGGGCACCTGAAGCTATTTGTGTAGGTGGGCACCTGGAGTCCCAGCATGCACCTGGGTGGGCCAATGGTTTTTTACTTGATTGTAGTGGCCATTTGTCCATAAAAAACAAATTAAACTTAAATCAAAAGGCCACTGATGCATCATGGGAAATGTGGTTTAACGCAGGCAAAAGAAGATGAATGTCCAAGATGAATTCTTGCATTTTCTGATTATTTATTTCAAAACAATAAAACAAAGAAAAGAACAAAGAACACCTGCTGCTCTCTCCTTTTCCCTGGTAAAAAACACATTGGCCCACCCAGGTGCATGCTGGGACTCCAGGTGCCCAGTGTGACCCAATTACCAAAATATCCTAAACAAATAACTAACAAAGAATATTAGCAAAAAAATCTGATCTAAATAAAGCACTGAAATGAATCAAATAAAGTTACTCATAATTAGCTAATTCAATTTACAACCAGAACCAAAAAACTGAAACTAACTTTACAAATAGCTCCTACAGTATTTATTACTTGGTGTGTGTCAACTATCTCTATTTCATGCTTTATCCCAGTTTTATGTTTATAAATGTAAAGAAGTTGATAATTCTGTATATTGAAGCTTTGAGTCTGTCAGCCTGTTAAGAAGTTATTTTTTTCCTTACTGGAATGCAGTTTTTAGAAGAAAAAACAACAATCAGAGCTCAGATGTGACTTTCAGTCGGATTTTAATGCCGATTCCAACATGGCAACACATTGATACGTTTCCACGGTTACTATCTCATGAAACAGATGCTGCACCAGTTACTCCGGAGGGTTAATCAGTTTAACTCAAACTCTGATAACCTCTGACTCCTTCAGGTTTCCTCTTCTGGGTCCTCAGTCACGACTTCTGCGCCAGGAGCGTGCTCAGTTTGATCTTTCCATCCATGGAGGCCGTCAGACAGGTGCCGCAGTCCACCGCCGAGCTCCAGTCGACCGTCACCACCGGCGCTTTGTGCCCGCCCAGAGACAGCACCCTCTCCAGGGCTGGCTCCCCATTGGTCAACTGGAAGATGGAGAGCAGGCAACATGTAAACAGATCAGAAACAAATGTTTGCTCAAAATATACAAAAAATCTAGGGCTGGGCAACGATTAAAATGTTTAATCTAATTAATCACATGATTTCCCTGATTAATCGCGATTAATCACATTTGTACGCAAAATCCAAAAATGAATCCAAAAGTAGTGTATAGCTTTTAGCATTTAGCTTTATTTTAAATGTGCTGCCATATGAATGAAAGTGCCATAACATTTGTTGTGCAAACACACTTTTAACATCAGCATCTTTCTGTAGTTTTTATGTAGAAGCCTCGCTCCACTGTCTGTTTCCTTGAATGACTTGCTGCTATCAGTTGTGTGTTTTGCCTTTAAGTGATATTTTAGACTGGAACTACTACGCTGAGAAGACAATTCAACTTGGCAGAGTTTACAGATGACTTTGGTTCTGTCGACTCCGCCGTCTGGAAGAACTTTAAAATGAAAATGGCCGAGTAAAAGTTCCGTACCCTTCTCCAGGTTTGGTGGATCCAAAGATTACTTTCTTTTCCTGTTCCACAGCAGACAGCAGCAGACTTTTACAGAATAAAAGCCTGTGAGTAGCAGACTTTTACAAAATAAAAGCCTGTGAGCAACAGACTTTTACAAAATAAAAGCCTGTGAGTAGCAGACTTTTACAAAATAAAAGCCTGTGAGCAACAGACTTTTACAAAATAAAAGCCTGTGAGTAGCAGACTTTTACAATAATAAAATAAATAATAAAACAGGGGGGGTCCGTGGCGTAGTGGGCTGAGCAGCCGCCCCATGTACAGAGGCTATAGTCCTCGCTGCAGCTGGCCCCGGTTCGACTCCCGCATCGGACCGCCCTGTGCTGCGTGTTGTTCCCCCTCTCTCTGCCCCCTGCTTCCTGTCTCTCTGAACTTTCCATTAAAGGCTCAAAAGCCCCCCCCCCCCCCAGTTCTTTTTTTTTTAAACTGCGTTAATGCACGATAAAATATTTATCGGCGTTAAATAATTAACGAGTTAACTCGCCCAGCCCTAATAAAAATTAAATAGATGTAATTAAAGGATAAGACCGGTTTTTTGACATTGGGCCCTTGATTTCACATTATAACATGATGTTCTACTCACCCCTGCTTGTTGTTGGTCATTTGGAGCTGTTCCGAAGATATTCGCGAGGCGTCTGGCTGCTCTCTTGAGATATTCGGCCATGAAACGGTTTCCTATGGGCAAGCTTATACAGGCACAAACTATGCTGTTTATAATTTATTAATTACTGTACACTAGCACTGATAACGTGGAGGTGCGTCGCTTACTTAAAAAAATCCGGGTTACTAATTTTGAATTTTAGCCGAATGAATAAACAGGCAGCAGGTCTGTGGGCTGTCTGTGGCAGTAGCACGACGAGGACGTCAGTAACACCCACTTTACGACAATAAAATCAAAATTACAATAACCCGGATTTTTTTAAGTAAGCGACGCACCTCCACGTTATCAGTGCTAATGTACAGTAATTAATAAATTATAAACAGCATAGTTTGTGCCTGTATGAGCTTGCCCATAGGAAACCGTTTCATGGCCGAATATCTCAAGAGAGCAGCCAGACGCCTCTCGAATATCTTCGGAACAGCTCCAAATGTTCAACAACAAGCAGGGGTGAGTAGAACATCATGTTATAATGTGAAATCAAGGGCCCAATGTCAAAAAACCGGTCTTATCCTTTAACAGCTCTGTATGAATAAGAAAAAAACCTGATTACTTGATTTAAGTAGCCAAACATTTACAACTAGCTCAAATGCTGTCAAAGAAACGGTTAAGAGAAGAAGAAAGGTGTGTTAAGGCTGATGAGCGTGAGGTTAAACATACTCTGTATATGAGTCCTCCGCTGCTGGAACAGGACAAGACGTGTTGTTCCTCTGAGTCGAAGGCGAAGAGTCGACCCCTGGGAACCTGAACCTTTAGAAAAGTTCACAGAGAGTTCAGACACACTTTAAACATTAAACACTTTAAACTCATTTTATTCTCTTTCATTTTCCTGATTAATGATCAGATAAGATGAAATGATGTGATATGGAAAAGCTGGACCGTTTAGTTCCAGTTCATTTCTCTGATTAAATCGGTTGTTTTAAAAACCGAATCGGTCTGTGATGGAGGGAAGCAGCCGTTTCCACGGTAACGCCGGTCACCTGTTTGTATCCGCTGTACCCCGACAGGACGAAGGGCCCGGTGGCGTCCTGAGGTAGGATCTGCTCCGACTGCTTCACGCCGCAGCGGTGGATGTTCCACTGGATGAACTGAGCACACACGCACAGACATATAATAATATAAATTATTATAATAATAATAAAAATTATTATATGTCTTCATTCAAACTGAAGACATTTAAAAGAAGGTTTTTTAAATCCCGCCTTCACACACCTTTCCATCCTCCCCGATGCTGAAAACGGTGTTTTCATCGTAGCTGAACTCCACGCTGTAAACCTCTCCATCGTGAGCTCTCCAGCTCATAGCGCTTTCATAACGCTGCATATCTGCAGAAGGCACAGATTCAAATTCAGAGGACGGTTTCCTGACACGTCCATGTGCAAAGTCACAGGAAGATTTACACAAGTACAACTTTAGCATCTTAGATGCAAATATAAATCAAATATTTGACAGATTCTGTTGCAAAAGAAGTTCTCTCTACAAATCATTTGGTGAAAAACACAAATCCCAAAGATCTATTGTACAATATGCAGTTACAGCCTTTATCCTTCTTTTGATGATTCATTGTAATCTATCTTTGCACGACACACTATTTGTGTTAAATGCCTTAAATGCTGCGTATGATGATGAATAATCATCATGAATAATCTGTGCTGGTTCAGTTAGGGAGAAGTTTTCTGTCCAAACACCGGCGGAGCTGCTCGTAACGTTGCTATTTCTCCGCTGTGATAAGAACGTGAAATATCAAGTGAGATCGGGGGACTGGTGTCCACAACTGAGCCCATTCTCTTAAAGGGATAGTTCGCCTCTTCTGACATGAAGCTGTGTAACATCCCATATCAGCAACATCATTTCTGAACATCTTCTTACCTCCTGCTGCGTCCTGTGAGCAGAGTTCCAGCCTCGTTTTGGTGTTGATGAAGGTAGTCCGGCTAGTTGGCTGGGGTTTAAAAAATAAAGCCTTTTGCTTCTCAGAACAATATGCGTTCAACAGAGTAATACATTTGCATCACAAAATGGTTCTCCAGGAAAAAGTCAGAGCTCACAATCTCTTGGCCCTATTTTCTCTCCCTTCGTATCACTGCCTGCTGTGCAGACCGAGCAGAGCGAGCAGTCCTCTGCTTCCGAGCAGCAAACACCGTAACAGGCGCGGCTGACGGCAGCAGGCAGTGATACGAAGGGAGAGAAAATAGGGCCAAGAGATTGTGAGGTCTGACTTTTTCCTGGAGAACCATTTTGTGATGCAAATGTATTATTTATTGTTTATTTATTATGTATTGTTTATTGTTTTTTGCACTTTAATAAAACATTACAAACAAGAGTATATCATATAAAAGAAAGAAATATAATAAAATAAATAAATATAATAAATATAATAAAATAAATAAATAAATATACAATAGATAATAAATGATAAGCTGCAATGAATCAGTGCTGGAGAGGTTAGAAACCCTGGGAGGGCTTATCCAGAACCTCACCATTAAGATAAATAAACTACATTAAATGTATCTTATCAGGATAAAACAACAAATGGATTAATGAGAGAGAGAAAAAAAAACTAAGAAAAAAAACAACATCACAAAAATCAATAATCAAGCAATGAATCGAGAAATAAATTACAATAAATCAAAAGACTAAATTGTAATGGCAACTATAAACTACTAGTAATAAATTAATTAATAAATTACTCTGTTGAACGCATATTGTTCTGAGAAGCAAAACGCTTTATTTTTTAAACCCCAGCCAACTAGCCGGACTACCTTCATCAACACCAAAACGAGGCTGGAACTCTGCTCACAGGACGCAGCAGGGGGTAAGAAGATGTTCAGAAATGATGCTGCTGATATGGGATGTTACACAGCTTCATGTCAGAAGAGGCGAACTGTCCCTTTAACAGAGTCTCTGTGGACAGCTGTATGTTTAACAGATTGAGACGCTTCTGTCACACGGTGGTTCTTAGTGCTCAGACTCTGCTGATCTGCTGAATCTCCGCTCCCTGTAACATGAATAACTTGTCAGCAGGACGCAGCAGGGGGTAAGAAGATGTTCAGTAATGATGCTGCTGATATGGGATGTTACACAGCTTCATGTCAGAAGAGGCGAACTGTCCCTTTAAGGTT
The DNA here is from genome assembly GCF_027942865.1 of Odontesthes bonariensis. Lineage (NCBI taxonomy): Eukaryota > Metazoa > Chordata > Actinopteri > Atheriniformes > Atherinopsidae > Odontesthes > Odontesthes bonariensis. The sequence goes on from NC_134527.1 coordinate 1,817,747, forward strand.
TAGACAGACTTTGAGATTTTTTGGAAACAGGTCTTTCCTGTCCTCAGTGTAAAGATATTTGGGGAGGATTGAGGGTCGGCACTGACCGAACAGTCGGATGACTCCATCAGCAGCTCCGGTCACCAGAAGGTTTCCGTTGTGGTTGAAGGCCGTGCAGTTAATAGCTACTGGTTCAGGTTCCAGGGAGAACTGGAGCTGAGAAAAGGGAACAGCACACAGAGTAAAGCTAATGCAAAACATGCTCAAATCAATGCTACAATCAGGATGATCAGGTTCTAATTATGTCAGAACGTCATTATTAAGTTTATGATGTTATGTTATTAACTTATTTTTACTCTCTACATCTGTTTCTGCCACTTTCATTGTCATAAACTTTGTTTTGATCTTTTTTTCTGGAAGGTTTCCTCTCAGTCCCAGCCAGTCCAGGCAGAGGCCACCCTTCCTTTTTAATGAGCTGGCATAATATGGATGTAGAGTTTGGATTTAACTGGATACAACGAACTGGACTGAATCGAATTATAATTGTATTATAATTAGGGCTGGGCGAATTAACTCGTTATTATCGCGTTAACGCATTGATTATTTAATGCCGATAATTATTTTATCGCACATTAACGCATTTTTTATTTATTTATTTTAAAAAAAATATATATAAAAAAAAAAAATCATTTTTGGGGGGGCTTTTTTGCCTTTAATGGATAGGAAAGTTCAGAGAGACAGGAAGCAGGAGGCAGAGAGAGGGGGAACGACACGCAGCACAGAAAACTACATAAAGATGCTGATGTTCAAAGTGTGTTTGCACAACAAATGTTATGGCACTTTCATTCATATGGCAGCACATTTAAAATAAAACTAAATGTGACTAAATAAAACTAAAATATAGACTACTTTTGGATTCATTTTGGGATTATGCTAGCCTGGGAATTCCCATGCTGCTTTGCGCGCGATTTCATTCTCACTGCAAAGGCAGCCTGGAAACCACCGCCCTTATTTTTGCCTGAGTTAGGGAACCAATCACAGAACGGGGGGGGCAGCAAGACGATGACGACGTCTATGCGCGACACCGAAGCTAGTGTTAATCCAACATGGCAGCGGACACAACGTTACCGTTCGATGCAGCCTTAGAAAGTGTTTTAAGTAGCTTAGAACGCAAGTTTACTTTTATTTTACTTTTTTTCTTCTTCTTCCTCGTCGAATTTCTGTCATCATCTGGTATAAGTGATACAATTGGCTATGAATCGTGCGCAAAGCAGCATGGGAAGAACCAGACGCCATTTGATAGACATTCGTAGCGCCCAATAAACGGCTCTAGGCATTCGTAAACCACGCCTCAAATACGAGAAAATGCACACCTAGTTCCCAGACCACCATCTCATCGAGATGTGGACGCGTCAGCCAGGCTAGGATTTTGCGTACAAATGCGATTAATCGTGATTAATCAGGTAAATCATGTGATTAATTTGATTAAATATTTCAATAGTTGCCCAGCCCTAATTATAATTGTATTATAATCATAAAATATTATATATATTTGGATTTAATTAGATTAGTTTTTTCTTTGTTTGAAGTGCCTGTGAGCTGGCACTACATAAATAAACTGAGTTGAATAGAATTGAATCGTTGCTTAGCCACCTGCTGTTTGACAGTCTTGGTGTCCCAAAGCAGCAGCTGACCAGACACTGGAATAGGAAGCCGAGGAGCAGACTCAACATTTCCAGATCGGCTGAGAGCCGCGGCCGAGCAGACAAACGAAGAACCGCTGGGACTGCAAGCTAAAGACAGGATGCTGAGAGACAAAGAAAAGGGCCGTTACCAACAGATAGAACACCATTCTAAAAGCTTATTCTTATCCACTTGATCAAGTCAAAAAGTTTTAAACACAATTAAAATAAAATGTCTTCACTGCTGTTCCTTCTTCATTCGATGTTTCTACATCAATTCAAAATGTGTTAAACATGCTAAACATTAGCACGCCGCTGTTGTTCCAAGCATGTTAGCATGCTAGCATTAGCTTTATTACATTCAGCGTGGTTTCTGTAAATAAAAACAAAACACAACACAAGTAAAGGCTGCACAACTCCATCTGTGTTTGAGCTTTTCTGCAACAGCTGGCATATATAATGAGTGGCTCACTTTTGACCCGCAAGACAACAGGAGGGTTAAGTGGGTTTTTGTGCCATTTTTTTCACTATGTGGATTTATATTTGTACTCCCAGCATAACATGACTTTGAAGTAAAGTGATTTAATCCAAACAGGCAGGTTTACCGTGGATGAGTCTCATCAATGTTCATCTCATAGAGATTCTTCTTTGCATCCGTATCGTAGAGTCGCACCGTGCCAACACCACTGCCTAGTAACAACTGACCACACACACATGCATTAGTCCAACTCTGGAATTATGGTGCCTTCGGTTAGCATCGTGTTGCTAACTGTGAGCAACAATGTGAAAGGCTGTTTCCTTGATCAGGTTTAATAAATGCTCTTTGTGTCTTTACCAGCCTGTCCGGTTTGGTGGCCCACTCCAGAGACAACAGAGGGGACTTGGACATGATGGTGGCCTTGGTCTGCATGATGGGGTTGAACGACCACACCTGAGGAAGAGGAAGGCTTTATTTATGTTTCCGTTACAGTTAGCAGAATCTTTCTTTTCTATGTACTACAACTAAGGATGGGAATTGATAAGATTTTTATGATTCCAATTCCATTTTAGATTCTGCTTAACGATTCGGTTCTTTGTCGGTTCCCTTATCGATTCTCATTTGGAGAAAAAGGACAACAAACCGTTCGATTAGCATCAACTTTGATTAGTTTAGAAGTAACACGAGTCCTGACCTTACAAACCCAACAACGGTGAGGTCCACATTGGTCTATCCTGGCCTGGGTAATTTAACTCTTCCTGCTCTGGTGAAAGGAGAAGCTGGAGGTAGAGGTGAACTGGGGGTAGTACCACCAGCCTCTGGCTCTGAGCCAGTCAGGCTCTGTCTCTCATGATTTCATCTAAATGTAATGCCTGAGAAGGCATTCATTTAGCCTTAACCGTTACTAACAGCAGCTTTTACTATCAGGCAAATGGTGCTAACATGATAGGCAGTGTTTGTTAGTTAGTTAGTTACCTGCAGTGTTAGCCGAGGACATGCTAACGTTGCTAACGTTGCTGGGTTCAGATTCACCAACGTTAGTCCGGAGCAGATCGAAAACGCGACATTCATTCATAGTTATTGCATGTTGGTAGTATTTCCTCCCTTTGGTGAAATATTCACTTTGCAAGTTGCCCTGTTGTCGTCTTTTTTAGGGATGTGTAACCAAACTTTTGAGCGTTTGTACCGCTTGGGCGCCATGTTTACTGTTGGCTGCTGGCTGCGCTGGACTCGCAACGCAACGCTGCGTGGTGACGTCATTCGCGCCCACTGGAATCGATAAGGGAATCGCTTGCAAAATCGCCAAACGATTCCAAGGAATTGAAACACTGGGAACCGGTTCTCAACAAGAACCGGTTCTCGATTCCCATCCCTAACTACCACCCCGCCCCCCCCCCCCCCCCCCCCAAAAAAAAAAAAATCACCTTTATGACTCCGTCAACGTCCAAACTGGCAACCCGGCGACCAGAACAGTCGACCCTGGATATCAGCGTGAGAAAACAGGAGAGTTTTACCTTCTGATTTCATGTCTGATCTGGCTTCAGGCTGAGAGTGCAGAGGGCAAACCTGCAGTGCATGATGGAGGAGTGGTGCTCCCCGTACTCCTCCTGGCTGAGCTTGATGAACGGCTGCTCCGCTGAGAGGTCTCCCGCCTCTGCTGCCGCCCCACAGCTCCCGTTGTTCGAGGAGTCTGGAGGCTCGGCGGGGGTCTCGGGTGGCTCCCCATCCCCGGCCTCCCCTTTCCTCTCCGGTGTCTGCACACAAAGGCAGGACAGCTTCAATCGATTGGAGAAGAGAGGTCATTTCTGGATTAAACGGAACAGCCTGGTGAGATGCACTAACCAGTGACACTAACCAGTAACACTAACCAGTAACACTAACCAGTAACACTAACCAGTAACACTAACCAGTGACACTAACCAGTAACACAATTAATTAGCCAAAGATGCTAATTGCTCTCAAGCTAGAAAGGCCAACTCAGTCATAAATGGGAAAAATGTCCAAATAAATAACCAACTGTCTCTGGTCTGTAACTTAGCATTGTTAGCATTAGCATTGTTAGCATTATAATTGTTAGCATTAGCATTGTTCTGGCAGGTGTGACAGCCCCTCTTTGTGTGAAGTTATGGTTCAGAGCATAAATATGTACGGAAGCCCAGAGCGGACGTGGTACGTATAAACTTTTTTTTGATGGTTTTCTCGAGATAACGAGTTAATTTAGAGATGGTTTTCGAGCTCACTCTCTTTCCTTGAACACTCATGATCAGTTTCTCGGAGTTCTTAAAACCTTTCCAAGAACGGACTCAAGCTGAAAATGTCAGATTTAGGAGAACCCGACACAGATCAACACATCAGATTTTTACTTCTGTCGAGGTCTAACAGCTGAAACTGCAGTTTGTTGTCTTGTAGAGATAACTTTCATACCAGCCGGCGTCCTTTAAGGAGACGGCCGGCTCGACTGCAGCTCAGCAGGCGTTTACACCTCAGTGATCCAGCTGATAGTCGACTTCATCAGTGACCGGCTGAGGGGAGCAGGCCGTCTCCATGGTTACTCAATGATGCACGAGAGATGCCGTTATTGTTATCTCGAGAAAACGAGATAAATAACTCGTTATCTCGAGAAAACGATATCGGCATGATTGGTGTGTGTTAAACCTGATTCCATTCTTCATATGCTCGTCACACCAGCGGGATTTGCTTTGTGCATTTTCACAAACGCTCCACATTCCATGTTTGATTCATAGGCTACTTTATTCAGTTTTCAATGAAAGGGGGGTAAAAATGGGTAAAAACCTTTGCCAGAAACACATATAAACACATATCAACAGGGGCGGACTGGGGAGAAAAAGTGGCCTCGAAAACCATCGGTAACTTAACTCGTTATCTCGAGAAAACCATCAAAAAAAAGTTTATACGTACCACGTCCGCTCTGGGCTTCCGTAGAAATATACTCGAACATGTAGGATATTTTTTTGCACCAGCCTTACGGTACCTGCAGCGGTGGTTTGGAGAAAAGCTCCTTTCTTTCCTTCTCGTGGTCCTGGATTCTCCTGTGTCTGGGAATCAGGTTCGTCGCCTGGTTCGTTGTCTGATTTGCAGACGGTTGAAACTGGGAATTTGCAGAGTCGCTGGTTGACGGCTGGCTGGGAGCCGGCTTTACTTCCTTAGGTTGAGGCGCTTCTTTCGACTTTGCTGCCTGAAAAAAGAAACCGTGGAAGGTTTCAACGGTTAGTGTGAAGCCTACTGAAAACTACTACCTGGTGTTAAAATTGGCTTTGTTCTTAGACATTATGAATGCATGTTAAAAAGTCCATGTTCCTAGTTTGTACTTTTCCACTCTGAACACAATATATGACCTTAAATGGTCCAAGACGCTAAGATAGCATAACGAGACAAAACAATTAGCCTGGAAAAGCAGATACACGCTTAAAGCAACATTCACACACACATATTGTTTGGCTGATCCAAAGAACAAGACGAAGACGGTGTTTAACCTGCTCATGTCCAATTACACTCTGTCAAGTTTAAGTCTTAGTGAAATAAAGGGTCATATAAATATGAAATGTTTCCGGAAATCGGGGCTTGGTCTGACGGATGTCCTGTGAGACGTCTGTCCCTCCAAGTCCAGCGCTGATATACTTCACTTGTGACCACCAATAAATACTTTGTTTACCTTGAGATTTCTCCAGCTTGTTCTTGAGCTTCAAATGAGAGAATCGAGCTAACACTGGTGCTAAATACAGATACAAAGCCCCTCTCTGCTCTATTGTATGCTGGTTATAAAGTGACAACACCATGAACTTTGTTTTCCAAGTCTGAGTCGATGCAAGTTCACGAATCATCTTCATGTCGGGAACTATTAAATATGAGTGCTGTGCTTCTGCGCCAAAACTGAGATGGAAAAATTGCAACAAAAAAGGCAAAAACTGTGGATGAAATGCAAGAAATAACAGCTCTTAAACTGAGTCGTTCAAACCCTGCGGCTGGACTTTAGATACTCAATGATTTTCCACACAGACGAGAAGATTCCCAAAGCTAAAAGCCTTTTCAGTTCCCTTCAACAGAGCCATCATCAGCACCTGAGCACACTCCTGAAACCTTTTCCTGGTCTGCGTTCCAAACCGCATACTTCTCCTACTACTCGTACTAACTTTCTGAGTTAGTATGCGAGTTTGAGTAAGCGAGAAGTTCCCGGATGCGTACTAGATTCTCTGAAATGTTGGGTATGCATCATGAGGTTACTACTCATACTCAAACTACCCAAGATGCAACGTAACGTGACGTCGCCAATCGTCATTTCCTGTCAAAACGGCAGTTTCAAGCTAGCTACAACGAGGGTAGGTTCACTTCCTGTTTTCAAAACAAAAGCACCAATTGTATGGTAATGGCTTTCCCTATGATAAAAGGCAACGGGTATTTTATTTTGTGAAAATAACAGGAAGTGCGTTAGCTCACTGCGGCTAGCTTTAGTAGCGCCAAATTTGTGGGAACAAAATTGTAAATAGCCGGTATTTTGTCAGGTTTTCAACACGTTGGGGATCTAAACGACTACTTTCTCACCTGAAAATGTTTCAAATGTTGCTAAAGTTTACAGAGTTTAGAGCTTAAGAGAAATCAGCTTCAGGCCGGCTGATTTCGGCTCGGGCAGGAGCGAAATGCATTGTGGGTAAACGCTCTGAAGACTGAAGATCTGATCGATGAGTATGCAGTATGTAGTATGCAATATGTAGTTTGTAGTATGCAGTATGTAGTATGCAGTATGTAGTATGCAGTATGTAGTATTTATTATGCAGTATGTAGTATGCAGTATGCAGTATGTAGTATGTAGTATGCAGTATGTAGTATGTAGTATGCAGTATCCAGTATGTAGTATGTAGTATGCAGTATGCAGTATGTAGTATGTAGTATGTAGTACGCAGTATGCAGTATGTAGTATGCAGTATGTAGTATGTAGTATGCAGTATGTAGTATGCAGTATGTAGTATGTAGTATGCAGTATGTAGTATGCAGTATGCAGTATGTAGTATGCAGTATGTAGTATGCAGTATGTAGTATGTAGTATGCAGTATGCAGTATGCAGTATGTAGTATGTAGTATGCAGTATGCAGTATGCAGTATGTAGTATGTAGTATGCAGTATGTAGTATGCAGTATGTAGTATGTAGTATGCAGTATGTAGTATGTAGTATGCAGTATGCAGTATGTAGTATGCAGTATGCAGTATGTAGTATGTAGTATGCAGTATGCAGTATGTAGTATGCAGTATGTAGTATGCAGTATGCAGTATGTAGTATGCAGTATGCAGTATGTAGTATGCAGTATGCAGTATGTAGTATGCAGTATGCAGTATGTAGTATGGAAGTATGTAGTATGTAGTATGCAGTATGCAGTATGCAGTATGTAGTATGGAAGTATGTAGTATGTAGTATGCAGTATGCAGTATGCAGTATGTAGTATGCAGTATGCAGTATGTAGTATGCAGTATGCAGTATGTAGTATGCAGTATGCAGTATGTAGTATGTAGTATGCAGTATGCAGTATGCAGTATGTAGTATGCAGTATGCAGTATGTAGTATGCAGTATGCAGTATGTAGTATGCAGTATGTAGTATGCAGTATGTAGTATGCAGTATGCAGTATGCAGTATGTAGTATGTAGTATGCAGTATGTAGTATGTAGTATGCAGTATGCAGTATGTAGTATGCAGTATGCAGTATGCAGTATGCAGTATGTAGTATGTAGTATGCAGTATGCAGTATGCAGTATGTAGTATGTAGTATGCAGTATGCAGTATGTAGTATGCAGTATGTAGTATGCAGTATGTAGTATGCAGTATGCAGTATGTAGTATGCAGTATGTAGTATGTAGTATGCAGTATGTAGTATGCACTTTTGAACACAGCCCTGGAATCTGGCAGCTTCCTGCTCTCACCTGATTCGCCGACGGCTCCTTTCTGCCCACGGCTGCCTGGTTCGGTGAAGATGCCGCGGCGACTTGAGGCGGTTTCCCCGGAGCGCGCTTGCCTTGTGGCAGGAATGTGGAGAAGAAGTTTCTGGAAGGAGTGTTGGTGGCGTTGACGGCTCGCTGGCTCGACACCAAGTCCCTGTGACAGCACGGGGAGGAAAGGTTAGCAAAACCGCGCTGCGCCAGTTCAACATGAGCCAAAGCTGTAAAAGTCATCGTCTTCATCGCTATGGAGACGCCCTAGATGCTGAGCTCTCTTTCATGGGTGTTATAGGACGAAACTCTTCTCCTTCCGATCCTTTATGACGGCGTGTGTCATATTTGACCAGATAACCAACCAGATGGATGAAAAAACCTGCGTTATAACCATTAAAATCCATCTTCTACAAAGCAAGCGAACGCCCTTAAAAGGAAGCAGGAACCGTGAGTTGTTGCACTCTGTAAATGTAAATGTACTGAATTTCTACAGCCCTTTACAGACAATCCTTACGGTGTACCAAAGTGCTTTACAGCAGGTAATAAATAAAGAGAAGAAGAAGTAAAAACAAAAAAAGAACAGCGAAAGCAATAAAATACAACAAAATCAAATAAGATAAAAGTGTCATCATGCTACTGGGTATTAAAGCCATCCTAAATAAGCAGGTTTTTAGCCTGGATCTGAAGAGGCCCAGGTCAGAAATAAGACGCGGCTGGACGGGGGGCTTATCCCAGAGCCTGGGGGCAGCTTTGGGAAAAGGCTCGCTCACCCCAGGGTTTGTATTCTGACCTGGGCACTTCCAGCAGAAACTGATCTGCTGGCCTCAGAGCTCTGCCAGGACTGTTAAAAGCTCAGATAAATACGACGGGGCGAGGCCGTTAAGAGCTTTAAAAACACACATTTACCTCAGAGCTCTGCCAGGACTGTTCAAAGCTCACACTGTAAAGAACTGCTGTGTATTTACGCTGGATTTACAACAGTATCCGACTCTATTTTACAATAATTGTAAAAAAAAATGTTGAATATTCATCCCTCACATGTAAATTAACAGTTAAATCAGTCATTTAACAACACCAGCAGATAGTTGTGATTTAACAGCGTAAAACAGTATTTGTAATGATTTGATGTCCAAATCCAAAAAACTTTATTATAACTGTTAAATAAATTATGGTAGATGCGCTGTAAAATTACTAAAACACCTACCATTATTCTACCGTCATGTACTGTAACACAAAAAACACAATTATACTGTTTGATAAATAACAGTAGTTGCACTGTAAAATAACTACAACACCTGCCATTGTTCTACGGTCATACTGTAATCCAAAAAACAATAATATGCTGTTAAAATAAATAACATTAGTTGCACTCTGACAATGTTTAAATCCAGGCTGAAAACAGTTCTATTTAGCTGTGCATATGACACCTGAAAGTATTTTATCTGCACTCAATTAATTCATTAATGATTATTTTTAATGGTTTTTTTTATTTATTTATTTTTTTTTTTAATTTATGATTTTATTGCCTTCTTGTGATTTTATGTAGCTGTGAAGCACTTTGAATTACCTACTGTACGAATTGTGCTCTATAAATAAAATTGCCTTGCACTGTAAAATAACATATTTTACTGTTATTTTACAGGGAAATTCTTTACTGTGCAGATAAATACGACGGGGCGAGGTCGTTAAGAGCTTTAAAAACCAACATTAAAAGTTTCAAATCAGTTCTCTAAAGGTCAGGAAGCCAACGGTGGGAGTTCAGAACAGGAGTGATGTGCACACGTCTGTTGGTGTTGGTTAAAGACGGGCAGCAGCGTTCTGCACCAGCTGAAGGCGACTGAGAGAAGACTGGGAGACGCCCACATAAAGAGCATTAAAACAGACCTGGAACTTATTAGGGAACGGATTAGTAGGTGAACTTTCTGGGTTTAAATAACCGAACCAGTCAGGGCTGACCGTTACGATGACCCTCATTCTGTCTGTTTGGACTGACATGTTGATGACAAAACCGTCACAATAAAAGCAATTCAACTTGGCCTTTAAAATGTGAACTCCAGAAGTTTGGATTCTTAAGGAATTTATGGATGCTTTATGTGAGTCGTCATCGACACTTTAGTCTGATAAAGTTCCCTTTTTATCCACGGGGTGTCCCATTAAAAGGGGCGAAAGGTCGTCTCAGAGCAAAGAGGTTTCCGGTTTCCATCAACGCTGCAGCAGCTATGTGAGGAGTGAGCATGTTCTTCATGTTTCCTCCCACGGTCCTCAGAAGTTCTGTCAGTTATTAAGGTGTGTGTTAACACGATGCCAAGGAGGAAAGACACCAGCAACGATCTCAGAGGTCAGCTGTCGCTGCCCATCAACCTGAGAAGGGTTATAAGGCCATTTCCAAACTATCTGGAGTCCTTGGCTGTGTTCGAAACCGCATACTACATCGATCAGACAGTATGCAGAGCGTTTACCCACAATGCATTTCGCTCCTGCCGAGCCGAAATCAGCCGGCCTGAAGCTGATTTCTCTTAAGCTCTAAATTCTGTAAACTTTAGCAACATTTGAAACGTTTTCAGGTGAGAAAGTAGTCGTTTAGATCCCCAACGTGTTGAAAACCTGACAAAATACCGGCTGTTTACCATTTTGTTCCCATGAATTCGGCGCTACTAAAGCTAGCCGCAGTGAGCAACGCACTTCCGGTTATTTTCACAAAATAAAATACCCGTTGCCTTTTATCATAGGGAAAGCCTTTACCATACAATTGGTGCTTTTGTTTTGAAAACAGGAGGTGAAGCTACCCTCGTTGTAGCTAGCTTGAAACGGCCGTTTTGACAGGAAATGACGATCGGCGACGTCACGTTACGTTGCATCTTGGGTAGTTTGAGTATGAGTAGTAACCTCATGATGCATACCCAACATTTAGGAGAATCTAGTATGCATCCGGGAACTTCTCGCTTACTCAAACTCGCATACTAACTCAAAAAGTTAGTATGAGTAGTAGGAGAAGTATGCAGTTTCGAACACATCCTTTGTCTCTGGCTGTGATGTGGCCCCCTTGTACCCAGACTTGTCTTCTGGTAAACTAAAGCCCTGTACTTTGAAATTACCTGAGAGAAGAACCCGTTGAAAAGTCTCTTTAAATCTCTTTAAAAACTGATTTCCTCTCCAGTAAGGATCATATGTTATCGTTAACTGGTCTTAAGTTCAGAACGCCCTGTATTCATCAACCTGCCGTCCTCCATAAGTGAGTGAACCCCTCGGCTCATCTGGTGAGAATAGATGGTACTGACAAGAAAAAAACAATTCATCAGGTGAATTGTTTATTTGTGATAAACATCAGACAGACACAGTGTGAACACTGTAACAGTCTAAATACTGAAGCATTAACAATAATTTAGCTAAAAGCTGTTTAAATATGTTTAATAAGATTACACAAAGTAGCGTTTTGGTTGATGTAAAGTGCTTAAAAAGTCACCAGAACAGAAACAGAAACAGATAAAAGCACAACACAAAGCGTCCTCCCATTAAACCTGACATGCCTGGCATCAGCTGAGGATTCAGACAGTTTCAGCTGTTCGGCTCTGCAGGAGTTAGCAGGAGTTAGCAGTAGTTAGCAGGAGTTAGCAGTAGTTAGCAGCATCACCGCCCAGCAGGTGGGCTACACTATGATATGCAGCTAACAAAGTTCAACACAACAGACATTTTTAAACCTTTAAACACGATAACTCTGCAGAAGTTATTCTGTTATCTGAAAGAACTGCAGAAATTCTGCTCTGGTTAACATTGTAAGAGCTTTCAGACTGAACACATGTGCCCTCTCTAACCATACTGTTGAAGTGCTTTGACTAAAAGGTTAAAAGACGCTTAAAACATTGCAAAAAAACAGCTTCTGCGCCCCCCACACAGTTGTGTACGCGATGTGGTGCGAATGACTCGTGTTGGAAAGACTTTGGAGGCAGAAGAAGCTTTGATGTTTGTTAAAACCTTGTGTGATTCTGTGAAATGTAGCAGTGACCCTACTCTGACAGCATTAGCATCGATGTTAGCATCGACATTAGCGCCGATATTAGCATCGACATTAGCACCTACATTAGCATCGATGTTAGCACCGACGTTAGCATCGACATTAACATCGACGTTAGAACCGACATTAGCATCGATGTTAGCACCAACATTAGCATTGATGTTGGCGCCGACATTAGCATCGATGTTAGCACCAACATTAGCATTGATGTTGGCGCCGACGTTAGCATCGATGTTAGCACCGATGTTAGCATCGACATTAGCATCGATGTTAGCAAAGATATTAGCATCGATGTTAGCACCGACATCAGCATCGATGTTAGCACTGACATTAGCATCGATGTTAGCACCGACGTTAGCATTGACGTCACCACCGACATTAGCATCGATGTTAGCAAAGACATTAGCATCAATGTTAGCACCGACGTTAGCATCGTGCGTCACCAGCAGTTTCTGCGTGTTCTCTTTTCTTTTAGAGTAGCAGTACAAATTAAAAACTGAGAGGCAGTTATGGTGCAGTCAGTCAGCAGTAAAGACAGAGATGTTAGTGGCTCACAGCTCAGTGTCTCCCAGTCGGTCCATGTTCTGGACATAAGGTGGCAGCTTGTGGAGGACCATCTCCTCTCCGTCTCTCTGGTCCCTGTTCTGCAGGGTGAACAGCTGGAGGAGAGAAGAAAAACACGCTGAGACACCAGCGAACAGAAGGAATATACAGGAACCCCACATTGTGATCAGAACCTCAGCGTGAAACAGGAGGAAAGAGCATCTTTAACTGAAGAATTAACCTTTCCACGCCAATGAGACTTAAAGGGATAGTTCGCCTCTTTTGACATGAAGCAGTCCCCTGCTTCATGTAGTCGTTTAGATCCCCAACGTGTTGAAAACCTGACAAAATACCGGCTGTTTACAATTTTGTTCCCACGAATTCGGCGCTACTAAAGCTAGCCGCAGTGAGCAACGCACTTCCTGTTATTTTCACAAAATAAAATACCCGTTGCCTTTTATCATAGGGAAAGCCATTACCATACAATTGGTGCTTTTGTTTTGAAAACAGGAAGTGAACCTACCCTCGTTGTAGCTAGCTTGAAACTGCCGTTTTGACAGGAAATGACGATCGGCGACGTCACGTTACGTTGCATCTTGGGTAGTTTGAGTATGAGTAGTGACCTCATGATGCATACCCAACATTTCAGAGAATCTAGTATGCATCCGGGAACTTCTGATTACTCAAACTCGCATACTAACTCAGAAAGTTAGTAGGAGTAGTAGCAGAAGTATGCGGTTTCGAACACAGCCAAAGTCAATGTTCATAAATGATATTGCTAATATGGGATGTCATACAGCTTCATGTCAAAAGAGGCAAACTATCCCTTTAAATAAATGATGGAATTCAACTTGTGATATCTATAATTAGTTACACGTTGGGCTAATCAGTGCTGGGTTTGTAAACCGTGTTATTTTATTTAAAGCTGAACCATAATTCAGCTTTACACATGTGAATAAGACCAGTTTTGGAATAAAAGATTAAACTTTTAAACCAAACTAGAAGCTTTTTCACAAAGACATTCACCAAAATAAGAGAAAAAAGAAGAAGAAGTGAAGTTGGTACCAGGATGGTGTGAATAATTCAGTGGGTTTAGTCTCACCCGCTGACGGAGCTGTTCATTGTCTTCGGTCACGCTGGTCATCTTCTGGACTTCGGCATCAAAGCTCAGGAGGACGGGCTGAGGTGGAGATCAGTTAAGGGCCAGAAATCAGCGAATCAACAAAAAGTTTCCAAAAGAGTTTCCATTTCTGCTTATTTTCAAGCTGCACGTTAGAAACTGTTGACAAAGCTGCACAGTTTCACAGAAGAGATCTGCCCTTTTCTACAAAGAGTTTATGGTTGGGGGGGTGTTTCTGCCCTCAGAGGCTAAACATACGGCGAGTTTAAACAAATTCCTTCTTCCATTTTTCTCCGTATCTTGACTTTAAGTTTAATTTCTAGTCAGTAAATGTGTTGCGGTTTAAATTTACCTCAAAACTGGATGGAAAAACAGTGAAAAATAACTTTTCTAACAAAAGTGCGAATGATTTAGGTGACATACTTCATACAACCTCATTACGGCTGCTAAAACTGGACTCAGGAGTCAGGATTCAGGACTCATGATTCAGGACTCAAGATTCAGGACTCATGATTCAGGGCTAACGATTCAGGACTCACGATTCAGGACTCAAGATTCAGGACTCATGATTCAGGACTGAAGATTCAGGACTCATGATTCAGAACTAACGATTCAGGACTCATGATTCAGGACTCACGATTCAGGACTCACGATTCAGGACTCACGATTCAGGACTCATGATTCAGGACTAACGATTCAGGACTCATGATTCAGGACTCACGATTCAGGACTCAAGATTCATCACTAATGATTCAGGACTCACGATTCAGGACTCACGATTCAGGACTCACGATTTATGACTCACGATTCATGACTCACGATTCAGGACTCACGATTCATGACTGACGATTCATGACTCACGATTCAGGACTCACGATTCATGACTCACGATTCAGGACTCACGATTCAGGACTCACGATTCAGGACTCAAGATTCAGGACTCAAGATTCATGACTAATGATTCAGGACTCACGATTCAGGACTCACGATTCATGACTCACGATTCATGACTAATGATTCATGACTCACGATTCAGGACTCACGATTCATGACTCACGATTCATGACTCACGATTCATGACTCACGATTCAGGACTCAAGATTCAGGACTCAAGATTCAGGACTCAAGATTCATGACTAATGATTCAGGACTAACGATTCAGGACTCATGATTCAGGACTCACGATTCAGGACTCACGATTCATGACTCACCATTCAGGACTCACGATTCATGACTAATGATTCAGGACTCACGATTCAGGACTCACGATTCAGGACTCACGATTCAGGACGCCTGATTCAGGATTCAGGGCTCACGATTCAGGACTCAGGACTCGTGATTCAGGACTCATGATTCAGGACTCACGATTCAGGACTCATGATTCAGGACTCAAGATTCATGACTCAAGATTCAGGACTCATGATTCAGGACTCACGATTCATGACTCAAGATTCAGGACTCAAGATTCATGACTAATGATTCAGGACTCACGATTCAGGACTCACGATTCAGGACTCACGATTCAGGACTCACGATTCATGACTCACGATTCAGGACGCCTGATTCAGGGCTCACGATTCAGGATTCAGGGCTCACGATTCAGGACTCAGGACTCAGGACTCGTGATTCAGGATTCGTGATTCATACCCGACTCACAGTTCACAGGCAGCTCACTCGCTCCCTCCCGGCTTTATTTTGAAGGAAGCGGGAGTTCATTCATTCTGTACATAATTATTTTATTATAATGGTGCAGTGTTGAATGTTAGAATATTATTATTTTTGCACTATTGTTTAGGTTATTTAAATGTTCTATATGTGCACAGTTTCATACATTTTATAATAATTTTGCACTGTTTCGCACTGAATGTTAATTTATTGGCTGTTTGGGTTATTTGAATTTATTTAGAGAGAAAGAAAGAAAAAGAAAAATGTTTCGCCTTCTATATTTTTAACCTTTTTCACAATGATTTGGAACTTGTTTGTACGTTCCGTGGCGCACACTCTGGGTGATTGATTCAAGTGACTTGAAAACTCGATGACTCATACAAACTCGAGTCAGTAAAAGGAATCGAGTTTCCCATCACTAACCCAGAGGTACAACATGCCTGACTACATGGAGGAGGATCTGCACTATTTGCACGTGTAAATAACTCATTTTAACATCCAAAAAGCCCATTTTCAGATCATTCTACCATATTATGTGATCTGGCCACAAATCAGAACTCAGAGTTCAGCACAGTGGACTCGGCTGGAGGATATGCATACACTGGAAGAGGACCGACAGGAAGTTGTGCAGGGAAACCAGGAAGGTGTCGGCCCACTGGCGGGAGAAGTACGGCGAGAAGGCGGCGCTCTGCTCGGGAGCGGGGATGAACGGCAGGATGAACCAGTCGCGCCATTCGGCCTGACCCTGCAGCTCCAACGCCTGCTTCTGGAAAAACTCCTGAGTCTTCTCCACGTTTCCTTTCTGCAAGAAAGACAGAACTTTTAAAATGCCGCTCCCTCTCAAACGTTTAGAGCGCGCGGCGTTTGGTTACCTGGATGGTGGTGATGACATAGTATCTGTACAGGCTGGTTCTCAGTTTGTTCACGGTGGACCTGTAAACGTCCTCCAGTCTGCAGAACAGGCGTCTGTCCAGGTACAGCCAGTACTCCTTCAAACCGAACAGGTCGAAGCTCTGGACGAACTGCTGGAGCTGATCGATGATCTTATCCACCTGCAGATGCAAACCAGCCACACACATCAGTGCTCTTCAAATCTGTCACTCTCCAAAAGCTTTGAACAAATCATTCAGGTTAAAGGGACAGTTTGCCTCTTCTGACATGAAGCTGTGTAACATCCCATATCAGCAACATCATTTCTGAACATCTTCTTACCCCCTGCTGCGTCCTGTGAGCAGAGTTCCAGCCTCGTTTTGGTGTTGATGAAGGTAGTCCGGCTAGTTGGCTGGGGTTTAAAAAATAAAGCGTTTTGCTTCTCAAATGGGATTATTTTGTAAATAATTATGATAACAATGAATTGAATTCCAATTGGCTTGAATTGGACTTTATTATTTAAGTGCCTTGAGATGGCATTTGTTGTATTTGGCGCTATATAAATAAAAATGAATTGAAAACAATATGCGTTCAACAGAGTAATACATTTGCATTCACAAAATGGTTCTCCAGGAAAAAGTCAGACCTCACAATCTCTTGGCCCTATTTTCTCTCCCTGCGTATCACTGCCTGCTGTGTAGACCGAGCAGTCCTTTACTTGTCTTTTGTTTCCTTTTCTTTTGTTTACCTGCTGTGCAGACCGAAGTCCAGACTGAGCAGTCCCCCGCTTCCGAGCAGCAAACACCGTAACAGGCGCGGCTGTCGGCAGGCGGCAGCAGGCAGTGATACGAAGGGACAGAAAATAGGGCCAAGAGATTGTGAGCTCTGACTTTTTCCTGGAGAACCATTTTGTGATGCAAATGTATTACTCTGTTGAACGCATATTGTTTTGAGAAGCAAAAGACTTTATTTTTTAAACCCCAGCCAACTAGCCGGACTACCTTCATCAACACCAAAACGAGGCTGGAACTCTGCTCACAGGACGCAGCAGGGGGTAAGAAGATGTTCAGAAATGATGCTGCTGATATGGGATGTTACACAGCTTCATGTCAGAAGAGGCGAACTGTCCCTTTAACCTATCTCTGTCCGTACCCGGAAGCCCTTCTCCTTGTCGGTTTTGATTTCGCTGTCGAGGTGTTTTAGCGTGCTGGTGAAGCCGCGGTAGATCAGGTACTCCCTGACGTGCTCGTCCGTCCTTTCCACCGCAGAGCCCATGACCTCTGACCCCGAGTTTCATACAGTTGGGCTGCCCCTGTGTGTCAGCATGACATATAAGGCAAGTTTATTTGTTACAGCACAATTCAACAACAAGGTGATTCAAAGTGCTTTACAGAGACATTAAAACAGTAGAAATAAAAAGCACGATTTAATTTTTTTAAAAAGAGAAAGAAATAAGAACAATAGATCAAATCAGGAGTTAAAATGTGATTAAGTTTTGAAACTCAACCTTCCGATTTGGAGCTTTATTCAAATGCAGCTGAAAATGGGTGTGTCTTCAGCCTGGACTTAAACACACTGAGTGTTCCAGATGTGATGTATATGAAGTAAAAACGCTTCGTGAACAAACAACAGAGCAACGAGCACTTTTAAAGAAGCTCAATTAATCCAACGATTTCTGTAATTAGTCACTACGTAAAACTTTGCATCTCTTCAACACTGCAAACTGCTCAAATATATCCAAATTCACTGGCTTTCATGTCGGTATTTTCCGCCGCCTCTACAGTTAATATCTCAGTCATCTTTTCTTCCTTTTGACTCTTATAAATCGCATTTGCTTGATATAATAAACTGTATGCTGCAGTTTCTTATCCACGTACCTTCGTTGAGGATTAAAACCGAGTCACATGGAGTTCGGGTGTTTCCGGATTAGAAAACAGCCGCGAAACAAAACTGAGAACATGAAAAAAGTCACTAAAGTTTATTTTCCATCCGCGCACCCAGCAGAGAAGAGAGCTGTTCCTCTGTCATAAAAATATCATCAACAAAAGAAACTCTCTTCCTGTTTGTCCTCCTGACGGTCATGTGACGTAGCCACATGACCGCACTCAGAAACCTGGAGCGTCATCTGTTGGCCAATCTAGGTATTACTTCAGTTTAAACATTTTCATATCATGAAAACTAGGGCTGGGCAACGATTAAAATGTTTAACCTAATTAATCACATGACTACCAAAAGTAGTGTATAGCTTTTAGCTTTTAGCTTTATTTTAAATGTGCTGCCATATGAATGAAAGTGCCATAACATTTGAATTTCCCCCATTGGGGGATAAATAAAGTATTTTTCTATTTCTTTTCTATTCTACAACATTTGTTGTGCAAACACACTTTTAACATCAGCATCTTTCTGTAGTTTTTATGTAGAAGCCTCGCTCCACTGTCTGTTTCCTTGAATGACTTGCTGCTATCAGTTGTGTGTTTTGCCTTTAAGTGATATTTTAGACTGGAACTACTACGCTGAGAAGACAATTCAACTTGGCAGTGTTTACAGATGACTTTGGTTCTGTCGACTCCGCCGTCTGGAAGAACTTTAACATGAAAATGGCCGAGTAAAAGTTCCGTACCCTTCTCCATGTTTGGTGATTACTTTCTTTTCCTGTTCCACAGCAGACAGCAGCAGACTTTTACAAAATAAAAGCCTGTGAGCAACAGATTTCACAAAATAAAAGCCTTGCTTAAAAACATGCTCATTATTGATATTTAGAAAGAGCTCAATTTTCTTCTTTTC
This sequence comes from Odontesthes bonariensis, assembly GCF_027942865.1. Lineage (NCBI taxonomy): Eukaryota > Metazoa > Chordata > Actinopteri > Atheriniformes > Atherinopsidae > Odontesthes > Odontesthes bonariensis. The sequence goes on from NC_134527.1 coordinate 1,836,818, forward strand.
AAACGGCTGCATTGATGTGCAACTGCTGTTTGCTGCAAGCAAGCAAATGGTTGTTCACTCACTCCAAACTCCAGCTGCTCTACAACTTAGGCAGACGTTAAGGCTGATTTAGAGCCTTCGTTGCTCCGTTGTCTGTTAGGAATATAGCATTAAGAAGAGTTTTGAGCCCAGTGGTTGGCCTCTCTTCAAGCCTCAGACTAAGGTTTCTTATCTTTCCAACCTTTCAGTTTTATAACCAGAAATTAGAGGTCCCAAAAGTTCCTCTTTCAACCAGATGGGCTGAAAGTGTGGTTTGTTTTAAATAAAAAAAAACTATTCATATAAGCTCATTTTTTCACAAATATTTTACACCTGCTCCTATGTTCAGTCATCTTGACTCTGATTGTCAAATGTGTGTTCACTGTATGTAAATATATGTATTTATATGAAGACTGTGTTAAAGGAAATTAGTATTATCATTCTATTATTATTATTATTATTACGTTTTGCGTTTGTGAATAAGACCTTTACACAGAAAGAAAAACGTTAAAAAAAACAAGAAAACACTTGAGTCAGTGAGTGGATGATCAGCGTTGGCTTCCACTAACAGGGCAGCAGCGGTGGCAGCCGGAAGTGACGTTCCTGCCGCCATGTTTTGAGTTTCCTGTTCCAACCTTGAGCTTGGACTTCTCTGCCCCTCGCAGATTGGAACTTGTAAACCCAGTGGTGTAGTCTACCTTTTTGAGGTGGGTATACTGTGTAGTTGGCCAGTCATAGGCCTGTGGTAACAAACTAGGGGTCGGGACTCGGGACCCCTCGGGACCAATAGTAGCCCCTTAATGCACGCCGTACCTCCAGTGGCGCGCTGTAATAGTCATTGAAAAGTTAAGTACCATAGTACTACAATACTATGACATAACACAGGGCTTTTAATAGTGCACTACGACTTGGTCATTGCCATTCTGGTAACAGCACATTTATAATGCTGTGTTAAGGGACAAACATGTTTGTGGGGTCGCAGCTTTGCACTTACCTGCCCCTTGCATGCATGAGGGACAGGATGAGGGACATCATAAACTCACTTTGATTGTGTGGACTGTGTGGTGTGTATCTCAGTGGCAATGGGACTCCCTGTGGCACTTAATCTTTGTACTCATCCCTCATAGAGCGAGGCCTAACAGAGTGATTGTTTTAAAGCAGCAGAACACCATCACATCTTGAGACAGGTTGTTTTATATATATATATATACACAAGGGCTGTCAGAATTAATTAATTGTAACATATATATATATGTATTACATTCGTTTATATATGTAATATACATAAAAAAAATATATATGTACACACACATCCATTTTAGTTTTCCACCTTCCACTCCTATAGGGGGCGCTGTTGTGCGTTAGAGAATCACCGCTTTCAACTAATACAAAGAAGGGACGTTATTGTCAAAACACTGATAGTGAATCCCTGGGAGATTGATTGACTGCCGCAATTTCCGAATGAATGCTATTCTGAAGTGTTGTCGTTGTATTGTTAAATTATAACAAGGCTTCCATTAGAAGTGGTAGTTGATGAAACGTGGCTGTGCTATTCTAAATATTGAAAAACGAATTTTAAGTGGGTATACGGAGCATTTTAGGTTGTCCCTGTAAGGTCCCTTTTCTTTCGCCTTATCTCTCTCCATTGCTTTGCTTTCTTTCTTTCTTTTGTATTCGTCTCTGCCCTGCCTAAATGACAAATGCGGGAGGATATCCGTTAAGTTAATGGCGTTGCCCCTGGCAACCAATAGATTCTTCTGCCAACATGGCCGACCGGCCGACCGGAGTCACGTGACTCCTCATTCTCAATACGGAAATCCCCCCAAAAAAGAGGTGGGTATACGCCGTATACCTGCGTTCAACTTAGACTACACCACTGAAGCTGTGTAAACCAGAGGGTTTTTTTGGGACAATGGTCTCTCGCAATGTCATCTTCTGCCATATGTCCTTGACGGCATGAAAGGACTGCTGTTTTATTGATCTAACCTTTCAATCAGAACCCTGTGACCTTGTTGCTAAGGCAATATGGCGGCAAGGCGCGAAAAAGTAAATCTAACTTAAAAATAATAGGCGTTAAATCATATAAAAAAATAATCACATTATATTACAACATACCCAGTGCTTTACACAGATTTATTTATTTATTCAAGTTTATTTTCCTCTAAGCAGGTTAAATACATTTGAGCCCCTGTATTGCTGCTATTGGTTTAGCCTAACCCCCCCCCCCCCCCCCGTCCGTGGAGTGGTATGGTCTGATTGAACTTCTTCTCACATCGACTAACGGTCGGCCTGACTCTGAGAAGGTTTCTTATTGAGAAGTTTCTCATCGAGGATTTTTCTGCTAAAGTTGGACACGACGATAACTCAACAAAAATGGTAAGAACATTTTGAAAGTTGTTGAGAGTTTAGCTGGCCATATATGAGGTCTGATTTTATGTATTTGGGTGTGATTTGCTAATCAAACCGACCGACAGTCAGTGCTCTTAAATCAGCGCCGTGTTAAATATGTAAATATATTTTTTAAGTAAAGTTTTTTTAGGAGATGTCCCGTCTTGCTTTTTTTTTGTTCAGGAAGGGAAGAATGAACGAAGGCAGATTTGAGGGATTGAAAAACAGGCGAAATAAAGGGATTTTGCAGTCCAACCGCCGTAGCATTTTAGCTAGAAATGATTCTACCCCCTGTGAGCAATGGCCGTTACGGCAGTTGGCAGCAACTGTAGCCTAATTAATTGAAAGGGAGGATGTATATAGAAACCATTTACTACTGTGTAAGAAAACATGTTTGTAAGGGACACTATTTGGCTGATGTATCGATGCTAGTAAAGGTTTTTCGACGGTTAGGCTGAGCTTTAGTAGCTAACGGTTATGGTTCACACTTTGGTGATTAAGGTGGTCAACGGTCTCACTTCGAACACGGCGGCCTCAAGTTTAATGGTGAACGGGCCTAACCGTAGACATAATATATATATATATATATATATATATATATATATATATATATATATATATATATATATATATGTGTGTGTGTGTGTATTATGTCTATATATTTATGTATTATATACGTTATATTATATATATTATATATTATGTTTATGGGCCAAACCGTCTGCATTGCGACTGGTTGAAAAGCCTGTGTTTCCTGACAGTTGAGTTACTATTGGCGCCTGAAACCATAGATACGAATAGAATGGCTAGATGTATCGTCCGCGTTGCTGGGCAACGGAGTCGAACGTCCGCGGATGGCCGCCATCTTACCACAGGCAGCTCTCGCCGACAACATTGTGTTGATGGTGAAACATTCGAGACATAACTTGCTTAATTCTCAAACATTTAGGTTATTATAAACATCAAAGTAGTAAGCTAATTATCACACTACAGACGAAGTCCATATTTATTTATTTTTTAAATAAAAACATAAATATTTCACGTTTATTTGCCCCATGACTCAACTTTATTTACCCCTTGGGATGACTCCCTCAGGGAAATTCAAGTCCCCAGTAGCTCCAAACACACACATAGGATCTCTATAAATCTAAAATACAGTATAATATAGAATAATTAATATAATATATCATTAAAATATAATTAATATTGAATAATCTAAAACAAAGTGTAAAAAAGATTATAGGCTATACAAGATATACAAAGTAAAGAGAGTTAAATAAAATAAGTTATAGCAATATGGTTGAGTTATTGCCCATATTGCACTACACTTGTGTTAATTACACATTGTATGCACATAGTCTGACCATAAATAGAAAAGATATTGCACAGTAGTGACGTGAATTATTGCACAGATGACCGAATAAATCAAATATCGCACAGAGTCTTTTATTATGTAAAATAGTGTAAAATCGTGGAGATTTCTGTGAGATAAGAGTAATAGCGTCAGAGCAGATCACTTACCGTAACTCAGTTTACCTCAGGTTTGACTGTTTCCCATCCATCTCACCCTTTGGTAAGATGGCCGACTTGTGCGGACGTTCTAAACTCAGACGTAACACATCTAGCCATTCTATACACATCTATGCCTGAAACATCAACCGTTGAATTTGACTGTTATCGCGATACTACCGGGAAGACGTCACAAAGCGCGTTGAGAGTCGAGAGCAGTTTAAACTGGTTATGCTTCTATAATTGGCCATTGTTGATGCTAAATAATTGTTAATTTCTAAGTTTTGCTAAATGTAACTGTCATAAAACATCCTTTTTTGACCTACTTTAGTATATATCTGCAGTTTTTTTTCCAAATGTAAATGTATTTTATTTATACAGCCCTTTACAGACAATCCTTACGGTGTACCAAAGTGCTTTACAGTAGGTAATAAATAAAGAGAAGAATAAGTAAAAACAATAAAAGAACAGCGAAAGCAATAAAATACAACAAAATCAAATAAGATAAAAGTGTCATCATACTACTACAAATGAAGAAGGAACCTGATTCACTGATGTAATGTTCTCTCCTCCAGCGCGAGTGTATCTCCATCCACGTAGGACAGGCCGGGGTCCAGATTGGCAATGCCTGCTGGGAGCTTTACTGCCTTGAACACGGGATCCAGCCAGATGGACAGATGCCCAGTGACAAGACCATTGGAGGAGGAGATGATTCCTTCAACACCTTCTTCACTGAGACTGGATCTGGGAAGCATGTCCCCAGAGCTGTTTTTGTGGACCTGGAACCCACTGTCATTGGTAAGTGTCATTTCATGGTCTGAAACTGATTTGGACACATTTCTGACTCTAAATATGTCTGAAACTCGCGGTTAACTTTTTCCTCTCTCCCCTGCCCAGATGAGGTGCGCAAAGGGACCTACCGCCAGCTGTTCCACCCAGAGCAGCTGATCACTGGCAAGGAGGATGCTGCCAACAACTACGCCCGTGGGCACTACACCATCGGAAAAGAGATCATTGACCTGGTTCTGGACAGGATCCGGAAGCTGGTGGGTGAATTTAATTTAATTTTTAACTTAAAAGCTGATCATTAGAACATGAAAGTGAATCCCATTCCTGTAAGTAATGTTTGCTGTCTGCTCCTTCCTTTCCTCAGTCGGACCAGTGCACCGGCCTTCAGGGCTTCCTGGTGTTCCACAGCTTTGGTGGTGGCACCGGCTCTGGTTTCACCTCCCTGCTGATGGAACGTTTGTCCGTCGACTTCGGGAAGAAGTCCAAGCTGGAGTTCTCCATCTACCCGGCTCCGCAGATTTCCACTGCGGTGGTGGAGCCCTACAACGCCATCCTGACCACCCACACCACCCTGGAGCACTCGGACTGCGCCTTCATGGTGGATAACGAGGCCATCTACGACATCTGCCGCAGGAACCTGGACATCGAGCGTCCCACCTACACCAACCTGAACCGGCTGGTCAGCCAGATGGTGTCCTCCATCACCGCTTCTCTGCGCTTCGACGGCGCCCTCAACGTGGACCTGACGGAGTTCCAGACCAACCTGGTGCCGTATCCACGGATCCACTTCCCTCTGGCCACGTACGCCCCCGTCATCTCCGCCGAGAAGGCTTACCACGAGCAGCTCACCGTGGCCGAGATCACCAACGCCTGCTTCGAGCCGGCCAATCAGATGGTGAAGTGCGACCCTCGCCACGGTAAGTACATGGCGTGCTGCCTCCTGTACCGCGGCGACGTGGTGCCCAAAGACGTCAACGCCGCCATCGCCACCATCAAAACCAAGCGCACCATCCAGTTTGTGGACTGGTGCCCCACCGGCTTCAAGGTGGGCATCAACTACCAGCCCCCCACTGTGGTTCCTGGAGGAGACCTGGCAAAGGTGCAGAGAGCCGTGTGCATGCTGAGCAACACCACCGCCATCGCTGAGGCCTGGGCTCGCCTGGACCACAAGTTCGACCTGATGTACGCCAAGCGGGCCTTCGTCCACTGGTATGTGGGGGAGGGCATGGAGGAGGGGGAGTTCTCTGAGGCCCGGGAGGACATGGCTGCTCTGGAGAAGGACTACGAAGAGGTGGGCCTGGACTCTGCTGAAGGGGAAGGGGAGGAGGAGGGGGAGGAGTATTAGGACGCTTTCCACATGTTCTGAAATGTGTTCTGGACTCAGATGTTTGCCGCTTCGGTTCCAGATGTCGGCTCAGTTTTCTGTAGAGTTGGTAATAAATGTTATTTAAAGCATGTTCATTCTGTCTCAGTTTGATCTCATTTATTCAAACGATGAAACATCTCTGCTCAGTAAGGTCTAAAACCTGCTCTGCTGCATTCTCTGCAGAACACCTCAGGTAAACACTTTCAGTTTATATTTAAAAGCCAACATCTGGGGTTACATGAACCCCCTGAAGATGGATGGAAGTCTCTGCAGATGGACCCAGAACAGGAGGGTTTCAGTTACGTCATCACGGGAGCGCGCAAATTTAAGTTGGTGGGCAGGAAGCTTGACTACAGCAGCACCAACATGAAGATGAGTGAATATTGTAGTGGTTTGGAGCCGGCATATAGGGAAAGGTATTTGGCGTTAGTTGAGAAATACATTGGGCATGACACATACTTAATGAGAATTTTCGCAAGACCAGAACGATTTGCCGAATATAGAGGCTGTGGACATAACGAGCTACCTGGTTCTCCAGACGTCTAACTACACCAAGCAACAGATGAAGGCCCACAAAAGTTTGGAGCCATACAACTATTACCACAGCGGATGGATTAGCAAACTGGGAGTAAAACGTCTACAGAATGATTGTGTTTTGGTGTTCGCCAGGGTAAGTTTGTTTTCTGTGTTGTTTATGGTGCATTATCCCAATGGAAAATGCAGTGTGTAGTGCAGGGCTGGGCAGTAAAGCAGAACTTAACTTAATGTTGAATGCCGAGCTGTGCATGTTGGCACTCAAATAACAATCAAAAATGTTTATGTTTTGATAAAACGGCATGAAAGGACATATTTATTTTTTAAACCCCAGCCAACTAGCCGGACTACCTTCATCAGCACCAAAACGAGGCTGGAACTCTGCTCACAGGACGCAGCAGGGGGTAAGAAGATGTTCAGAAATGATGCTGCTGATATGGGATGTTACACAGCTTCATGTCAAAAGAGGCGAACTGTCCCTTTAAAGGTCATCAGCAGACCATTAGTTTCTAACACCTGTTCTTATAAACATGTTCATGCTGCGTGACCCACTTTTACCTCTGCAACATCTAACAGGTGCCATGTTATACAAAGTGATGTTAGCATTCACTATGGCTATGCTAACGTGTGCTAAGAAGCTAATGTTAGCTTTTAAGAAACAACCTGGCTGCACTGTGTGTAGGAAGAAAGAAGCTGTCCTGAGCCTGTTAAAGTCTCGGGGTTGGAATAATAACTTTTATTTACACACATCCATGTTACACTTCATTCCCATTCAGGTTTGGCACGGAATCTGCACACGGACATGAAGGACGGCTTCAGGAGGGTTCCTGCTGAGAGCAGATCGGTCCATCAGCAGACGAAGAAGAGAACCGTCCTTCGTCTTCATCCTTCTCCTCTTCTCCCTCTTTTCTGCCTTTTTGTTGGGGTTCCTCCACCAGCAGCTTCAGGCAGCTCAGGTGGTGCAACGCTCTGAGGACAGAATCATCCATCAATACTGCAAACAGCACATCCAAAAATTAATTAAATTTTATAAATAATATTTTATTTTTATAAAATTATTTATTTTATTTGATAAATAATAATTTTATATAAATTAAATAAAATACATCCTAAAAGTAGAATGGGAGGCAGAGCCTTCAGTTATCAGGAAACTGTTTTATAATTGGTTCTGTATGAATGAATTGGACTCATTTTGAATTTAATTAATTGGATTTGATTGGATCATGATTGGACTGGCGGCCTGTCCAGGGTGTACCCCGCCTCTCGCCCATTGACTGCTGGGATAGGCTCCAGCCCGCCCGCAACCCGATCGACGGATTCAGCGGTATAGATAATGGATGGATGGATGGATGGATGGATCATGATTACAATGAATAGAACTCTAATTGGCTTGAATTGGACTGTATTATTGAAATGCCTTGACATAGATATGTATAGAATATCGCGTCCGCGTTGCTGGGCAACGGAGTCGAACGTCCGCGGATGGCCGCCATCTTACCACAGGCAGCTCTCTCGCCGACCACATTGTGTTGATGGTGAAACATTCGAGACATAACTTGCTTAATTCTCAAACGTTTAGGTTATTATAAACATCAAAGTAGTAAGCTAATTATCACACTACAGACGAAGTCCATATTTATTTTTTTTAAATAAAAACGTAAATATTTCAGGTTTATTTGCCTCATGACTCAACTTTATTTATCCCTTGGGATGACTCCCTCAGGGAAATTCAAGTCCCCAGTAGCTCCAAACACACACATAAGATCTCTATAAATCTAAAATACAGTATAATATAGAATAATTCATATAATATATAATTAAAATATAATTAATATAGAATAATCTAAAACAAAGTGTAAAAAAGAATATAGGCTATACAAGATATACAAAGTAAAGAGAGTTAAATAAAATAAGTTATAGCAATATGGTTGAGTTATTGCCCAAATTGCACTACACTTGTGTTAATTACACATTGTATGCACATAGTCTGACCATAAATAGAAAATATATTGCACAGTAGTGACGTGAATTATTGCACAGATGACCGAATAAATCAAATATCGCACAGGGTCTTTTATTATGTAAAATAGTGTAAAATCGTGGAGATTTCTGTGAGATAATAGCGTCAGAGCAGATCACTTACCTTAACTCAGGTTACCTCAGGTTTGACTGTTTCCCGTCCATCTCACCTCAGACGTAACACATCTAGCCATTCTATACACATCTATGTGCCTTGAGATGACATTTGTTGTAATTTGGCGCTTTATAAATAAAACTGAATCAGAGTCAGTTACCTCTGCAGTGAGGGTCTCCCAGGAAACTCTGCCGCACAATCAGCCAACTGCAACACAAAGACAACTCGATTTAATCACAATACCTCTCACATTCACAGCATCTACACCTTAAATCTCTTAATAAATCAGTCGTTTTCTTTATATTTTGTAGATTTCCCACAAACTTCTCACACGAACATGCAGCCTGACTGACCAGCTGACAGAGTTATAAGGGATCTATTACCTTATTATTACCTTTAACCTAATTCAGAATCAGGATATCGGGCTGATGTCACCAATCCATGTCCTAATCCTCGTGGATCCAAACTCCATCGTCTGGTGTTATAACTGATTACACTGTTATAATGGAAGTTTAGTTAGCAGAATTAGTTAGTGATGAGCTATACCTCAGTTAAATCAACGAGTTACCGTAGTACTTAGTTCTTAGTGGAGGTAACACAGTATTTTGTAATATAGTATTCTTATTATACTTTATTAGCAAAGCTAAACACTGTCTGAAGATGTTAAAAGATGGTTTAAAAGATGTCAAATCCATATTTATTTCATAATCTTTTACTTGTTTTACTGTAGAACCGTGTGCAGTTGTATCACACCGTTACCGACGCTGCATTTTTAATTGCTGGATTTAACGGCTTCAGTTAAACGCGCTGCTGTTACCTGCTGAGAAATTAAGCTGTCATGTCTGCCACGTTTTTAGTTGTTTAGTATTTAGTTTTGCCATGTTTTCCCCACAGTTTCTGTTTGCTCTCCCATCACATTCATTCAAGCCACATGCAGTTTTATCATCAGCTGCACTAACTCACCCTCCACAGTATTTAAGCTCCTGGTTTGTTCATGCACTTTGTCAGATCCTTACTCTGTGACTGTGTTCGAAACCGCCTACTTCTCCCACTACTCATACTAACTTTAACTTTTTTTAGTTCCCGGATGCATACCAGATTCTCCGAAATGTTGGGTATGCATCATGAGGTTACTACTCATACTCAAACTACCCAAGATGCAACGTAACGTGACGTCGCCGATCGTCATTTCCTGTCAAAACGGCAGCACAGCCCTTTTACAGACAGCCGTTCCACTTCCTATTCGCCCCATTATAAAAAATTTGGCTGCAGTTCAGTTGATTTTCTCTGGGGGCGCTGGCGAGCGAGTGCAGAATGACCATTGGCCATAGGGCTGGCGCTAATAACTCAAAAAATGTCCCCGCTAGCGGCTGAAACCTGAAAATAATACTGTGATTTCTGACAGAGGGATGTAGATTTATATCAAAAGTACAATAACCTGGGAGTTACAGCTTTCTGTTTTCTTACAGGTCTGGCATTTGCGAGTCAGTCTCCGCTAGCATCTAGCTAACGGAATCTGAAGAACGCACGGCAGATTACGACCGGCTGCTTTACGGCACTCGTCCACTGTGCCAGAGTGCTAACCTGGTGCCGCTAACAACAACCAAAGCTAAACCAGAGGCTAGTCAGAGAGTATGTAAAAGGGCTGTGCTGAAATCTGTAACTATTTGAGCTAACACCTCTCTGCTAGCTCAGCGCTAGGACTGACCATGCCGTAAAGTGATGCCACATGCGTGACGTCACTCGGGATGCAATACTGACAATAAATGTATATTTTAAACAAATCTAGTGAGTCTAAAAAATCAAACCAAGTGCCGTTTGAAAGGATAATTTATCCTGTCTTTAGGAAAATTAAAATAAAAAAATATAAAAAATTCTATCAAAAGCAATGGCTGCATCTAAGGTGGATTTCATAGTACCACCATAGAGTTCGGCGTGCTCTGCACTGCTTCGTTGGCGCCCCTAGAGTGCAGTACCACCCGGAAAAAGCCGCCAGTTTTCCCTCTCCTCATAATAGAGACTCTCTGACGGCAGTTTCAAGCTAGCTACAACGAGGGTAGGTTCACTTCCTGTTTTCAAAACAAAAGCACCAATTGTATGGTAATGGCTTTCCCAATGATAAAAGGCAACGGGTATTTTATTTTGTGAAAATACTGTAACCGGAAGTGCGTTGCTCACTGCGGCTAGCTTTAGTAGCGCCGAATTCGTGGGAACAAAATTGTAAACAGCCGGTATTTCTGCAGGTTTTCAACACGTTGGGGATCTAAACGACTACTTTCTCACCTGAAAATGTTTCAAATGTTGCTAAAGTTTACAGAGTTTAGAGCTTAAGGGAAATCAGCTTCAGGCCGGCTGATTTCGGCTCGGGCAGGAGCGAAATGCATTGTGGGTAAACGCTCTGCATACTGTCTGATCTATGAATATGCAGTATATAGTATGTAGTATGTAGTATGCGGTTTCGAACACAGCCTTTGTGAGATCCTTGCACCCTTCACCACGGTCACAGCCAAGCCAAGTTAAGTACTTTCATGTCAAGTCTTTTGTTTTTTGTCTCAGCCTTAGTCATGTCATTTTTCCACAGTCTAGTTTTGTTATCCGGCTCAGCCGCGCTTTATGTTGACCTGTTTTTGAAAAATAAATCAAGTTTCCTTTTCTTGAGGTCCGCATCCGTGTCCTTTTCCACGCCTCGCCCCCTCCATTCTGACACAGATATAACTTGGTAACTTTCCGGGACTTTTAAAGAATGATTGAATCTTATTGTTTCAAGCCAAAGACCAAATGTTGGCAGACATCTGAATTCAGGTAACGGAATCGGATTGGAACCCAAAAAAAAGGCGGTGATCAGATTATCTCTCCGACCTGTTTCACTGGTGTCTGCAGGCTCTCAGAGACGGCTGCCGGCTCTCTTTGCTTCCTCTGAAGCTCTGCTTCCACAGCCTGCAGTTTGAACAGCATCTGCTTCAGAGCCTCCACTGGTCCAGGCTGCTTCCAGAAGCTGTTTCCATGGGAACTACAGTCCCACGCCTGGGAATGAAAAAAAAGTAAGTGTATATTAACCCAGCCAACTTCTCAATAAAGCTGCTCCTCTTCACATATTTCCATATTTCTTTTATAAGATTGGCAAATACACTTAAATGTACAATGATCCCCTTCAGAAAAAGTCAGAAGCAGCAGAAAGTCTTCAATCTTTTCCCACACAGACCACAGCGTTATGGTGTCGAACAAACTTTTATCATCATCGAAGTCCGGTACAGAAGTAGGGCGATGACGGGGGTCCAAATAAACAACTCAACAGTTCATGCAAACATACTGGCAGTGTTCGAAACCGCCCACTTCTCCCACTACTCCTACTAACTTTAACTTTTGTTAAGTTCTCGGATGCATACTAGATTCTCCGAAATGTTGGGTATGCATCATGAGGTTACTACTCATACTCAAACTACCCAAGATGCAACGTACCGTGACGTCGCCGATCGTCATTTCCTGTCAAAACGTCAGTTTCAAGCTAGCTGCAACGAGGGTAGGTTCACTTCCTGTTTTCAAAACAAAAGCACCAATTGTATGGTAATGGCTTTCCCTGTGATAAAAGGCAACGGGTATTTTATTTTGTGAAAATAACAGGAAGTGCGTTGCTCACTGCGGCTAGCTTTAGTAGCGCCGAATTCGTGGGAACAAAATGGTAAACAGCCGGTATTTTGTCAGGTTTTCAACACGTTGGGGATCTAAACGACTACTTTCTCACCTGAAAATGTTTCAAATGTTGCTAAAGTTTACAGAGTTTAGAGCTTAAGCGAAATCAGCTTCAGGCCGGCTGATTTCGGCTCGGGCAGGAGCGAAATGCATTGTGGGTAAACGCTCTGCATACTGTCTGATCGATGAGTATGTAGTATGCAGTATGTAGTATGTAGTATGTAGTATGCAGTATGGAAGTATGCAGTATGTAGTATGTAGTATGGTAGTATGCAGTATGCAGTATGTAGTATGTAGTATGCAGTATGCAGTATGGAAGTATGCAGTATGTAGTATGGTAGTATGCAGTATGCAGTATGCAGTATGTAGTATGCAGTATGCAGTATGTAGTATGGTAGTATGCAGTATGTAGTATGTAGTATGGTAGTATGGTAGTATGCAGTATGCAGTATGTAGTATGTAGTATGCAGTACGCAGTATGTAGTATGCAGTATGCAGTATGTAGTATGCAGTATGTAGTATGCAGTATGGAAGTATGCAGTATGTAGTATGTAGTATGTAGTATGGTAGTATGCAGTATGCAGTATGTAGTATGCAGTATGGTAGTATGCAGTATGCAGTATGTAGTATGTAGTATGCAGTATGTAGTATGCAGTATGTAGTATGTTGTATGGTAGTATGCAGTATGCAGTATGTAGTATGTAGTATGCAGTATGTAGTATGTAGTATGTTTTATGTAGTATGCAGTATGTAGTATGGTAGTATGCAGTATGTAGTATGTAGTATGTAGTATGCAGTATGTAGTATGCAGTATGCAGTATGCAGTATGTAGTATGCAGTATGCAGTATGTAGTATGGTAGTATGGTAGTATGCAGTATGTAGTGTGTAGTATGCAGTATGTAGTATGTAGTATGCAGTATGTAGTATGCAGTATGGTAGTATGCAGTATGCAGTATGCAGTATGTAGTATGCAGTATGGTAGTATGCAGTATGCAGTATGTAGTATGCAGTATGGTAGTATGCAGTATGTAGTATGTAGTATGCAGTATGTAGTATGGTAGTATGGTAGTATGCAGTATGTAGTATGGTAGTATGGTAGTATGCAGTATGCAGTATGTAGTATGCAGTATGTAGTATGTTGTATGCAGTATGCAGTATGCAGTATGTAGTATGCAGTATGCAGTATGTAGTATGCAGTATGTAGTATGGTAGTATGCAGTATGTAGTATGCAGTATGCAGTATGTAGTATGGTAGTATGCAGTATGCAGTATGTAGTATGGTAGTATGGTAGTATGCAGTATGCAGTATGTAGTATGGTAGTATGCAGTATGCAGTATGTAGTATGCAGTATGTAGTATGCAGTATGTAGTATGCTGTATGTAGTATGCAGTATGCAGTATGTAGTATGCAGTATGTAGTATGGTAGTATGGTAGTATGCAGTATGTAGTATGCAGTATGCAGTATGTAGTATGCTGTATGTAGTATGCAGTATGCAGTATGGTAGTATGCAGTATGTAGTATGCAGTATGTAGTATGTAGTATGGTAGTATGGTAGTATGCAGTATGTAGTATGTAGTATGGTAGTATGGTAGTATGCAGTATGTAGTATGCAGTATGTAGTATGTTGTATGTAGTATGCAGTATGCAGTATGCAGTATGTAGTATGGTAGTATGTAGTATGCAGTATGTAGTATGCAATATGTAGTATGTAGTATGGTAGTATGTAGTATGGTAGTATGCAGTATGTAGTATGCTGTATGTAGTATGCAGTATGCAGTATGCAGTATGTAGTATGCTGTATGTAGTATGGTAGTATGGTAGTATGCAGTATGTAGTATGCAGTATGCAGTATGTAGTATGCAGTATGTAGTATGGTAGTATGGTAGTATGCAGTATGTAGTATGTAGTATGTTGTATGTAGTATGCAGTATGCAGTATGGTAGTATGCAGTATGTAGTATGCAGTATGTAGTATGTAGTATGGTAGTATGGTAGTATGCAGTATGTAGTATGTAGTATGGTAGTATGGTAGTATGCAGTATGTAGTATGCAGTATGCAGTATGCAGTATGTAGTATGGTAGTATGTAGTATGCAGTATGTAGTATGCAGTATGTAGTATGTAGTATGGTAGTATGGTAGTATGTAGTATGGTAGTATGGTAGTATGCAGTATGTAGTATGCAGTATGTAGTATGTTGTATGTAGTATGCAGTATGCAGTATGCAGTATGTAGTATGGTAGTATGTAGTATGCAGTATGTAGTATGCAGTATGTAGTATGCAGTATGTAGTATGGTAGTATGGTAGTATGCAGTATGCAGTATGTAGTATGCAGTATGTAGTATGCAGTATGTAGTATATTGTATGTAGTATGCAGTATGCAGTATGGTAGTATGTAGTATGCAGTATGTAGTATGCAGTATGTAGTATGCAGTATGCAGTATGCAGTATGGAGTATGCAGTATGTAGTATGCAGTATGCGGTATGTAGTATACAGTATGCAGTATGCAGTATGTAGTATGCAATATGTAGTATGCAGTATGCAGTATGTAGTATGCAGTATGTAGTATGCAGTATGCAGTATGCAGTATGCAGTATATAGTATGCAGTATGCAGTATGTAGTATGTAGTATGTAGTATGTAGTATGTAGTATGCGGTATGTAGTATGCAGTATGTAGTATGCAGTATGCAGTATGTAGTATGCAGTATGCAGTAGGTAGCATGCAGTATGCAGTATGCAGTATGCAGTATGTAGTATGTAGTATGTAGTATGTAGTATGCAGTATGCAGTATGTAGTATGCAGTATGTAGTATGTAGTATGCGGTTTGAAACACAGCCACTGAGTGAAATGGGAGCAGCAGAACACCCACCTGCTCTTCTGTGTCAGCCGGAGCCTCAGTGGCGCCCCCTGCTGCCGAGTCTCTGCAGGTTCAACACATCATCACACGTGTGTCAGTGAGGGAAGTGAAAGGAGGTCAAAACTAACAGAATGGGATTGTAAAGGAGTCTCACGGAGTGAGTGGAGGACAGTGTGGGGGTGAGCAGAGCAGGTCTTCGGTGTTGACCGGACTCCTCACTGACAACAAAAACAACTGCATCAGTTTGTGTTGCTGCGCCTTCAGATAAATAAATCTCCGTTTGATCTCATTCCAACTGCAGCATCAACACCAAAACATCCTGGAAATACTTTGAATAGTCAGAGCACAGACGCTGACTATGCACAGATGGGTATTTCAGTTCATTTGCATGTCTAAGAAAGGAATTTATACTCTTTAACAGACTTTTTCAGATTCTTCCAAATCAGGGAATTCTGTAACAAAGTGGTCAAAAGTCCCGGATTATTGATAAAAATGACAAATTGTTTGTGGAAAGAGGAAAATCATCGGCCGTCCTAATGAAACTCTTCAGATTAAAGACGGATGGGGACGTGAAATGGGCGTTGTCATGGCAACACCAATAGGAGATGGTTCAGGTGGAAGTTAACAAGAAGATTCTTTAGGACACCAGAGATTGGTAACCACACCCACAGACTTTGTCCTGAACTGAAACTATTATGGGATGAGAGTTTTGAAGCACTCGATAAAGTATTTCAGTAAAAAGTTGTAAAAGATCCCAAGATGGCAGCTGCTAGCTGTAAGATCCTCGGGCTGACGCCAAATCACAGAACCGGAAAAGGATAAAATGTCTTTTTCACATTTTACTGGTCTTACAGTTAAATATTTTCCAGTTAAATATTTTCCAATTAAATATTTTC
Source organism: Odontesthes bonariensis (assembly GCF_027942865.1). Taxonomy (NCBI): domain Eukaryota; kingdom Metazoa; phylum Chordata; class Actinopteri; order Atheriniformes; family Atherinopsidae; genus Odontesthes; species Odontesthes bonariensis. The sequence continues at coordinate 1,853,003 of NC_134527.1, forward strand.
CAGTTAAATATTTTCCAGTTAAATATTTTCCAGTTAAATATTTTCCAATTAAATATTTTCCAGTTAAATATTTTCCAGTTAAATATTTTCCAGTTAAATGTTTTCCAATTAAATGTTTTCCAGTTAAATGTTTTCCAGTTAAATATTTTCCAGTTAAATGTTTTCCAGTTAAATATTTTCCAGTTAAATATTTTCCAGTTAAATATTTTCCAGTTAAATATTTTCCAGTTAAATATTTTCCAATTAAATATTTTCCAGTTAAATATTTTCCAGTTAAATATTTTCCAGTTAAATATTTTCCAGTTAAATATTTTCCAATTAAATATTTTCCAGTTAAATATTTTCCAGTTAAATATTTTCCAGTTAAATGTTTCCAGTTAAATATTTTCCAGTTAAATGTTTTCCAGTTAAATATTTTCCAATTAAATATTTTCCAGTTAAATATTTTCCAGTTAAATATTTTTCAATTAAATATTTTCCAGTTACATATTTTCCAGTTAAATGTTTTCCAGTTAAATGTTTTCCAGTTAAATATTTTCCAATTAAATGTTTTCCAGTTAAATATTTTCCAGTTAAATATTTTCCAGTTAAATGTTTTCCAGTTAAATATTTTCCAGTTAAATATTTTCCAGTTAAATGTTTTCCAGTTAAATATTTTCCAATTAAATATTTTCCAGTTAAATATTTTCCAGTTAAATGTTTTCCAGTTAAATATTTTCCAGTTAAATATTTTCCAGTTAAATATTTTCCAGTTAAATGTTTCCAGTAAAATATTTTCCAGTTAAATGTTTTCCAGTTAAATATTTTCCAATTAAATATTTTCCAGTTAAATATTTTCCAGTTAAATGTTTTCCAATTAAATATTTTCCAGTTAAATATTTTCCAATTAAATATTTTCCAGTTAAATATTTTCCAGTTAAATATTTTCCAATTAAATATTTTCCAGTTAAATATTTTCCAGTTAAATGTTTTCCAGTTAAATATTTTCCAATTAAATATTTTCCAGTTAAATGTTTTCCAGTTAAATGTTTTCCAGTTAAATATTTTCCAGTTAAATATTTTCCAATTAAATATTTTCCAGTTAAATATTTTCCAGTTAAATATTTTCCAGTTAAATGTTTTCCAGTTAAATATTTTCCAATTAAATGTTTTCCAGTTAAATGTTTTCCAGTTAAATATTTTCCAGTTAAATATTTTCCAATTAAATATTTTCCAGTTAAATGTTTTCCAGTTAAATGTTTTCCAGTTAAATATTTTCCAGTTAAATATTTTCCAATTAAATATTTTCCAGTTAAATATTTTCCAGTTAAATGTTTTCCAGTTAAATATTTTCCAGTTAAATATTTTCCAATTAAATGTTTTCCAGTTAAATATTTTCCAGTTAAATATTTTCCAGTTAAATGTTTTCCAGTTAAATATTTTCCAGTTAAATATTTTCCAGTTAAATGTTTCCAGTTAAATATTTTCCAGTTACATGTTTTCCAGTTAAATATTTTCCAATTAAATATTTTATGTTAAATATTTTCCAGTTAAATGTTTTCCAGTTAAATATTTTCCAGTTAAATGTAAAAAAATAAAAGTTAGACTCACCTGGACCTGGAAGAGTCTCCGGTCCTCCAGAACTCAGTGAGTTCAACACCTGATCCGCCTTCTGAATCAGTGACTCGATCTTGTTATCTGTGAGAGGACACGCCTGTCACATGCATGACCTGTTGTATGTTTTATTTCACATTCTGAATCATTTTGTTGTTTTCTTCACCTCTGAACAGGGTTGTGAGGACGTCAGAGCTGCTTCTCTTTGCAGAGAGCAGAGAAATGTGTTCAGCCAGCTGAAGCCTCAGGTCTCTGAGCGTCTGCTGGCCCTGAGCACACATCACACAGATAACTGTATTATGACCCAAGCACAGAAGATCATTTGGACCTGGAGGCCAAAGTTCTTTCACATTTCAAGGTTGTTATCGTTGAAATGAAACCTCTGAAGGCTGCTGGTGAGAAACTCTGTAAAAGCTGGTCAGCAGGCCTTCAGCTATGTGAACACAGCATCACTTTGCTTCCTCCTCAGGTATGATTTCTGAGACCAGAGGAGTTAGTAACTGATACCAGCTGCTGAAGTGCTGCCCCCTCACCTGCGCAGGTGTCTGGTGGGCATCACCGTCCTTCTCCAGGTCAGATAACCAGGATGGAGCTCGGATTCTAGAAGCACCTGGAGGAGCAAAACACATCATCAGAAAAGAACACGATGCTTTTCCAGCTTTGTTGAGCAGCTTTTCCACTGAAAACTCTTTTCAATGAGAACACACTTTACTGAAAAAAGCTTCTTCAGGTGAAAAGTGTTCAGAATAAAGGCAGAAAATTACTGATACTAATTCCTGACACCTTTTTTAATTTATTTATCTTTAAATCAGAGCTTTCTAGCTAATTTAAGCTAAGTTAACTTTGGCCATACCCAGAATTTCTCTCCAGATGAAGAAAGTGTCCATCTATCTATCTATCTATCTATCTATCTATCTATCTATCTATCTATCCATCAATATATCCTTCAATCCATCCATCCATCTATCTATCCATCCATCCTTCAATCCATCTATCTATCCATCCATCCATCCATCCATCTATCTATCCATCCATCCATCCTTCAATCCATCCATCCATCCATCCATCTATCTATCCATCCATCCATCCTTCAATCCATCCATCTATCTATCTATCTATCTATCTATCTATCTATCTATCTATCTATCTATCTATCTATCCATCCATCCATCTATCCATCCATCAATCCATCCATCCATCCATCCATCTATCTATCTATCTATCTATCCATCCATCCATCCATGTATCTATCCATCCATCAATCCATCTAATTGTGAAATAAGCATCTGAAAAGTTTTAAATGTGCATTTTAAGGCTGAATATAATGTGTTAAAGGACTCAGGTTAATAAGAACATATAAAAAAACAAAGAAAGAATCTGACATGAGGCGTACTGTGCTTCTGTATGCGTGTTTGTTCACAAAAAGAAAGTCTTTCTGAAAGCCAGTGATGCTAATGTTAGCATAAACTCTGATAACAACCAGGATTGGGTGCCACTAAAAGAGGGTCTGCTTTTTTTATGAGGCATGAAGCCGATTCATGGGGCACCTCAGCAGCAGAAACACCACCACCTTGGAGCTGCAGCATCATACCGTGGTCATCCCAGAGCTCTGACGGGGGGGCCAGAGTCGGTTCACTGACACCACAGCTCTGGATCCAGGCTGGATACATCAGGTCAGGCACGCTGCTGATGTCAGAGCAGTCCATGTCAGCCTTGTTACTGGTGAACCAGTGAGGAAGGTGGAGCGCTGAGCCTGTCCACGCTGGCCTCGCCGCTCTGTGTGCAGCCTGCCGGATGGAAAAGGATCATATGGCTCATTATTCTCCACATGTTTGCTCCATATGTTAAAGGAAAAATGAATAAAACAACATACAGAAGAGGTGTCCGCAGTCGGTTTGAAAGTGGCCACCTTCGGTCTTCCTCTGCACCTGAAGAAGAAGAGAAAGGAAGTTGGATTACTGCCAATTAAAACTAGAAGAAGAAGATAATAGGAATAGGACAATGTGTGCAGTCAGATAACAGAAAGAATCACAAGTCGTAGTCGGGTCAATGTTCTACCTCAAGATTTCTGTAAATGTTTTTTCTTCTTATATGTAAATGTTGTACTTTTACAAAACTTTGATACCATTTAGAATTACACTAGCCCAACCTTGGGGTTGTTTTGTGGAGGGTATTATTGTTATCGTTGTGATACTCATCTTCAATGTATCACTGTTACTTGTATATTCATTGTGGAAATAATAATAAAAAAGATTTGAAACCAAAATGAAGGCGTGCTCATACTGAGAAGTACTGTGAGTTTCCCCTCTGTGGGACGAAGGAAGGTTCATCTTATGTTACGTATCCTTTATTTTGCTCTCTCTCCTCACACCAAATATTCATCATTTTTATGGTTCAGCTGAATAATAATCAACATAAGTAGAAATGTCAGCTTGTGCATGCTCAGATGGGAGTTCAGATCCAAGGAAAGCTGCAGGTTTCCTCAGCTAGGCAAGGTTTTTTAATTGGCTTTATATGAATGGGACTCGTATTGAATTAGGGATTATAAATTATAAATAATAATATAATCTATAATAATATAATATAATAGTTATAAATCTGTGGCCGGCTGCTGCCACTTTGTTTGGGTGGGGCTGATCCTGGGTAAGCCTGGACTGGAGATAAATTAGATAAGAAGCAGCACGAACCTGTGACTTCTGGGTGTCCTGGCAGGCAGAGCGTGGTGTTGGCTCATGTGGGGGGGGGCAGCGTGGCCACCGCTGGGCCCAGCGCAGGTTCTGTGGGCGGGACAGGTGGAGGGGGGGCTGGACCTGGAGGCTCCAGACTGGGTCAGGAGGCCTGGAACAGCAGGTGGGACAAGACAGGAACTTAGAGACGAGGACTTATGTGAAGACAACGGGTTCATGAACCCAAAGCGCTATGTCTGAGGGCTCGAATGGAGGCAGAGCTGAGGGAAACATCTGGATGATAACAGAGGTAAACATCTGGATGATAACAGAGGTAAACCTCTGGATTATAACAGAGTTAAACACCTGGATGTTAACAGAGGTTAAACATCTGGATGATAACAGAGGTAAACATCTGGATGATAACAGAGGTACACATCTGGATTATAACAGAGTTAAACACCTGGATGTTAACAGAGGTTAAACATCTGGATGATAACAGATCTGGATGATAACAGAGGTAAACATCTGGATGATAACAGAGGTACACATCTGGATTATATCTGAGGTAAACATCTGGATGATAACAGATCTGGATGACAACAGAGTAAAACATCTGGATTATAACAGAGTTAAACACCTGAATGTTAACAGAGGTAAACATCTGGATGATAACAAATCTGGATGATAACAGAGGTAAACATCTGGATGATAACAGAGGTACACATCTGGATTATATCTGAGGTAAACATCTGGATGATAACAGATCTGGATGACAACAGATCTGGATGTTAACAGAGGAAAACATCTGGATGATAACAGATCTGGATGATAACAGAGGAAAACATCTGGATGATAACAGATCTGGATGATAACAGATCTGGATGTTAACAGAGGAAAACATCTGGATGATAACAGATCTGGATGATAACAGATCTGGATGTTAACAGAGGAAAACATCTGGATGATAACAGATCTGGATGTTAACAGAGGAAAACATCTGGATGATAACAGATCTGGATGATAACAGAGGAAAACATCTGGATGATAACAGATCTGGATGATAACAGAGGAAAACATCTGGATGATAACAGATCTGGATGATAACAGAGGAAAACATCTGGATGATAACAGATCTGGATGATAACAGAGGAAAACATCTGGATGATAACAGATCTGGATGATAACAGATCTGGATGTTAACAGAGGAAAACATCTGGATGATAACAGATCTGGATGATAACAGAGGAAAACATCTGGATGATAACAGAGGAAAACATCTGGATGATAACAGATCTGGATGATAACAGATCTGGATGATAACAGAGGAAAACATCTGGATGATAACAGATCTGGATGATAACAGAGGAAAACATCTGGATGATAACAGATCTGGATGTTAACAGAGGAAAACATCTGGATGATAACAGATCTGGATGATAACAGAGGAAAACATCTGGATGATAACAGATCTGGATGATAACAGATCTGGATGTTAACAGAGGAAAACATCTGGATGATAACAGATCTGGATGATAACAGAGGAAAACATCTGGATGATAACAGATCTGGATGATAACAGAGGAAAACATCTGGATGATAACAGATCTGGATGTTAACAGAGGAAAACATCTGGATGATAACAGATCTGGATGTTAACAGAGGAAAACATCTGGATGATAACAGATCTGGATGATAACAGAGGAAAACATCTGGATGATAACAGATCTGGATGTTAACAGAGGAAAACATCTGGATGATAACAGATCTGGATGTTAACAGAGGAAAACATCTGGATGATAACAGATCTGGATGTTAACAGAGGAAAACATCTGGATGATAACAGATCTGGATGATAACAGATCTGGATGATAACAGAGGAAAACATCTGGATGATAACAGATCTGGATGTTAACAGAGGAAAACATCTGGATGATAACAGATCTGGATGATAACAGAGGAAAACATCTGGATGATAACAGATCTGGATGATAACAGAGGAAAACATCTGGATGATAACAGATCTGGATGTTAACAGAGGAAAACATCTGGATGATAAAAGATCTGGATGATAACAGAGGAAAACATCTGGATGATAACAGATCTGGATGTTAACAGAGGAAAACATCTGGATGATAACAGAGGAAAACATCTGGATGATAACAGATCTGGATGATAACAGAGGAAAACATCTGGATGATAACAGATCTGGATGATAACAGAGGAAAACATCTGGATGATAACAGATCTGGATGATAACAGAGGAAAACATCTGGATGATAACAGATCTGGATGATAACAGAGGAAAACATCTGGATGATAACAGATCTGGATGTTAACAGAGGAAAACATCTGGATGATAACAGATCTGGATGATAACAGAGGAAAACATCTGGATTATAACAGATCTGGATGATAACAGATCTGGATGTTAACAGAGGAAAACATCTGGATGATAACAGATCTGGATGTTAACAGAGGAAAACATCTGGATGATAACAGATCTGGATGTTAACAGAGGAAAACATCTGGATGATAACAGATCTGGATGATAACAGAGGAAAACATCTGGATGATAACAGATCTGGATGATAACAGAGGAAAACATCTGGATGATAACAGATCTGGATGTTAACAGAGGAAAACATCTGGATGATAACAGATCTGGATGATAACAGAGGAAAACATCTGGATGATAACAGATCTGGATGATAACAGAGGAAAACATCTGGATGATAACAGATCTGGATGATAACAGATCTGGATGATAACAGAGGAAAACATCTGGATGATAACAGATCTGGATGATAACAGAGGAAAACATCTGGATGATAACAGATCTGGATGATAACAGAGGAAAACATCTGGATGATAACAGATCTGGATGATAACAGATCTGGATGTTAACAGAGGAAAACATCTGGATGATAACAGATCTGGATGTTAACAGAGGAAAACATCTGGATGATAACAGATCTGGATGATAACAGAGGAAAACATCTGGATGATAACAGAGGAAAACATCTGGATGATAACAGATCTGGATGATAACAGAGGAAAACATCTGGATGATAACAGATCTGGATGATAACAGATCTGGATGATAACAGAGGAAAACATCTGGATGATAACAGATCTGGATGATAACAGAGGAAAACATCTGGATGATAACAGAGGAAAACATCTGGATGATAACAGATCTGGATGATAACAGAGGAAAACATCTGGATGATAACAGATCTGGATGTTAACAGAGGAAAACATCTGGATGATAACAGATCTGGATGATAACAGATCTGGATGATAACAGAGGAAAACATCTGGATGATAACAGATCTGGATGTTAACAGAGGAAAACATCTGGATGTTAACAGAGGAAAACATCTGGATGATAACAGATCTGGATGTTAACAGAGGAAAACATCTGGATGATAACAGATCTGGATGTTAACAGAGGAAAACATCTGGATGATAACAGAGGAAAACATCTGGATGATAACAGATCTGGATGATAACAGATCTGGATGATAACAGAGGAAAACATCTGGATGATAACAGATCTGGATGATAACAGAGGAAAACATCTGGATGATAACAGAGGAAAACATCTGGATGATAACAGATCTGGACGATAACAGAGGAAAACATCTGGATGATAACAGAGGTTTGCAGACCTTGTATGAAGGCAGAGGTGTGGGTGACGGGCATTGAGCCATCATTAGGGATGGTCAACAGTTCGTCCGTCGTCATGGAGAGCCTGTCACGGTTGCCATGGTGATGGAGGGAGCTCACAGGGAGATGCAGGAAGTCCAGCTCCCTGTCCGTCAAACGTTCCCTGAGAACTACAGACGGAAACAAACATCAGCTGAAAAACTCAGGACATCGTACGGCTGGATTTCTATCCCAGGCAGAAAATATGGAAATAACCACTCTGCGAAAAATAAAACAAACTGTTCACTGACCATGTGACTGAGTTTCCGCCCCCCCCCATGACCATAAGTTAGGTTAAGTGGGTATAGAAAATGGATGGATAATCTAAAGGTTGAACTGAATTCTTCATATCTGGCAGCTTGACAAACTGAAAGCAGAATTTTGCATTTAAATGCTTCAGAAAATAAATAACTATGACAGTAACAGCACTACTGCTGTTTTTTTTAAAACTTTTTTTTTATTACTTTACCTGATTTCAGCAGATCAAAGCAGATGTTCTAACACTGAGTCATGTGCACAGCAGGTCACTAACATGGCCTAAATCATCCTTTTTATACATATTCTCCAACTCCAGCCATATTAAAGGTGTGACCTAAAGTCTTGAACAGCTTTTATCACAGAGTGTGTCGTGTTTAATTACTAAACAGCATAATCAACTTTGGTAAAATCAAAAAAATTCACTTTTTTAGTTTTTTAACCAAAAGGTTTTTCACTTTGTCTTTAAATGAGCGACAAAGGAAATGATTTTCAGTGGCCAACTTCACTGTACTTCAAATCCAAAGCAGAGATTACAGTGATGGTGATGATCACTTTAGCTGTATGCTGCACAAAGTGTGGTTTTATGAAGACATAGAGCAGTCATGTAGGGACTAACTGAGGGTGGTACGGGCAGAAACAGCATTACTGTGATTAATTTACCACCCGATCTAAGTGACGTCTCACCATCCTTGTTCCGTGGCGTCGCTAATCTGGGCCTGCTGGGTGTGCAGGGCTGGATATGAGGCAGGACCAGTGTTCCTGTCAACTTTCTGCTGTTCTGACAACTCCGCTCAAAGTCAGCGATGTAGGCGTCAAGCGCCGCCGAGGCCGAATCGTAGTCCTGCAGTTAACACAGAAACAAAAGTTTGTTTGAGTATTTCACATCACTAAAAGGAACAGGATGAGATGTGTGCCATATGATGAGAAGGAAGCATAAAGGAAGCACGACAAGCAGGGGTGGGTGAAAAAAATCGATTCATGGACATATCGCGATTTTTTTATGGGATGATTTTAAAAATCGATTTTTCTCCCCGGAATCGATTATATTACGTCATATCCGTGTCCAGATAAACTTCATCAATTCATCACATTAAGTTATGTTAAAACTAATAATAATATATTTTATTTACAAAGCACTTTACATCAATTTAATGACCTCAGAGTGCTACATTTTAAAACTAGCATTTAAAAAAAACTACCCCACATTTGTGCTGTGTGGACATTTCAATTCATTTTGTAACTGTAAACTTTAAAAAATGCCTCTTTTTGTCTCAGTTGAAATAAATGTCGGCTGCTGGACTGACTGACACAGACTGATGTGCATCGTTTATGGGAACGACATTCATTCTAGAAGTCTATGATTCAACTTGTTTGTTTTTTTAAGGAGGAAGAAAATTGCAATTACTGATTATATCGAATCGCAATTATCAAGAATCGTGATACAAATCGAATCGTGACCAAAGCATATCGTCCCTCCCTAACGACAAGAAGCAAAGAGGCAGGTGTACGGCTGACTTTAAAACAGGAGGAAAAAAAGACTGAAACACTGAATTAAGTAGGAGAATTATAATTTATAATTATATAATAATTATAATAATATTTATTGTTATAATAATATAATATAAAATAATAATAATATATTTATAATTATATAATAATTACAATAATATTAATATAATAATAATAATAATAATAATAATAATAATAATAATAATAATAATAATAATATATGAAATAATATTATAATTTTTTTTATGAAAAACCACATGCAGAATCTGATCTGTCAACTTTGAGGGATTTTAACTCCCACAGTGGCTTTCAGAATAAAAAAATAAAAAAATAAATCACTATTTAGGTGTTTAGGTGGGAAGAACTTCGTCAACAGAGGCACCAGGAGCACTGTGAACCTTGTCTCTGAATCTGAAGCTGGTGTCGTGTTCAGGGGGCCGCAGGCTGCTCCTCAGATGGCCCGAGCTCGACATCAGGGAGGTAACGGTTGACTCCGGAGACAGAGAATCACCAACCGTGCTGCTGGACTCCATGCTGCTTACAGGACAAGAATAACACGTCAATATCAGTCCAGAAGATGTGAGACAGGCCTCAGCTCTGACCATGTTTAAATCCAGGCTGAAAACAGTTCTGTTTAGCCGTGCATATGACACCTGAAATGTGTTACATCTGCACTCTTTGCTTTTAAATTAATTAATTAATTAATTTTTTATGTTTTGGGGTTTTTTTTGGGATTATTTTATTGCCTTCTTGTGATTTTATGTAGCTGTAAAGCACTTTGAATTGCCTTGTGTCAAGTGGAACAAACTGCCAGTGGAGATTAAACTTTCACCAAATGGAGACATTTTTAAATCCAGGTTAGAGACATTCCTGTTCTCATGTGTCTATGCATGAAATATCTTTTGACTTATCTAGACTGTTGCTTGTTTTTAAATTCATTTAAAATATTTTATTTGTTTCTCTTTATATTCTTTTATGTATTTTTAATGCTTCTTCCACTCCCTGCTGCAATGCTTTTATTTTATGTAAAGCACTTTGAATTGTTCTGTACACGAAATGTGCTATATAAATAAATTTGATTTGATTTGTGTACGAATTGTGCTCTACAAATAAAATTGCCTTGCCTACTACTAATTCTAATAAAAACAACAGTAATAATAGTACATTTAGAAGCTTGTATTCTTATGGAGAAAGTATAAATCCATCAAATAAGGCGTTTCAACAACTGACCTCCCCTAAATGAGGTCCTTCTGTCATCATATGCACATCCCAAAGTATACATGAAGTATACATGGTTTAATAGCTAACTAAGAAGTTACAGCCTCTATGAATACGTGCCAAATATTTTCTACTTTGTTAATATCTCCGTTTGAGACAAAGCTGTTTAAATTTCAGAATAGTTAGTTTAAGAAATAAACTATCGCATAGCCATAACAACCAGGTAGCTTAGAAACTGGCTAAAGCAAACAATACAGTTTCTAATAATGATCTTCTTCAGAAGTGAGCTGACTAAATAAAATCTCAAAAAGTTCACTCACCACTGCCGTTAACCTAGCTGGGTTAAAAGTGTTCGGACGCAGCAGTTACAACAAGTGAATAACTATCTAACGAAAATAAGATGCCAACGTCTTGTAGTTCAAAATGTCTTACATCCGTTTCCAGTCCTCTGCAACAAGGGTTGCTGAAAAAGCGGTGAATTTAAGGCTCCCGGGGGAAGTTAGACATTTAGCTGGTCTGAAATCAGTTGGAACAAGTAAAACATGCCTGCAGACAAGATGGTGGAGGAAAAAGGGGAAAAAAACAGACGCAGTCTCCACTCAGTGTTTTTTTTTTTCAAGTATTCTTTTAACTCCTGGTTAAGTTTTCTTTCTGTCTTTTTTAATTAAATTCGAACATCTTTTGAAGGCTTCTAAACTGAAATGCTCCGTCTCCGTTGAAACTGACGTCACCTATAGAGCGGAAGTTTATATTTCTATTTTCACACTACGCATGCGTATAACATCCCTCCTTTTTTCCCTTTAAAAAAAAATCAAAATAAACGTTATTGCCAAACATTAGCCTGGCTTGATTTAGTTTATTTTTTATTTAGTGAATTGTTTATTTATTTGTCTATTTATTTTTTTATTTGATTTTGTCACTCTTTCGTCGACGCTGCACACCCGCAGTTACATAATTGTACCGTTGGTGGCGGTAATGCAACATTACGGATGCTAACCGCCAATAAATTACAAGAAGAAGAAGAATTAGCCTAGCTTCATGGCTTCATGTACTTGTCTGTCAGTTGTTGATTTTTTTGTTGATATTTATTTTTGATATTTTAAAACTGCCAGACAAACCGGAAGTTCACGGGAACTGAAAACACATTTTCAAACATAAAATTTCTCCCCACACAGTCCCATTCAGAAATAGCAAACGGATATTGACAAGAGAATTATTTCACTTTTGATCAGGTATTTAACATGTATTTCTAGCTAACTTTGTTCCCCTGTATTGTCCGTAGTGGTTTAGGCCAACTCCCCCGCCAGCGTAGTGGTATCTTCTGCCTACAAAAAAGCGCGAACGCGCTGCGATTTGGCCATTTTTCTTACATCGACATCATAAACGTCGCTCTGTAAGACATCACATCAAAGCTTTTTCTGTTGCTATTTAATACGACTACAATTAAACAAAAAATGGTAAGTACAAATGATTTTTTTTTATTTTCAAATTATTTTGATCGGTTTAGGTTTAGTTCAGATGAGAAGAATGAACGAAAGCAGATTTCAGGGATTGAAAAACGGGCGGAATAAAGGGAGTTTGCAGTCCAACCGCCGGCTCGTCAGCATTTTAGCTGCAAATGATTATACCCCTGTGAGCAATGGCCGTTACGGCAGTTGGCAGCAACGATGGCCTTATTGAATGAATGGGAGGATGAAAAAAAACATGTTTGTAAGGGACACTCTTTGGCTGATGACGTCATGAATCGATGGTAGTAACCGTTTTTCGATGGTTAGGCTGGTTAGTAGCTAACGGTTATCACTTTAAGCAGGATTCACACTTTGGTGATAAAGGGGGTCAACGGTCTCACTTCGAACGCGGCGGCCTCAAGTTTGAATGTGAACGGGCCCAACTGTCTGCATTGCGGCAGTTGGTCACGAGACCTGGCACGCGATCAATTGAGGGGTTTTGATTGGTTGAAGCCTGTGTTTCAACCTGACAGTTGAGTTGCTGATGGCGCCTGAAACCATAGAAACCACCGTTGAATATGACCAGCGGCGTCGAACGGGGGATAAAAGTCAGACTGATTCACAGAGTCCAGCCTACAGCGGGGGCCCTAAAGGAAATTTTCTTCTTTCGTTTTTTAAAAATCATTTTTGAGATAATGTTAATGTTATATGTTGGAAATTTATGGAAATCCAATGTCCTCTGGAAATACATCTGTTGAAATGTATATTCCAGCCTGCAAATAGGCAATAATCTATATCAGACGCCCCCATTATCAATGCGCATTGGTTTAGTCCGCCTTCTGGCGGACTTTTGATTGTACATGCGCAATAAATTTCACTCCCTTCATTATTAGGCATTAAGCAGAAGCCGGTACTTGAAAGATGTCATCCAAAAAAAAAATCAGGCTTTGAGAAAAGAAAGGCAGAGGCAGCAAAAGAGAGATGGAGGGAAAAAAAATGAAGGAAAGCAACTGCTGACTGATTTCTTTCCCAAGAAAGGTGAGCCCAAATGTCAAAATTACAGCCTACAGGTAACTGATTATACTATTCCCATTCCGTTGCATACCACTGTGATAGCAGCCGTAGTCAAATAATTAAAAAATAATCTCTCATTTTGTTGGCTACCACGTAATTGTGATATAGAAGCCATATTTGTCTTAAATTTATTTTCATAATAACTATTAGCCTATACAAGTGTCCCAAAAGCCTAACATAGGGTCGATGTTGGTTCAAATATGCATGGACATGGTAGTGGTTGTTCTTGGGGCCCCAAATTTGGTGCTACGCCCCTAAATTTGACTGTTATCGCAATACTACCGGGAAGACGTCACAAAGCTGTTGAGAGAGAGCAGTTTCAAACTGGTTATGCTTCTATAATTGTCCATTTTAGATCAAAGCAATGTAACTGTCATAAAACATCATGTTTTTTACTTAATTTAGTATATATCTGCTTTTTTTTTTTTTTTTTTTCCAAATGAAGAAGGAACCTGATTCACTGATGTAATGTTCTCTCCTCCAGCGCGAGTGTATCTCCATCCACGTAGGACAGGCCGGGGTCCAGATTGGCAATGCCTGCTGGGAGCTTTACTGCCTTGAACACGGGATCCAGCCAGATGGACAGATGCCCAGTGACAAGACCATTGGAGGAGGAGATGATTCCTTCAACACCTTCTTCAGTGAGACTGGAGCTGGGAAGCATGTCCCCAGAGCTGTTTTTGTGGACCTGGAACCCACTGTCATTGGTAAGTGTCATTTCATGGTCTGAAACTGATTTGGACACATTTCTGACTCTAAATATGTCTGAAACTCGCGGTTAACTTTTTCCTCTCTCCCCTGCCCAGATGAGGTGCGCAACGGGACCTACCGCCAGCTGTTCCACCCAGAGCAGCTGATCACTGGCAAGGAGGATGCTGCCAACAACTACGCCCGTGGGCACTACACCATCGGAAAAGAGATCATTGACCTGGTTCTGGACAGGATCCGGAAGCTGGTGGGTGAACTCTTAATTTCAAAGCTGATCATTAGAACATGAAAGTGAATCCCATTCCTGTAAGTAATGTTTGCTGTCTGCTCCGTCCTTTCCTCAGTCGGACCAGTGCACCGGCCTTCAGGGCTTCCTGGTGTTCCACAGCTTTGGTGGTGGCACCGGCTCTGGTTTCACCTCCCTGCTGATGGAACGTTTGTCCGTCGACTTCGGGAAGAAGTCCAAGCTGGAGTTCTCCATCTACCCGGCTCCGCAGGTTTCCACTGCGGTGGTGGAGCCCTACAACGCCATCCTGACCACCCACACCACCCTGGAGCACTCGGACTGCGCCTTCATGGTGGATAACGAGGCCATCTACGACATCTGCCGCAGGAACCTGGACATCGAGCGTCCCACCTACACCAACCTGAACCGGCTGATCAGTCAGATCGTGTCCTCCATCACCGCTTCTCTGCGCTTCGACGGCGCCCTCAACGTGGACCTGACGGAGTTCCAGACCAACCTGGTGCCGTATCCACGGATCCACTTCCCTCTGGCCACGTACGCCCCCGTCATCTCCGCCGAGAAGGCTTACCACGAGCAGCTCACCGTGGCCGAGATCACCAACGCCTGCTTCGAGCCGGCCAATCAGATGGTGAAGTGCGACCCTCGCCACGGTAAGTACATGGCGTGCTGCCTCCTGTACCGCGGCGACGTGGTGCCCAAAGACGTCAACGCCGCCATCGCCACCATCAAAACCAAGCGCACCATCCAGTTTGTGGACTGGTGCCCCACCGGCTTCAAGGTGGGCATCAACTACCAGCCCCCCACTGTGGTTCCTGGAGGAGACCTGGCCAAGGTGCAGAGAGCCGTGTGCATGCTGAGCAACACCACCGCCATCGCTGAGGCCTGGGCTCGCCTGGACCACAAGTTCGACCTGATGTACGCCAAGCGGGCCTTCGTCCACTGGTATGTGGGGGAGGGCATGGAGGAGGGGGAGTTCTCTGAGGCCCGGGAGGACATGGCTGCTCTGGAGAAGGACTACGAAGAGGTGGGCCTGGACTCTGCTGAAGGGGAAGGGGAGGAGGAGGGGGAGGAGTATTAGGACGCTTTCCACATGTTCTGAAACGTGTTCTGGACTCAGATGTTTGCCGCTTCGGTTCCAGATGTCGGCTCAGTCTTCTGTAGAGTTGGTAATAAATGTTATTTAAAGCATGTTCATTCTGTCTCAGTTTGATCTCATTTATTCAAACGATGAAACATCTCTGCTCAGTAAGGTCTAAAACCTGCTCTGCTGCATTCTCTGCAGAACACCTCAGGTAAAGACTTTCAGTTTATATTTAAAAGCCAACATCTGGGGTTACATGAACCCCCTGAAGATGGATGGAAGTCTCTGCAGATGGACCCAGAACTGAGTCTCGGTAAGTGGACAAAAAGACTTTTAACGGCCAACAGGCTGATTTCAAACTAACTTTATAAAACCTCTCCTCATCTATCGGTTCACTCTGAAACAGAACATTTTACTCCACAGTTAAAGGTTCCAGCGTTGCTGTAATCTCTGATAAAACTAGAAATAACAAAGTTGGTCTGACCCGTCGGTCTCTGGTTAAACTCTGGAGTTCAGTGCCAGGCAGCACGAAGCACATGACCTCATCCGGGTGCTTAATGAGGGGAACCACAAAGTTCTGCTGAAGACTTTCTGTCCCTCATCCATCTCACTGAGCTCTGAAATCCTTCACAGCTGATTCCTCCAAACTGGTTGTCATGGTTCCCAGAACTCTCTGGAGAGAAGCTCAGTCATGTGACTGTTTTTAATATGAAATAATGTGTTTCTGATCATCCGTTCTGCCTTCTCCGACCGGACGTTTATCTGAGCCGCGACTTCAGAATGAGTCACTGAAGGCAGAAAGTTATTAGCTTCCCCTTTACGCATTCATTCCAGACTTTAATCAGTGATTTCACCCACAGAACCAGCCTCAGGGAGGCCCGCTGGGAGCCTCAGACCAGTAAAAGAAGTGAGCAACAACAAGCATTTACAGCTTTCTAATTTTCCTTCACATATCCACCATCAGTGGTTTCTTCTGCCTCCTCCTGTGAGCTCCTTCCTGCAGCCCCACTGGGACCTGAATGTGGACTCATCTGCACCCCACCTCCTGGTTTATTGGGTCCTTTAACTCTTCCAGGAACCAGTACACAGCATATAAAACTGCTTTTGTTTTAATGCAATTCAGACCATCTTTATTTAGTGGGATTATTCTGATTTTATTATTTATTTATTATTGTATTATTCTGATTTACAGCACAGAACCCTGCTGCAGTAATCTGAGTTAGGAGTCCGTCTGTGTGGAAAGGTTCCAGTTTTTAAAGTGTTGATGCAGCCTGCTGAACCTCAGGAAGGCCTGAGCCAGTTCCTCACCATCAGCCCTGTTCCTTCTGTTTTTAAGGACATGGATCGGGTTCTGCTTGTGTTTCAGAGATCATCTGAAGGGCTGGAGGATCACCACTCCTGAGCTTTTATCAGAAAAAGAGACGCGGTATCTCTGCAAAACGAAGGTGAGAGTTTGGATCGGGCCCATAAGAGTTACCAGGTTCAGGAGTGACTGATCACCTCGGATAAGCACACATCTCAGCACCGAGACACGGAGGTGTACACAATCTCATTTCATGCAAAACAGTCACACACAGAACTGGTTGTGTCGGCCATTTTGGCTCCGACGCCGAGTGAGCCCCACCCGGCTGGTGCCTCCACACGGCGTCCGTCTGACCTCGTCCTCCAGAGGCTGATGGAGGCGCTGCAGGTTCAGAGCAGAGGCCCTGATAAGCAGCATAAAACACACCCAATGGACGTGTTATCAAGGTGAAAAGGGTTGTTTTCAGCTGAGGGGGACCTCCACACCACGGACATTATTACTATATATAGAGTTTTTCTTCGTGTTTCCTGATGAGCTTTAATAATCAGGTAGATGCTGCTGAAAGAGGAGAAATCTGGGTTCAGTTTATATTTTTCTTTTTCCCTCTTCTTTGATTGCTTTTAACTGTTTTAATTTTTATTCTATTTTTTTAAATTTTATTTTAAATTTTTTTTTTAATTTAATTTAAATGTTTTAAAATTATCTTTAAGTTGCTTGTTTTTATGCTGTTCTTTTAAATGCCTTGTCTTTATGTAAAGCACACTGAGTTGCCTGTGGTATGAAATGCCCTTTATAAATAAAGATGCCTTGTTTAAAATACTGAACATTTATTCGTTCAGTTGTTCATTCGACTCTTTAAAACTGAAGCGGTTCTCCATGACAGATTGCTTCCTGTGGTGTGCACAGAGCAGGCAGGCGACCAGGAGAAAGAGTTCCACTGACAGCGTTCCCATGAAGCCATGTGAAAACTTCAGATTAAGCTTCCTGGCTGCAGAAGGCCCCTTTAAAACGGAGCAGGTGACGTCAGTGCAGGGTGAGGGGGTGGAGGGGGTAGGGAGTAGGGAGGGATCACTCTGCCTCCAAGTCCAGACACCAGAAACGCGCCCAGAGGCAGCTGGTGTTTAAACCCTTTTACACCTAAATCCAACCTGACTTGTGTTTTCCTTTTGGACACCTTCACATTCTGCAGGACACGGATGCAGGAAATGATGGGAAAATGGGGCAAGATAACTGGAAATGTGGTATATAAGGACTACAAATGGAGCTTGGACGTCTGTTTTGTGTAATTTCTTTCAGGAATAGTTGTCCAGGCTTCCTGAAGGACATCCCAAAGCTCTTCTTTGGATGTCGGCTGGTGTCCACCATGCTGAGATGGGCCAGGATTTCAGCTAAAAGCTCTTTAATGTGGGTCAAACTGTGTTTGCTTTGGCTTTTTCTCAGAGCTACAACTGATGAAAAGGGGAAACATCTGTGTAGATGCAGCACTGGTTCATCCTCTGCGGTTAGCGCCTAATAATGCTTTAATAACTGATAGGTCAGCAATAAGTGGCTAAACAATGGAAATAAAAGCTGAAAATAGTCCGGTACAAGGACCCTAACCCTCTAAAGCAGAACAGAAAGAAATTACATTTGCAGTGTCAAACGTTTCACTAAAGCAGCCAAAGCTATAAAAGTGTCAGCTGCAACATTCAACAGCTCAGCTGCACATGTGTGGAAGATATCTGTCATTAGAAAAGTGAACTTTTCTGTCTTCGATGCTCTTTTTGTCCCAGGACACACCACAGTCAGGCTCATTTATATCTGGAATAAGCAACATGGGCATCTGAAACAGATTTTAAAGATATAGATTTATGATTTTAGATATGTAGAATCCCGTTGTAGGTCATCATTTTCATTTCAGATGTTTTCCAACACCTGAAACACAGATGTGTAATTATATCTTTACATATATATATATTATATATATATATAAAGATATATGTAAAGGTATGTATATATATATATATATGTATTTTATTTTGTACTTTATTTATACAGCCCTTTACAAACAATCATTACGATGTACTAAAGTGTTTTACAGCAGGTAATAAATAAAGAGAAGAATAAGTAAGAACAAATAAAAACAATAAAAGAATAGCGAATGCAATAAAATACAACAAAATTGAACAAGATAAAATAAGATAAGTGTCATCATACACTGGGTATTAAAAGCAATCCTAAAAAAAGTAGGTTTTTAGCCTAGATTATATATATATATTTTGTATATTATATATAATATACAAAATCCGGGCCATATATACATAAAAAAAATAAATATATATATATATATAAATATCTTTATATCTTTTTATATGTATATATATATATATATGTTTTTATATTTATATTTATGTTTTTATTTGTATATGTATATAATATATATATATCTTTACACACACACACACATATATATATATATATATATTTCTATCTTTACATTTATATAAATATATGTTATATATGTAAATATATATCAAAGTGTCAGATATATATCTCTACACACCTATATATGTATGTATGTATGTATCTATGTATATATATATAATTACATTATATTATTTTATATTATATAAGAGTTCAGCCTCAGCTTTTCCGTGACAGCACCGAGTGAATCATCATCTTGAATAGACGACCTGTGAAGGGGTGCGCGTCTGTGTGCGTGAGCGCGTCACGCCAGCGCTATCTCAGACGTCACAGGCTGCCGTTGGTCCGCTTCAGTTTGGATCCGTTCAGCTCAGATGAGCAGCTGGTCCTCTCAGCGGGAACCGAAGCACATCCGGGTCCGGCTCCGCTCAAAACCCTGGAAACCAGCTCCCGAACCGGGGCCGAACCGGAACCCCTAACCTCCTCCGCTCTCAGTCCCGGCAGAAAGTAGGTCCAACCGAGGCGGGGAGAGGCAGAGCCGCCGTTAACGTAACGTCTGTGACGTCGCTCTGTGACGTCGCTCTGCTCGGGCTGAACCAGCACGTCCTGTGGCCGCCGGTCTGGGGCTCGCCGACTGATCGATCGATCAGCTTATCGGTCAGCACTGTGGGATCGATAAGTGTGTGATGGAGAAGAAGAAGATGGAGTGTCCCGCTCTGCCGCCGGGCTGGACGAAAGAAGAGGTGATCAGGAAGTCCGGGCTGAGCGCTGGAAAGAGCGACGTCTACTACTACAGGTACCGTCCCGCCGCCGATCGATCAGTCACCGATCGATCCGATCGGATAGTTAACCCAGAGCAGGGGCGATTTTAGGGTCTGGTCTTTAGGGGGGCCCAGCCCCCAGTGCTCACAGAGGGACATTATTTCTCACTAATTGAGGCGAACTAGTACATTTATAAATTTTGGAGCCGTGTTAGTTTTGCTTTGAGTCGTGTTTTCCCCTACAACATTCAATTTGGACCTCTTCGACTTTATTCTGGACATTTCGACTTTATTCTCGACAGGCAAAATATTATTATATTTTCTTATGCCTGGCCCTAATACTCTTCCGTAGATAACAGAGAGCCTGAGACAAATGTTGAGGATAATTTAACATTTATTTTGGGAGTAAAGAGTTCAAACAAAAACAAATGCTAGAAAATAAATAAAATTATCACTAAAATAATACATCCTTGAGCAAAATAAAATGTGTTTTTGCACAATATAATATTTTAAAAATGTGCTGAGGTATCTCACGGTGGTGCCTTGGCACCACATCTGTACTTTACACACTTCTGTTTGTGCAATTTCCCTTTAGTATTGTATTTAGGCTGAGTGCAATATTTTAGCAACACTTATGCACTAAGCGCATTTTATTTATTTGTTTATATTTTTTATCCCGAGTGCTGGCACATAGCACTTCCATACTGTTTTTATATTGTACAGGCCAGTGGCGGCTGCTGACTTTTAAAACAGGGGAAGCCCATATTACGCGTTCAGGGTTGTAGCGGCTCGTGCCGTCCCAAAGCAGAAGGTAGCAAAGGTAAAAATAATTAGTTATAACATAGCTGTGTCTAGTATGACAAGTATGCCCAGCAAATACACAGAGAGAAGGTAGAGACTTTGAATCGAATCTAAGGCCTGTAAATGGCTGGATCAGAATCTGTGGAGCATTTTTTCTCTCTCATGATGGACAAACACTGACTCCAATCATCACGACACAGCCCCTCATACTGACACGCCCACGTCTGATCTACCCCCAGAGACGCCGGGCAGCCTCGGAAGTGATGAGTTTTTGTCGATTTAGCCAATGATGACCTAGAATTGTAGAAAGAAACTCTCCTCTCCCGCCCCCTCCTGAAGCCGGGCAGCCCTCGGCTCGGAAGCCCGGCTGTTAGTGGCGGCTTCATAACGTGATTTCCTCAGTGAACGGCGGCCATTTCAGATCAAATCACTTCATTAAGCTACAGGACAACATGTTGTAGTTATGAAAGTAAATGCAGTATTGGGCATAGCTTGTGTTTTGTGAATAACTGTTTTATCGTTAGTTTAACATTGAAGATGTAGCAGTTTGGCCAGAGAATGGGAGAGGCTGTCCGGCTTCCCGTGGTGTCTCTGAATAGCCGCGGCTGGTACAGTCTGTATAGCTTGAATATCTAGCGATGTTGACCGGAAGTCGAGGAACGACATTTCGCTGTCAAGACTCACTTGTGATTTTTGTGCAATGACAATAAAAGAAAGTCTAAGTCCATCTGCTCAGAGCGGGTCGGAACCAGAAGTTTACAGAGTGGTGGGAATAAAGTGAATAAAGTGTTAGTAGCAGCTCCAATAATAACCCAGATGTTCCTCCAGACAGATGTTTACAGCCACTGATGGGGCTGCAGCTGCTCCCCAGGGCCTGATCTAATCTTACTGGGGCTCTCTGGGGGTCACCAGCCCCCAGAGAGCCCCCCTCAACCCCCCAAACCCTCTTCTGAAATGGGGAAAAAATGGCATTTTTCTTTGGTTTCTACTGATAGTTTTAAGGAAGTTTACCAGTTTCACACTCCGATTGTGTTGCCAAAGCAACACAATCGCATCAAATCAAATTTATCTGTAGCACATTTCATGTCCAAAACAGTTCAAAGTGCTTTACGTAAAATAAAAGCATTGCAGCAGGGAGTGGAAGAAGCATTAAAGATATATAAAAGAACATGAAGAGAAACAAATAAAATAATTTAAATTAATTTAAAAACAAGCAACAGTCCAGATAAGTTCAAAGATATGGTGCAGATTTCATGCATAGACACATGAGAACAGAAATGTTTTTAACCTGGATTTAAAAATGTCTCCATTTGGTGAAAGTTTAATCTCCACTGGCAGTTTGTTCCACTTGTTTGCAGCATAACAGCTAAATGCTGCTTCTCCATGTTATACAGACAGGGTGGCACGTTTAGCTCTCCTTAAAGTCCAACCGTGCGTCCTATGTTTTAAATCATTCCAACAACATAACGCCGTATGACGTTTCTCCACCTGTGCGTCGGGATCTGACGTCATTCCCCCCGAAAATATCTGTTATTTCTTTATTTTTTGGGGCTTTTTATGCCTTTAATGGAAAGTTCAGAGAGACAGGAAGCAGGGGGCAGAGAGAGGGGGAACGACATGCAGCACAGGGCCGTCCGATGCGGGACTGGAACCAGCTGCAGCGAGGACTATAGCCTCTGTACATGGGGCGCCTGCTCAGCCCACTACGCCACGGACCCCCCCTGTTTTATTATTTATTTATTATTGTAAAAGTCTGCTGCTCACACCCCATATTTTTATTATTTCTGATAGAAAAACTCAGCAGATAAATCCTTTTAGTGAATATGTTTCTTCATCAGATGAAGAAAAGTCAAAGTTTATTTACTAAGAAAGCAGCAAAGCAAACCTGGAGGCAGCCGGAAGAGAAGAATTAGCACCAACCACATACCGTCACTGTGGGTTTGAATTGGTGCTGAATATTACTCTGCTATAAAGTTAGATTTTTAGTTCTTAAAGGGACAGTTCGCCTCTTTTGACATGAAGCTGTGTAACATCCCATATCAGCAACATCATTTCTGAACATCTTCTTACCCCCTGCTGCGTCCTGTGAGCAGAGTTCCAGCCTCGTTTTGGTGTTGATGAAGGTAGTCCGGCTAGTTGGCTGGGGTTTAAAAAATAAAGCGTTTTGCTTCTCAGAACAATATGTGTTCAACAGAGTAATACATTTGCATCACAAATGGAAAGGTTGTTTCATTTCCACACCGTCCATTTACCTCCACATTTACTTCTAAGCGATGGATTTTTGTCTCCAGTTCTGCAATCTTCTGCAGGAGGCTGCAGTCGTCATCTGTGGAGAAGGGAGGCGTCTTGCTGCTAGTTAGCCTAACGGTTAGCACCTTTCCAGGCTACTTAGCTTTAGCTGAGTGCTAGGTGCCCAGACGCTGTAAATCAGGCTTCAGCTGTGTGTAGGCCTGTAAGAACTATAAAAAATGTTGCTGTTTCTGTTAAAAAAACCTTTAATCCCAGAGATTTATAAGTGTCCAGAAGCTATCGCAGGTAGGCTCACATGGAAAAAAGGGGAAAAATCACCATAAAATCAAGAAAATAAGCAAAGCAAGTAGAGTAAGCGTCCGCAGGATGAAGCAGGAAAGAGTAATACATTTGCATCACAAAATGGTTCTCCAGGAAAAAGTCAGACCTCACAATCTCTTGGCCCTATTTTCTCTCTCTTCGTATCACTGCCTGCATTACTCTCAAATCTATTACTCTGTTGAACGCATATTGTTTTGAGAAGCAAAACGCTTTATCTTTTAAACCCCAGCCAACTAGCCGGACTACCTTCATCAACACCAAAACGAGGCTGGAACTCTGCTCACAGGACGCAGCAGGGGGTAAGAAGATGTTCAGAAATGATGCTGCTGATATGGGATGTTACACAGCTTCATGTCAGAAGAGGCGAACTGTCCCTTTAACTTAGTCAGAATCCTTACGGGTTGATCTTACCTGCGGCCTTTTGTCACACTGTGTTATTCCCATGACGGAGCACATAATTACTGTAATTACTACGTAATCTAAACAAATCCAAAGCTTTGAAAGAATGAATTTATTTATCTTAATTTGTAGTTGAAGCATAAAAAAACAAGTTAAACTTGTTAAGATTAAGCGCCTCGTTCACATGTGTTTGGGCTAAAAATGGCTTCATCTTGGCTGTGATTTGTTGTGTTCGTGCTGTGGAAACTCCTCGATCAGCGAGTCAGAGGGCTGCTTCTCTCTCAGCCTCGTGCCTCACCGTCCTGCTGGAGGTTTTCTCTTTTCTCCTGCTGGAGGTTTTCTCTTTTCTCCTGAAGCTCGGGGAGGTTTTCTCTTTTCTCCTGAAGCTCGGGGAGGTTTTCCCTGCGTCTGCAGCCTCAGATCGCAGAGGAAGTCGCTCCTGCTGCAGGCCTGCGGTGAGGCGGTGACGCCACGGAGCCGCCGGCTGCGTTGGCTTCCTGTTGATCGGCGGCTGAGGCGCGGCTCACTCTGAGGCTGAAGCTTTACTTTCAGTTTGGCTGGCAGTGACTCATCAGTTCCAGTAAGGAAACGAGTCGGCGGGTCAACTTACTGGAAGAGCAGCAGCACCCTGCTTCGGCCTCCACAGGCTCCATCTTTGCAGGGCAGCCATGGCTAGATTTACGCCCAAATAAAAAGACTTACCAACACAACAACATATTATATTATTTGTATTATTTTATTAGATATAATCTTAAATACAAAAATGCACAAAAAGATACCACATGTAGCTTACAAAATGCCATGTCAATGTATATTAGAAGTTATTTAAGTTATTTAAAGGGATAGTTCGCCTCTTTTGACATGAAGCTGTGTAACATCCCATATCAGCAACATCATTTCTGAACATCTTCTTACCCCCTGCTGCGTCCTGTGAGCAGAGTTCCAGCCTCGTTTTGGTGTTGATGAAGGTAGTCCGGCTAGTTGGCTGGGGTTTAAAAAATAAAGCGTCTTGCTTCTCAGAACAATATGCGTTCAACAGAGTAATACATTTGCATCACAAAATCATTCTCCAGGAAAAAGTCAGACCTCACAATCGCTTGGCCCTATTTTCTCTCCCTTCGTATCACTGCCTGCCGACAGCCGCGCCTGTTACGCTGTTTGCTGCTCGGTCTGCACTTCGGTCTGCACGGTCTACACAGCAGACAGGGGTAAAAAAATTTTCATAAATGATATTGCTAGTATGGCATGTCATACAGCTTCATGTCAAAAGACGCAAACTATTCCTTTAAGTTAGCATATAGCTCATAACAATAAAAATAATCCACAGTCAGGACTTCTTGTTGTGTTGCAAACACAAACCAGACCAGGTTGCCTTTGGGTGAAATTAGCTGCATGACATGATGCCTCAATTCTAGTTCAGCAAAACTAAAAATCAAACACAGCCGTGGCTAATAGCAACATGTTAGCAACAGGCTAACAGATAGCCTATAGCCTACGTCCCTCAGGTCACTGATAGAAATCTGCATCCCTTTATCTTCTGCCCGTTTCTCCTCTTCTTCTCTTTCTAAACTGGGCACCTGATGGCTTCTTTGGTCTTTCACCATGATGATGATCCATGATGACTCCACATTATTACCTTTGCTTTTCTCATTAACGCCGTGATAACGATGTGATATTTAGGACTTTTGAGATAAAAGTGATCTTGAAATTAGCTTAAAAACCTCTTCAAATGAAAAAAAAAAAGCTTGTTTCATATGATATGTGACTCAGAACAATTTGTTTTCAAGACTTTTTCATTTAACAAGATATTCCAGATGTATTGTCTTCAAACAAGTCCCTATATCTGGCTGAAATGGAACTTGTTAGGCAATTATGTCTTATATCAAGTGTAATGAGATACTCAATGAGACAAATATACTTGGTAAGATTAAAATTTTTCCAGTCCTGGCTCGTCGCCCACATTGCCCATAGCAGAAACCGGCCCTGTTGCAGGGCCACGCTGTACATTAGCAGCCCGACTCGTACCTTTTCAGGGCTGCAGACTTCACGGAAACACGGGACACGCATGTTAGCTCACATGCATTATTTGTTGCTGCTGACCTACATGTCAGATGCAGCTGAATGACTGTGGTGTTCTATCTTTGTGAGGACCGACTCCCCACAGATTACAGCTTATTCTGCATTCTTACAGATAACCGACCTATTTCAAAGAGTATCGATCATCTCCACTATTTCAGCATCAGAGGGAATAAATCATTCTCACTTTTATCTTATTTTATCTTGTTGTATTTTATTGCTTTTCAATTGTTCTGTGATTGTTTTTATTTGTTTATACTTCTTCTTCTCTTTATTTATTACCTGCTGTAAAGCACTTTGGTACACCGTAAGGATTGTCTGTAAAGGGCTGTAGAAATAAAATGCATTTTACATGTACCGAGGAACACTGTGAAGACGGGTATGAAGGCTGGTGTTAAAAGACCTTTATATCTAAGAGCACTCAGAGGACGGATCCGCCTCCAGGTTCAGTTCTGTGTGAGCATCTTTTGAAATGACTCAGAGTGACTCAGACATTTAGAAGCAGAGAGTTGGAGTCTGAGCTTTTCATATCCGTGTGTTATGCACACAAAAACTTGGAGATTCAGAGAGTGGAATTCTGCAGAGTATTGAGGTGGCTTCTGATTTTCAGCCAGTGCTGACTGACTGTTGCAGCAGGCGGTCACTGCTGGCGGCAGCTCGTACCAGTTGATAACAGGTTTGGGTAACTCCGGCAGATTGTGCCACATAAATAAACCTTCATTCAAATCGTGTCTATAATTTAAGCCTCATTGTTTTAAACGAGAACCTTCAGTAATTGGATGTAGATGCTCATGAAAAATACAGAAAGTCATTAGGCCCCATTTCCCTCTTCGGTAGTGCTGAGCAATTTTATCGATACTGCGATGTATATCGATATTTTGTTTCCCGATAAAGTATCGATTTATTGAAGTGGAAACACAGAACATTAAGGTAATGCAATACAATGCCAGGGGGGCACATTATACAAAACAGTGATAAATTATTTGATAAAAATGTTGTATAAAGTGCACAGCTCTCACGTTAGTGACATGTTCGTTTGTTTCTGTTTGTCTGGCCGTGTTGTCCTTCCGGGTCAAAGGTCGGACCACCGGTCCAATCAGCGACGATTCATGTCAAATCACACAGTCCCTTTTTTCCCCCAGAACATGATGTAAGTGTATCGTATCGTATTGAATCTTATCGAATCGCATCGAATTGTATCGAATAATATCGCATCGAATCGAATCGAATCGAATTGAATCGTATCGAATCCCATTGAATTGTATCGAATCCCATTGAATCGTATCGAATTGTATCGAATCGTATCGAATTGCATCGAATCGTATCGAATCGTATCGAATTGTATCGAATCGTATCGAATTGCATCGAATCGTATCGAATTGTATCGAATTGCATCGAATCGTATCGAATCGTATCGTATCGTGTGTCCTCACCATGCATGCCCAAGGACTCAAACCATTTACTTTAAGGGGATTTAAATATTCAAACTATGTTTTCAAGATATCCTGAATAAGGATTTTGATATCTTTATCCTTCTCTCTTTTGTCTTCCTCTCTTTCTTCCTCCTTTCCCTCAGCCCCACAGGGAAGAAATTCAGGAGTAAGCCTCAGTTGTCCCGTTACCTCGGAAACGCAGTGGATCTGGCATGTTTCGACTTCCGCACAGGGAAGATGATGCCGGGAAAACTGCAGAAGAACAAACAGAGATTCCGACATGACCCTCTCAGCATGGCCAAGGTAGCGGTGGCGGGGAGGGGCTTCGTGATGTGTGTTCTCAGATTAGAGGATTAACAGCTCAGCAGGTCAGCCGAGGAGAAGTCAAAAGGAGAGTCTGATGTGGGGGTGAAGGCCTTTCTGCCTGGCTTCCTCTGACCTCAGAACTTATTTCAGAAAGTGAAAGTTATACAGATTCATTCACACAGAGGGAAATATTTCAAGCCTTTAGTTCTTCTAATGATGATTCTGGTTTACAGATAATAAAAAAAAACAAAATTCACTCAGCGGGGTCACATGGCCCTGAAAGGATCAGATTATTGGCTAAATTACAATCAGACTGAGTTATTAAGTGCATGTAGACACCTTAATCTGACTAAGAACTGGATCGGATCGGATTCAGACCCCGAGATAACTGGGTTGAAAGTCACTCTAAACCTGCTTGTAGACGCTGAAGCACGTGGTGAATCAGACTTTGCGTTCTGCGCATGTTCCAGATGTTTTCCCGGGGTCGTGACCCGGAAGTCAAAGGAGACGATATTCCTGTTGTTGTCGCCGTCAGAAAGAAACAAACAACGCGATGGAGAATGCTCCGTTGGGCATCGAGTTTGTGCAACAAGCAGCTCATCACAGACCAAATGTAGAGGGACGTAGCTTCATCTGGCTCTGCGTTCTCCATCTTTCTCCAATGCCTGAGTTTGTTGTTGTTGTTGGTGGTGAAGAGGTCAACAGGAAGTGGCTCTATTAGCAACAGCTGGAATGGGTACAGCGCCACCTATCATACCGGGGTATGACACGCTTTGTGCCTCTGATCCCATTCATTCACCGCCAGATATCCAAGGAGAATTACCCTTAATAACTCAGTCTGATTGTAATTTAGCCAATAATCCGATCCTTTCAGTGCCAGGTGACCCCACTGACTGAGAGCGTTTAAAGGCTCAGGAAACTTTTGCAGGTGTGTTGAGTTCCTGAGCTGATTGGGGTTTGACACCCTGACTTTTTCACGATGTTTTTGAGCTGAACTTGTACGTCTACAGGGAGTAAATCATTGGATCCGAAGTCATTTTCAAAACGATCTCGTATCGTTTGAGGCTGTTTCGTCTTGTTGCCGTTCCTCTTTGGCCCAGATGTTTCTCTGGCTCGTGCACGTTTAGGACAGACTCTTTGTGGTCTTATGTGTGGTGTGACTTGGATTCATCTTATCTTTCTTTAAGATCTGGTTGGGTCGTACAGAAAGTTTTACTTAGAATCGGCTCCGGTTTGTGGCCATTTTGACTCCCACTGGAGTCTTTGTCTCAGTCCAGTTTGAGCTCTGATTAGGTCAGCTTTGGTCTTCTGGGAGTTTTTACCTGGTCTTTGCAATGTGTTGGCTCAGATGTTCGGGTGTTTGCCTTTTCACTCACATGTCTTACAAGAACAATCGATGTTTCCAACGAAGGAACCAGAAAAACCCAGAAAGACTTGGTTTAAGCGGTTTCTTACAGCCATGTGCAGCAAACTGATGGCTCTACACAGCTTCTTCTTTCCAAACAAGGCCGTGCAAATTAGCCTAAAGGCCATTTTCTATTAAGTCACACTTCAAACAAGCTCAGGCTTTCATGTGTTTTGACTCATTTTAATCTCGGCCTTTTGTCTGAGTTCACTCACATCTACCTCTGGAGAGATTTGGAGTCAGAATTATCTGCTTTGTTGTTACTTTGACCAGTCTGGGAGATTGTTTGGGACTGATTTGTTCCATGGATGTTTCTACTTCTCCTTCTCCTACTTCTCCTACTAACTTTCTGAGTTAGTATGCGAGTTTGAGTAAGCGAGAAGTTCCCGGATGCATACTAGATTCTCTGAAATGTTGGGTATGCATCATGAGGTTACTACTCATACTCAAACTACCCAAGATGCAACGTAACGTGACGTCGCCGATCGTCATTTCCTGTCAAATCGGCAGTTTCAAGCTAGCTACAACGAGGGTAGGTTCACTTCCTGTTTTCAAAACAAAAGCACCAATTGTATGGTAATGGCTTTCCCTATGATAAAAGGCAACGGGTATTTTATTTTGTGAAAATAACCGGAAGTGCGTTGCTCACTGCGGCTAGCTTTAGTAGCGCCGAATTCGTGGGAACAAAATTGTAAACAGCCGGTATTTTGTCAGGTTTTCAACACGTTGGGGATCTAAACGACTACTTTCTCACCTGAAAATGTTTCAAATGTTGCTAAAGTTTACAGAGTTTAGAGCTTAAGAGAAATCAGCTTCAGGCCGGCTGATTTCGGCTCGGGCAGGAGCAAAATGCATTGTGGGTAAACGCTCTGCATACTGTCTGATCGATCAGTATGCCGTATGGAAGTATGTAGTATGTAGTATGTAGTATGGAAGTATGGAAGTGTGTAGTATGGAAGTATGTAGTATATAGTATGTAGTATGCAAGTATGTAGTATGGAAGTATGCGGTTTCGAACGCAGCCATACTGAGTTATTTTACCCCATCATCAAGGCCAGAGTGATGCTAACATCTGGCCTGTGAACGACCTCCCGGAGATACAAACACATTGAGCAGGAAAATATCAGGGAATAAAGAGAGAAGGGAGGAAGAGAGAAAGAGTGATGAATTCTCTGTTTACACTCAGATGACTCAGAGATCAGTAAGTCCTGCCAACATCGTGCTGGAGCTGATCAGAAACCCCGATAAGAACATGTTAAAAGGAAAAAAACATCTCACTGCTGAGCTGAGAAAAGGTCCCAAAGCAACAGAAATATAAAACATGGACCCCGTGTGGACGGAAGGCGTGAGGAAGAAATGGCCACTTTAATTATACCAGCGTCCCATTTAAAGTTTCTACCATCTGAGCTGGCATTATTTACCCTGAAGCTGGTCAAACAGATAATAAAACATAAAGTTACGAGCCTCAGAAAGTTGGTGAAAAGTTAAATTAAACTAAGGAGTTCAGTGGAACTGATTCGTTTTGGGTCAGGAAACGAGCAGGCCGGCGTCTCTTCTCTCTTCATGTTTGTCGTGTGTTTGTTGATCTGGCTTTTTCAGAGGTTTCCCATGTCATGTCACCTGACCCTGCCTCACGCTCTCATTGGCTGGAGCTCCCCCCTCACCGTATCCTCCCCCAGCGTCTGCGACAGAGTGTCAGGAAGGCTTCAGGTCCCAGACGGGGAGCAGAGTCTGATGAACTGGGTTTAACACTTTTAGTGTTGTTAAAGTGTCATGTTTTACTTTAGTGAAGCCTCTAAGAGCGCCTTTAAAATCAGGAGGACGACCTGATAGGCTGGTGCTGCAGAGGAGGGTGAAAACATGAGGATGAAAACATGAGGATGATGAGGAGGGGAACATGAGGAAACTTTGAGACGTGTGGCCTTCTCTCATTTGAATGCAGGATAATGATCAGAGTCTGTAACGTAGCAGCCGGCTGTACGCTCGTCTCCACATGAATGAACACAACTCGATATGGGGAAGCGGTTGAATATTTCCTGCTATTATCAACTTTCTTCTGCTTTACTTTAACACACACACTTCCTTTCCATTTCTCAGTCAAATCAAGTTTATTTATATAGCACATTTTATTTACAGAACAGTTCAAAGTGCTTCACATAAAATAAAAGCATGGCAGCGGGGAGTGGAAGAAGCATTAAAAATATGTAAAAGAACATAAAGAGAAACAAATAAATTAATTAAAATGATTAAAAAAAAGCAAATGATTTAAGGATGAGCTGCAGATGTTTAATGCTCTTTTTGTGAAGTCCAGTTAAAAGAGCGTTACAGTGATGGAGTCTGCTGGAGATGAATGCATGGATGAGTTTCTCCTGGTCTGTTTGGGAGAGGAAACTCGAGTCTCAAGATATTTACCAACGCTGACCCTCTTCTCTTTGCTACCAAACAGAATGATCTCAGTTTTGTCTTCATTTAATTGTAGAAAACTCTCTCTCATCCAGGTGTTTACTTCCTCCAGACACTGACACAGTACGTCTGCTGGGCTGCAGTCGCCATGGTGACAGAGACACATAAAGTTGTGTATCGTCTGCATAACTGTGATAATTGATCTTAAAGTTCTGCAATATCTGACCCAAAGGGAGCATATACAAGTTAAACAGAAGAGGTCCAAGAATTGACCCCTGGGGGACTCCACAAGTCATGGCCACTCGCTCAGATTCATAGCTGCCAATTGTAACAAAATAACTCCGGCCTTCTAAGTAGGACCTGAACCAGTTAAGGACCGCTCCAGAAAGTCCAACCCAGTTTTCCAGCCTGTGCAACAGGATTCTGTGATCTACAGTATCAAACGCAGCGTTGAGGTCCAACAGAACCAGGACTGAAACATTACCAGAATCAGTATTCAACCTGATGTCGTTTAACACTTTGACCAGAGCTGTTTCAGTGCTGTGATGACGTCTGAAGCCTGATTGAAAGTTATCAAGACTTCCACTTTTATTCAGAAAGTCGTTGAGCTGGTTAAATACAACTTTCTCAATAATCTTAGATATAAAAGAGAGATTAGAGACAGGTCTGTAGCTGTTCATCACAGAGTTCCCTTCTTTAGGAGTGGCTTAATGGCAGCTGTCTTTGGTGACTTGGGAAAAATGCCTGATGCCAGTGAGCTGTTAACTATTGATAGGAAATCACTTTCTACTGAGGTAAAAACAGTTTTTAAAACGTCTAATTGTTTTGATGTGTTGGCAAAAATTCATTGCATTTCTCAGTGGAAAGGAGGTCTGGGTTTGATTTTTGAGTTTTCCAACCAAAGCAAACAGAGTTGGAGAGTTGTTGACATTCTTATTAATCATTTCAGATTAATGATATGAGTGTGAAATGATAGAATAGAGTCAACCCGTGAGCTCAAATGACGGACACGGGTTTATATTTCTCTCTCATGTGGAGGAAGCTAAACCAGAACAAGAAAGAGGGAAGGAAGGAAAGAGAGGACAAGTAAAGGAAGGAGGGAAGGAGGGAAGGGTGGAAGGAAAGACAGAAGGGTGGGAGGGAAGGAAGTTAGGAACAAAGGAAGGAAGGAGGGAACAAAGGAAGGAAGGAGGGAACAAAGGAAGGAAGGTAGGAACAAAGGAAGGAAGGAGGGAACAAAGGAAGGAAGGAGGGAACAAAGGAGGAAGGTAGGAACAAAGTAAGGAAGGAGGGAACAAAGGAAGGAAGGAGGGAACAAAGGAGGAAGGTAGGAACAAAGGAAGGAAGGAGGGAACAAAGGAAGGAAGGAGGGAACAAAGGAAGGAAGGTAGGAACAAAGTAAGGAAGGAGGGAACAAAGGAAGGAAGGAGGGAACAAAGGAGGAAGGTAGGAACAAAGGAAGGAAGGAGGGAACAAAGGAAGGAAGGTAGGAACAAAGTAAGGAAGGAGGGAACAAAGGAAGGAAGGAGGGAACAAAGGAGGAAGGTAGGAACAAAGGAGGGAAGGAGGGAACAAAGGAAGGAAGGAGGGAACAAAGTAAGGAAGGAGGGAACAAAGGAAGGAAGGAGGGAAGGGTGGAAGGAAAGACAGAAGGGTGGGAGGGAAGGAAGTTAGGAACAAAGGAAGGAAGGAAGGTAGGAACAAAGTAAGGAAGGAGGGAACAAAGGAACGAAGGAGGGAACAAAGGAAGGAAGGAGGGAACAAAGGAAGGAAGGTAGGAACAAAGTAAGGAAGGAGGGAACAAAGGAAGGAAGGAGGGAACAAAGGAAGGAAGGTAGGAACAAAGTAAGGAAGGAGGGAACAAAGGAAGGAAGGAGGGAACAAAGGAGGAAGGTAGGAACAAAGGAAGGAAGGAGGGAACAAAGGAAGGAAGGAGGGAACAAAGGAAGAAAGGTAGGAACAAAGTAAGGAAGGAGGGAACAAAGGAAGGAAGGAGGGAACAAAGGAGGAAGGTAGGAACAAAGGAAGGAAGGAGGGAACAAAGGAAGGAAGGTAGGAACAAAGTAAGGAAGGAGGGAACAAAGGAAGGAAGGAGGGAACAAAGGAGGAAGGTAGGAACAAAGGAGGGAAGGAGGGAACAAAGGAAGGAAGGAGGGAACAAAGTAAGGAAGGAGGGAACAAAGGAAGGAAGGAGGGAACAAAGGAAGGAAGGTAGGAACAAAGTAAGGAAGGAGGGAACAAAGGAAGGAAGGAGGGAACAAAGGAAGGAAGGTAGGAACAAAGAAAGGAAGGAGGGAACAAAGGAAGGAAGGAGGGAACAAAGGAGGGAAGGAGGGAACAAAGGAAGGAAGGTAGGAACAAAAGAGGGAAGGAAGGAACAAAGGAAGGAAGGTAGGAGCAAAGGAAGGAAGGAACAAAGGAAGGAAAGATGGAACAAAGATAGGAAGGTAGGAACAAAGGAGGGAAGGTAGGAACAAAGGAAGGAAGGAGGGAACAAAGATAGGAAGGTAGGAACAAAGGAGGGAAGGTAGGAACAAAGGAAGGAAGGAGGGAACAAAGGAGGGAAGGTAGGAACAAAGGAGGGAAGGTAGGAGCAAATGAGGGAAGGTAGGAGCAAAGGAAGGAAGGTAGGAACAAAGGAGGGAAGGTAGGAACAAAGGAGGGAAGGTAGGAGCAAAGGAGGGAAGGTAGGAGCAAAGGAAGGAAGGTAGGAACAAAGGAGGGAAGGTAGGAACAAAGGAGGGAAGGTAGGAGCAAAGGAAGGAAGGAGGGAACAAAGGAGGGAAGGTAGGAGCAAAGGAAGGAAGGAACAAAGGAAGGAAGGTAGGAACAAAGGAGGGAAGGTAGGAGCAAAGGAAGGAAGGTAGGAACAAAGGAGGGAAGGTAGGAGCAAAGGAAGGAAGGAACAAAGGAAGGAAGGTAGGAGCAAAGGAAGGAAGGAACAAAGGAAGGAAGGTAGGAACAAAGGAGGGAAGGTAGGAGCAAAGGAAGGAAGGAACAAAGGAAGGAAGGAGGGAACAAAGGAAGGAAGGTAGGAGCAAAGGAAGGAAGGAACAAAGGAAGGAAGGAAGGAACAAAGGAAGGAAGGAGGGAACAAAGGAAGGAAGGTAGGAACAAAGGAGGGAAGGTAGGAGCAAAGGAAGGAAGGAACAAAGGAAGGAAGGAGGGAACAAAGGAAGGAAGGAAGGA
The DNA here is from genome assembly GCF_027942865.1 of Odontesthes bonariensis. NCBI lineage: Eukaryota > Metazoa > Chordata > Actinopteri > Atheriniformes > Atherinopsidae > Odontesthes > Odontesthes bonariensis. The sequence goes on from NC_134527.1 coordinate 1,887,566, forward strand.
ACAAAGGAGGGAAGGTAGGAGCAAAGGAAGGAAGGAACAAAGGAAGGAAGGAGGGAACAAAGGAAGGAAGGAGGGAACAAAGGAAGGAAGGTAGGAGCAAAGGAAGGAAGGAACAAAGGAAGGAAGGTAGGAACAAAGGAAGGAAGGAACAAAGGAAGGAAGGAAGGAACAAAGGAGGGAAGGTAGGAACAAAGGAAGGAAGGAACAAAGGAAGGAAGGAAGGAACAAAGGAAGGAAGGTAGGAACAAAGGAAGGAAGGAACAAAGGAAGGAAGGAGGGAACAAAGGAAGGAAGGTAGGAGCAAAGGAAGGAAGGAACAAAGGAAGGAAGGTAGGAGCAAAGGAAGGAAGGAACAAAGGAAGGAAGGTAGGAACAAAGGAAGGAAGGAAGGAACAAAGGAGGGAAGGTAGGAACAAAGGAAGGAAGGAACAAAGGAAGGAAGGAAGGAACAAAGGAGGGAAGGTAGGAACAAAGGAAGGAAGGAACAAAGGAAGGAAGGTAGGAACAAAGGAAGGAAGGAACAAAGGAAGGGAGGAGGGAACAAAGGAAGGAAGGAAGGAACAAAGGAAGGAAGGAACAAAGGAAGGAAGGAAGGAACAAAGGAGGGAAGGTAGGAACAAAGGAAGGAAGGAACAAAGGAAGGAAGGTAGGAACAAAGGAAGGAAGGAACAAAGGAAGGAAGGAGGGAACAAAGGAAGGAAGGAAGGAACAAAGGAAGGAAGGAGGGAACAAAGGAAGGAAGGTAGGAACAAAGGAAGGAAGGAACAAAGGAAGGAAGGAAGGAACAAAGGAGGGAAGGTAGGAACAAAGGAAGGAAGGAACAAAGGAAGGAAGGAAGGTAGAAACAAAGTAAGGAAGTAGGGAACAAAGGAAGGAAGGAGGGAACAAAGGAAGGAAGGTAGGAACAAAGGAAGGAAGGAGGGAACAAAGGAAGGAAGGAGGGAACAAAGGAGGAAGGTAGGAACAAAGTAAGGAAGGAGGGAACAAAGGAAGGAAGGAGGGAACAAAGGAGGAAGGTAGGAACAAAGGAAGGAAGGAGGGAACAAAGGAAGGAAGGAGGGAACAAAGGAAGGAAGGTAGGAACAAAGTAAGGAAGGAGGGAACAAAGGAAGGAAGGAGGGAACAAAGGAGGAAGGTAGGAACAAAGGAAGGAAGGAGGGAACAAAGGAAGGAAGGTAGGAACAAAGTAAGGAAGGAGGGAACAAAGGAAGGAAGGAGGGAACAAAGGAGGAAGGTAGGAACAAAGGAGGGAAGGAGGGAACAAAGGAAGGAAGGAGGGAACAAAGTAAGGAAGGAGGGAACAAAGGAAGGAAGGAGGGAAGGGTGGAAGGAAAGACAGAAGGGTGGGAGGGAAGGAAGTTAGGAACAAAGGAAGGAAGGAAGGTAGGAACAAAGTAAGGAAGGAGGGAACAAAGGAAGGAAGGAGGGAACAAAGGAAGGAAGGTAGGAACAAAGTAAGGAAGGAGGGAACAAAGGAAGGAAGGAGGGAACAAAGGAAGGAAGGTAGGAACAAAGTAAGGAAGGAGGGAACAAAGGAAGGAAGGAGGGAACAAAGGAGGAAGGTAGGAACAAAGGAAGGAAGGAGGGAACAAAGGAAGGAAGGAGGGAACAAAGGAAGAAAGGTAGGAACAAAGTAAGGAAGGAGGGAACAAAGGAAGGAAGGAGGGAACAAAGGAGGAAGGTAGGAACAAAGGAAGGAAGGAGGGAACAAAGGAAGGAAGGTAGGAACAAAGTAAGGAAGGAGGGAACAAAGGAAGGAAGGAGGGAACAAAGGAGGAAGGTAGGAACAAAGGAGGGAAGGAGGGAACAAAGTAAGGAAGGAGGGAACAAAGTAAGGAAGGAGGGAACAAAGGAAGGAAGGAGGGAACAAAGGAAGGAAGGTAGGAACAAAGTAAGGAAGGAGGGAACAAAGGAAGGAAGGAGGGAACAAAGGAAGGAAGGTAGGAACAAAGAAAGGAAGGAGGGAACAAAGGAAGGAAGGAGGGAACAAAGGAGGGAAGGAGGGAACAAAGGAAGGAAGGTAGGAACAAAAGAGGGAAGGAAGGAACAAAGGAAGGAAGGTAGGAGCAAAGGAAGGAAGGAACAAAGGAAGGAAAGATGGAACAAAGATAGGAAGGTAGGAACAAAGGAGGGAAGGTAGGAACAAAGGAAGGAAGGAGGGAACAAAGATAGGAAGGTAGGAACAAAGGAGGGAAGGTAGGAACAAAGGAAGGAAGGAGGGAACAAAGGAGGGAAGGTAGGAACAAAGGAGGGAAGGTAGGAGCAAATGAGGGAAGGTAGGAGCAAAGGAAGGAAGGTAGGAACAAAGGAGGGAAGGTAGGAACAAAGGAGGGAAGGTAGGAGCAAAGGAGGGAAGGTAGGAGCAAAGGAAGGAAGGTAGGAACAAAGGAGGGAAGGTAGGAACAAAGGAGGGAAGGTAGGAGCAAAGGAAGGAAGGAGGGAACAAAGGAGGGAAGGTAGGAGCAAAGGAAGGAAGGAACAAAGGAAGGAAGGTAGGAACAAAGGAGGGAAGGTAGGAGCAAAGGAAGGAAGGTAGGAACAAAGGAGGGAAGGTAGGAGCAAAGGAAGGAAGGAACAAAGGAAGGAAGGTAGGAGCAAAGGAAGGAAGGAACAAAGGAAGGAAGGTAGGAACAAAGGAGGGAAGGTAGGAGCAAAGGAAGGAAGGAACAAAGGAAGGAAGGAGGGAACAAAGGAAGGAAGGTAGGAGCAAAGGAAGGAAGGAACAAAGGAAGGAAGGAAGGAACAAAGGAAGGAAGGAGGGAACAAAGGAAGGAAGGTAGGAACAAAGGAGGGAAGGTAGGAGCAAAGGAAGGAAGGAACAAAGGAAGGAAGGAGGGAACAAAGGAAGGAAGGTAGGAACAAAGGAGGGAAGGTAGGAGCAAAGGAAGGAAGGAACAAAGGAAGGAAGGAGGGAACAAAGGAAGGAAGGAGGGAACAAAGGAAGGAAGGTAGGAGCAAAGGAAGGAAGGAACAAAGGAAGGAAGGTAGGAACAAAGGAAGGAAGGAACAAAGGAAGGAAGGAAGGAACAAAGGAGGGAAGGTAGGAACAAAGGAAGGAAGGAACAAAGGAAGGAAGGAAGGAACAAAGGAAGGAAGGAGGGAACAAAGGAAGGAAGGTAGGAGCAAAGGAAGGAAGGAACAAAGGAAGGAAGGAGGGAACAAAGGAAGGAAGGTAGGAGCAAAGGAAGGAAGGAACAAAGGAAGGAAGGTAGGAACAAAGGAAGGAAGGAAGGAACAAAGGAGGGAAGGTAGGAACAAAGGAAGGAAGGAACAAAGGAAGGAAGGAAGGAACAAAGGAGGGAAGGTAGGAACAAAGGAAGGAAGGAACAAAGGAAGGAAGGTAGGAACAAAGGAAGGAAGGAACAAAGGAAGGAAGGAGGGAACAAAGGAAGGAAGGAAGGAACAAAGGAAGGAAGGAACAAAGGAAGGAAGGAAGGAACAAAGGAGGGAAGGTAGGAACAAAGGAAGGAAGGAACAAAGGAAGGAAGGTAGGAACAAAGGAAGGAAGGAACAAAGGAAGGAAGGAGGGAACAAAGGAAGGAAGGAAGGAACAAAGGAAGGAAGGAGGGAACAAAGGAAGGAAGGTAGGAACAAAGGAAGGAAGGAACAAAGGAAGGAAGGAAGGAACAAAGGAGGGAAGGTAGGAACAAAGGAAGGAAGGAACAAAGGAAGGAAGGAGGGAACAAAGGAAGGAAGGTAGGAGCAAAGGAAGGAAGGAACAAAGGAGGGAAGGTAGGAGCAAAGGAAGGAAGGAACAAAGGAAGGAAGGAGGGAACAAAGGAGGGAAGGTAGGAACAAAGGAAGGAAGGAACAAAGGAGGGAAGGTAGGAACAAAGGAAGGAAGGAACAAAGGAAGGAAGGAGGGAACAAAGGAAGGAAGGAAGGAACAAAGGAAGGAAGGAGGGAACAAAGGAAGGAAGGTAGGAACAAAGGAAGGAAGGAACAAAGGAAGGAAGGAAGGAACAAAGGAGGGAAGGAACAAAGGAAGGAAGGAGGGAACAAAGGAAGGAAGGTAGGAGCAAAGGAAGGAAGGAACAAAGGAGGGAAGGTAGGAGCAAAGGAAGGAAGGAACAAAGGAAGGAAGGAAGGAACAAAGGAGGGAAGGTAGGAACAAAGGAAGGAAGGAACAAAGGAAGGAAGGAACAAAGGAAGGAAGGAGGGAACAAAGGAAGGAAGGAAGGAACAAAGGAAGGAAGGAGGGAACAAAGGAAGGAAGGTAGGAACAAAGGAAGGAAGGAAGGAACAAAGGAGGGAAGGAAGGAAGAAAGGAAGGAAGGTAGGAACAAAGGAAGGAGGGAACAAAGGAAGGAAGGTAGGAACAAAGGAAGGAAGGAACAAAGGAAGGAGGGAACAAAGGAAGGAAGGTAGGAGCAAAGGAAGGAAGGAACAAAGGAAGGAAGGAGGGAACAAAGGAAGGAAGGTAGGAACAAAGGAAGGAAGGAAGGAGCAAAGGAAGGAAGGAGGGAACAAAGGAGGGAAGGTAGGAGCAAAGGAAGTAAGGAGACTAAATATGTCACCTGCTCTGTGTTTGTCTCTTCCAGGGAGGTAAACCGGACCTGAACACATGTCTGCCTATTCGACAGACCGCCTCCATCTTTAAACAGCCCGTTACCAAGGTTACGAGCCACCCCGGCAACAAGGTGAAGGCAGACCCACAGAAAGCGGTCGAGCAGCCCAGACAGGTGAAGTACGCACTCACGCACACCTGTCTCCATGGTAACCCTTAGGCCTCAGGGTGTGGTCAGGCTGTTGTCATGGCGACCAGAGCCACTCGAGGGTGCTGAGGTATCGTGGGAAAAGAAGAATTGTGCCAAGATGAGTGCCAGGAGGAGTGAAAGATGATGTGAGGACATAATTTAAGAGTTAGAGAGGCAGGAAGTGAATAATTTAAGAGTTAGAGAGGCAGGAAGTGAATAATTTAAGAGTTAAAGAGGCAGGAAGTGAAGAATTTAAGAGTTAGAGAGGCAGGAAGTGAAGAATTTAAGAGTTAAAGAGGCAGGAAGTGAAGAATTTAAGAGTTAGAGAGGCAGGAAGTGAAGAATTTAAGAGTTAAAGAGGCAGGAAGTGAAGAATTTAAGAGTTAGAGAGGCAGGAAGTGAAGAATTTAAGAGTTAGAGAGGCAGGAAGTGAAGAATTTAAGAGTTAGAGAGGCAGGAAGTGAAGAATTTAAGAGTTAAAGAAGCAGGAAGTGAAGAATTTAAGAGTTAAAGAAGCAGGAAGTGAATAATTTAAGAGTTAGAGAGGCAGGAAGTGAAGAATTTAAGAGTTAGAGAGGCAGGAAGTGAAGAATTTAAGAGTTAGAGAGGCAGGAAGTGAAGAATTTAAGAGTTAAAGAAGCAGGAAGTGAAGAATTTAAGAGTTAAAGAAGCAGGAAGTGAAGAATTTAAGAGTTAAAGAAGCAGGAAGTGAAGAATTTAAGAGTTAAAGAAGCAGGAAGTGAATAATTTAAGAGTTAGAGAGGCAGGAAGTGAAGAATTTAAGAGTTAGAGAGGCAGGAAGTGAAGAATTTAAGAGTTAGAGAGGCAGGAAGTGAAGAATTTAAGAGTTAGAAAGGCAGGAAGTGAAGAATTTAAGAGTTAAAGAAGCAGGAAGTGAAGAATTTAAGAGTTAAAGAAGCAGGAAGTGAAGAATTTAAGAGTTAGAGAGGCAGGAAGTGAAGAATTTAAGAGTTAAAGAGGCAGGAAGTGAAGAATTTAAGAGTTAGAGAGGCAGGAAGTGAAGAATTTAAGAGTTAAAGAAGCAGGAAGTGAAGAATTTAAGAGTTAAAGAAGCAGGAAGTGAATAATTTAAGAGTTAGAGAGGCAGGAAGTGAAGAATTTAAGAGTTAGAGAGGCAGGAAGTGAAGAATTTAAGAGTTAGAGAGGCAGGAAGTGAAGAATTTAAGAGTTAAAGAAGCAGGAAGTGAAGAATTTAAGAGTTAAAGAAGCAGGAAGTGAAGAATTTAAGAGTTAAAGAAGCAGGAAGTGAAGAATTTAAGAGTTAGAGAGGCAGGAAGTGAAGAATTTAAGAGTTAGAGAGGCAGGAAGTGAATAATTTAGAGTTAAAGAGGCAGGAAGTGAAGAATTTAAGAGTTAGAGAGGCAGGAAGTGAAGAATTTAAGAGTTAAAGAGGCAGGAAGTGAATAATTTAAGAGTTAGAGAGGCAGGAAGTGAAGAATTTAAGAGTTAAAGAGGCAGGAAGTGAATAATTTAAGAGTTAAAGAGGCAGGAAGTGAAGAATTTAGAGTTAAAGAGGCAGGAAGTGAATAATTTAAGAGTTAAAGAGGCAGGAAGTGAAGAATTTAAGAGTTAAAGAAGCAGGAAGTGAAGAATTTAAGAGTTAAAGAGGCAGGAAGTGAAGAATTTAAGAGTTACAGAGGCAGGAAGTGAAGAATTTAAGAAACCAGGGCAGGAGTATTATGGTATGCATGTGAGCACTTTTCCTGTAGCGTTAGATGATGCTGAGCTCTCCCTGTGTGTGTTCAGCTGTTTTGGGAGAAGCGGCTGAAAGGTCTGCGGTCGTCAGATGTCACAGAGCAAGTCCTGCGCACCATGGAGCTGCCCTCAGGGCTGCAGGGTAGGTGCCCCCCCTCAGCTCGACCACACACTGCTCTCTAAGCTGGGCCTCTGACCTCTGACCTCTGTGCAGGCGTCGGTCCGGACCCCAGCGATGACGCCCTGCTGTCCGCCATCGCCAGCGCCCTGCACATGAGCTCTGCTCCCATCACGGGGCAGACGTCCGTGGCTGCTGAGAAGAACCCGGCCATCTGGCTCAACTCGTCCCAGCCGCTCTGCAAGGCCTTCACCGTCACCGACCAGCAGATCCGGTAAGAGTTTATGGCTGCTTCCTCTGACCGGAGAGCTTTAGGGGACGCTGATTCTCTCGTTTAGCAGCCATCAGAACCGCTGCGAGGTTTTCCATATTTCAGGTTTTAAACAGTGAGAGCGGAATTCGATTGGAAAGTGAAAATGCGTTACTTTTACACTCCGTTCATTTTGTTGGAGGGAGTGTGGAGCAGTGGGCGACTCCACTCATATATTCTGGGATTGCCCAAAAATACAGGATTTTTTGGAAGAATATTCAAAAGGAAATTAAACAGATTATGGGCATTAACTTCCATCTGGAACCAGCACTTTACATTTTGGGTATAATTCCTGACGGTATGACAGATAAGAGCTCTAAATATTCACTGAAAAGGCAGATAAAAATAGCTCTGCAGAGTGACCGTATATGCCTTCTACCCTCATATTAACTTTGCACAAACGACAATAATCGTTAAACGCCATCGTCTTCTCATACACAGTAAAGCGTCTTCTTCTTCCTCGTCGAATTTCTGTCGCTCTACATACGTCATCTGGTATAAGTGATGCAATTGGCTATGAATCGCGCGCAAAGCAGCATGGGAAGAACCAGACGCCATTTGATAGACATTCGTAGCGCCCAATGAACGGCTCTAGGCATTCGTAAACCACGCCTCAAATACGAGAAAAGGCACACCTAGTTCCCAGACCACCATCACCATGTGGACGCGTCAGCCAGGCTAGCTGCTGATAGCAAAGAAGACTATAACAGCTTCCTGGTTGAAACCACAGCCTCCAAGAGAGAAAATGTGTTTATCATGGAAAAAAATCACAGCAAGACTACAGCTGAAAACAGACATGTTTGATAAAAGATGGTCATTATTAGTACAGGCAATGCCGGGACTCGAGTTACCTCTATATATATAAATATAAAAATAAAAATAAAAAAAATAAGAAAAACAAGACTATATATATATATGTATATATATATATATATATATATATATATATATATATAGTCTTGTTTTTCTTATTTGTTATTTATTTATATATATAAATAAATTAATAGATAAGATAAACAAGAATATATATGTATATATTCTTCTTTTTCTTATTTTTCATATATATATATATATATATATATATTTTTTTTTTTTTTATTAATTACAAGAGAGTAGGTTTCTTTCTTTTTCTTTTTGTATTGTTGTTGCTCTCACCTGTAAATGACTCGTACTTTGTATGGTTGTTTTTCTCACTGGTAAAGTTCTATATTCTATATTAACGCAGAATGCTGCTTAGGGCATATAGAGCGAAGAAGAGGATCGGATTAGCGGAAATATGACGTAAAGGTGCAAAACAGTGACTGAAATCTGCAAAGATCTAGTCAGTGGAAGAAAAAAAAAAGAGAGAAAAGGACTTTTACAGAACGTTAAGCAAGTATAACTGAATATAATATATTGAGTTTGTGTTTGTATGTATGTTTATGTCAAATAAAAAAAATAAAAAAATACTGCTCAAAGCAACCTTCGGTCCCACAAACAGCCTCAAACCTTCCTGGAAATGAAGCTGAAACCACAGGCCCGACACACCTTTTCTCTGCTCAGTTTCAGAAACATTTAATCCCCCCATCAGAGGATTGTGAGAGTCTTTGGGGCCTTTTTTATGACCGTGTTCAGCTGTTTGAACACATGAATCATCAGCTCAGAGTTCTGTTGGATGAGTGGAACGCCTGATCTGAATCACCCAATCAGGACGGGTTTGAACATGCGTGAAGCCGTCGTTTGAACTCATCTGAGACGAGCAGCTTTGAGTTGAAACCACTTTTATAGCCTTTAATTCGACACTCAAACCCAACAAAGAGCCGTTCCTCTTCTTTACTGGAATAATTCTTTACTTTCAAAGTGTAACGTCGCCCGCAGGAAATTAAAACATCCAACTTTTACAACCTTTTGAATCCTTAATTTGCTTGTTTTTGGTTTTTCTCTGATCCCTGATTACTTGAACTGAACAGCCGTATCTTTTTTTATTTATTTTTTTTAACTTTTCTTTATTTGAGAGAATGAGCATTGATCAAAGTTATTCAACATACATATATTTATTATTTTCTTCCCCCCACCCCACCATGCTGCCTATAGAAAAAATAAATAAATAAACATTGTACACCCCAAATGTTACACTAGAAAAAAGTTATGAAAATAAAAAAAATTAAAATAATAAAAAAAGACAATCATACAAAATAAAAATAATAAAAAATAAAATAAAGAAAAAGTGGATATTCAGGACAGCACCAGTAAGCTATTTGCTTTATTTAATTGTCACTACACCGGTCTTCTGAGGTCTCTGAGTCTTCATTCCCGTTTACTTTTTAATCCTGTGGGAGGGCTTCAAGCTTCTCAAAATAAGATAAAAGTGGGGCCCAAGTTTCGTGGAATTTTTGGGTCGATCATCGAATGCAATATTTGATCTTTTTCTAACTTTACAATAGAATCAGACCTTTCAACCAGGAAGAGGCTTTGGGTGGATGTGCTGATTTCCACTCCAGTAGAATTCTTCTCCGGGTACAAGGAGAGTTGAAAAAGCACATTTTCATCCATCCCAGAACAGCCGTATCTTTAGGGATAACCGGTTCTTGTTGAGAACCGGTTCCCAGTGTTTCAATTCCTTGGAATCGTTCGGCGATTTTGCAAACGATTCCCTTTTATCGATCCCAGTGGGCGCGAATGACGTCACCACGCAATGTTGCGTTGCGAGTCCGGTGCAGCCAGCAGCCAGCAGTAAACATGGCGCCCAAGCGGTACAAACGCTCGAAAGTTTGGTTCCACATCCCTAAAAAAGACGACAACAGGGCAACTTGCAAAGTGAATATTTCCCCAAAGGGAGGAAATACTACCAACATGCAATAACTATGAATGAATGATTAACGTTGGTGAATCTGAACCCAGCAACGTTAGCAACGTTAGCAACGTTAGCATGTCCTCGGCTAACACTGCAGGTAACTAACTAACTAACAAGCACTGCCTATCATGTTAGCGCCATTTGCCTGATTGTAAAAGCTGCTGTTAGTAACGGTTAAGGTTAAATGAATGCCTTCTCAGGCATTACATTTAGATGAAATCATGAGAGACAGAGCCTGACTGGCTCAGAGCCAGAGGCTGGTGGTGCTACCCCCAGTTCACCTCTACCTCCAGCTTCTCCTTTCACCAGAGCAGGAAGAGTTAAATTACCCAGGCCAGGATAGACCAATGTGGACCTCACCGTTGTTGGGTTTGTGAGGTCATGACTCGTGTTACTTCTAAACTAAACAAAGTTGATGCTAATCGACCGGTTTGTTGTCCTTTTTCTCCAAATGAGAATCGATAAGGGAACCGACAAAGAACCGAATCGTTAAGCAGAATCGAAAATGGAATTGGAATCGTAAAAATCTTATCAATTCCCATCCCTACGTATCTTTGAATCCAAACATCTTCCATGTTCCTCAGTATAGTTTAGCCTTTCTGTGCTTGTTCATAAGTTGCGACCCCCCCCCCCCTTTAACTCTAACCCTGCCTGAACAGATTGCCTGACTTCACTAAGCTCGAGTGTTTGGGACAGTTTGATTAGAAATGGTGTGGAATGCAACATAAATAACACCTCCAAAATTAGATTCTGAGCCCCTAAATGAGCTCATTATCGGCTCTTTATGTTTAAGTTTAAATACAGAAAATTAAAAACACTTTGAGGACTACGTGTGTAAACTAAATTTATATTAAATTCTGCATCCTTAATGCCAGAGATGAGTGTTTAATGGAAGGGGAAAGAGGTTAATTGGGCTCCAGCAGCTGCACTTTGGTCCTCTTCCCTTGATAATGTCTCTCTGGACTGAGACAACAAGCCGTCCTTTCCATCACACTGTCAGCAGTCGTGTTGTTTTCCTCACCGCTGCTGCTCTTAATAAACCTCCAGGGCTGTTTTCCAGCTTCCTTTGTGCGTCAGAGGGCAAAGATGCAGAGACGTAATGTTCCTGACATGAACCTGAACGAGCTGCTGCGCTCTAACCTTTGCACTCGGGACAGAAACATCAGTTCTTGCAGCTGTTTTTGAATTTTTCTGTAGTTATTCCCGTTGTTTTTCGAGGAGTTTGAGTGAGTGGAAATGTTTTCTTTTTGTCCTCCTACAAAAAGACCAGCCGACTTAAAAAAGGTTCGATAGGCTGATGGGACTAATAGATGGATTATTTTGGCTTTTTAAGAACATCGAGCGATATCTTATTATTGAATTATGTGGCCTCGGTTCCAGGACAGGAAGCAGCCATCTTTAACAGGAAGCAGCCATCCTTAACAGGAAGCAGCCATCTTTAACAGGAAGTAGCCATCTTTAACAGGAAGTAGCCATCTTTAACAAGAAGTAGCCATCTTTAACAGGAAGTAGCCATCTTTAACAAGAAGTAGCCATCTTTAACAGGAAGTAGTCATCTTTAACAAGAAGTAGCCATCTTTAACAAGAAGTAGCCATCTTTAACAGGAAGTAGTCATCTTTAACAGGAAGTAGCCATCTTTAACAAGAAGTAGCCATCTTTAACAGGAAGCAGCCATCTTTAACAGGAAGTAGTCATCTTTAACAAGAAGTAGCCATCTTTAACAAGAAGTAGCCATCTTTAACAGGAAGTAGTCATCTTTAACAAGAAGTAGCCATCTTTAACAAGAAGTAGCCATCTTTAACAGGAAGTAGTCATCTTTAACAGGAAGTAGCCATCTTTAACAAGAAGTAGCCATCTTTAACAGGAAGCAGCCATCTTTAACAGGAAGTAGCCATCTTTAACAAGAAGTAGCCATCTTTAACAAGAAGTAGCCATCTTTAACAGGAAGTAGCCATCTTTAACAGGAAGTAGCCATCTTTAACAGGAAGTAGCCATCTTTAACAGGAAGTAGCCATCTTTAACAAGAAGTAGCCATCTTTAACAAGAAGTAGCCATCTTTAACAGGAAGTAGCCATCTTTAACAAGAAGTAGCCATCTTTAACAGGAAATAGCCATCTTTAACAGGAAGTAGCCATCTTTAACAAGAAGTAGCCATCTTTAACAGGAAGTAGCCATCTTTAACAGGAAGTAGCCATCTTTAACACGAAGTAGCCATCTTTAACAAGAAGTAGCCATCTTTAACAAGAAGTAGTCATCTTTAACAAGAAGTAGCCATCTTTAACAGGAAGTAGCCATCTTTAACAGGAAGTAGCCATCTTTAACAGGAAGTAGTCATCTTTAACAAGAAGTAGCCATCTTTAACAAGAAGTAGCCATCTTTAACAGGAAGTAGTCATCTTTAACAAGAAGTAGCCATCTTTAACAAGAAGTAGCCATCTTTAACAGGAAGTAGCCATCTTTAACAGGAAGCAGCCATCTTTAACAGGAAGTAGCCATCTTTAACAGGAAGTAGCCATCTTTAACAAGAAGTAGCCATCTTTAACAAGAAGTAGCCATCTTTAACAGGAAGTAGCCATCTTTAACAGGAAGTAGCCATCTTTAACAGGAAGTAGCCATCTTTAACAGGAAGCAGCCATCTTTAACAATAAGTAGCCATCTTTAACAGGAAGTAGCCATCTTTAACAGGAAGTAGCCATCTTTAACAGGAAGTGGCCATCTTTAACAGGAAGTAGCCATCTTTAACAGGAAGTAGCCATCTTTAACAGGAAGCAGCCATCTTTAACAAGAAGTAGCCATCTTTAACAAGAAGTAGCCATCTTTAACAGGAAGCAGCCATCTTTAACAGGAAGCAGCCATCTTTAACAAGAAGCAGCCATCTTTAACAGAAAGAAGGATATTTGATTCAGAGCTTTTTCTTTAAGAAGCATGTTTGATGACATGTTTGAGCAGAGCGAGCAGAAACCTGTAACTGAGCGAATCCCTTAGCAGCGTGGGGCAGATGAGAAGAATGCAGATGACTGATGCATGCTGGGTAGTGAGGGCAATCAGCTGTTGGGAGAGAGGAGGATGAGGGAGGAAACAGACGATGAGAAACGAGGAGCAATGAAGCATGAAGGACTTGGAGGAGAAGGAAGAAGGAGGCTGTGAGATTTCCATAAAATATAAGTTTTTAATAACATTCAGGTAGCTGCTCGGAGAAATGAGGAAACAGCCGAAAAATCAGTCCTGAGTTAATTAGTGTTCAGCATCTGGGACCTGGAACAGGGACCTGGTTCTGGTGTGTTGGGACATCACAGCTCTAGTTTTTAATATTTGCTCGCTGTTACCGTGGTGATTAGCATCATTTATCTGAGATCTGACACCTTGTGTGTTCTTATTGTTGCTGCTGATGACTCCACATCATGGACCACAGACAGTTACTGCGGTCGGCCAGCAGGGGGCACTGTGGGGACGCATTATTACCGTCCAGAGGAAAACAGAAGAGGGGGAACAGCTGGCCGAAGCCATTACAGCAGAATCACTGGCAAACGTCACCAGATCCTCGACGCCCTCTTCTTCCTGTTTTATTTCCCCCTCTCCTCCTTTTTTACCCCCCTCGGGGTATTTCCTTATATCCACACCTCCTCTTTTTTTTATCGCTTATTTACTCCTCATCCACCTTTCGTTATTTCCTTCCTTTTCGCATGCTTTGCTCCTCCCTTCATCCCTATCTTTCTCTTCATTTTGCTTTTCCATCTTCATCTTTCTTTTGCTCTTTCCACCGAGCTCCTTTCTCACTGTTTCATCTCCACTTCTTCTTCTTCTCTCCCTCTGGCCTTCCCGCCTCCACTCCTCCTCCTTTTCTTATCTCTTCCCTCCATTAATTTCCCATTCTCTCCTCATCCCTCCTGTCTCTCCAGCTGAATGTGCTTGTCATCCTAAATTGCTCTCATTCCTCTCCTCTCCCTCCTCCTCTTCCTCCTTCGCCACATCTCATTTTGTTGTTGAATGACACTTTTTCTCTTAAACTTGACTCATTTTCACCATCAGTTCCTTTTTAATTTCTTTTTTAACAAAAGAAAGTCATTTTCTCATAGAGTGTATCTTTTTCTATCAATTTGAGATACTTGAATGATTTGAAAAGGAGGAAAATATCTTCAGCAAAGAGAAACAAGTCCACAACGACGTTGTAATCCTGAGCAGAAGAAGAAATTCCAGCCAAGTGATGCTATATAAGTATAATTTAAGAGACATATGCAAATTTACTGCACCAAAGGCCAAAAAAGAAATGAAAAGGAGATAAATATCTATTGTTGGGGTTTCATTATGGAATGATGCTAATATAAATGTAAGAAATTGTAGAACATTTTTGGTTTTCAAAAGGAAAGTTTCTAAAGCAATGTTTGAGGGCTACAAGTATTTATAATTTGTGAAGGATTTTGTGTTTATTTATGATTTTGTTTAATTATTCTTCTATTTTTTTTACTTTATTGGATGCAATTCTGTTTTTTGTCTTTTCTTTTTTTACTATTACTTTTCTTCTTACTTTAGTATTTGTATAAATATAGGTTGATGGGTGGCTTCATTTTGTTCAACAGGACAGGCTTAAATATAAGCATTACGCTTCAGCCTGTAGGCCTTTTCAGTCACTTAAAAAATGCTGTGATTGTACTGAACACATTTGTTGTTTACTGTGTGACTGAATAAAACAAACAAACAAACTATAAGTCTGCTATGAGGAGGCGTTTCGTTGAATGCAAAGCTGTCTGTTTTCAGGATGATTGACTTTTAGAAATAAAAAAAAGATAATCTGAAGATTTAAGGCTAAAGAAAAACCACACAGAGTGAGTGTAACTACAGAAAGAAACACAAACTGTGGACGTTTGGTTAAAAGAAACCCTGAAATAGTAATACAGAAGAAAGTGAGAAAAAAATCTATATTGGTGTGGGAGATTTGAATAATTGAAAAAGCAAAATGCAACAATGGAAGCAGAGTGTTTAAACCCAGAAAGCAGTCGTAACGGGACCACAAAGAGGAGGAAAGAGGCTTTTCAGATGCTTTCTACTCAGAAACCTCCCGGCTGAACTTTTCTGATCCACATCTGCGTCCTTAGAGGATGAAATGACACTAAATCGTCTTTCTGATCACTTTAAAGGAGCTTCACGTCTTCTTTTATTCAAAACAAGTTCCGTTAATACCTGTGATGTTTGTGTGATGTGAACCAGTTTGTAACAGGAGTTAATCTGAGGTGATCTGAGAGAATTCGACTTGTCTGCGTGCAGGGAGCAGGAGATGAAAGTGTACCAGGCCAGGAGGAGTCTGGAGGAGGCGCTGACGGCCGACGGCTTGGCGCGGGCCGCCGAAAACACGCGAGAGTTGCTCGAAGCGAAGACGGCCTGAAGAACGGCAGGTAAGATGTACACAAACCTCTGTTTTTCCCATGTGCAGACGAGCCGCGGGTCGGTTCTGAGAGAGACGACTGCTGACATTAGCCAGTTGTCATGGTAACTGAAAAGGAGACGATGCGCACGAGTCAGAAATGTGCCCGAGAGGAAGAGGTGAAAGAGTGAAGCTGGGAAGCAAAAGAGGGGATGAAGTGAAATGGTTTCAGGTGGTATTTCCTATGATGTGAAAGTTAATGTCACAGTAACAGGTCACAGCTTTAGACTCACTCAGTCTGAGGATGCTTTAGCTTTGGGGAACAGAAAACCTCTGAGGTTAACATTTATTTATTTATTTTTGTTTTTTTTTATGCCTTTATTAGATAGGACAGTTAGAGAGACAGGAAGCAAATGAAAAGAAAACTTTTCATTTCAGTTTTTGTTTGTTTTAATTCAACGTAACACAAATCAAAATAAGGATTTTCAGTTTTATCCCTTGAAAAGAACAGTTTGATGATAGTTTTTATTTTATTTTATTTTATTTTATTTTTGGTTTAGTTTACTTTTATCTATTCATCCATTATTTTTAGGGCTGGGCAAGTTAACTCGTTATTATCGCATTAACGTATTAATTATTTAACGCCGACAAATATTTTATCGCGCATTAACGCAGGTTTTATTATTTATTTTATTATTGTAAAAGTCTGCACTGGAAAAAATCAAAGTCTTACCAAGTATATTTGTCTCATTTCTAGTTAAAATATCTCATTACACTTAATATCAGACACAACTGCCTAACAAGCACCATTTCAGCCAGATATAGGGACTTGTTTGAAGACAATACATCTGGAATATCTTGTTAAATGAAAAAGTCTTGAAAACAAATTGTTTTGAGTCACATTTCATATGAAACAAGCTTTTGTTTGACATTTGAAGAGGTTAAGCTAATTTCAAGATCACTTTTATCTCAAAAGTCCTAAATATCACATTTTATTTCAAGAAATCTTGACAAGCCGATTTTCACTAGTTCCATTGGCAGATTTTTTTTTGCTTATTTCAAGCAAAAATGTCTTGTATTTGTTTTTTTGTTTGTTTTAATTCAGCGTAACACAAATCAAAATAAGGATTTTTTAGTTTTATCCCTTGAAAAGAATAGTTTGATGATAGTTTTTTTTTTTTTTTTGATTTGATTTACTTTTATCTATTCATCCATTATTATCATACCCCGAGGTTAACATTTAATTTAGGACTCCTAGCCCTCTGAGAGGGGCTCACTTCAGCCAAAGATGGCTGCCATGAAGACCACCTCAGGAAGTAAAGAGCTTCCACGGCTGCAGTGGAAGAACGTGTCAGTTCTCAGCCTCAGGTGGGTTTTCCCACCACAGCTGTTCCACTGCTGCTTTACAGCTGCAGACTCTTTGGATTCAAGCCTATAAATCTTTTATTTAACAAGCAGAAACTCTTTGCTGGTCAAGAGCTAAGAGCTGCTGACGTTCAGGGCATCAAACGGGCCGGTTAAAATGACCTAAAATCCAGAGTCAGCGTTGCATCTGAGTGAGAGCGATAAAAAACTCGGCTGTATGACTAAAGCAGCAGCAGAGCAACACGAGCTCTGATTCTCCTGCTGTTTAATGATTTAATATCACCAGCAGCAGCTCCACACACACATTCATCTGCAGCCTCGTTCTTCAGCCTAATTCATGAAGCACGTTAGCATTTACATCCACAGACGCTGTCGAGTGATCTGACCTCGCCAGCTGGCATTTACAGAATCCTCCTGAAACAGTGCGTGTGAATCCTGTTTGCAGCTAAATCCCATCATTCAGAGTGCAAAGAGCACTCATAAAGACCTTCTGGCTTATTTCACATGTCTTTTTCAAGCCACCGCTGATCCGCTTTGTTGAGCATCGAGTGATGTGTAGAAGGAGACGATCCACCGCTGATCGACTCTCAGTAAAGGAGGCAGGGCAGGAAGAGAGTGTGCATCACGAGCAGCAACTGTGGGGAGTTAACGAGGACTCCAGAAACTGGACTGGTGGTATCCTGCCTTTGGTTTGGAGCGGAGAGGAGACAAACAGGGTGATCCACCACAGAGAGTCAGAACAGTTAGAAAGCAGCTAACAGCACCTTAAAGGGACAGTTCGCCTCTTCTGACATGAAGCTGTATGACATCCCATATCAGCAGCATCATTTCTGAACATCTTCTTACCCCCTGCTGCGTCCTGTGAGCAGAGTTCCAGCCTCGTTTTGGTGTTGATGAAGGTAGTCCGGCTAGTTGGCTGGGGTTTAAAAAATAAAGCCTTTTGCTTCTCAAAACAATATGCGTTCAACAGAGTAATTTATTAATTAATTTATTACTAGTAGTTTATAGTGGCCATAACAATTTAGTCTTTTGATTTATTGTAATTTATTTCTTGAGTCATTGCTTGATTATTGATTTTTGTGTTGTTGTTTTATTCTTTTTTTTTCTCTCTCTCATTAATCCATTTGGTGTTTTATCCTGATAAGATACATTTAATTTAGTTTATTTATCTTAATGGTGAGGTTCTGGATAAGCCCTCCCAGGGCACTGATTCATTGCAGCTTATCATTTATTATCTATTGTATATATATATATTTATTTATTTATTCTATTCTATTTCTTTCTTTTATATGATATACTCTTGTTTGTAATGTTTTATTAAAGTGCAAACAAACAATAAACAATACATTTGCATCACAAAATCGTTCCCCAGGAAAAAGTCAGAGCTCACAATCTCTTGGCCCTATTTTCTCTCCCTTCGTATCACTGCCTGCTGTCCAAACCGAAGTGCAGATCTACACAGCAGGCAGTGATACGAAGGGAGAGAAAATAGGGCCAAGAGATTGTGAGCTCTGACTTTTTCCTGGAGAACCATTTTGTGATGCAAATGTATTACTCTGTTGAACGCATATTGTTCTGAGAAGCAAAAGGCTTTATTTTTTAAACCCCAGCCAACTAGCCGGACTACCTTCATCAACACCAAAACGAGGCTGGAACTCTGCTCACAGGACGCAGCAGGGGGTAAGAAGATGTTCAGAAATGATGTTGCTGATATGGGATGTCACACAGCTTCATGTCAGAAGAGGCGAACTATCCCTTTAAGAGTGGCCAAAGCAAATTAAAGTGTTCAACAATGCTTCACGCAGAAAACGCATCTGAACGCCGGCCGCTCAGTCAGCGGTTTAACTGGTGCAACAAATGATTCAGTAAACAGAAGTTCCGTGGTTTGAAGCTGATGTGACTGATGGGCTGCAGGGTTTAAGGGTTCGTCATCGGTTAATGTGTCGCAGTTTATTTGGTTATTATTTTAGCGAAGCCTGTAAACCAAACAGGATTAAAAGAGCATTTTCTTTTCAGAAGTTTACACAACCATCCATCATCTCCATGTCCCCAGCTGTTTATCCATCACAGGGTTGCCTTGGCAACAGGACAGCACAGCAGACCCAAAGACGAAATTAGCGCAATTTTTTTTCCCAGTGAATATTCGTCTCTGAGCATCTATCTATCTATCAGTCATGTGTCGGGGAAACTTAGACGGGACTTAATTTGCTGTTAATTAAATGCAGAGCGCAGCTCGTCCTGTGGGTCGCCGTGAAAGAAAGGGCGCCGGGCGCCGCCGTGGGAGCAGGGTCATCGGCGTGGGAGCGGGAGTATGAAAATTTTATGTAAATCTGCTCTGGGCCCCAAAATCTGCGACACTTTTGGTGTTTCCTCCAGTGCTACCCCGAGGACAAACATGCATTTAGCTCCGAGTTAAGGCACCAGCGTGGTTTTTATTCACAGTATTTCCCCGTTGTTGGGGCAACATGTCGGCCGTGATGTGTCTGCCGTGATGTATCTGCGGTTAATAGCGTCTGAGACGAGGGAAAATGTGAATGAGTGCTGTCTGACGTCTTCTCTAAGAGCCGGCAGATAAGGAGATGTGTGTTTCTTTTTGCCTTTTTTAAAGCACATTTGTTTTCTGTGGAGGGAGAATCATCCATTAATGCAGATTTATGCAGATTGGCTCGATAGAAGTCATTTGGGCGAAAAGAGCCACTGAGAGTCGAGGAGTGATTACTAATGCGTTTTTATAGCTGGACCCGAGCGGGGGGGGGGGGGGGGGGGGATCAGGGTGTTTGTCTCCTCGGCTGCTGAAACAACCATCTTAAATCTGAGTTTGGTTCCTGCTGCTGTATCTTTTGCTTGTTACTTCATTATTTCTGATGGTTTTCTCCCTCAGTCGGTGGCTCTTTATGTTCTGCTCTTACTCAGAAATACAACATATACATAATTATAGTAACACAATATATTGCTGCTCATGGAGAGCAGAATATCAAGGGGAAAGCCACAACATTTAAATACTGATAAATGTCCTGTGCTCATTTTTACATGTAGAAAAGGCATCAGTAACATTCTGATTCAAGGATTCAAGGATTCAAGGATTCAAGGAGGGTTTATTGTCATACCGGATGTTTACCGTATGAAAGTGGGAGTCAGGTTTAAGGTTTAAGAAGCTGAATAAATAAGAGTATAAACCCCTTTGTTGCTATAGAAACACACATTTTAACTGTTATCGAGCCTGATTCCAAAAAAGTTGGGACGCTGCGCAAAATGTAAAAAAGAGGAAGAACAGGAAACAATTTACTTCCTTCCTTCAGCCTCCCCTAGGCTCCACCTTCCTTTAGGCTCCGCCTTCCTTTAGGCTCCGCCTTCCTTTAGGGTCCACCTTCCTTTAGGCTCCGCCTTCCTTTAGCCTCCGCCTTCCTTTAGCCTCCGCCTTCCTCCAGCTTAGCCTTTAGCCTCCGCCTTCCTCCACCGTAGCCTTTAGCCTCCACCTTCCTTTAGGCTCCGCCTTCCTTTAGCCTCCGCCTTCCTCCAGCTTAGCCTTTAGCCTCCACCTTAGCCTTTAGCCTCCACCTTCCTTTAGGCTCCACCTTCCTTTAGCCTCCACCTTCCTTTAGGCTCCGCCTTCCTTTAGCCTCCGCCTTCCTCCATCTTAGCCTTTAGCCTCCACCTTCCTTTAGCCTCCACCTTAGCCTTTAGCCTCCGCCTTCCTTTAGCCTCCACCTTCCTTTAGGCTCCACCTTCCTTTAGGCTTCGCCTTCCTTTAGCCTCCGCCTTCCTCCATCTTAGCCTTTAGCCTCCGCCTTCCTTTAGCCTCTGCCTTCCTTTAGGCTCCACCTTCCTTTAGCCTCCACCTTCCTTTAGCCTCCACCTTCCTCCACCTTAGCCTTTAGCCTCCGCCTTCCTTTAGCCTCCACCTTAGCCTTTAGCCTCCGCCTTCCTTTAGCCTCCACCTTCCTTTAGGCTGCGCCTTCCTTTAGCCTCCACCTTCCTCCACCTTAGCCTTTAGCCTCCGCCTTCCTTTAGCCTCCACCTTAGCCTTTAGCCTCCGCCTTCCTTTAGCCTCCACCTTCCTTTAGGCTGCGCCTTCCTTTAGCCTCCGCCTTCCTCCATCTTAGCCTTTAGCCTCCGCCTTCCTTTAGCCTCTGCCTTCCTTTAGACTCCACCTTCCTTTAGCCTCCACCTTCCTTTAGCCTCCGCCTTCCTCCACCTTAGCCTTTAGCCTCCACCTTCCTTTAGCCTCCGCCTTCCTTTAGCCTCCCCCTTCCTCCATCTTAGCCTTTAGCCTCCGGCTTCCTTTAGCCTCCGCCTTCCTCCACCTTCCTTTAGCCTTTGCCTTCCATTAGCCTCCGCCTTCCTCCACCTTCCTTTAGCCTCCGCCTTCCTCCATCTTAGCCTTTAGCCTCAGCCTTCTTTTAGCCTCCGCCTTCCTTTAGCCTCCGCCTTCCTCCACCTTAGCCTTTAGCCTCCACCTTCCTTTAGCCTCCGCCTTCCTTTAGCCTCCGCCTTCCTCCACCTTAGCCTTTAGCCTCCGGCTTCTTTTAGCATCCCTCTTCCTCCACCTTAGCCTTTAGCCTCCACCTTCCTTTAGCCTCCGCCTTCCTTTAGCCTCCGCCTTCCTCCACCTTAGCCTTTAGCCTCCGCCTTCCTTTAGCCTCCACCTTCACTCAGCCTCCGCCTTCCTTTAGCCTCCGCCTTCCTCCACCTTAGCCTTTAGCCTCCGGCTTCTTTTAGCATCCCTCTTCCTCCATCTTAGCCTTTAGCCTCCACCTTCCCTCAGCCTCCGCCTTCCTTTAGCCTCCACCTTCCTCCACCTTAGCCTCCAGCCTCCTCCACCTGAGCCTTTAGCCTCCACCTTCCCTCAGCCTCCGCCTTCCTTTAGCCTCCACCTTCCTCTGCCTTAGCCTTTAGCCTCCACCTTAGCCTTTAGCCTCCACCTTCCTCCACCATAGCCTTTAGCCTCCAGCCTCCTCCACCTGAGCCTTTAGCCTCCACCTTCCTCCACCTTAGCCTCCGCCTTCCTCCATCTTAGCCTTTAGCCTCTGCCTTCCTTTAGCCTCCACCTTCTTTTAGCCTCCGCCTTCCTCCACCTTAGCCTATAGCCTCCGCCTTCCTTTAGCCTCCACCTTCCCTCAGCCTCCGCCTTCCTTTAGCCTCCCTCTTCCTCCACCTTAGCCTTTAGCCTCCACCTTCCTCCACCTTAGCCTTTAGCCTCCAGCCTCCTCCACCTGAGCCTTTAGCCTCCACCTTCCTCCACCTTAGCCTCCGCCTTCCTTCAGCCTCTTTGAGGAAACATCTTTCTTTGAGCCGACTCTGACCAAACGCTGCTTCATGTGAGCAGACGCTGTTTTTATCTGATTGAGACTGAAGATTCAGAACATTTCTGCCTGAGAAAGGAAAGTCTGACTGTTTGAAACAGACAATAGCCTCCACCTTCCTTTAGCCTCCACCTTCTGTGTCTGTGTGAATGATTGTCGGCTTTGTAGCTTCCAGAGGAGCTGATTCAGACACCCGCAGCTCTTTCAGCTGCTGCTAATTAGCGGATGTTGAAACACAGACAATTATCTCCTTGAAAGTCATTCAGAAGGCTGATAACTGTGTGTGTGCACGTGCACGTGCACTCAGCTGAATTGGCTCGATTAAGCAGCAGATTATCTGGATTTTCTAATTATTAGAGAGTAATTAAGACTCAGACGAGGATTATCGGCGTGAAACACGGAAACTATGAAACAGACACATTAATGCACAGCAACAGTGAAACAATGAAACTCTGAAACAGCAACAAAGAGTCTGGATTTAGCTGACCTGCATTCTGTTGGTGGCAGACTGAAGGATCCTCAGTAGCTCCATGTGGAGCTGGAAAACAAAATGTTCCAGCCGGATGGGCAGAAAATAGCTGCTTTACAAACTGTAGCAAAGCAGAAGAAACGTTTCCCATGCTTACTGGGGATGGACCGACGACCTGTCCAGGTGTTCCCATATTAAAAGATTCAAAGTGAAAGTTTTTATTTATATTCAGTTTTTCTCCGAAAACAGCAGATTTTTTTTTTGTAGAGATCAAAGTTTCTTGGTCTGCAGGAGGCAGACGAGTCTCAGCAGAGACGGTTATTTCTGAGTTTTCAGTATAGCGCTGGGCGAGTTAACTCGTTATTATTGCGTTAACTTGTCAATTATTTAAGACCGATAAATATTTTATCGCGCATAAGTGCATTTTTGTTTTGTGCCTTTCATGGAAAGTTCAGAGAGACAGGAAGCAGGGGGCAGAGAGAGGGGGAACGACATGCAGCACAGGGCCATCTGATGCGGGAGTCGAACCGGGGCCAGCTGTAGCACAGGACTATAGCCTCTGTACATGGGGCGCCTGCTCAGCCCACTACGCCACAGACCACCCCTGTTTTATCATTTATTTATTATTGTAAAAGTCTGTCGCTCCCAGGCTTTTATT
Organism: Odontesthes bonariensis; assembly: GCF_027942865.1. Taxonomy (NCBI): domain Eukaryota; kingdom Metazoa; phylum Chordata; class Actinopteri; order Atheriniformes; family Atherinopsidae; genus Odontesthes; species Odontesthes bonariensis. The sequence goes on from NC_134527.1 coordinate 1,910,394, forward strand.
TTGTAAAAGTCTGTTGCTCACAGGCTTTTATTTTGTAAAAGTCTGCTGCTCACAGGCTTTTATTTTGTAAAAGTCTGTTGCTCACAGGCTTTTATTTTGTAAAAGTCTGCTGCTCACAGGCTTTTATTTTGTAAAAGTCTGTTGCTCACAGGCTTTTATTTTGTAAAAGTCTGTTGCTCACAGCCTTTTATTCTGTAAAAGTCTGCTGCTGTCTGCTGTGGAACAGGAAAAGAAAGTAATCGGCGGATCCACCAAACATGGAGAAGGGTACGGAACTTTTACTCGGCCATTTTCATTTTAAAGTTCTTCCAGACGGCGGAGTCGACAGAACCAAAGTCATCTGTAAACACTGCCAAGTTGAATTGTCTTCTCAGCGTAGTAGTTCCAGTCTAAAATATCACTTAAAGGCAAAACACACAACTGATAGCAGCAAGTCATTCAAGGAAACAGACAGTGGAGCGAGGCTTCTACATAAAAACTACAGAAAGATGCTGATGTTAAAAGTGTGTTTGCACAACAAATGTTATGGCACTTTCATTCATATGGCAGCACATTTAAAATAAAGCTAAATGCTAAAAGCTATACGCTACTTTTGGATTCATTTTTGGATTCTGCGTACAAATGAGATTAATCGTGATTAATCAGGGAAATCATGTGATTAATTAGATTAAACATTTTAATCGTTGCCCAGCCCTAGTTTAAAAGAGACAATAATACCTAATAAATAACAATAATTATGATACATAATTAACATAATAGCTCCTTTACCTTTAACTGTACCAGGGGCGTAATGCAGGTAAACATGGGAGTGAACCCACTTCTAAATCGTCTCTGATGTGAGCTGTGTTAGGTTGAATTAAAGGGAAAAACCCTCCATAAGGAGCTCCTGCTCTGCTGGAGCTGCAGTGGAGCTGAAGAAGCCTCTGACTGAACTGTGCAGAGGCTGGGCAGCTCATTCTGTCCTTCATGTTTCATGCTGCAGCTCATGTTAACCTGCGGTTCTGAACACTGCTCTGTGGTCGATGCATTTGTCTTGGTGTTTTCTCCCCCTTCAAAGCATTTACAGGCGTTGTGGGATATTCTGGAGGGTTAAAATTGATTCTACATCCTACAATAACCTCCAGAGACATTATTGACTTGTAGAAATCTCCAGTCCTCCTTCTCAGATTGGCACTCAGCTTCCTGGATGCTGTACTGTGTGTTTTTCCCTCCGTCTTTATGTTGTTGGCCCCGAGGAGCCACCGGCTGCCGTATATCATGTTCACTCACACCAAGCTAAGAGGCTTCTGCATCACTTTCTTCATAATTCAGCTTTCTTTTTGTTAAAGTTTTCTTTTCAAGATGAATGTTGTTTGACCCAAACTGCACATCCAGACGTTCTGAAACAGATAGAAGTTCTGCTGGTTGTGATGTTGGAAAAAGCAGCTCACTGAGGCGTCGGGATGCCCCTGAACCCTTCCACATCTGGGACATTATGGCTTTGTTGCCCAAATTCATCGCCCAGATGCTTCTTTACATTTCAGTTTTTGTTTAGTTTTAATTCAGCGTAACACAAATCAAAATAAGGATTTTCAGTTTTATCCCTTGGAAAGAAGAGTTTGATGATAGTTTTTTTGTTTTGTTTTGGTTTAGTTTACTTTTATCTATTCATCCATTATTTTAAATATTTATTTTTTAATTATTAGGGCCTCTGTGGTCATTGGTGGGCCGGCTCCGTTTCCTCACTTCAGCATCAAGCCAGATTTTAATGTTGATTGTTGTTGATGTTGCTCATGTTGGGGGGGTGGGATGTGAGTTTATGCATGAATTGATTTGATTATTGATTTTATTTTGTAAATAAATAAAGTTTGATTTGATCTGATTTGATGAAATAATCCAGAGTTTCATATTAAAACCTGGAGCTGTGTTTCTCTCTGCAGAGTTCCTCTGTGCACCAGCCTCAGGGTTATCACCACCTTCATCTTAATCCAGACAACAAACCAAAAACAGACCGCCCCCAGACCTAAACATCACCCGCACCGGGCCGCCGCCTCTGTAGGTCGGCCTCACCTTCCTGCTCAGGACGCCGTTTTCACAGTGACGCCACGCCGGACAGTCGCTCCGGTAATTAGGGACTTTCCCAGAGCGACGGCAGCAGCAATAAGGGCCTCAGCACCGACCAAAACACCAGCAACAGGAACTGTGGAGGCAGCAGAGATACGATGAGTATCTGCCAGCTCAGAGCATCAAAGCCTTTAACTCTCTGCGGTTTAAACCGTGCAACAAGCATTTATCTCTTTCTGATTTCAGGCTGAAGAATGAACTGGAGGGCAGCACACTCGTTATATTCTAAGTCAGGTTGCAAACTGCTGGACGGCTCTTGCTAACTTCTTAACTTTCTTTTTGCTCTTTGATGATTTTTTTTTTGGTTTATTTGTGGAGTCGGATGTCATCAGTTTTAAGTCTTCAGGGGTTTTTAATTGAATAATTAGAATTTTACATGAATATGAAATGGAACAATTGCTTATTTAAAACAAATTTTATACCTTCAGAGAACGTTCATGTACATTTCTTGGACTGGAGTAAATAAAAGATTATATTCACAATCGGTTGTGGTTTCTTCTTGTGTTTATGTTGAGAAATCACTTTGTTTTCAGAGCTGAATTTGACTTGTAGAAGTTTTGGCAGCTGTTTCCTTAACACCACATCCAGGCCTCAGTTAGCATGTTAAAGGTTAAAGGTCACCCCAAGGTCAGAAACCCAAGAGCTACATCTCAGACTCTGCAGGCCTCAGTTAGCATGTTAAAGGTTAAAGGTCACCCCAAGGTCAGAAACCCAAGAGCTACATCTCAGACTCTGCAGGCCTCAGTTAGCATGTTAAAGGTTAAAGGTCACCCCAAGGTCAGAAACCCAAGAGCTACATCTCAGACTCTGCAGGCTACTGAAAGGATCGGATTATTGGCTAAATTACAATCAGACTGAGTTATTAACCCTCTGGGGTCTAAGGCCTTTTCAGAGACTTTGAGGCAGTTATCACCACCTTGACATTTTCAAGTATTTCAACTAACTGTAAACATCTATGCAAAAGTGACATATATGGTTGTATTCTGAAAAGCCTAACAAAAAACAATATGAGAGTGAAGTGAATGTAATACAAACAAGTTTTATTTAAATTGAGGGGAAACACAACTGTACAAAACACACTATAAATATATCTAGCCAAGACTTTTGAAGGTTGAACCTTGTAAACAAAAGTGTTGGCTGCGTAAAAGTAAAAAGTGCAGTCAGAAAGGTTTTTTTGTTTCCACACAAACTGTAAAAAAGTAATTATAACTCCAGGCAGTGTCTCTGAGAGTTGAATACTAATTAGATGGGTGTGTAACACCCCTGATTGCCCCCACCCCCCTGTCACTCTCCATGTGATAATTGTCTGTCACTGGCAGGACATTGCTGCCTTCCCCCACACTGTATTGTGTCAGTGCAGTATACAAAGTGTCTTCAAAGTACAAAAATTGTAAATACACAGTATGAAAATATAAAGTATAAATCAGATAAATAGTTACACATTACAGATGCAAAGTAGGGTTTTTTTTCAAGTAAAGTAGAGTACACACACATGCACATCATGACACAGAGTCTGCCCTGGGACTACGGCAGCTCAAGCATTTGTGTAGTAGATCTACAGTAAGATTCAGTTCCAATCAGCTGTGCCAAGCAACATAACAGTTTCTGTCTGGTTGAAGGCAGAGGTAGACAGCACACACTGTGCACTTCCAGAGAGTTTTCACTACTTTGCCCTGCTGTATGCAGTACACACAGCGGCCCTCATTTATCAAGCCGTCGTAGAAAGCATCGTTGATATGAGCGGAGAACTCGTCGTACGCAGAAGCTCAAGTGAGATTTACAAAACATGCGTACCACACCAATCCCATCGTAAAACAGAGCGGCTGTTGATAAATCTGGCGGGTGAAATCCATCGTAATTATCCAAACCACGCCTTCTACAAAAGGGCCGCACCTCTAGATTTGCGACATGGATAGACAAAAGACGGCAAAGAAACGCTTTCAACGCTGTTGACAGCTGGGACGGCTGTCAACAGCGTTGGCGATGTAAATCGCAGACCGGACGAGTTATGTATTTTCCCCTACTGTGATGGTCAATAAAATGTGATAAACTCCAGATGAAATGAAATCTAAAATTGAACGATGTTTACTTTTTCTCCAATAAGATCAGGAAGAAGTGGTCCGATATGAAATTGGCCACAAAAAAGGTCGCAGCTCTCGGACGCAGCATGTCACAAACAGGGGGGGGGGATCCAATCCAGGTTTGGATTTGAGTGCCTAGGAGGAGAGGGTGGCTGGCCTGATCGGAGCTACGTCTTTTTTCCTTGAATAACAGAATGTGCAGGCTGGTGGGATCTCTGGGTACGGGGTCCTCTGGATGTACATCTGGAAATGGCACTCCATTTTTTTGGGCAATGTATGGAGAACCCCGCATGCAATAATAATATTGCATACCTTTTCGGGCGTATATAGAAGGGTTCCCCCGCAGCCGAGAGACAGATCCACCTGCCCTTTAGGTGCCCTAACCTCTCCACAGTGCGCAGTGTTAAAGCGCCTCTCCTGTTCGGTGTGAGGGTGCGCGGTTGAATAATGAGCCATCACCCTTCCAATTACGGAGTTGTACTTGTTTAATTTATTTAATTTGCGTTTATGTTTATATTTATGTTGAAGTCAAATAAAACATGGGCCTTCTTTGAAGTGATAAGTCTGTAATTTTAACCTAGGGATTTGTTGCGACTCATAAGGCACGCACTAGTGACGCTGCTGTTTATGTATGCTATTGCAGTCACCGCAAGTCAAAATGGAAAAGTGCGTACACGGCCTCAGACCTGTCGTGGCGATTTCATCTTTCCTGCGCTCACGATGGATTTGATAAATGCCAACCTTTGCGCAGAAAAGAACGTACACACGACCTACGCACGTTTTTCGTCTTACGCAAGTTTGATAAATGAGGGCCAGCGTCTGCGACCATCACTGGCTCTCTTCCCATCTGTGGGCGATCCAGCCCCGCAAACTGGCAAGTGTAGCCTGCCATCTTCCTTTGGTGGAGCCTTTGGTTCCTCGCAATGCAATGATACACCACACAGCTCTGCAGTAAGCTTCTCAATGAACTGCTTGTGGGCCATGCTTTTCTTGTGCATGCTTTGCATGAGCTCTTTGTGGAGAATGTAGGCATTTGTTGAAGCGATGTCCAAGAAGTGAAGAAAGAGCTTCTTGTACCACTTTACAGTTTTATTCTGTGTTGTGTAATACTGGAGCATCTGGTCAGATAAATCCACACCAGCCATGTGCTTGTTGTACTCCATCACAGGTTTGGGGCATGAACAGATTTTCTTGACCAGAGACCCTATTTGCTCTTCGCTGCACTGCATCTCCAGTGTAGGCTGCGTGGATGGTGGAGCAGACAGACACCTCTCGTGTATCCATCCACTTCACATAGACAACAGGACCATCTCTTATCCAGCGCATTTCTCCTCTAGGTGAATGCTTTGCCAGTGCATTGATGCTACTGCGTGGGCAATCCCTCCGGGATTCTCTGTAGGTTCCGCAAGCACCAAAAAGCTTTGGGCTCGTGTAAAAATTGTCCATGAAGACATTGTATCCAGATCCCAAATATCCTTTGTCAGTCAGTGTCATGACAGAGTCATAAGAGAGGCCATGGCCCATGGGAAAATTGTTCTTTCCTGTGTATACAGAAAAGTTGACAGTGAATCCATTGCTGGAGTCTGCAAGCACAAACAACTTGAAGCCCCCACTTAGTTGGTTTGTCCGTCATATACTGTCTCATAGCATGACATCTGGAAGCCACCATGCGTTCATCCACAGAAATGTTCCTGCGGGGGTGGTAGAATGCTTTGCAGACATTTCTGATGGTGTCCATAAGTGGTTTGACACGGAACAGCTTGTCATGTGCTGAGGTACCCAGGCTCCGCCCTCGCAGTGACGCAACACCTTCGGCTCTGCTACACTTACTCAGGCAAACTGCTCATTCAGGTGGATTCGAGTTCCCGAAAAAATGGGAACTCCACCCACTTTGTCGGGAAGCAATCAACTTTGAGCAGCGGCAACGGCCCAGGGTAGAGGCGTGTTCAAGGTAGTGACGTGGTTGAACTGCCACTCAACCCATGGATTGTACACGGAAGCGCTTCATTCAATATCAACATGAAGCAGCGTCAAGCTTTTGACACTGCTGTAGATGCTGTAATGAAAGTGTTCGACGGGAGATTCTCGTTAAAAATCGAGCAAAGAACAGCCCTTGAATCATTTCTTGACAGGAAAGACGTTTTCGCCTTGCTCCCTACTGGCTTTGGTAAGAGTTTAATCTACCAGTTAGCCCCGCTGGTAGCTAAATCATACGTCAGAGGAAAGAGTGGTGTGATTGGCTTAAGCTTAGGCACAGCCTTTTCTGGCCTCAACCAGTAGCAACCCGAGGGAGGCGGGTTGACCAGGCCATTTCGAATCGTATTCGTTATGGTCTTGGTCAGACCAGAATCTCGAAGAGATTTGAAAGTCTATGTTAATCAGGCTAGTGCTGAGGTTCCCTTCTTGGCATCATTTTCTCTGTCTTCATCTGGGGCACTTATGTGCAGATTCCAGAAGATTGTTCTGTATCTGCCCCTTGCCATAGTCTGTGCTGGAAAAGGGATAGAGAAGATGGTGTTTCTCCTCCAGTAGTCAGTGACATGTTTCACCTTGAGCATGCTCGTGTAGAACATCAGCCCAAGGAATGGGTAGAATTCTGCAACTCCAACATCAACCCATCTGTACTTTGCACCTCTGGCACCTCTGCCTTCCTGGCAGCTTGCTTGTTGGTGTTGCGGCAGAGGGTTGCATTATTTTTTGCGTAAGGGAATGGTCAAAAGTTCTCATGCAATTATGATGCAAGTTTTCTGATACCTACATTTTACACGTTCCACATATACAAAATCAGCAGAGGAGATAAACCATCACTAGACAGCACCTCCGTAGCTGATTAGATTCTCCACAGCTAACTGATAAATCATGACAACAGCTAGTAAAACACACAAGCCTACTTACTCTTCAGCAGGATCAATACGAAGCTCAAAATGCACGTCTTCATCGTCTTCATCGTCACTGGATAGATCTGACAAGGCGTCATCAGACTCACTCTCCAGAGCAAGTTGTTCCTGGATCAGCTGTGCAGCTTCAGCAGGCCACATCTTCCTTGCGTTGGTCATAGTCTCTCCTCCAAGTTTCTCAGTTGGTGTGTTGACAAGTGAGTGGAAGCTTTGTTTATGCTGGCTGAATGGGGCGTGTTCTCACCTGTTGCCACTCAATCACCTGGTACTTTACATGGGAATAGCGATAGGTGTGGCCAAGGAAGCTGCTGCAGTCTGAGGTGCCATTTATACTAATCTGTTTCTATATCGTTTCTATCGTGGATGCACTGTTCATTTACATTAAAATACTGGAATACGACTTCATAGGTGGAAGGATTCAAATACGCCGGAGCCCACGTAAGCATTCGCATACGATGCTGATTTTAGCAGTTGTAAACGGTGAGAAACGAGGATCCGCAGTGCTGAGCTCTAGCTACTGCGGACGTACTCCTCCCTGATTCGCTGGGCTGGTATCGTTGGTCATGTGACTTGAGTGCTGGGAAACTAAAAACAAACAGGCGTGCTTCACTTCAGTTACTCACTTCCTTTCTATTCGTGTCATCGAGAAGAATATGGAAATCATGGACAACCACGATCAGCATGGGAGCCTGCTCCATGTCCTGCTGCTGGTAGTACGCTGTGCACAACAATACGTGGCAGGAGGCGCCAGATTCAACAAGCTTTTATGATGAGAACCCAGCCACTGCAGCAACGCAAGCCGTACATGGAGCGCCGCTTTTGGGTTAGACCGGGAAGAAGCAGCGCATGGTGGGACAATTTCGTGGACCAAGTTGTTGTCGCCAAAGAATAAATAATAAAGAATAAATAATAAAGCATAATAAATAATAAAGCAAGGGCGATCATGTGATGTGATGACTGATTAGTCATGTGACTAGCGAATCAGCCGATCCCCGTTTCAGAGTAAACAGTTCAGCTTTTATTGAGAGGACAGCAACTTTGTGTGTAAATGTAAATAGTTTGCAAGACGCCGACACGAAGAAATGGTGAAATGAATTAATGTAAACAGAACCTGAGACTACAGAAAATCCAAAGATTTCTGTTCACTCTCTTTAAAAAGGGCCAGCTATATAATTTATTTTAATATATATATATTTGAAAACTAGAAGTTTCAAGGTTGTTGAAGTGGCTCTATTAGCAACAGCTGGAATGGGTACAGCGCCACCTATCATACCGGGGTATGACACGCTTTGTGCCTCTGATCCCATTCATTCACCGCCAGATATCCAAGGAGAATTACCCTTAATAACTCAGTCTGATTGTAATTTAGCCAATAATCTGATCCTTTCAGAGTCATGTGACCCCACTGAGTGGCTCACCAACAGGACAAAGATCCCAAACACAGCAGCAGATCTACAGCAGAACGTGTGAAGAAGAGAAGAATCAAGGTGTTGCCATGGCAACCTTCAAACTTGCATCACTGAAACAAACCTTTTTTCGAACCTTAAAACTATGAGATTCTGACTTCTTGTTCAGAAAACCAACCTTTGTTATGCAGCCCTGCTTAGAGGCTGAGTTAACACTACAGAACTGTGGTTTCCTGCCCAGCATAACACCATTCTGCTTCAGAGAAGCAGCCGCCCCCCAACAACTCGATAAAAACACACTTTTTCCATGATGAATAAAGTAAAAACAACAACAAACAAACAACAAACAAGTGACAAAGATAAAGTGTATGAGCAGAACATCAACACTCAGAGCCATTTGGACCCGTTTCCCACAGAAAAGAAAAAGATAAGAACACTGCATACGTGTTTTTTTTTTACCTTTATAGGCTTCTGTGTATAAAGAACATTTATTCGTGTTGCTTTTATGAAATCAAAGAACTGCTCCAGAGATAAACGAATCTTTCTTTTTTACATGCAACACAAACATTTTCAACACTTTCAAATAAAACACTGAATGTCTACTTGAGTTCTTCTTGGTAATTATGAAATAAAAATGCAGCAAATCCATCCGGATATTTTTCAGCAAAGTTTTTCTGCAAATGTGTTGCAGCATTTGACTTTTAGATGTTTTCCTGTTTCTCCACATTAAGCAGACTGCTCAGAGCAGCTTCATTAATCTGCCCACGTTGCATCAAACCTTCTGTTTGCTTCAGAAACTTTTCTTTCCTTGGATTTATCCGTGGTTGGACAGCTTTTTTTTTATTATTATTATTGAAAAAGGTGGTACATACAAACAATTATACATCGAACAGCAGACATGTGCTCCAATATTTATGTATTGACAAAAATAAATAAATGATAAATAAGTCATGGTAAATTAAAGTCATTATTAGTAATGCCAGTTAACTTGAAACAGTAGGGAGAATAATAAATAAATACGCCCTATATATATTGTTCAAGTTGAGTCCAGAAATGAATAGATTGGGCACAGTGGTAGAACAAATGAGTTAAGGTTTCTGGTTCCATATATAACAATATATATAGGGCGTATTTATTTATTATTCTCCCTACTTTTTCAAGTTTACTGGCATTACTAATAATGACTTTAATTTACCATGACTTATTTATCATTTATTTATTTTTGTCGATACATACATATTGGAGCACATGTCTGCTGTTCGATGTATAAATGAGTTAAGGTGTCTGGTTCCATATTGCAACAACTGCATTTGTTTTCAATATTTAAAAATGTAGATAAATATAAATTAGTTGGATATATAGTGTGTAAAATTTTGATGTGAACTGGGGTCGGACAGCTCAATGAGCTGCGTGCCGGCGGCTGTGACGTATATTTTGAGCGACAAACACGTTTTAATGTTACTGAAATACTCAATTACATAAATTACATAAATTATATAAATGACATAAATCACATAAATTACATAAATCACATAAATCACATAAATCATATAAATTACATAAATTATATAAATGACATAAATGACATAAATGACATAAATCATATAAATTACATAAATTACATAAATCACATAAATCATATAAATTACATAAATAACATAAATCATATAAATTACATAAATTATATAAATCACATAAATTACATAAATTACATAAATCACATAAATCATATAAATTACATAAATCACATAAATCATATAAATTACATAAATAACATAAATCATATAAATGACATAAATCATATAAATGACATAAATCATATAAATTACATAAATAACCTAAATTACATAAATTACATAAATCATATAAATCCTATAAATCATATAAATCACATAAATTACATAAATCATATAAATCACATAAATTACATAAATTACATAAATCACATAAATAATATAAATCATATAAATTACATAAATTATATAAATCACATAAATAACATAAATCATATAAATTACATAAATTACATAAATCATATAAATCACATAAATCATATAAATTACATAAATTACATAAATCATATAAATTATATAAATCACATAAATAACATAAATCATATAAATCATATAAATTACATAAATTACATAAATCATATAAATCACATAAATCATATAAATTACATAAATTACATAAATCATATAAATCCTATAAATCATATAAATCACATAAATTACATAAATCATATAAATCCTATAAATCCTATAAATCACATAAATCATATAAATTACATAAATCACATAAATCATATAAATTACATAAATCACATAAATCATATAAATGACATAAATCATATAAATGACATAAATCATATAAATTACATAAATCACCTAAATTACATAAATCATATAAATCACATAAATTACATAAATCACATAAATTACATAAATCATATAAATCACAGAAATTACACAAATCACATAAATTACATAAATCATATAAATCATATAAATCATATAAATTACATAAATCATATAAATTACATAAATCATATAAATTACATAAATCAGATATATCAGATAAATTACATAAATCATATAAATTACATAAATCATATAAATTACATAAATCATATAAATTACATAAATCAGATATATCAGATAAATTACATAAATCAGATAAATCAGATAAATCAGATAAATCAGATAAATTAGATAAATCAGAAAAATCACATAAATAGCCAGCGCTAGACGAAAAAGACTTACGGAAGTTTGTGAACTGGAACTTTTCTACACCTCATCTTTATTGATTCGTGTCAGTCTGTACAGACACATCATCATCATCATCATCATCATCATCATCATCATCATCATCATCAGTGCATCTCATTGGCTGTCACTTTTCCAATACACATCACAGCATTTCTCTAACATACGTCATACATAATCTTCACATTTAGAAAACAAAACAAAACCAAATACTCATTATCTATTGTCCAAAGCCACCGGGGGCCCCAGCAGAGGGACGAAAGAGCCCCGTGGGGCTCCGGAGCCCCGGTTTCCCGCCGTCCATCAGAGGAGACGGAAGCTGAGGATTCCTTTAACAAAACCAGTGAAGCAGCTTTATATTCTCCAAAGAGCAAAACATTCTCCGGTGCTGCTTTAAATAAAACCCATCATGGCTTCAAATGAACTACTGAGCATAGAAGGAGGGAATTATGACTCACACGAGGGTCTGAATTGGAGCACACATCACTCTCAAGTCTAAAGATTATGATTGCATCCCAGTGAATTGGATCTAATTATCGTGAATTGGATTGTAACTCTGAAGTGCTTTGAGATGACATTTGTTGTAATTTGGCTCCATGTGAATAAAATCGAATGGAACTGAAAGTCTTTATTTTGCTAAGTCATAAAATCTTTAAAAAGGTAAACCGGTGGGAGGCGGGTTAGATGGGCTGCAGTGCTTTCAAACGTTCATTGGTTGCCATGCCAACACATAAAAACTGTTAGAACTTAACCGTTTTGGTTGCCTTGATGTCACCAAACAATCCTGACTGGGTTCGACAATAATATCACTTGGTTAAAGTTAAAGTTAGATTATAAAACTACTTGTTTTAGGTTAGAAAATGATCAATATGAATAAAATACACTCTTTTTGCAACATAACCATCAACATGAATGCCATTTTTACACTTCACACACTTCACACAACCATTAGAGGCCACATTTGCTTTTAACTTAATTATAGATTTTATCCGCCTGCATGATTGTGTGTCTGGTTCGTCTCCGTGTGGCCCTGTGATGGACCGGTGACCCGTCCAGGTGCACCCCGCCCCTCACCCGATGGCAGCTGGGATAGGCTCCGCCCCCACGCGACCCTGAGTTGCATTAAGCGGGTACAGAAAGTGGATGGATGGATCTGTCTGCACGAGCTTACAACCCTTTGAGTCGTGTTTGGCGGGAGGAGAATCTCTTTAAACAAAGCTTCAGAGGAGAAACTTTTTTTTCATTTGCACTGAACCCTCATCAGTCGCTCCTCAGACCTCTTTTTTTGGGTGGGAAATGGGCTCCAGATACATGTTTCTCTCCCCTCTGCAGGCTGTATACAGCTTTCTCAAGTCATTTTTTCTTGGTCAAGTCACCTTATTATTGCATTTTTACCTGCAGAATCTGATCTTAATAAAGTGAAAACACAAATATATATGTAACTGTCAGTAAACATCATTGGCCAATGTGTCCAACCTGTCCACCCCGTATCATATCAAGCTAACGTTAGCTAACTACCGACTAGGCTAACAGGATAATATTAGCTAATTTAACAGCACTTACTGGTCAGAATGGATCTTCAAATGACGAACAAAGTTGGAAGTTGTCGTCTGGCTGTCTTGATGCCGCATGTCTTGCACTGAGCTGTTCGTCTTGTATCGTCAAAATGGTGATTATGAAAGCCGAAGACAACGACTCTCGTCCCGCTGACATGTTGATGCATATCTGATGTGAGTTTATTCTCTCCAATAAACACTAAGGTATGTAGAGAGGGCATGGCTGACTGACAGGGTAGGGATCCAATCAGGACGCCATTCTCAGCCTGCGCTCCTACACTGGAAAAAATCAAAGGCTTACCAAGTATATTTGTCTCATTTCTAGTCAAAATATCTCATTACACTTAATATCAGACACAACTGCCTAACAAGCACCATTTCAGCCAGATATAGGGACTTGTTTGAAGACAATACATCTGGAATATCTTGTTAAATGAAAAAGTCTTGAAAACAAATTGTTTTGAGTCACATATCATATGAAACAAGCTTTTTTTTTTCATTTGAAGAGGTTTTTAAGCTAATTTCAAGATCACTTTTATCTCAAAAGTCCCAAATATCACATCTTATTTAAAAAAATCTGGACAAGCCGATTTTCACTAGTTCCATTGGCAGATTTTTTTGCTTATTTCAAGCAAAAACGTCTTTTATTTGTTGTTTTTTTACTTATTTTTGGAGGGGCTTTTTTTCCAGTGTACCGGGTAATCAATGTTATTTTTTTAATTAATTAATTAATTTTATATTCAAACTGAAAACATGAACTGAATAACACTCAAGTCATTCAAGTCATCGTGTCTCAAGTCAAGTCAAGTGCCGAGTCTTTAACTTCCAAGTCCCAGTCGAGTCTCGAGTCTTTTATTTTTAGTCAAGTCAAGTCACAAGTCATCAAAACAGCGACTTGAGTCGACTCAAGTCCAAGTCACAGGGACTCGAGTCCCCATCTCTAGTATTAAGTACCTAATACTGTCCTCTAACATCCATGGTGGACACGCTGAGCTGGAATAATTGAGCGCCCTCATACTTTTGGCCATGCATGTTATCAGCATGACATTTCCTGATCCTCCCTGCCTGCTCCCAAAAGGACAAAACTAGTTGTCCGTGATGCTTTCTGTGAGCTTTCCTGAAGCACCGACAACAGGGAAATGTTCTGTTTTCAGCTAAAGAAACAGATTAGCTCTCGGTTTGTTGCCGTCAGACAATCGAATGTTTCTTGTCCAGATGTTGGACTCTGTGTGTGTGATTGTTTGTGTTAAAGAAAGCGTGAGACAAACCGAGCCTGCCAGTTTCTGCCCTCATTTGCATCCGCTAATGGCTCTATGATGCCAGTTTCTGATCACTGCAACCGCACATTTAAAATCCTGCTTTGGTGCCAGGTTCACCTCTCTTCCTTTCTTTCTTTTCCTCTCTCCCCGCCTCGTCCAGGGATTTCTGCTCCCATCCTGTTATAGCAGCTCCGTTCGTGCTCTGCATCACAACACAACTGTGGGGCCATGATGCTGCTGCAAGGAGGGACGTTTCACTTGGCCATTTTAAAGCTTTTACACTGTGATCACCTTGGACATTTAACGCTTAAACAATGAGCGTCGTTAAAGTGCTGCTCCACCTCCCTCCGGATCGTGGTTGCAGACGTTTGCTGCCATTTTGGCTACAACAACATTTAAATCAGAGACAACACGGCTGTTTGCTGCAAATGGTTACCTACACTGGAAAAAATACCCCTCCGAAAATAAAAAAACAACAATATAAAAGACGTTTTTGCTTGAAATAAGCAAAAAAAATCTGCCAATGGAACTAGTGAAAATCGGCTTGTCCAGATTTCTTGAAATAAGATGTGATATTTAGGACTTTTGAAATAAAAGTGATCTTGAAATTAGCTTAAAAACCTCTTCATATGATTATTTATTGGCTTAATTCACTGTTTAGACGGATTTTTATGTGGATAAAAATGTGGGGCCACTGTGAAGCCACATTTGGGTTTTGGACTTTCATTTGAAAACTTTTTGCCACATTCGTTGTCTTTTGGAGCAAGAAGTTTTTGGACGAGAAAATTTAAATTTAAAATTATTATTTTTTTTAAATTAAATTGTTTTTTATCTTTTTATTTTTACATTAAAAAAATACATAAATAAATAAATAAACCTGCGTTAATGCGCGATAAAATATTTATCGGCGTTAAAGAATTAACAAGTTAATGCGATAATTACGAGTTAACTTGCCCAGCCCTAAAAATAAGATAAAAGTGTCATCATACTGGGTATTAAAAGCAATCCTAAATAAGTAGGTTTTTAGCCTGGATTTGAAGAGGCCCGGGTCAGAAATAAGACGCAGCTCGACGGACTTTAAGGCCTAACGTTCCCTTGATTATCTTAAAAATATCCAACAGCACACTAGTGACACAATAAAGATCTCTGGGAAATATTTACTGACTTAGTAAGACTTTTTACAAACTTTTATTTTGTAAATATTTTGAATATTCCATCACTTCTGTTGAACACAGTCAGGAGTGAAAACCGAACCTGCTTTTTTAAAATTAAATTTCCACATTACTTAACGGTCTGGTTCTCCCCAATCTTGCACAGTAAACATAAACCACACTGACAGAAAAAATGAATCTGACTCAGTTAGATTTTATTTCATCAGTCCTGATTGGTGGTGATTAAACGCCACATCCAGCAACATAGGAGCTCAAGTCCCGACCTCTGCAGTGAACACGCCAGGCCACCCTGAAACCAGACAAAATGACATCGCTGACCTCCACGTCTAAAGGTTTATGCAGAACAACCCTGTCTTCATCTGGATGTCACATGACTTTGTCTTACCAGGCTGCCATGCCATTTGGATCCCTAACAACGCGTTTGGCACAGTTGATCGCTGCCCTTACATCATCAGACTGAAGCTCTGTACAAAAAAGGGTAAAAATGAACGGCCATTTTTTTTAATTGTGCATGTTTGGATTTAATTTCTGATATATGTAAATGTATTTTATTTATACAGCCCTTCACAGACAATCCTTACGGTGTACCAAAGTGCTTTACAGCAGGTAATAAATTAAGAGAAGAAGAAGTAAAAACAAATAAAAACAATAAAAGAACAGTGAAAGCAATAAAATACAACAAAATAAATAAGATAAAATAAGATAAAAGTGTCATCATGCTACTGGGTATTAAAAGTTTAAAATCAGTTCTATAAAGGACAGGAAGCTGTAAGGACATATATATATGACAGAAAAACACAAACCAGCGAACATGTGTACAGATCAAACATTTATATCAACTCATATATTCTCTTATTTTATGATAGAGGATGTAAAATCTCCTTGTGAAGAAATGCCAGACTTGTGGAGGTCGAAGCATGCAAGCTCTCATAGCACCCAGTTATATTAGATCAGAGAAGGTGCAGAGGCAAAAACATGCATGAAAACCTAAAAAATGTAGAAAACAAAGAGGAAACTGCAGATAAAGGCTTACTGACCGCTGCACCTGATGTTGCATCCATTGGCTGTTCGGTATGTGCCGTCGTTGCACCACCAGCGGTTGTTGATCTGGAAGATGCCGTAGTCAGTGGATCCGTCTGGGTTGTTGCGGTTGATGGCGTTGGTGTTAAAACGAGACTCGTGAGACGTTAGACAGACCCCTACAGAAAAACAGGGCAGACGGGCTTTTCAGGACCACTTCCTGAGCTCAACAGGTTTACTTGTGTAAATACATCTTTGAAAAGTGGCTCAACATTCGTTTTTGCTTTGTGATTGATGAAAGTGAGCAAAGACATAGATGCATGTCATGGTGCTTTATGAACAAGTGGTGTAGAGCAGCGGAAAGAATAAATAACTTCCATTATTTCCGTTTTATTTATTATCCGAGTCTGAACAATGTTTTATTTTTAAAAATAACCGAATTCTCTCCGTTACATCCGTCTATGACTCATTGACACGTGTCAAGATACTTGTCTCGGTCACGTGATACATTACCGCTAATATTAAACCCACAAGCTAGCAAAATGAGTAAAAAACAGACGTCTTTGGAAAGTTTATTTGCAAAGGAGGAAGGGGCCCAGTGAGGAGACAGAAGAAGTTATTTTGTTACAATTGGCAGCTATGAATCTGAGCGAGTGGCCATGACTTGTGGAGTCCCCCAGGGGTCAATTCTTGGACCTCTTCTGTTTAACTTGTATATGCTCCCTTTGGGTCAGATATTGCAGAACTTTAACATCAATTATCACAGTTATGCAGACGATACACAACTTTATGTGTCTCTGTCACCATGGCGACTGCAGCCCAGCAGACGTACTGTGTCAGTGTCTGGAGGAAGTAAACACCTGGATGAGAGAGAGTTTTCTACAATTAAATGAAGACAAAACTGAGATCATTCTGTTTGGGAGCAAAGAGAAGAGGGTCAGCGTTGGTAAATATCTTGACACTCGGGACCTTACAATCACATTACAATTACATTTCTTTTCTCATGTGTCTATGCATGAAATCTGCACGCTTGTTTGAATTCATTTAAATTGTTTTATTTGTTTCTCTTTATATTCTTTTATGTATTTTTAATGCTTCTTCCACTCCCTGCTGCAATGCTTTTATTTTATGTGAAGCACTTTGAATTGTTTGTACATGAAATGTGCTACAAATAAATTTGATTTGATTTGATTTGATTTGATTTGATTTGATTTGAAGAAGAGCCTATAACCACGAAGAAAAAGAAAGCTGCATTTAACAGACAACAACAGGAGACCTACTTAAAATATGGATTTATGGCGACAGGTGATTCCCACGCACCAAGCCCGCTCTGCATAATATGCGGCAACCGGCTCTCACCTTAAAGGCCGGTCCGTGAAAATATTGTCTGACCTTAAACTGGTCCGTGGCGAAAAAACGGTTGGGGACCGCCGGGATATCGGACATGTACACGACGATACGGTTCTTAAAAGCAATGCTATGTTGAATGTGTGACTAAAATTGGTTTAGAAACATAAATGGCTGACGGCTCTGCTCCAGCTGGAATATGTTCGTGACAGGTTGGTACTCACAGTTGGCCAGGCTGTAACCACGGAAGCCATCCATCCCATTACTCTTCAGCACTCGAGCCCACTCACAGCGATCGAAGACCTTAGCACTGGCCGCAGCCACCAACAGCAAGAACACCAGACTCTTCATCCTGTCTTCTCTGCCGGACCGAATCTTTTCACCGCTGCTGCTCTAGCTTACATTTATACTCAACATGCTCAGCTGGTAATGTTGATTTATTACCTAATCCTTTTGGATGATATCCAGTTTCAACATCTAAGCACACAGAAACACGGAGATTTAACTTTCTTTTGAAACTCGGTTTGAATCCTGTTTTTGAACTTTGACAGAGTTCATCAGTTCAGTGTGATTATGCAACCTATTTAGGTCAAGCTCGGCTGGTGCTCTTGCACAAACTGATGCAGGTTGAGAGCAACTAAAAGAAAGAAAGAAGAGCCGGCGGAGGAGTAAACACTCACAATTACGTTTAAGATTCAGAACTGACATTTAAAGTAAAGGTACCCTCTGAGCTTTTCTTGGCAAGTCTTTTTACTTTCAGTGAGAGTAAATGAATAAAAACAGTAACAGTTCAAATCCGTGTGTAGAATGCAACTCTTGGGTAAAGAGTGGAAAAACTTTAGATATTTTACCAGTTTCTCAGTGCATCTGGGAGTCTTATACACCAAGCCAACAGCTGGATGTTGTGCATAACTGGAGCATTGGTCAACGTCTGTTTCTATTGTATTTTTGTGTGCGCACACCCTGTTAGCATTGTTAGTTTACATGTTAGTTTTTTTGATTTACAATAGATTTTGAATCCCTAACTGCATGGACTGAACCAGTTACACTTGTTATATTTGTTGTTTTACTGGTGCACAATTATCAAATAAATAAGTAATTCAGTACATTTATATCCGTTTATTTGTTTTTAAAAAAATAGGAAAGAAATGTTTAAGTCAAGTCTGATGTTGTCTTTCACAAAAGAATTAATTCTGCACTGTTTTTCTGTATCGTATCGGCCGATACTAAATCTCAGATAACGGTATCTGTATCGGACGATACTAAACCTCTGATATCGTATCGGTATCGGCCAATACTAAACCTCAGATATCGTATCGGTATCGGACGATACTAAACCTCAGATATCGGATCGGTATCGGACAATACTAAACCTCAGATATCGTATCGGTATCGGCCGATACTAAACCTCAGATATCGGATCGGGATCGGACGATACTAAACCTCAGATATCGTATCGGTATCGGACGATACTAAACCTCAGATATCGTATCGGTATCGGACGATACTAAACCTCAGATATCGGATCGGTATCGGACAATACTAAACCTCAGATATCGTATCGGTATCGGACGATACTAAACCTCAGATATCGGATCGGTATCGGACAATACTAAACCTCAGATATCGTATCGGTATCGGCCGATACTAAACCTCAGATATCGTATCGGTATCGGCCGATACTAAACCTCAGATATCGTATCGGTATCGGCCGATACTAAACCTCAGATATCGTATCGGTATCGGACGATACTAAACCTCAGATATCGGATCGGCATCGGACAATACTAAACCTCAGATATCGTATCGGTATCGGACGATACTAAACCTCAGATATCGTATCGGTATCGGCCGATACTAAACCTCAGATATCGTATCGGTATCGGACGATACTAAACCTCAGATATCGTATCGGTATCGGACGATACTAAACCTCAGATATCGTATCGGTATCGGACAATACTAAACCTCAGATATCGTATCGGTATCGGCCGATACTAAACCTCAGATATCGTATCGGTATCGGACGATACTAAACCTCAGATATCGTATCGGTATCGGCCGATACTAAACCTCAGATATCGTATCGGTATCGGACGATACTAAACCTCAGATATCGGATCGGTATCGGACGATACTAAACCTCAGATATCGGATCGGCATCGGACGATACTAAACCTCAGATATCGTATCGGTATCGGACGATACTAAACCTCAGATATCGTATCGGTATCGGACGATACTAAACCTCAGATATCGTATCGGTATCGGACGATACTAAACCTCAGATATCGGATCGGTATCGGACGATACTAAACCTCAGATATCGTATCGGTATCGGACGATACTAAACCTCAGATATCGTATCGGTATCGGACGATACTAAACCTCAGATATCGGATCGGTATCGGACGATACTAAACCTCAGATATCGTATCGGTATCGGACGATACTAAACCTCAGATATCGTATCGGTATCGGCCGATACTAAACCTCAGATATCGTATCGGTATCGGACGATACTAAACCTCAGATATCGTATCGGTATCGGACGATACTAAACCTCAGATATCGGATCGGTATCGGACGATACTAAACCTCAGATATCGTATCGGTATCGGACGATACTAAACCTCAGATATCGTATCGGTATCGGACGATACTAAACCTCAGATATCGTATCGGTATCGGCCGATACTAAACCTCAGATATCGTATCGGTATCGGACGATACTAAACCTCAGATATCGTATCGGTATCGGCCGATACTAAACCTCAGATATCGTATCGGTATCGGCCGATACTAAACCTCAGATATCGTATCGGTATCGGACGATACTAAACCTCAGATATCGGATCGGCATCGGACAATACTAAACCTCAGATATCGTATCGGTATCGGACGATACTAAACCTCAGATATCGTATCGGTATCGGCCGATACTAAACCTCAGATATCGTATCGGTATCGGACGATACTAAACCTCAGATATCGTATCGGTATCGGACGATACTAAACCTCAGATATCGGATCGGTATCGGACGATACTAAACCTCAGATATCGGATCGGTATCGGACGATACTAGAAATCGTATTGGAGGTGGGAAAAAGCGGATCGTGCATCCCTCGAGCAAACACAACATCTCACGTACAAAGTTCAAAACAA
Source organism: Odontesthes bonariensis (assembly GCF_027942865.1). NCBI lineage: Eukaryota > Metazoa > Chordata > Actinopteri > Atheriniformes > Atherinopsidae > Odontesthes > Odontesthes bonariensis. The sequence goes on from NC_134527.1 coordinate 1,931,166, forward strand.
CCACTCATGCTATGTCAAATGCCAGAGAACACAGATGTGCCTTGAAATGAGATTTAAAAACAGGGAGGGAAGAAGCCTGCCTAATAAACATTAGCAAGTCGTTCGGAATAGCCAAGAACAGCTGATAAGTAGATCTTAGAGACGTGAAGGAACGTTTGGCTGAAGCAAGTCAGGAAGTTAGGGAGGAGCAAGGCCATTAAAATGTCTATACACACACTTTAAAAGTTATTTTAAAAACCAAAACAGAGCGAAGCCTGGCTGACGGCAGCATACAGCAGTTACAGTAGTCAAGTCCTCATTGCAGGTTTCTCTGCCTATCCCTGTCCAAGAAATCCCAGTGATATAAAATCTAATGTTAAACAGCAAACCTGAAGCAGAATACATTTTAGAGACACCAGGTTCCTGTTGGGTGCTTCCCCTGTCTCCGAAGGTGAACTTGGATACTCTACAGATAAATGTTTGTTGATCGAATTCTCATTTATTGGGTCCCAAGCCAACCAAAAGATAATGAAGTAGGGGAAGGTTGTACACAGACTGACTTGGAGATGGAAAACCCCCTTTTGGCTCAATCTGCCTGTCTTTTCCATTTAAAACTCACTTATACACAAAGCCTAGAGTCACCTGAAACATTCTCACTCTTTAACCTCGACTAAAACTATCATCCCTGGTGATGATCCAGCTGGTTTGATTTTATCTTCACTTTGCAGTTTAGCAATCGCAGAATTTTTGAGGACGAGCAAAGTCTGTGTTGTTGCTCTTTGATCAAACAGAAGCGGAAACATCCAAATGAATGACCTAAAAGCATAAAGAACAAATGGCTATACTATGTGTTTATTTCTAATTGTGAGTGTCCTACAGTTCGATAGTAATCATAGATTATTGCTAAAAACAGTTTCTAATGTGCAGATTTATTTTCCTACAAATCATTTTGTCTGTAAAACACTGTAAAAAGTGATCATTGAGAGTAAAAATGCCTTAAATCTGATTAAAATTTTACGTATGTACACTTTTTTAGGCTTTATCAAACTCAGGTTAACACAAAGCTGCCAAAGAACCTTTATAACACAATGAAACCGAGAAAAAAAGATTATTTTTATAATGTTTGCTCAAACTGGCCTCTGATATTTATACATATTTATATATATTTAAATTATATTTGGCCACTATCTAACCAGGTCAGTCCAATTGAGACACAATGATCTCTTTTCCAAGTGAAGCCTGGCCAAGACAATAAGTTTCGAGGGTTAAAACAAACAAGGCAAGAGGCCAAACAACAACAACAACAAAACAAACACAGTCCGATCAGAGCAATAAAGTTAAATAATGGGGCTTTCATGTAAACCGTTTGAGGCTGATTCCAGGTTACTCACAAGGTTTTTAAATGTTCCAGGAGAAACCTGTTGGAGCGTTCGGAGTAAGCACTCTGGGTTCTTGGGATTTAGCCACATAAATATCGGGGGAGTAGACCTTAAATGGCTTTATATATAAAAGTGTGCCAAGGTGAAGCCAGCGAAGGCCACTCAGCTCTGCCAGAGCTGTGAGTGAGCGCTTTGTGACTCGTAACAAACCTCAGGGCCCCGTGGTGCACGGAGTCCAGAGACTGCAGACATCTTGCAGGGGCATTCATATAAAGAAGGGTCGCCATGTTCCAACACAGGAAGAAAGGTGGCGGCAACCTGCTTTTTTACACTGGAAAAAATGCCCCATCAAAAATAAGTTAAAAAAAAAACAAATACAAGACGTTTTTGCTTGAAATAAGCACAAAAATTTGCCAATGGAACTAGTGAAAATCGGCTTGTCCAGATTTCTTGAAATAAAATGTGATATTTAGGACTTTTGAGATAAAAGTGATCTTGAAATTAGCTTAAAAACCTCTTCAAATGTAAAACAAAAGCTTGTTTCATATGATATGTGACTCAAAACAATTTGTTTTAAAGACTTTTTCATTTAACAAGATATTGAAGATGTATTGTCTTCAAACAAGTCCCTATGTCTGGCTGAAATAGAGCTTTTTAGGCAGTTGTGTCTTATATCAACACTGGAAAAAAAATGCCCCTCCAAAAATAAGTAAAAAAAACAACAAATAAAAGACGTTTTTGCTTGAATTAAGCAAAAAAAATCTGCCAATGGAACTAGTGAAAATCGGCTTGTCAAAATTTCTTGAAATAAAATGTGATATTTGCGACTTTTGAGTTAAAAGTGATCTTGAAATTAGCTTAAAAACCTCTTCAAATGTCAAAAAAAGCTTGTTTCATATGATATGTAACTCAAAACAATTTGTTTTAAAGACTTTTTTTCAAGATATTAAATATATATTGTCTTCAAACAAGTCCCTATATCTAGCTGAAATAGTGCTTGTTGTACAGTTGTGTCTCATATTAAGTGTAATGAGATATTGTGACTAGAAATGAGACAAACATACTTGGTAAGACTTTGATTTTTTCCAGTGTATGTCTAGAATAGTGTTTGAGTTTTCTTTTGATCTGAAACCACATCAATGTCAGAGTGATAAAACTCGTTTGGCGACTTTGAATCTAATAAAATGCAGCCTCGACCTCAAAGATCCTCTTAATGGAACTGAACATTTCTTCTCGGACCCACATCAGACGAAGATAAAAGACCTTCTGAGAGCTGAACTCACGTAAAATCGTATTGATTTTGTTGGAAGTTGGAGGGTGTGTGGCTCATGTCAATACGATCGTTTCTTGGAGCTGCTTCTGCTGGATATGGGAGGATTGACCTTGAAAGATGCATTTTCTACAGGTATTTTTCTTATTCTACGGATATTTAAGTGTCTAAACTATTAAAAGATCTTCTGAGTTGTTGTCATCTTTTTTTAAATTGGGGGTGTTTTTGATTGATTGATTTATTTTTGTGGACACAAAAACATCGATCCATCCATCCATCCATCCATCCATCCAACCAACCATCCATCCATCCATCCAACCAACCATCCATCCGTCTATCCATCCATCCATCCATCCATCCATCCATCCATCCATCCATCCGTCCATCCAACCAACCAACATCCATCCGTCCATCCATCCATCCATCCATCCATCCATCCATCCATCCATCCGTCCATCCATCCATCCATCCAACCAACCATCCATCCATCCATCCATCCAACCAACCATCCATCCGTCTATCCATCCATCCATCCATCCATCCGTCCATCCATCCATCCCTCCATCCATCCATCCATCCATCCATCCATCCATCCGTCTATCCATCCATCCATCCATCCATCCACCCATCCATCCATCCATCCACCCATCCATCCATCCATCCATCTATCCATCCAACCATCCATCCATCCAACCAACCATCCATCCAACTATCCAACCATCCATCCAACTATCCAACCAACCAACATCCATCCGTCCATCCATCCATCCATCCATCCATCCATCCATCTATCCATCCAACCATCCATCCATCCAACCAACCATCCATCCAACTATCCAACCATCCATCCAACTATCCAACCAACCAACCATCCATCCATCCATCCATCCATCCGTCTATCCATCCATCCATCCAACCAACCATCCATCCGTCCGTCCATCCATCCATCCATCCATCCATCCATCCATCCAACCAACCAACATCCATCCGTCTATCCATCCATCCATCCATCCATCCATCCGTCTATCCATCCGTCTATCCATCCGTCTATCCATCCATCCAACCATCCATCCAACCAACCATCCATCCATCCATCCATCCAACCAACCATCCATCCGTCTATCCATCCATCCATCCATCCATCCAACCAACCATCCATCCGTCTATCCATTCATCCATCCATCCATCCATCCATCCATCCAGCCATCCATAATAATAATCTAGGCTTTATGTTGTCATCTTTTTTAAAATTGGGGATGTTTTAGATTGATTTATTTATTTTTGTGGACACATAAACATATATATAGATCTATAGACCTATATATGGATGGATAAAAGCCCAGATTAAGTACAAGGACTGAGAAATACTTGAAATGTGAATGTAAGGATCTAATTTCAAGTTTATCTGATTTGCACTTCCTGTTATTAAATCACTCAGATTTAAGAGCAAATTTGTCGTGACAATTATTGTGCCATCAATTCATCATGTATTATTCATGAGTCTCTCTGCTTCCTGTCCTGCGTGTCTCATGGCATCTACAGCTGCCCGTCTCTGGTGGTTCCATTCAGAAACATTTTGCCGTATAGAGCTGTAATCACAGTCATAATAGAGTTCCTGAACTCCATTTACTGCCCTAACTTTCTCCATTCACTTGCTACACTTTGTGTTTTCAGTCCGTTCTTCATCTAAATGCACCCGCTCGCTCTCCACGCTCACTATCTCATCTCAAACCTGAAACACAGGCCGAGAACGCAATTAATCAAGCGGCCGATGTGAGGGCTGCTGGATCAATTAGTCTGCTCACTGAGAGGAAAGCTTGATCAGGTCGGAGACGGAGAGCAGGAGAGGCAGCCTGTGGAGAGGTTGAAAACATCGTAAACAGTGATGTTAGAGACACGCAGGTGTTAGATACGCCTGTGAAGTTCTGCAGAACATATTTTCACTGCTTGGCATAGAGGAAATTAATCTGTTTACAAGTTAACTGATCAAATTTAATGTCAGTACAATTGAATAACAAAGTGTGGCCATTTAACCCCTTAACGCCTGAATTTATATAGCTGTATATAAAAAAATGTTTTGTGTGTGTTTTAGCCTTTAAGTAGATGGTGAATAATGCTGAGATTATTAATTTCACTTTTGCACAAAAAATATAAGGTATAATGGTCAATAATAAGATAACAACAACACAGTAATATAACAGTGAAAAAACAATGTTTTTTTATTCACCCTTTTTTTTTTAACATATTTATTTATATCTTAGGTCCGTAGAGAATATGGACTAACCGGCATTGGGGGAATAAAGATGCTATCTCAGCTGGTTGATTGAGTCAAACGGTTTGTAGCATAAATGCGACAATAGGCGTTAACTGAGGTGTCATTGGCTGTGTTTACATGCACAGCAGGAATCTTACATGGATGCATAAGGACGTTTGCGTGGGTCCATCCATGTGGGCGCGGCGCTCATCTAAAACAGACGTGATGGTTTGGCTCTAAGAGTAGGGATGCACCGATACCGATACCGATACTATTCTAATATACTCGTACTCGTTAAAGTTAACCGATACCAATTTATTGCATGAAGACCGCGATCAGAGGGTGGCTTGTCATTTTTGCTGTATTTTTTTAGATTGGCGGCTCGGGGAGATGCCGAGCTAATCAGGAACAGTGTGGTTAGGCTGGTGAGACCAAAACCCGTCTTCTTATATTTAGGGAGACTTATGACTTATTTAATTTTTTTTTGTGGTAGAAGTATCGGCATTGGTACTCGGCAGTGGCGGCTCCTGACATTTTTTTTAGGTAGTGCAATTTCCAGTCTGTGAAAGCTGCATCAGAGTGTGCTGTGCGAAGCTGAACCGATTGCACTGATGCAAACCTGTTATGGTCCCACACAGGAAATAAAATGTCCAATCGTCCAGAAACTCCTTGTCTTCCTTAAATAAACACAACGCAGAGTCGAGGGGTTATTTGCACACTCACACTGATGGGACTTAACCATGCCCAGGAATATGAATAATTACATTTTAAAATGAAGATAGGTTTGACAGTAATTAAAGGTCAGAGTAAGGTTGGGTTTAGGATGTTAAAACATGGTCACAAGGCCATAATAAAGCCATAACTTCGAGCTACAGTTTACAAATTCAACATTCAAACTTGGTCTTTCCTCTCTAATTTGTGTGAGAGAGAAGTTCAGCAGCGGTGGTGTTTAAATTCAGGTTAGAGGAAAAGAAATGTAACTTTATTTACATTGGTAATGTTTTGAGCTAATAAAGAACTCACCCACACCTCAGCATAACCCTCTGAGAAGGCTCTGCATCATCAGATCTGAGGGGAAAAGTCTGTATGTAGAGAGAGTCTGAATCTGACCTGCAGCTCTTCGGCACACATGACGATGTTTTTATATACGAGAAGTATATTGTTGCTGATAGATGTTTAAGGATGGCCCAAAACCGTCCCAGAGAGTGATGAAGAGACACAAGAAAGATATGGAGGAAAGGGAGGAGCTCTCAGAAGTGATGCTTGCCTGCTGCTGGGGGCAGTTTTCCACCCACCCATCCATCCATCCATCCATCTATCTATTCATCCATCCATCCATCCATCCATCCATCCATCCATCCATCCATCCATCCATCCATCCATCTATTCATCCAATCATCCAACCATCTATCTATCTATCTATCTATCTATCTATCTATCTATCTATCTATCTATCTATCTATCTATCTATCTATCTATCCATCCAACCATCTATCTATCTATCTATCTATCTATCTATCTATCTATCTATCTATCTATCTATCTAACCATCCATCCAACCATTCATCTATCTATCTATCTATCTATCTATCCATCCAACCATCTATCTATCTATCTATCTATCTATCTATCTATCTATCTATCTATCCATCCATCCATCCATCCATCCATCCATCCATCCATCCATCCTTTAAACCTGCTTTAACGTGCCTTGCTGGGAGTCTGAAGCCTCTCCCAGCTGACACTGGGCATCGGACATAATGCATCACCTGATTATCGCAGGTCTAATACAGAGAAACCATCATGACCCCTCTCACTTAAAATGAAGTTTCACCTGTCAGCCTAATGTGCATTTCTTAATGGGAAGAAGAGCCTGAGAAGAAAACCCAAGCACGATGTTAATACCATGTCTCCCTGAATATAAGTCAACTCTAGAGTTATGTAAGCCTAAAATGTCATTAAAAATCAATATTCATTTCTCATACTTAGAAAGAAAACTTTTGAAATGTCAAGAAATACCACCCCAATTTCAAAAAGGTTGAGATGCAGAGTAAAATGTAAGTAAAAGCAGAATGTAATGATTTATAAATCTCATAAACCAATATTTAATTCACAGTAAGACATGGAAACCGTATAAAATGTTGAAAGTGAGACATTTTTGTATTTCTTTAAGAAATATTACCTGATCCTGGATTTGTTGTCGGCAACGTGTCTGAAAGTTTAGCAGGTGAAGCTAAAAAGTATCAGCTGTTGTCATGCACTAATTAGGTTGCTTGGCAACAGGTCAGTAACATGACTGCGTATAAAAAGAGCACCTTAGAGAGGCAGAGTCTCTCAGAAGTAAAGATTGGCAGAGGTTCCGCAATCTGCAAATCAGAGTAATGTTCATCACTGTCAGGCCTGATTAGTCATGTAAACACCCACTGCAGCCCATGCTCTGCTGCGCACCTGCGCTGTCTAATTACCCAGACTCTGAGCATCTGTGCTGGGCTGTATATAAGCGCCTCGCTGCCTTTCTGCTTTGCCCCTCAACGGATTTGGAGAAACAGAAATCTTACCCACTGGTTATTGAGCTTCTGCGTGCCCAGCCTGCTCCCTATCCAAGTCTGAAAGTTCAAGGCTGTGTTCGAAACCGCCTACTACATACTACATACTACATACTACATACTACATACTCATCGATCAGACAGAATGCAGAGCGTTTACCCACAATGCATTTCGCTCCTGCCCGAGCCGAAATCAGCCGGCCTGAAGCTGATATCCCTTAAGCTCTAAACTCTGTAAACTTTAGCAACATTTGAAACATTTTCAGGTGAGAAAGTAGTCGTTTAGATCCCCAACGTGTTGAAAACCTGACAAAATACCGGCTGTTTACCATTTTGTTCCCACGAATTCGGCGCTGCTAAAGCTAGCCGCAGTGAGCAACGCACTTCCGGTTATTTTCACAAAATAAAATACCCGTTGCCTTTTATCACAGGGAAAGCCATTACCATACAATTGTTGCTTTTGTTTTGAAAACAGGAAGTGAACCTACCCTCGTTGTAGCTAGCTTGAAACTGCCGTTTTGACAGGAAATGAAGATCGGCGACGTCACGTTACGTTGCATCTTGGGAAGTTTGAGTATGAGTAGTAACCTCATGATGCATACCCAACATTTAGGAGAATCTAGTACGCATCCGGGAACTTAAAAAAAGTTAAAGTTAGTTGGAGTAGTGGGAGTAGTAGGCGGTTTCGAACACAGCCCAAGTCTTGTTTCTGCTCGTAGAGGTTCTGACCACAGCTTGGGAATGGATTTAGATCTCATATATATACTGTGTCTAGGGATGCAGCGACACCACTTTTTTTCAAACTATACTTGGATCTGAATACCGATACCGATACTTCTACCACAAAAAAAATTGGAAGCCAGGTTTCGGTCTCACTAGCCTAACCACACTGTTCCTGATTAGCTTGACATCTCCCCGAGCCACCAATCTAAAAAAAATACAACAAAAATGACAAGCCACCCACTGATCGCGGTCTTCATGCAATAAATTGGTATCGGTTCATGGTATCGGTTAACTTTAACGAGTACGAGTAATTAGAATAGTATCGGCCCGATACCAGTATCGGTATCGGTGCATCCCTAACTGTGTCAATAACTGAAAAGAAAATATTGATGAACTTTCCTGATTTAAATTTTGTTCTTGACAACATCAACCACAGTGGCTGCACGTAGCTTTTACTGAGCGATATGGAGGGAATTTAACATACAGGCTTCATACATATCAGACTGCATCTCGAAGACACCACCCAATCTAAGCAAACTATTGATTTTAATGGCCCCAATACTTCGATAAAGAGCTAAAATGATCAATACTAGCGTTGCATGTTGCAAAGATTTGAGCATGTGTGGATTTGTGCATTTTAAATAGTATCACTAGTTAAGAAGTGAGGTCAGAAAAAGGCTTTAACCATTGTGACTAATAGAGATTTGAGCTTCCACTCATTCAACTGGTAAACATTTTAGACTTCACTAGTTAACTAGTTGACTAGTTAACTAGTGAAGCCCCCCAACAATCCACTAGTTATACGAGTATACATTTTTTTATTTAACCAGTCAACTAGTAAGGTCTAAAGATTTTTTAACTAGTGACTAATAATGTGTAAAATCCTCACTAGTTACACTGGTGAAGATCTTGGCTCTCAATGGTTAACTAGTACAAAAAGAAATACAGGTTACAATTAAACTAGTGAGGTGAATAGCTGACAAACTAGGTAACTTGTTTTTTTAACATGAGCTTTTGCAGCTAACTTGTTAACTAGTAAGACTGAAGTGTTACTAGTTTAGTCCAGGGGTCCACTAGTCGGTCAAAAAGCAGACTAGTTTGGATTTTGCTGCTACTTGTGCAACTTCTGGGATCCGTGTTGGAAATAGTTCAACAAAAGTGCCACTAGTTGCTGAAGAAGGGTCACAAGTACTAGTTTTGTTCAACGAGTCGGACAGAATATCCAACTAGTGAGACCAAAGGTTCAACTAGTGAAGGGAACTAATGCCTGGTATCAAGGATATGGAATAAATGGTTTTCCATAGGCTTCCAAAAATTGCTCTCAGCTGGTTGAAAGGGAGATAACTTGCAGGCACGTGAATCAGATCATTTTGGTTGTCTTTGATGCAGATATTAAACATTTGACACCAGAGAATCAAACGCAAGACGAGAGCCTCTCTGTTTGTGGCTGAGGAAGAATAAAAGCAGGGGAGGAATGAGAGATGGGAGCCAGGAGATCTGTCAAAATGTTACAAAAACACTGGAAAACAGTCAGAAGAATAAAGAAATGAGACAAAAAGGAGAATAAGTGAAGGAGAGGTGGAGGAAATGACTGCCAATAGGAACAGAAGCTGTTAGAAGACACAGCGATAAAAGAGAAGCACGGTGAAAAGGTGGAGGAGGGAGGGCAGGTTGTTAATTTCAGGGCTGGTATCTCTGAGGCAGCAGAACCTCCAGAGTCAGCAGGCCATGTGCAGGACTTTCATATGAAATAGACAGTCTGACCCTGAGAAACATCCAGGCGGAGGAGGGGGAGGGGCTTAAAGGGAGTTTAAGGTGTCGTCCTCTAAGCTGTTACATTTCCTGCTTTTATTTCCAGGACCACATCTAAAAATACAATGAAACTGTGTAAAAATGAGACGTAGTTGGGTAAAATACCAGGAAGACAACATAAACTGTAACATGAATGGGGGGGGGGGGGGGGTACATTCATAACATACTGAGACATTAATGCATCAGAACCCAAAAGAAAGACGATTAGAGAAGTCTAATCTCCCCTGGGAGGAAACATGAACACCTGAGATTCTGTTAAAATGGGGGTAAAGGAACCCGGATACCGAGCTTCATTCTCATTTCAGCAGCTTTGTTCACTTTCTGGATTTCTTTAGAAAACTGAATTTGACAATAATGTTAATAATCTTTTCAGAAATATTTTTGATATTCGGTATATTAAAAAGAATGCAACAGAGTAATATGATATAATCAAATCTAAAACCTGCATGTGAGGAACACTGAAGGGAAAACATACCAGAGAATAATGCAAAACTCAACGAAAAGGATAAAGAAATCTTGTTAATTCTCTGTAAAACTACAGTGTTGGATATCTCAGGGTGTCTCATTCTTTCTTTTTTTTGAATATCTCTTCCAAACTCACGAGTAATCTATGAAAAGTTTCCTCCTGTTAAAATGGAGTTTGTCCTCCCCACCGTCTCCAACTGCTTGCACAAAACTTGTTGCTCTTAGTCAAATGTCCAAGGACGGCTTGTTCAGAGTGAATTCACACGGTTGGAAAACAACGAAAGTGAACTCTGTCATTGTGAGGATGTAGTAATGAGACCCTCTTTGTTTTCCTGTGAACAGTAATGCATTCTGGGAGAAAGTGTTGATCCCTCCGACATCAGCAGGCAGCAGAATAAAAGTGGACCTTTAAAGCATGGAATAAAAAGGCTCTGGGTTGTTTGTTCAGTTAATTTTCCACAACATACCCAGATCAGCACAAAAAAAAATGTTTTCATGATGACAGGCTGTGCAGAATAACTGGGATGCTGATGCTGCAGGTACTTTACAGTCAAAGCCGTCCTCTCAGAACGACAAAGAGCTGTTTGGTCAAGAAGTTAATTAAAAAATCAATTAGATGTCCGACCTTCATTTTCTGCTCTTCATCCTGTGGCTGAATGCGGCTCATAGCCACTAAAAGGCAGCAACACCTGATGAGTCTGTCTGAACATCATTGAGGCTAAAAAATTTTGTTTCTTTGTGAGCAGAAGAAATCAAAGCTTCCCAAAAACCTGCAGATTGCTGGAGGATTAAAAATAAAAAAGGTTCAAACGCTTGCTTGAAAAGATTAAATGAGAAAAGCTAGAAGTGATGATATGAATGAATACAACTTTCATAGAAAATAGGGCCAAGAGATTGTGAGCTCTGACTTTTTCCTGGAGAACCATTTTGTGATGCAAATGTATTACTCTGTTGAACGCATATTGTTCTGAGAAGCAAAAGGCTTTATTTTTTAAACCCCAGCCAACTAGCCGGACTACCTTCATCAACACCAAAACGAGGCTGGAACTCTGCTCACAGGACGCAGCAGGGGGTAAGAAGATGTTCAGAAATGATGCTGCTGATATGGGATGTTACACAGCTTCATGTCAGAAGAGGCGAACTGTCCCTTTAAAGAGGCGAACTGTCCCTTTAAACCTAAAGATCAAACCCTCCAGCACACTGCAAAAAATAGGGCTCTTCAAACAAGATAAAAAACACTGAAACTAAGGGAAAAGGTACTCAAAACAAGTGAAAAATCTGTCCATGCAGCAAGATAATTTGACTTGGCAAGATTTCTTAAATTAAGATTGTAGGAGTCTTGTTTCTAGATGTAACAAAGGCAGTTTTGTGAACAAACATTTGTCATTTGCTTAAAATCCAAGGAATAAAGTGTGTTTTCAGATATTTTCTGTCTGACTCTTGAATCGAGCATGTTGAGTTTCTTATTGAATCTTAAAACAAAGATTTATTTTGATGAGACTTTGGAGGAGAAACGTAATACATCTTATTTTAAGTGTTAATTGTCTCATTTTATGATTTCCTGCCTGTTTGAGACAAAAAAGTAAAGTTGCCCCCCTGAGAAATGCCCCGTCCATCCAAAGAAAACCGGCCAGAAAAAAGACAACGATTCATTATCTCTGTTTGTGTCTTGTATTGATAGAATAAATGCAGGTGGTGATTTAAAAAAAGCATATATCTGCAAAGTTTATAGCTTTATTTATTTTTTGGTTATCGTGTCCCCCCCCCCCCCCATTACCTTAACCCCCTTGCTGCTGGAAAAAAAGGCGATTTTCACATTTTCGGATATTTTTGTTGTATACAATTATCTGAAATGTAGACTTAATGTAGGTAATAATAATAAAAAAAATAAATAAATAAAATAAAAATAAAATTTATAAAAAAATTCCACACTGTTAACAAAATTGTGTGACCATATTTTCATTACCGAATTGAATTATTTCTATTATTATTATTATTATTATTATTACTATTATTATTATTATTATTATTATTATTATGCTTGAAGTTGTAGTAGTGGTTTTCCACCAGTTTTTTCAGGAATTGTTTTCTGCCCCCCCAGATGAGCTAACTGCCCACCCACACATGCCATTCTGCTCACACCTCTGGTGTGTGCACATGTGCTCGGACATGTGAAAGTCTGTTGGTAGAAATCCATCAAGTAAACACAGCAGCACACCTACCCTTTCCTCTCCTTCTCCCCTGTTTCTTCCTTCCTCTCTCTCTCCTGACGCCCTGTCGGCCCCCTATTAGTCAGGCTGACACTGACGGACAGAGATGGAGTGAATGAGTCTGGGTGAAACTGTGAAACACTGTTTGTGTGGGAGTAGTTGCTGCTTTTCCTGACAGGCCCACCTGCTGTGAGCCTCTGGCTTTCACACACAGACCCCTGGTGTAAAACAAGGTGTTACGCTGCAGAAAATCCTTTTTTCTCATTAACTACGCCCTATTTTCCATCTTTATTCGGATAGCTTGACAGGAACACAGTGATCTCATTTCATACATCTATTCATACGTTTCTGGAGACATGTTGTCAGTTCTTAAAAATGACTGAAATTCTTATGAACAGCCATTTGAAAAGCCTCGACATCAACCCAACGAACTGCAGAAGACTGCACTGGAAAAAATCAAAGTCTTACCAAGTATATTTGTCTCATTTCTACTCAAAATATCTCATTACACTTAATATAAGTCACACAACTGCCTAACAAGCACCATTTCAGCCAGATATAGGGACTTGTTTGAAGACAATACATCTGGAATATCTTGTTAAATGAAAAAGTCTTGAAAACAAATTGTTTTGAGTCACATATCATATGAAAAAAGCTTTTTTTTTTACATTTGAAGAGGTTTTTAAGCTAATTTCAAGATCACTTTTAACTCAAAAGTCCCAAATATCACATTTTATTTAAAAAAATCTTGACAAGCCGATTTTCACTAGTTCCATTGGCAGATTTTTTTGCTTATTTCAAGCAAAAACGTCTTTTATTTGCTGTTTTTTTTTAACTTATTTTCGGAGTGGCATTTTTTCTAGTGTGAAGTATTATTTAATCTGCAGACTGGAATGGTAAACTTGTTAGCTGTACTCAGCCTTGATCAGAAAGGCTTCTGTGGTTTTCTATGGCAGAGACCGCTGTCTTTTTAACTGTCTTAACTGTGACTGGACGTGCACTGGATGAAGAATAAAGACTTTTACACCTACAGTGCAGCTAACCTGGTCTGAAGTGGCTCCACCTGCTCAGCAAGACGACCTCGTCTGCAATCACAACACAGTTCTCTGTGACACTGCTAAAAATGACAGATTTTCCTTTCTGGATCTGTGAAAGCAGAACTTCAGTCTCAGAGCCCCTAAAGTTGTTCTTTTTGGATCTCTGAGAGCAGAACTTCAGTCTCAGAGCCTCTAAAGTTGTTCTTTCTGGATCTCTGACAGCAGAACTTCAGTCTCAGAGCCCCTAAAGTTGTTCTTTCTGGATCTCTGACAGCAGAACTTCAGTCTCAGAGCCCCTAAAGTTGTTCTTTCTGGATCTCTGAAAGCAGAACTTCAGTCTCAGAGCCTCTAAAGTTGTTCTTTCTGGATCTCTGAAAGCAGAACTTCAGTCTCAGAGCCCCTAAAGTTGTTCTTTCTGGATCTCTGAAAGCAGAACTTCAGTCTCAGAGCCTCTAAAGTTGTTCTTTCTGGATCTCTGGAAGCAGAAGTTCAGTCTCAGAGCCCGTAAAGTTGTTCTTTCTGGATCTCTGAAAGCAGAAGTTCAGTCTCAGAGCCCGTAAAGTTGTTCTTTCTGGATCTCTGAAAGCAGAAGTTCAGTCTCAGAGCCCCTAAAGTTGTTCTTTCTGGATCTCTGAAAGCAGACCTTCAGTCTCAGAGCCCGTAAAGTTGTTCTTTCTGGATCTCTGAAAGCAGAACTTCAGTCTCAGAGCCCCTAAAGTTGTTCTTTCTGGATCTCTGAAAGCAGAAGTTCAGTCTCAGAGCCCGTAAAGTTGTTCTTTCTGGATCTCTGAAAGCAGAACTTCAGTCTCAGAGCCCCTAAAGTTGTTCTTTCTGGATCTCTGAAAGCAGAACTTCAGTCTCAGAGCCTCTAAAGTTGTTCTTTCTGGATCTCTGGAAGCAGAACTTCAGTCTCAGAGCCCCTAAAGTTGTTCTTTCTGGATCTCTGAAAGCAGAAGTTCAGTCTCAGAGCCCGTAAAGTTGTTCTTTCTGGATCTCTGAAAGCAGAAGTTCAGTCTCAGAGCCCCTAAAGTTGTTCTTTCTGGATCTCTGAAAGCAGAACTTCAGTCTCAGAGCCTCTAAAGTTGTTCTTTCTGGATCTCTGAAAGCAGAACTTCAGTCTCAGAGCCTCTAAAGTTGTTCTTTCTGGATCTCTGAAAGCAGAACTTCAGTCTCAGAGCCTCTAAAGTTGTTCTTTCTGGATCTCTGAAAGCAGAACTTCAGTCTCAGAGCCCCTAAAGTTGTTCTTTCTGGATCTCTGACAGCAGAACTTCAGTCTCAGAGCCCCTAAAGTTGTTCTTTATGCGCCTTGATGCCATTCTCATGACTCAACACTTCCTGGCACAGGAGAGAGGAAGCACAGCCTTATATGGTATCATTTTGGGCGTGGAGTATGCAAATCTACTATCCTCATGCACGTGCACTTAAATACGCACGGGTGGCATTCATAATTTTCGCAGCTCGTTTACACACTTTTTCCGAAGTTAAGGGCGTTTGTTGCGTTTGTTGAATCTGACAAAAGTGAAAGAAATTCACTAAATTTCTAAAGAAATATAGAATAAAAATACAAAAATGTTCTTGCATGAGGCCCAATGATTTTACAAAACACTTCCATTTTATTATGGGAAAGTTCTGATCTCCGTTCAGAGGTAATTTGGTCAAAACTTGGTCATCAATCACTGAGTCATTTTCTATCAGTCACCTTAAATGCTCGGGGCTCGCGGCCATGTCCCAGTCTCTGACCGATTATCCAGCAATATCAGATATTCTGAAGCAGCTGGTGGAGGAAGAGTTGGTGAGTCAGGAGCTGCAGCCAGTAAGAGTGCAAAAGAAGGAGGTCTGAGGTATGAAATCACAACTAACGAGAATAATAAAGAAACTATGATCTGCTCCAGAGACGGAGCTCTGGTCCAAATGTTGGCAAGAACGTGTTTCCAGCACTCAAACTCCAGACAGGCTATTATGAGAGAAGCCATGGGGAAAGAAACCGGTTTTCTCATTAACAAACAAATATGTTAAACAGCATAAATCACCTGGAGCAGCTTGATCCATAATGTAACGTTAACGAGCAGAAAGAAAGAGGCTTTTTCTGCTGGAAAAAGCTTGTTGGTGGAGTTCTGACATGAAAACACTCGATTTCAAAGCTCCTGATCTCACGCCACATTCTTTTCTTTTTCTCTAATAATAATCAAAGTGTTTTTGTTGATTTCTCTATTCAAACAACAAACATCCCATTAATAACAAAATAACAGGACTCAAGATATATGTACAAATATCTGTCTCAACTATAGACAGATGACAACAAGACAAATCACCCTGATACAAAACATCAAACATAACACCACCCATGTGGCCCAGACACTCTAAAATAAATAAACAAATAGAAAATAACAACAATATCACAATAATAATAAAAATAAAAATAAATACATGGATTTTAAAACAAATTAAAATAAATAAATAAATAAATAAATAAGGGGGGGGGGGGCTATGTTGGAGCAGAGGAGAGCTCCTGTTCAAAATGAGAAATAAAAGGCTGCCAGATCTTAGAGAATCTGTTTGAGAATCTTTTTCTCTACAAATACAAATCTTTTTCTGTTTTTCTCCGAACGTTCTGTCCCTCCTTGACCTGTGAACTTTGTTCGGGTGCTCAGCCCCAAAACTGTGGGGTTTCAGTTGCTTCTGACAAGGATTTAACCTGCAGCACACGGTGCTGTCGTGTCATCCTTCTTACTGAACTGTTCTCCATCTCAGAGCCTTAAATAATGCTGTTTTCTCAAACTATTTGGCATCTGAGATCTGCAAAAAGTGGCCTTTGGCATCTGATTCTAATCCACCTGCTGCTGACGACAATCGCTGCAAACAGGATTCTGAATGTTTTACATCTGAAGAAGTGACAAGATCCTGATGAGGTCCCTGAAGAGGGTTGCAGGAGAGTGCCGGGATCCATAAACATGAACACCCACCTTCGGTTTCAGTTTGCTGGAGGCATCGCAGGTTTGGGCATGAAAAACACTTATTTTGTTCTGGGTCTGGGTGTTTTTGTACCTAGTTATTGGTTCTATTCTTAGTCAGTGCTCTTAGTGTTTTCTGTATTTAGATCAGTCTTTGTTTCACCTTAGTTCTGTTTGTCAGTATTCAGTTATGTTTTATTACTCCTTGTGTATTCTTTGTGTTAGATTCATTTTCAGGTTAGTGTGTTCTGCCATCTCTCTCCTCAGTCCATGGCTGTGTTCGAAACCGCATACTTCTCCTACTAACTTTAACTTTTTTTAAGTTCCCGGATGCATACTAGATTCTCTGAAATGTTGGGTATGCATCATGAGGTTACTACTCATACTCAAACTACCCAAGATGCAACGTAACGTGACGTCGCCGATCGTCATTTCCTGTCAAAACGGCAGTTTCAAGCTAGCTACAACGAGGGTAGGTTCACTTCCTGTTTTCAAAACAAAAGCACCAATTGTATGGTAATGGCTTTCCCTATGATAAAAGGCAACGAGTATTTTATTTTGTGAAAATAACAGGAAGTGCGTTGCTCACTGCGGCTAGCTTTAGTAGCGCCGAATTCGTGGGAACAAAATTGTAAACAGCCGGTATTTTGTCAGGTTTTCAACACGTTGGGGATCTAAACGACTACTTTCACTCCTGAAAATGTTTCAAATGTTGCTAAAGTTTACAGAGTTTAGAGCTTAATAGAAATCAGCTTCAGGCCGGCTGATTTCAGTTCGGGCAGGAGCGAAATGCATTGTGGGTAAACGCTCTGCATACTGTCTGATCGATGAGTATGTAGTATGCAGTATGTAGTATGCAGTATGCAGTATGTAGTATGTACTATGTGGTATGTAGTATGTAGTATGTAGTATGCAGTATGTAGTATGCAGTATGCAGTATGTGGTATGTAGTATGTAGTATGTACTATGTGGTATGTAGTATGTAGTATGTAGTATGCAATATGTAGTATGGAATATGTAGTATGCAATATGTAGTATGCAGTATGCAGTATGTGGTATGTAGTATGTAGTATGTAGTATGTACTATGCAGTATGCAGTATGTAGTATGCAGTATGCAGTATGCAGTATGCAGTATGCGGTATGCAGTATGCAGTATGCGGTATGCAGTATGCAGTATGCAGTATGCGGTATGCAGTATGCGGTATGCAGTATGCAGTATGCGGTATGCGGTATGCAGTATGCGGTATGTAGTATGTAGTATGCAGTATGTAGTATGCAGTATGCAGTATGCAGTATGCGGTATGCAGTATGCGGTATGTAGTATGTAGTATGCAGTATGCGGTATGTAGTATGTAGTATGCAGAATGCAGTATGCGGTATGCAGTATGCGGTATGCAGTATGCAGTATGCGGTATGCAGTATGCAGTATGCAGTATGCAGTATGTAGTATGCAGTATGCAGTATGCAGTATGCAGTATGCGGTATGTAGTATGTAGTATGCAGTATGGAAGTATGTAGTATGCGGTTTCGAACACAGCCCCTATGTCTTTCTAGTTCCACCACTCCTCGCCGGATCCTCGTCTTATACGTCTTATTCCCCGTCCGATTTCCTCCTCAGTCCTTGTCTCGCAAGTATTTAGTCTAGTTTTGTTATTTTCTTAGTTTTCTGTTTAGTTTAGTTTTCAGGGTTCCAGCGTTGCTGCGCCTTTTATTTATATTGAAAATAAATCCCTTTAACTTCACTTTTGGAAACTTCATATTTAAAGGAAGAAAAAAAGGCCTTTATCAGGTTCATAATGATGAATTTGATGCATCAAAAGGCAGCCAATGGTTACCTTAGTGTATGTATCTGTGATGCCAGGGAGGAGTGACCAACCAGGAGAATACAACACTGGAAGAACTGGCTAATTAATCTAATTAAATCCTGCGATATCAATCAGAAACACCTTCTTCTTCCCAATAACCGATGCCTCCCCTTATTATGTCTCCCACACGGTTTCACTAAAATTCTTACAACTATCCTCAGTCTCAGGCTACATTAAGAAACCAACAAACAGATTGTTTTTATGGTGAATAAGATTTTATTTTAGCCTTGTTACTGAGTCTAAAACAATCAGGATCACCACAAGCTATTAGATCTGATAAACGCAGACCACAGAGCAAGAATGCAGAACGTCTGACTTCTGTCTGCAAGAACCAGCTGCAGTAAAACATCAGTGTTGGAAACAGTTCCACTCCTACTTATGAAATATTAATCTTCCCTCCATCATAATTGCTGTTCTTGATGAATGTAGATGGTGGTGTGGGGCATGGCCAGCGCTGCTCCCCGGGGGAAAACAGTCCGATTGTGCACGTGCGCTAATCTGGAAGAAGTTAGAAATGTAATTACAGACGTGAGAGTCGGGCTTAAGATGATCAGGAGGTCAGAGCGGCTGCTGCAGAAACATTAAAGCAGCTCTCAGAGATCTGAGCGCACACATAACACAATAAATAGATTCATCTCTAAGCAGTTTCTTTTCTCCAACTCTGAGCTTTTAGGGATATTTAATAGAGTGATTTTTCTGTCAGCTTGAGGAACCACGAAAGGTGAATGTTCAGCAGTGTAAGTGTAAAACACCTTATTAGTTGCACTGCTGTCAGCATTATTCTGATGCTTTTAAAGTGGAAAATCACAATGTTTGATGGAAAAATAAAAATTAAATCCCAGATAAACAGCCTCAATTTTGCTATCGATGGTTTTTGCTGTTTTTTTTAAGAATATGCACACAAGGGCAGATTCAAACCTCTGTGATGAATAAGTTCTGACATGGGGATCATGTTGCTTATGTCAACTCTCATGTTGTGTGCATGTTTGTTCTATTTTGGTTTTGATCCACCTGCCATGGTCCATGGATACTTGTTTGGTGTCCTTCTGTTTGAGTTTTGTCTCCTTGTTACCAAGGATGTGCCATTGTTTGCCAGTGTCATACTTTAGATGTCCTCAGTTCGCCTCTTTTGTCTCCAAAATGATCATTTCCACTGGGGATGCACCGATCCGATGTTTGGATCGGATATCGGTACCGATATCGAAGAAAATTTGAGATCGGGTATCGGTGACAAAGGGCCGATTTTTATTTATTTATTTATGATGAATAAACTTGTTACGTTAGGACTACCTCTGAGTTTTCTTTTTTTTCTTTTTTACTAGAAGGCAAGCCAAGGCAATTTTATTTATAGAGCACAATTCGTACACAAGGCAATTCAAAGTGCTTCACAGCTACATAAAATCACAAGAAGGCAATAAAATCATTAAAAAAAAAAAAAAAAAATTAAAAAAAAAAAATTAAAATTTAAAAAAAATTAATAATAAAAATAATCATTAATTAATTAATTTAAAAGTGAAGAATGCATATAAAATACTTTCAGGTGTCATATGCACATGCACTTGTAAGACAAGCTTTTGTTCTTTTTTCAGTTCTTTGTTTAATTCAAATTTGCACTAAACTATATAAAGAGCTGATTGCTATTTATTTTGAAAGTCTACCAACCAAGCAAGTAAAGCTATTGTTTTTTTTATTTTATTTTAATTTTCTTTTACATTACTAACTGCACTGACTGAACCAGTTACACTTGTTATTTTTTTATTGTTAAGATATTTTTACTGGTGTACAATTATTAAATAAATAAGTGATTCAATACTTTTATATCTGTTTTTTTGTTTAAAAAAAAATAGGAACGAATTGTTTAAGCACTAAATAATGATCCAGTTGAACAGATTACAATTAATTGAATTCCAATTGGCTTGAATTGGACTATACTATTTAAGTGTCGTCAAAATGTCAAAGAAGCGAGCTCCATTCAGCGATTAGTTTGGCGTTCCTCCACCTCCAGAAAATGTCAGACTGAATCTGAACCGCAAAAGAAAAGTGGCCACATGAGGTCAGCCGGCTTCAAACGAACGCACAGAGATGTGGTGCAGAACATCCCCCTCTGATGGACAAACGGCGCCTTTTATACAGGTACCATAAACTTGACGATGATGATGAAATTCTGTAGGACAACAGAACCTTCAGGGCTTTAACATAGTAACTCTTGTAAGTGCTTAAAAAGCTGAAATTTCACTTGGTTTTTGGTGTTAGAAAAGTTGATTTTGGCACATTTAGTTTTCAGAGCTTGAAACACATTCATGTTATTAGAAAATTACAAGCTTGGTTTAAAGAACAGACATTTTGTTGTGCTGCTTCTGTCCATTTTCAGTTTAAATTAAAGTACATGTCACACTATCCTCCTGTGAGGTTAAGGAAAAAATCTGTTAAAAATGTGATGACCAAGCAGCAACCCCAGGTGCTCCCCTGAGAACAAGACCAAAAATCTTATGGTTATATATAGGGCTGGGCGAGTTAACTCGTTATTAATTTAACGCCGATAAATATTTTATAACGCAGGTTTTTTTTTTTTTTTTTTTTTAAATTTGAATTTTTTTTTTTTTAAACATTTTTTTCAGGCTTTTATTTTGTAAAAGTCTGTTGCTCACAGGCTTTTATTTTGTAAAAGTCTGCTGCTGTCTGCTGTGGAACAGGAAAAGAAAGTAATCGGCGGATCCACCAAACATGGAGAAGGGTACGGAACTTTTACTCGGCCATTTTCATGTTAAAGTTCTTCCAGACGGCGGAGTCGACAGAACCAAAGTCATCTGTAAACACTGCCAAGTTGAATTGTCTTCTCAGCGTAGTAGTTCCAGTCTAAAATATCACTTAAAGGCAAAACACACAACTGATAGCAGCAAGTCATTCAAGGAAACAGACAGTGGAGCGAGGCTTCTACATAAAAACTACAGAAAGATGCTGATGTTAAAAGTGTGTTTGCACAACAAATGTTATGGCACTTTCATTCATATGGCAGCACATTTAAAATAAAGCTAAATGCTAAAAGCTATACGCTACTTTTGGATTCATTTTTGGATTCTGCGTACAAATGCGATTAATCGTGATTAATCAGGGAAATCATGTGATTAATTAGATTAAACATTTTAATCGTTGCCCAGCCATAGTTATAAACAAGGAAGATGTTAAACATTTTGCATTTTTAAAAGGAAAAAAATGTTCCTTTATGACAACGGTCGGTTAAAGAAGCGTTTATGCTTGATAGACAAAAGCTTTGGTTAGTAGCTCTGATTCAGTGTTGCAGTCTGGGCTGAGACGGCTGTTACATCAGTGATAAAACAGATAAAACACACAGTATTAGTGGCAGAATTGTATTCATTATGCATGCTGGAACGTCCAAAGATTTGAAATGTTCTCTCTGATGTAATAATGTGTTTAAATCGGTAAAAAAACAGCTCATGAAGCTGTTGTGAAGCCAGCTTGTTGTGTCTGCTGCACACGGCCCACAGGAGGACAGTAACTGGCAATGTTTCATAGAATCTAACTATATTCTGTGTTTTTTAAATGGAATAAACAAGGGAACAGAAACGGGTAAATAAAGACGATAAAATCTCTTTATTTTATCGATCATTTCTCTTTTCCTCCTGTACCCCTCTTTCCATTCCCCATTTGTCTTTGTTTCCTCACAACTTCTGTCTCCTCCCCCCTCGTTCGTCTCCTTCATACCTTTAATCGGTTATTCTGATCACTCATCCGTTTTCTCCCTCCATACCTCCCCCACTCTTTGTGCTGAAGGGAGTCACCACAGATTCCAATTTTCTCAGGTATGCTTCCTCCTGCTCGTCCTTATCTTGCAGCGTTTATTCTGAGCACTAATAAACACTGTGAGACACGAAAAGCAGGCTTCAGTTAAGGTGTTGTAACTCCCTCGACTCTAAAAGTTGATGCCATGAATAAATACTGTCCTACATACAGGGTGGTGGTGACCAAGATTGACCTTTTTTAAGGGATTTTCTGTTTAATTCTTACTCTCTGTTTGGTTAATCCCTAAAACAACTTGGCTAAATTCAGGCTGCATTCAGTTATTTAACAAAGTTAACGCTGCATGTTGAAATTAGGGTGCTTTAAGGGTAGCCTGGGTGCCAGCCGAACTTAGCCCCGCCCATAAAAGTTTTGGTCGGGAAGTTCGGTCTGGCTCTGCTCAGTTGGGAAATCTCTATGCTCGACATCAAAACAGTCGACCCAATCAGATTGCCAGGGCGGGCTTTATACGATGATGGACAGATGATCAACAGGGACATTATCGACTACGTCACTAAAGAGCGCTTGGTTTGAATTCGTTTGAAACAAACATGGCTGCCGCTGGAGAGCTAGGGTGTGTAGATTCTGCCATCGAGTCTGTTCTACAGGATCTCCACATTGCATTCATTTTGAAAGACGAACAGAGGAACGCGATAAAGGCTTTTATCGATAGAAAAGATGTTTTTGCCGTCCTTCCTACAACAAGTGTGTGTCGCTTAATCTACGTCACATACTACGTTGCTCTGATTGGTTGTAGGTCTATCCAATTGAGCGAAGAGGCATTTTTTCTCCTGGTTCGGTTGAAACACGCCCCATACTCAAATCTCGAGCGGTATCATCACATTCTGACTAGAATCTTAAGTATGACGTAGTCAGGCTACTTTAAGGGTACCTGTAGAATAGAATTGTCAAATTCAGCTTTATTTCACCCAATTTAGTGAACCCAGCAAATTAACATGTGGTCGCAAACTGCCCCAATGGGAGTGTCCGGTGTCCGGTTCTGATCTTTTGGATGATGTGATGCGTCCTCCTCTTCAGCACTATCATTCCATCCAGGTTTGTCGTGAAGCTCTGGGATCTAATCCTCCATCTATCAGCGGGGTCACATGGCACTGAAAGGATCGGATTATTGACTAAATTACAATCAGACTGAGTTATTAAGTTCATGTAGACACCTTAATCTGACTAAGAATTGGGGGTACCAAGAGGCTCCGTCCCTTGGTGGTCGGTAGCTCCGCCCCTTGGTGGTCGGTAGCTCCGCCCCTTGTCATGTTGTCAGGCTGAAATGTTTCCTCATACGACACGGACACAACCTTGGCGTGTTTAATAAGTTAAACCTCCACGTGGTCTCCTTTGTCTGCGGCGCTCTGCTCTCCTTCCTTCATGAAACCAAGAAGTACGGCCTGCGCTCCATCCTGCGTCTCCTGACTCTCTCTGTGAGCTCTTCCAGCCTCCATGTTAGACGCCCCATGTGATCGTCCATGATTAATATCACCATCATGCAGACCATGAACACGGTGGCCTCCCCGCTCTCCATGTTAGCTTCTTGGTGCTGTTTTCTTCTTCTCTCCTTACTTTTACCAGGTTTTCTTTTGTTCTGTTTTGTTGTTGAATGTGGCGCTAAAGTAACACGTCGCATCAGTCCCTATCAGGTCCGACTCATGTGGGAATGCAGACTGAAACAGAACGCCGTTCTTAGAATTATTATATGTTATTTTGTATTGTTATCACATTGCTTATATCTTAGCCTGTTTTATTTGGCGCAATTTTTTCTTTGCAGACATCGAGCCCCTCTGCAAACCTCTGCAGACAGAGTATGAATTCATTCTACTTTTATCCTTTTTTTTTAACTTCTATATTCTATTCAATATTTTTTCAATATTATTTATTTCTACAGTTTTATTTTTTTTTACTTTTTATCTTAACTGAATGTTAGAAAAGTTGCAATTTTTGTTTCTTATGTGCAATATTTGAGGGAGCTCTATTCAGCTTGAGTCGTGTTGTCATGCACAATAAATAGCTGGGATAGAATCCTTAAACCGGTGTTAATCCTGGCCTCGATAGTGGATTATATTCAGTCATCGGCTATAATTCCCTTTGTGTCATTGCAGTCTGGAGTGTAACACCTAACAAGTCTACAAGTCTCGAGCTCCGTAGCCAGAGGGACCTAAATAATGAAACCGGTAGACAAAAAAACCCCCCAAAAAACGTAAAGTGTTTTAAACCCCAGCTGCACTTTGTTAGCTCTTGATTCAGACTTCACCGTTCCTCTGTGTGTTATTCAAAGGTTGCACATCTTACATGGTGCTTTCTCCTTTTCTTTTTTTTCAGTGCACTAAGTACACATTCCTCCACAAATGCTATATTATAATTCTATAGGGTTGTCATGGAAGCACTCTAATTAGTTTTAATTAGCTTCGAAGTCCAAGATTGATCGCCTCTGCTGGGCCTGTGTTTTCACCAGGGCTGATTAGGTCAGTCGCTGCCTGCGACATGGCTGCACGACGCATGTTTGGAGCTTCTGTCTTATTATTTTCTGTAACTAAAATGTTAATTTAATTTGTTTAAAGACATTTAAGATGCTGTCACATTTTGTTGATCATTACAAACACTCGTCTCCTGTGTTGTGAAAATAGCTGTGCACACTTAACAGGGTTACGGGGGCCTCTCGTATATTGTGAGGTTAATGGAAAAGACATCGAGTGTCTGTGTATACATGCAGGATAAGTGTAATGGATGGTTTCACACTAAGTGCTTCTTGCTTCTATGGAATCCATTTTAATTAGTGTAAGTGCAGACTTGTAGGGAATTATTTGACTTGAGAAAATTTGATCAAATTGAAAATATCACATGAATATCAGTCATACATTATTTATAAATTCAGATTGATATGAGGGCACTGGAAAGGATTACGTTTAACAACATAAAACACAAAGTGTGAGTAGTGTTGGACATGTTAGAGACTCTGGGTGGTGGAAGGAAGGAAGGTTAAGATGATCAAAATGAATGATTTGATGAGAGGTAACCAAGAAAATACAAATCTAGGGCAAACTTATGGTTAAAATAATGGGGACAGCTGAAGAGCAAACCAATGTATGAATGTGTAAATATGCAAAAATAAATTCAATTAAAATGTATTAATAATAGTAATATAATCAGTGTATTTGTTTCAGTGTGATCTTTAAAAGGACCAAAAGTTGGACCACCTCAGCGGCTCTGCCCAGAGTTCCTCCTCCCGGATGGTGGAGGCTCCTCCCCCTATCTCTCAGGCTGAGCCCCGCCCCCCGGATGATGGAGCTCCTCCCCCTATCTCTAAGGCTGAGCCCCGCCCCCCCGGATGGTGGAGCTCCTCCCCCTATCTCTCAGGCTGAGCCCCGCCCCCCGGATGGTGGAGCCCCTCCCCCCGAATGGTGGAGCTCCTCCCCCTATCTCTAAGGCTGAGCCCCGCCCCCCGGATGGTGGAGCCCCTCCCCCCGAATGGTGGAGCTCCTCCCCCTATCTCTAAGGCTGAGCCCCGCCCCCCGGATGGTGGAGCCCCTGCCCCCGAATGGTGGAGCTCCTCCCCCTATCTTTAAGGCTGAGCCCCGCCCTCCTCTGAAGGAATCACAGAGAACCGGATCCAGAGATACTGAAGCTCCTCCCCCTGAGGCAGAGACTCACCCCCGAACCAGAACGGCGGCCTCAGATCTGGCAGAGCCGACTTCCATCCCGGCTGCTTCACACTCAGCTGTGAACTGAAGGACATGAAGGAGCCAACAGAACTATAATTCTTATCGTATCTTATCTAATAAAAACGTTCATTTCTATGTGACCAAATCTGAATCTCTTGTCCTGATATAAGAGTATTTCCAACTTATTCAAAGCAGGTATAGTTTTCACTCCAAAGGGAGATTTCCTGACTCCTTTCCTGCCGTAGAATCACCACCTTATCGTGGTGGTGGAGGGGTTAGAGTACCGCCCATGATCCGGAGAGCTGTGCTGTCAGGGGCACTCGGCCCTGATGGGGTCTCTCAAGGTAAATTGGTCTCAGGGAGGAGTTTACCTTTATGGAGAGACCCATGAGAAATTTAGTCACCTTACCTGAAAAAGCTAACCATGGGGGGGGGGGGGGGGGGCTCTGCTGGTGAGCTTCCTGGTGGCCGAGCCTTGGCTCCTGGGGCTCATGGTCCCCGGAAGCCGCAGGATTCCTTCGCGAGGACGAAACGAATCCTAAATGTGAATTATTTCAGAAACGTTTTTCTTTCCGTCAGTGTTTCTGATTTCATGGTCTTAAATTCAACCCCCCCCCCCCCCCCCCCCCCCCCCCCCCTTGTGGACGTACAGACTGCAGATTGATCACTCCTGTCACAGCAGGATTGCTGCAGAGTGCTGTACACAGGCTGCTAATTGATAAAGCTCCTCTGGGCCTCGTTCACTCCAGCAGCAGTGAGAGGAGACAGGAAAACTCTCCAGGTACGAAACAATGGAGAAAACAAGGACAGATAATATGCCATCACCGTGTGAATATTTTGGGTAAATGCAGAAAATGGTGTTCCCTGTCATCAGAAAGACCATTTTTGGTGGTAAAAAAGTTTAGGGCTGGGCAACGATTAAAATGTTTAATCTAATTAATCACATGATTTCCCTGATTAATCACGATTAATCGCATTTGTACGCAGAATCCAAAAATGAATCCAAAAGTAGCGTATAGCTTTTAGCATTTAGCTTTATTTTAAATGTGCTGCCATATGAATGAAAGTGCCATAACATTTGTTGTGCAAACACACTTTTAACATCAGCATCTTTCTGTAGTTTTTATGTAGAAGCCTCGCTCCACTGTCTGTTTCCTTGAATGACTTGCTGCTATCAGTTGTGTGTTTTGCCTTTAAGTGATATTTTAGACTGGAACTACTACGCTGAGAAGACAATTCAACTTGGCAGAGTTTACAGATGACTTTGGTTCTGTCGACTCCGCCGTCTGGAAGAACTTTAACATGAAAATGGCCGAGTAAAAGTTCCGTACCCTTCTCCATGTTTGGTGGATCCGCCGATTACTTTCTTTTCCTGTTCCACAGCAGCAGACTTTTACAGAATAAAAGCCTGTGAGCAACAGACTTTTACAAAATAAAAGCCTGTGAGCAACAGACTTTTACAAAATAAAAGCCTGTGAACAGCAAACTTTTACAAAATAAAAGCCTACAAAAAATAAAGTCCTTTTGTTTAGAAATGAGTCCTGCATGTAACAGCGAGCTGAAAGCAGCAGAAAAAACAAACTCTCCTCACAGCATGCTGACTCACACAGCGACAGCAGATGCTCTGACGCATGTTCATACATCATCTCACGATTTTACCGGAGAGCCGAGAGGAAAAACTGGAAGAAATCTGGAATATCTCTGTAATTATTCATTAATGTGTGGGTGAGAAAGTGGTTTCAGAATCGGAGAAGATATCGGTTAGCAAGAAGATGGGAAACTAGAAACTGATTCCTATAAAGCACATCTGAAAGCATTTCAAGATTGGTGTGAAAGTGGTATAAATTTAGACTTTGCAGCATGATTTAGGAAATAAAGCTTCAACTACTCAGCAGACAGGATTCTGCCTAAATTCAGGAATATGACACCGTGGTGGTGCTTATAAGATAATATATCCAGTAATATATATATATATTAATATATATATATATATATATATATATACACAATATAGATGGATCTAATATCAGCAGAGGTGGGTAGAGCAGCCAAAAATTGTACTCAAGTAAAAGAATAATATGACTCAAGTAAAAGTAAAAAGTAGTCATCCAAATAATTACTTGAGTAAGAGTAAAAAAAGTGCTCGGTGAAAGAACTACTGAATTTCACTGGTCACTTTATATTTCTAAACTGTTTTTTAAATGCTTAGATTGTTTTTAAAGTGTTTATAATTGTATAGACAGTTTTATTGCTTTATTACGTCTTGCTACTGGATGCTTTAATTTCCTTCGGGATCAATAAAGTATCTATCTGTCCATCTTAAGCAGTTGATGAGCAGATCATTTAAGGGGAGCTGATGTTGAGCAGCACCTGAATCCTGAATCCTGAGTCCTGAGTCCGTCTTTTCCCTCAAGTTCTTTTTCCCCCAAAAACCTGATTGTGGGGCAATAAGGCTGCCTGGCCTAATATACCACAGCAAACGTAATTTATAAGTGCCTATGGGTCTTTACTCTGAAACACAACCTTCAGATCTGCACACAAACACAAAGCGAAACTACAGGAAACTTGATTGATTAATTTAGGCTCGTTAAATCTGCCCCATCATAGAATAGAAAAATACTTGATTCATCCCCCAATGGGGGAAATTCAAATTCGTTAAGTAACTCAACATTTTTTTCAAATATTTACAAAGATTGTAAAAACAACAATAATAATACCAATTCTAGTAAAAAAAATACTACAACTAACTAATAATAATAATAAAAAATGACGAAATAAACAAATAAATAAATAAACAAAAAATAATAATAAATAAATAAATACATAAATAAATTATAAGAATATTAAAAATAAAATAAAAAATAAATCATAAAAATCATATGTAAAAAAATAATAAAAAATAATACAAACATAAAAAATAAAATAAATAAAAAAATACCATGCATCCTCTTAGCCCGGTCTTCCTGCTGCTGCTCTTTCTTTTGCCTGTTGGCTGAAGCAGAGACAGGTGTGTCCAGTGTGAGCAGAGCTTCATCAGCTGTGCCTCATTCCAATAATCAAGCTTTCCACAAACACCCAGCGCTGCAGCAGCTAATCTGCCAGATTGGATACCCCCGTTTCCCACCTTGTTGGCGCTGTCACTGGTTCTGTCTCCTGCTACAGTCCATTTAGCCGGCTTCATCGCCCCGCCTGCCAGGACTCTTTGGATCTGCTCCTAACCTGCCTGGAGCTTTTCTCTGGCCGGGTCTGCTTCCAGGTGCTGGAGCCTGCACCAGCCAAACGCCGTACCTGCTCACCTCTTCATTCAATAAACCGTAATCTTCCATCTCTTTATGTCTTTGCTTGCACTTTGGTCCAGTAAATTCAAAGGAATGTGATCATTTGCCGAATACTCTGAGGTAATCTGCTCTTTACCTTCACAGAATAAGTTAAAGTTAGTGGGGAACAGTTCAGTAACTTCAGCTTTAAGGCTCGCTTCAGTCTCTTTTGATTATGACTAGAGCTGGGCAACGATTAAAATGTTTAATCTTTTCCCTGATTAATCGCATTTGTACGCAGAATCCAAAAATGAATCCAAAAGTAGTGTATAGCTTTTAGCATTTAGCTTTATTTTAAATGTGCTGCCATATGAATGAAAGTGCCATAACATTAGTTGTGCAAACACACTTTTAACATCAGCATCTTTCTGTAGTTTTTATGTAGAAGCCTCGCTCCACTGTCTGTTTCCTTGAATGACTTGCTGCTATCAGTTGTGTGTTTTGCCTTTAAGTGATATTTTAGACTGGAACTACTACGCTGAGAAGACAATTCAACTTGGCAGTGTTTACAGATGACTTTGGTTCTGTCGACTCCGCCGTCTGGAAGAACTTTAAAATGAAAATGGCCGAGTAAAAGTTCCGTACCCTTCTCCATGTTTGGTGGATCCGCCGATTACTTTCTTTTCCTGTTCCACAGCAGACAGCAGCAGACTTTTACAAAATAAAAGCCTGTGAGCAGCAGACTTTTACAAAATAAAAGCCTGTGAGCAACAGACTTTTACAATAATAAAATAAATGATAAAACAGGGGTGGTCCGTGGCGTAGTGGGCTGAGCAGGCGCTGTCTCTCTGAACTTTCCTATCCATTAAAGGCACAAAAGCCCCCCAAAAAATAAAATTGTAAAAAAAATTGTAATTTAAAAAATAAATAAATAAATAAAACCTGCGTTAATGCAAGATAAAATATTTATCGGCATTAAATACTTAATGAGTTAACGCGATAATAACGAGTTAACTCGCCCAGCTCTAATTATGACCAAACATATATGTAACTAACATTGATTTTAAACCTTTTAAAACATTTTCCAGCTTATAGAGTTTATGATGGCAACAGACTGATTTCTCCCAAACTGCCCGCTGGCCCGGAGCTGGATGCAAATCTTCCACAAAGTATAGAAATAAAAAGCTCTGTACATCAGACCATCAAAGCCAGTTCTGGTTTGTCATCTTACATTTGAAATAACCTGCTGGACGTTGTGTTTGCCCAGAACTGGTGCAGAAACATGCATAAGTGAATGTGAATTATGTCAGCCACCACTCATTTAATCATTTAATCATTTCTGGTAAGAGTTACGGAGCCCGTAAGGGGGCATTAAAGGGTAAAAAAATGATATGATTCCCTGGGAATGTCCTTTCTGCACAGAAGACCATTCCATTCATTTCAGTCAGCGACGTAGAAATAACAATACTTGACTTAATCGAGCCGTATTTTAACCTTGGACCCGCTTACAAAGATATTGCAGCCATATTTTCTCCAAAAAACACTTAAAACGGTCAGCCTTGATCGGGTTACCACTTTCATTCAGAAACAGCTGTAAACATCTGGCAAACTCCATGGGAATCAGTTTCTCATGAGCATGAGGAACCAATATAATTAATGTCCTCTTTCGGGCTCCGTAAAGCATCACTGTGGATTTTTTTTGGAGGGTTTTCATCTATAACTGGAGCGGGATCCCATAATAAAGGTAAATCTGGTTCTCCGCAGAGATGCAAACTTTTTCAGATACTGTTTGGCTTCTTCAGATTGTGCCACCGGTGCATTGGCTCCCTGCCCTCCACACTGTAGCCCTTCAGTTGAGCCTCTTGCCTCGTCTGTTTGTTTGGAAGAATAACAGGAGGCCACTCCTCTGATCAGCTGCCAGTTTGCTCACTGGAAAACTGTCACATTCTGTGTTTGGTGTGGAACAAAACAATCTTATCTGTAACATTTCTCTGCCAAAGATGTGTACTGACATCTAAAGATGGAGAAGCAACTTTGTACCTTGTCAGTTCAATAAGGAAGATGAGCTTTTAGTATTTAATAACAACTCTGAATATTAAGTGTTGGTTGGCAACATGAACATGAATGCATCACAAGCTTGCTTACAGTCAACCTCTCTTTTTTATTTTTATTTTAACATTTCATTCTGTCATCAGAAAGACCATTTTTGGTGGTAAAATTTTTTAGGGCTGGGCAACGGTTAAAGTTTTTAATCTAATTAATCACATGATTTCCCTGATTAATCACGATTAATCGCATTTGTACGCAGAATCCAAAAATGAATCCAAAAGTAGCGTATAGCTTTTAGCATTTAGCTTTATTTTAAATGTGCTGCCATATGAATGAAAGTGCCATAACATTTTTTGTGCAAACACACTTTTAACATCAGCATCTTTCTGTAGTTTTTATGTAGAAGCCTCGCTCCACTGTCTGTTTCCTTGAATGACTTGCTGCTATCAGTTGTGTGTTTTGCCTTTAAGTGATATTTTAGACTGGAACTACTACGCTGAGAAGACAATTCAACTTGGCTGTAAATGCAGGAGTTTTTTTTTTAAAACTTATTTTGAAATAAGTGCTTTTATGTTGAAACGAGTAAAACAGGAAGTAGCGCCGGTTAGCTCCGTTAGCTTCACACCTGTAGCAGTGATGTTAGCTGCTAGTTTATCTTTATGTTATTACTCCATGCTTCGTGGTGTTTGCTGTAACTGTGTGAATGTGATGCATTATACAGACTTTTACAATAATAAAACCTGCGTTAATGCGCGATAAAATATTTATCTGCGTTAAATTATTAACAAGTTAACGCGATAATAACGAGTTAACTCGTCCAGCCCTAATTTTAAACAATATTAGATATGAAAATTCAACAGGGCTGGAATTCACGAACAAAGATTTGTTTAACTGAATACTGCAGAGCTTGACTAATAAATAGACAAAACCATCATGAGTTTGACGACTCCTGGCCTGCTCTTTCACTGTGTGTAATCACAAAGGCAGGCTTTTTCTGCAGGTTTATAAAGCCAGGCCCATATATGGTCTCTTTTTTTCTCTAAATATTAGGGCTGGGCGAGTGTAAAACTCCTGCATTTACAGCCAAGTTGAATTGTCTTCTCAGCGTAGTAGTTCCAGTCTAAAATATCACTTAAAGGCAAAACACACAACTGATAGCAGCAAGTCATTCAAGGAAACAGACAGTGGAGCGAGGCTTCTACATAAAAACTACAGAAAGATGCTGATGTTAAAAGTGTGTTTGCACAACAAATGTTATGGCACTTTCATTCATATGGCAGCACATTTAAAATAAAGCTAAATGCTAAAAGCTATACACTACTTTTGGATTCATTTTTGGATTCTGCGTACAAATGCGATTAATCGTGATTAATCAGGGAAATCATGTGATTAATTAGATTGAACATTTTAATCGTTGCCATCATAGTGAACTTATCCAGATGTTCCACTCCTGTTTTCATGTTGCAGAAAGGTGTTGCACACCAAAGGTTTCCTGCTTTTTTTAACCACGAAGGGATGCGGACACTCCCTTAATTACTCATTTGTACATAAAGAATGTTTATCACAACTATATAAAATGATAATGATGCAGAAGAAGCACAGTTTCACCCGTGAATGTGAAATAGAAACTCATCATCGGTCACAGCTGTGGAATCCTAAGCAGAACAAAAGCTGCTGATTGGAAATAAGTAACAAACGCGGTTAACTCTGTAAAATCAGAACAAACGACCATGTAGAGGTGGAATAAGAAAAGATCTGATTACAAAACCTGCATTAGCTTACGCAACCACAGCATCAGAGCTGAGGTGGCAGCTGGGAAACTCCTGCTTTATCTGCAGCATGCTGCCAGGACGGTGTGCTGACTTCAATGGAGACGGTCAGGAAGGAGATTTACGGATGCAGAGTGGTAGCTGTTCCCATAAAGAGCCTTTAGAAACCCGAAGCAACGCATGAGCCGGTGTTCTCATCATATTCTGCAGCTCCGTTGTAAATCTTTTTCTTTTTATCTGAATTTTAATTGAAACAGGGAGTGAAAGAAAGAGGGAACGTGAGCGGGGAAGAAAGGAGGTAGAACCATAAAAGAGACAACCAGCTGCTGCTTCTGTGGAGGAAAAGAAAACAAACGAAGCACCTGCAGAAAGATGAATGAAGAAAAACAAAAAGAAACAAACAAACAGCAACAATATCACCAGCAGCAAGCATATGGAAACTTAACTACACTCACTGAATATTATTAAAGCCACAAAGTGACACGACAACTGTAGAGTGAGCATGAATGAGTGGGTGTGCATAATAAAAGGCAAATACCGTAAGTTAACCACTGCTGGGTAGAATTTCCTGTTAATAGCGAAGTTAAAGAAGCCAAAACGTCTCTGAGGGAACAAATACAGGATGATCTGAAGGCTGGATATTTCTACTCTGAACTAGTTCTGTTACCAAACTGAACGCATCTGAGGAGCTGCTGGATGACACATGTTCAGTACAAATGTAACCGGTACAATAATCGAGTAAAACAACGTTTTATTCACAATAAAAGATAGAAAACATGTCAAATATTGAGAGTGATTCCATTTACATATTGAAGAAACACTCAGTGGGGTCACATGGCACTGAAAGGATCGGATTATTGGCTAAATTACAATCAGACTGAGTTATTAAGTGCATGTAGACACCTTAATCTGACTAAGAACTGGATCGGATCGGATTCAGACCCCGAGATAACTGGGTTGAAAGTCACTCTAAACCTGCTTGTAGACGCTGAAGCACGTGGTGAATCAGACTTTGCGTTCTGCGCATGCTCCAGATGTTTTCCCGGGGTCGTGACCCGGAAGTCAAAGGAGACGATATTCCTGTTGTTGTCGCCGTCAGAAAGAAACAAACAACGCGATGGAGAATGCTCCGTTGGGCATCGAGTTTGTGCAACAAGCAGCTCATCACAGAGCAAATGTAGAGGGACGTAGCTTCATCTGGCTCTGCGTTCTCCATCTTTCTCCAATGCCTGAGTTTGTTGTTGTTGTTGGTGGTGAAGAGGTCAACAGGAAGTGGCTCTATTAGCAACAGCTGGAATGGGTACAGCGCCACCTATCATACCGGGGTATGACACGCTTTGTGACTGATCCCATTCATTCACCGCCATATATCCAAGGAGAATTACTCTTAATAACTCATTCTGATTGTAATTTAGCCAATAATCCGATCCTTTCAGAGCCATGTGACCCCACTGAGTGGCTTTGTTTGATTTTGATGTTGTTAGCCCATTTGTAGCATCCGCTCTTCCCTTAAAGGAGAGTTTGCCTCTTTTGACATGAAGCTGTATGACATCCCATATCAGCAACATCATTTCTGAACATCTTCTTACCCCCTGCTGCGTCCTGTGAGCAGAGTTCCAGCCTCGTTTTGGTGTTGATGAAGGTAGTCCGGCTAGTTGGCTGGGGTTTAAAAAATAAAGCGTTTTGCTTCTCAAAACAATATGCGTTCAACAGAGTAATACATTTGCATCACAAAATGGTTCTCCAGGAAAAAGTCAGACCTCACAATCGCTTGGCCCTATTTTCTCTCCCTTCATATCACTGCCTGCCACGCCTGTTTCGGTGTTTGCTGCTCGGTCTGCACAGCAGGCAGTGATACGAAGGGAGAGAAAATAGGGCCAAGAGATTGTGAGCTCTGACTTTTTCCTGGAGAACCATTTTGTGATGCAAATGTATTACTCTGTTGAACGCATATTGTTTTGAGAAGCAAAACGCTTTATTTTTTAGCCTCAGCCAACTAGCCGGACTACCTTCATCAACACCAAAACGAGGCTGGAACTCTGCTCACAGGACGCAGCAGGGGGTAAGAAGATGTTCAGAAATGATGCTGCTGATATGGGATGTTACACAGCTTCATGTAAAAAGAGGCGAACTGTCCCTTTAACAACAGGACGTAAACATCTGGAAAGTGACGAGACCAGCTGCTGAGCCTTTGTGAGAGGAAGGTCGTCCCATTCTTGTCTAATATAGGATTCTAGATTCTGCATTTCTGGATGCTCCAGATGTGTTTTCCTGTTCCAGACCGGATAAACAGATGCTGATCCCGTTTGTCGGTGGATGTCAGAGCTAACTTTTTGGGAGGTAAAGCTTTCAGCCCATGCTGCTCCACGGTGGATCCTGAGTACTTCAGAGAGCTAAAAACAGAAGCTTTCCACTGTTCTTGAAGGATAGCTCCCATGGATTAACATTTCCTTTTAACAAGCTTATGAACACAACAGGACAGATCATATGTGATTGGTGGTAAGTGAATCTGTGCAATAAAATGGATTTCAGTTGTCAGTGAGGCTGAGTTATACGGGGCATTTCTCCTCAGAGGGACTCATTGAAATTCAATGGGTACATTAGTTATCTGACTGTGAGCCCAGTGGGGACACAGTGTTACGCTGCTGCTGGTTTCCATTAATTTTTATCTGACAGGAAACAAGTTTTGTTTTCATAAAATTAATTTCTTTGGCAGCATTTTACAGCACATGTGTACGGCAGCAGTGGAGCGAAGATGCACAGAATAACACAAAGACCACAGAAGCAGCCCAAAGCACGGCAGCGTTTACATCCGTGTTTCAGCCGCGGTCAACCCGGCGCGTAACAAATAAATTAATGAGGACGTTCACGTGTCCAAACGCCCACTCACAGCCTCACTGACTCCTAAAAGATGAGACAGTTTGTCTCAACGTGAGTCTTATGTCTGTGATGTTGTCTAAAGGCGTCATTAACGCTGTATCCTCCCCTCTGAGATGGGACCACAGCCCTCAGGAACTAGGGACCACTGCCCTCGGGAACTCGGGACCACGGCCCTCAGGAACTCGGGACCACGGCCTTCAGGAACTAGGGACCACGGCCCTCGGGAACTAGGGACCACTGCCCTCGGGAACTCGGGACCACTGCCCTCGGGAACTCGGGACCACTGCCCTCGGGAACTCGGGACCACAGCCCTCAGGAACTTGGGACTACGGCCCTCAGGAACTAGGGACCACAGCCCTCAGGAACTGGGAACCACGGCCCTCAGGATCTAGGGACCACGGCCCTCAGGAACCAGGGACCACGGCCCTCAGGAACCAGGGACCACGGCCCTCTGGAACTCGGGACCACGGCCCTCAGGAACCAGGGACCACGGCCCTCTGGAACTCGGGACCACGGCCCTCTGGAACTCGGGACCACGGCCCTCAGGAACTCGGGATAACGGCCTTCAGGAACCCGGGACCACGGCCCTCGGGAACTAGGGACCACGGCCCTCAGGAACTCGGGACCACGGCCCTCAGGAACTAGGGACCACGGCCCCGACTCATGTGGGAATGCAAACTGAAGCAGTTCCCCTGGGGAAGGACAGTTATCAGAACTGCTCTGTCCGAATGCAGCTATTGAGAGTTAGTTACCCCGCCTTCTTGTTTCCTTCTGTCGTCGGTTCTCCTCCCTCTGGATTCTCATGCTAAGGACTTAGCGTTCCCTGTTGGATTCCTGACACCTTCCTGTTTCCCTACCTTGCCTCAGAACCGCTGCCCCACAGCCAGCACCCTCCCTCCACTCTGGATTCCCAGCTGGACCCAGTAAGAACCGATCATCACCTTCGTCCGGCCTGCAGAGCGAGGCTATACTTGACTGTTTGGTTGGGACCCGGTCCTCTGGTCTCTGGTTTCACATTAACTCCTACAGTGTTCCACAACTGTGGTGCATCTCACTTTCATGTAAACATGACAGCCCACTGAAATGACGGCTGGAACAACTTACAAACATCATACTTGTGAGACCACTTTGGAGATTAACGGTTTGTAGGTTTTGGTCACTTCGGCCTGATGGTGTGACCGTCGCCTTGTTGTCAAACAGCCACAAATAGAATGAAAAATATGTGAAAACTGTGATAATTGATTGAAGAATGTTCTCAAAGATCTCATTTTGGTTACTTCTGGCTTTTCCTTCTCTTCCTTCCTTCCTTCCTTTCTTTCTTTCTTTCTTTCATTCTTTTTCATTCTCTCTCTACCTAAGGACCACATCTATCCTCGGGCTATCCATTAGATCTTCATATTAGTGAGACATCATTCCATTCTGCCGCCATAATGACTGCAGGGACGTGGCAAATCTGTTCATTTGCTTTTAGGTCGATTCTCCACGCTTTACAGCCCCCATTTTCCCCCCTCTATGTGTTCCTGGTGGGATTTATTACCACCTATCTGCGGCTCTACTGTATCTTTGATGCAGCCGGGGGGTCATTTCCACTGTAAAAGCCACAGATGTGACAGCTAATCTGCCCACATGTAAAAGCTTAATCCGCATTGATCTACTGATGAAACCCAGATTAGACAGGATTAGATAATGCTTGTTCACCAAAGACGCCCCCTCACACCCCACCACACTGCTTCCTGCTTCACATCAACCTCTTAAACTACAGATGAAGGGACCGTGAGCCGCCTGCTGCCTCCAGCTAAAGAAAATAACCGTCTCCTCTGTGTTATCCACTGCTGCGAGGTGCTTGAAGAAAGAATCTGTTATGAAAATAATCTCCAGGCTGCAGGAGGTCAAATGTCAGCGAAACAGGGGAACTAAAAAAAGTACTTCCAGTAGGTCAAGTAACAAGCAGAACTACCCAAACAGCTGTAAGAGGAGCTCCAGCATTACTGAGCCCAGCTGTTTAACTTGGACTTCAACCGATGTGATCAATAATGTATGATTTTCTTCTTCATGGAAAACAGACATCCTGCTGGTCTGCACTTTGATAATAAGTCAAACATCAGAAGCTTTTTGAGTGAACGCTGCTGTGTCAGCGGGAACCGATGAAAACATGAACGATGAAGATAAAAAGCAAGTTAAAAAAGACAATATACTGTATAGACATATATATATATATATATGTATATATATATATATATATATATATATATACATATATATATATATATATATATATATATATATATATATATATACATATATATATATATATATGTGTGTGTGTACATCTATGCATATATTTATATTAGGGCTGGGCAACGATTAAAATGTTTAATCTAATTAATCACACGATTGTCCTGATTAATCACGATTCATCGCAAAAATTTGTACGCAAAATCCAAAAATGAATTCAAAAGTATTTGGTAACATTTATCAAAAGAATAATGGCAATGATTACCTAATTTTAGCGAGTAATGTAACGTAATTCAACCAAGTGAATTAAAATGTCAAGCACAAGAAAATAATTCAAATCTACTAAATTGCTTCATAACAGCAAATTCTACACATGTATAAAATTTACTTAAAATTTTGAGTAAAATGATAGTCCTGCCTATGAAAAACAAGTCGACTTTACTTCATTAGTTTAAATAAATATAACTTAAAAGTAGGCCTGGGCAACGATTAAAATGTTTAATCTAATTAATCACATGATTTCCCTGATTAATCTAATTAATCGCATTTGTACGCAGAATCCAGAAATGAATCCAAAAGTTGTGTATAGCTTTTAGCATTTAGTTTTATTTTAAATGTGCTGCCATATGAATGAAAGTGCCATAACATTTGTTGTGCAAACACACTTTTAACATCAGCATCTTTCTGTAGTTTTTATGTAGAAGCCTCGCTCCACTGTCTGTTTCCTTGAATGACTTGCTGCTATCAGTTGTGTGTTTTGCCTTTAAGTGATATTTTAGACTGGAACTACTACGCTGAGAAGACAATTCAACTTGGCAGTGTTTACAGATGACTTTGGTTCTGTCGACTCCGCCGTCTGGAAGAACTTTAAAATGAAAATGGCCGAGTAAAAGTTCCGTACCCTTCTCCATGTTTGGTGGATCCGCCGATTACTTTCTTTTCCTGTTCCACAGCAGACAGCAGCAGACTTTTACAGAATAAAAGCCTGTGAGCAACATACTTTTACAAAATAAAAGCCAGCGAGCAACAGACTTTTACAGAATAAAAGCCTGTGAGCGACAGACTTTTACAATAATAAAATAAATAATAAAATGCGCGATAAAATATTTATCTGCGTTAAATAATTAACGAGTTAACTCGATAATAACGAGTTAACTAGCCCAGCCCTACTTTATATATCTTTGCACGGACACTGTAACAATTTATAAAAGAAATTGATTCTATTATTTACAATTTGTAGATTCTCGTCACACAGTAACCAGACAATTTAACGAAATACACTGATTTCAACGTGAAATTACATGATACGGAACACAAATTACTACGTTTTCATCAGCATGGATATAACACGTTCTGTTTTGTTTTATTTTACTATTTTAAACTGAAATTGCCAGAATTCAAAATCTAGATTAAAAACATATTAATGACTGTATGAATGAATTTATATGACAATAAGTAGAAAAAATACATTCATATTGTAGAATGGGTCAAAATGAGTTCCCTTTTTGTTTTTCCAGCGGCATGCTGTGACTCAGGCTGCGTATGTGCACACTTTGAGCCTCTTTTTATTTTGTGTGGCAGCAGCGGTGCAAAGGGGAGATTACTGAGATAGAGAAGAGGATCTTCCATTATAGATCTGACCTGAGGGGTCACGCTCACACACACACACACACAGCGAGCTGGAGGGAAGTTGACCATTAGTTTCCTCTCCATCATACCACCTGCTGACTACACTTGCCTCTCTGATTTATCCTCTTGTGCTGACTGTCTGGTTGTGTGTTTGTCTCTCTCTTTGGAGCAAATCTTCTCCCTGAAACCAGTCACGTACGATGAGTTTTGTGATTATTTCAGTGAGTTGGTGACCTGAACTGATAGTAATCTGTTGTAGATGATATTCCCTTTTATTGTTATTATGTGAATAAAGTGGAGGTGAGTTAAAACCTTCTTTTATCAGCTGTTATGCTATTTACTTAACGCTTATTTGTTTCTTATTTGAACTATCCCTTTAATTACCTGGTTTTACAGGAAACATGTTTTTTTTTTACATCTGGTAGCTTCAACGAGAAAGAGCCTGAAAAGCTTTTTATTTAATTTAGTGATTTATTTAATCATTTATTTACGTTTCTACTCATTTATTTATTTCAAGCTCCACTTGAGGGAAACTTAAGCTGTGTTCGAAACCGCATACTTCTCCTACTTCTCCTACTAACTTTCTGAGTTAGTATGCGAGTTTGAGTAAGCGAGAAGTTCCCGGATGCATACTAGATTCTCCGAAATGTTGGGTATGCATCATGAGGTTACTACTCATACTCAAACTACCCAAGATGCAACGTAACGTGACGTCGCCGATCGTCATTTCCTGTCAAAACGGCAGTTTCAAGCTAGCTACAACGAGGGTAGGTTCACTTCCTGTTTTCAAAACAAAAGCACCAATTGTATGGTAATGGCTTTCCCTATGATAAAAGACAACGGGTATTTTATTTTGTGAAAATAACAGGAAGTGCGTTAGCTCACTGCGGCTAGCTTTAGTAGCGCCAAATTCGTGGGAACAAAATTGTAAACAGCCGGTATTTTGTCAGGTTTTCAACACGTTGGGGATCTAAACGACTACTTTCTCGCCTGAAAATGTTTCAAATGTTGCTAAAGTTTACAGAGTTTAGAGCTTAAGAGAAATCAGCTTCAGGCCGGCTGATTTTGGCTCGGGCAGGAGTGAAATGCATTGTGGGTAAACGCTCTGCATACTGTCTGATCGATTAGTATGCAGTATGGAAGTATGTAGTATGCAGTATGTAGTATGTAGTATGGAAGTATGTAGTATGCAGTATGTAGTATGCAGTATGTAGTATGGAAGTATGTAGTATGTAGTATGTAGTATGGAAGTATGCAGTATGCAGTATGTAGTATGGAAGTATGGAAGTATGGAAGTATGTATTATGTAGTATGGAAGTATGTAGTATGTAGTATGGAAGTATGTAGTATGTAGTATGGAAGTATGCAGTGTGCAGTATGTAGTATGGAAGTATGGAAGTATGTAGTATGCAGTATGTAGTATGGAAGTATGTAGTATGTAGTTTGGAAGTATGCAGAATGTGGTATGTAGTATGTAGTATGCAGTATGTAGTATGTAGTATGTAGTATGTA
This sequence comes from Odontesthes bonariensis, assembly GCF_027942865.1. Classification (NCBI taxonomy): domain Eukaryota; kingdom Metazoa; phylum Chordata; class Actinopteri; order Atheriniformes; family Atherinopsidae; genus Odontesthes; species Odontesthes bonariensis. Next base: position 1,972,458 of record NC_134527.1, read on the forward strand.
GTATGTAGTATGGAAGTATGTAGTATGTGGTATGTAGTATGTAGTATGTAGTATGTAGAATGGAAGTATGTAGTATGTGGTATGTAGTATGTAGTATGTAGTATGCAGTATGTAGTATGGAAGTATGCAGTATGTATTATGGAAGTATGTAGTATGCAGTATGCAGTATGTAGTATGGAAGTATGTATCATTTTGTGTGTGTATTGCTTGTCATGTGATAATGTGATTGTATATGGTTTTATGTTTTAGTATGATGTTGTTGCTGCTTCTAGTGTGTGTGTATGTGTGTGTGTTTTAGTTCCCTGCCCAGGAACCACAGATGTAAATTAGCTTTTTAGCTAACTCTGGTACTAGAACTGTCTTGTACATGGCCCCTGTCAAATAAGCTAATAAACTAAACTAAACTAGTATGTAGTATGGAAGTATGCAGTATGTATTATGCAGTATGGAAGTATGTAGTATGTAGTATGCAGTATGCAGTATGTAGTATGGAAGTATGTAGTACGTAGCAGGCGGTTTCGAACACAGCCTTAGTGTCACAGTGTGAACTGTCTTAGGTCGCTCATTTTTAGATTTGATGACTTGTGTCACGTGTGAACCATCTTGTGACTGAGGGCCAAACACAAAGGCAAAGAAAAGGAGCGTTCTAACAGATAATGTGCAGCTCGCTCAGCTCAGGGCTGCTTGTGACTGCCTTTGAAGTGCTCGCCAGCCTTTGGGTTCTGCAGGTGAAGCCATTTAAATATCAAATGGATAGTGGAGGAAGGCCCATGAATTACGAGTGGCTGAGGTCGGCGACTCGACCCTGAATGGACGAGGAAGAGATCCTATTTGCTCCTCACTTACCACCTGACCATAGCTGCTAAACATTGTAGACATTGTACGCTATCCGGGGTGGAAGCTGCTCCAGCTGCACCGTCAGCCTCAGATTTCTGCATAAGTATCATGTGTTCATCTGTGTGATGCTGCTCAGCAATGTGGGTTTCCTCTGTCTGTTCTCATGCATCCATCTCGTTTGTTTTCCCACTTCTCTTTCTCTCACTTTGCACGTGCACGTGCATGTGTGAGTGTGCATGTGTGAGACTGTTTCCCAGTCTCCCCACGTGCCGTTGGTCTGCAGCAGCCGGCTGTTCGATGAGAACATTCAGCTAAATGTCTGATCGATAGGTGCTGGCAGCGCTGCTGCTGCTGCTGCAGCCAGAATACTGAGGAGGAGGAGGAGGCACTTTATGACGGGGATGTCCTTAATTCCTGACTTTCTCCGTGCAGCCTTTCAGATATTCTCATGAAAAAATCTGTGGAATGTGGCTTTAGATTCCTACCTCAGTTGTTTTGATCTTGGTTGTGTTTCTCGGTTTTATTCTTTGTTCTCTTTTGCCTGTCGTAGTTAGTTTTCCTATCAGCATTTTATGCATATAACATGCATATAACATGCATATAACATGCATATAACATGTGTTATATGCATATAACATACATATAACACATGTTATATGTATGTTATATGCATATAACATTCATAAAACATGCCTATAACATGTGTTATATGCATGTTATATGTTTTATGCATGTTATATACATATAACATGCATATAACATACATATAACATGCATATAACATGTGTTATATGTATGTTATATGCATATAACACATGTTATATGCATGTAATCCCCATCTTGTCTCCAGAAGCAGAAAAAACAAACTACCTCTCTGGCTTCTGCACATTATTTCTCTTTAGTTTCTCTTAGATTCATGAATTTTTTTATTCGTAATCTCCTTTTTCAACAGACACACAAACAGGATTTAGGTTTAAAGATGATATGTTGGAAAATGTGAAGCATTTCTTTCAATATGTACAAGCATTGAGCTCTATTTAAAGGCAGCTGTGCAATGTGCGATGCATTTGATGACTGAACGACAGCTGCATTGGTTTTAAAGGGACAGTTCGCCTCTTCTGACATGAAGCTGTGTAACATCCCATATCAGCAGCATCATTTCTGAACATCTTCTTACCCCCTGCTGCGTCCTGTGAGCAGAGTTCCAGCCTCGTTTTGGTGTTGATGAAGGTAGTCCGGCTAGTTGGCTGGGGTTTAAAAAATAAAGCGTTTTGCTTCTCAGAACAATATGCGTTCAAAAGCAGGAAACTGTTACCATGTAAATGTGATGCACAGAAACCATTTAGCCTCTGAAAAACCCACAATCCTTTCAAATATCTTTCCATGTGAAGCAGCTGGATTTTTATTAGATCACAATTACAAGAAAAGATTGTTGCTCCAACCACAGAAAGTACGGTCCAATCGGCCTGCGATGATATCGTAGCTTTGGGGGAATTTTACCGTCTTCGCACATAATTATTGGTTGTTCGTGACTTTGATTGACAGGTGCTTCTACCAGTCAACTACTGAGGCTTCAAAATGGTTCATCCAGAAAAAAGTCAGACCTCACAATCTCTCTCCCTTCGTATCACTGCCTGCTGTGCAGACCGAGCAGCAAACAGCGTAACAGGCGCGGCTGTCGGCAGCAGGCAGTGATACGAAGGGAGAGAAAATAGGGCCAAGAGATTGTGAGCTCTGACTTTTTCCTGGAGAACCATTTTGTGATGCAATTGTTTTACTCTGTTGAACGCATATTGTTCTGAGAAGCAAAAGGCTTTATTTTTTAAACCCCAGCCAACTAGCCGGACTACCTTCATCAACACCAAAACGAGGCTGGAACTCTGCTCACAGGACGCAGCAGGGGGTAAGAAGATGTTCAGAAATGATGCTGCTGATATGGGATGTTATACAGCTTCATGTCAAAAGAGGCGAACTGTCCCTTTAATATGTTCACTGGTTTGCTACTTATTTGGAAATTGTAATTTCTTCTCTGTTTGATATCTTATGTGCTGCTTTCTTCTCAGTCTGGTCGTGGTATCAGCTGGAGGACACATCGTACAACCGGAGCCTCTGATGCTGTCAACAGATCTGAAAGCACACATGATGCAGCATTAGGCTGAGGGTTTGATTGGCCGGGAGCCCGTGGAGCTTCCCTTCCCTTTCTGATATTCAAATTGCACCCTGCCGGAGATGAGCTCCGTCTCCATCAGCATCAGAGGATTACCGCCTCGCCACTGTTGAAACGGGCTGAGCATGCTGATTTCATGCTGAGCAAACAGATGGAGGACGTCGTCTCCCTGTCTTTGACTTCTTTAAACAGCACAGCAGCGTGCAGGATTCCTCACGTGCACATGCCCCTCGTGCACATGCCCCTCATGCACATGCGACTCGTGCACAGGTGACTCTTGCAGGTGGCGCAGCAGCTTATTTTAAACATATGTTTATTGCACATTTTGTTAATTTACAAACGGTGAAGAACATTGAACATACAAGAAAAAAAAGCAACGATAATAATAGCAATTACAATTATTAAAATGAAATTAATAAATAAATAACTGGAAGAAAAAAAAACTATGATAATAATTGCAATAACAATTATTAAAATAAAATTAATAAATAAATAACTGGAAGGAAAAAAAACAACGATAATAATAGCAATAATAATTATTAAAATAAAACGAATAAATAAATAACTGGAAGAAAAAAAGGGGCGTTTTTAACTACAAAACAAAATGTCATTGCTTGTGTATGAATCATGGTGATAGAGAGATAAATAAATGAAAAATATGTGAATAAATAAATGCGTATATCTATATATACACATATACATATATGTAAAGGTCTAAATGTGTATACTAAATCAAGATAGTATGATAAGATGGATAAATCTTCAGTTTACTTCATTTATATGTCCATCCTCTGATGTGTCATCGTGATTAAAGCTAATTTAATGTTTTTATAAAGTGGCACCGAGCTCCAAATGCAGGTTTCTGGTTTCCTTTCTTTCCCCTTATTCCTGTTGTGTGTGCTTCTCTTCTCTTTCCTCTCCTCCAGCTGTAGCTGCACGGCGCTGATTAAAGCCCTCAGTCCTCTCCTCTCTCTGTATGCCGTCTCTTCATTGCTCTTTGTTTTGCAGATACGATCCGACTTCCAGCCGACAGACACAAACAGCAGCTTGTTCACCCCGTTTAGCTGCTGTTTGGACTGCGGCTGCATTACAAGCTTATCAGGAGAGTCGCTGGCACACTGAGGCTGCTAATAAACTGATAACACCTCAGAGTATTGATTCTGGTCTCAAACTGGCCAACTTGGTCCCGCTGTTTGGCCAACACCGATAATTGCCAACAGGAGCAGGATCCTGCTTCAGATGTGAGACTTCAAATGTACCGAAGACAGATAATCCATCAGAGCTCG